>NC_060882.1:3211250-3853500 GCF_021901495.1 Neodiprion virginianus
CGGTAGCTGCATCCTTCGCGAGCTATTCGCCATCATATATTATTCTCTGGCTCGAGGTCGCCACCTCTGGATAATCTCTTTATGCACGTATGTATGTGCGTACACATGTGCGTGTAAACGGATGAACCGATCGTTGATCGGCAATCAGAGTCTCCCTGATGAAAATATCAACGTCAAGTTTCTTTCAATCTTGGCGTGCAGCGGAGAATTTCTAATTCAGCTGCCATTTACTCAAAAAAATTAAACCACGTAATAACAATTTTTAAAGCACCTGTATCACAGTTATCATTGAAAGAATCAAACAAATCCTATTACATGTATATACGAGATACCTATGCGTCTGTAAAATCTGTAAAGTATCTAGCACGATTCAGAGCTTGTGTTAAAACCTATATTATAATTATATGGAAGACACGAACAAGACGAGAACTTCGTTCGCGAATATAATACGTAGGTCGAGACAACGCGGATGTACGTAGATATATACACTAAAAA
Source organism: Neodiprion virginianus (assembly GCF_021901495.1). Classification (NCBI taxonomy): domain Eukaryota; kingdom Metazoa; phylum Arthropoda; class Insecta; order Hymenoptera; family Diprionidae; genus Neodiprion; species Neodiprion virginianus. The sequence goes on from NC_060882.1 coordinate 3,211,746, forward strand.
AAAAAAACCTGTGAAGCGAGTTATTACGAGGTTTTTCTCTTAAATTATAATCTATATTCGCAACGTCGTTTCGTTGACGAAAGAGAGAGAGAGAGAGAGAGAGAGAGAGAAAAAAATAGTTGTTTGAAAAAATTCGAAGCCGTGAAGTTAGTTTGTTATATTTATTATTTTTCGCTTGGATTTTTTTTTTCTAAATTTATTCTTTTTCGTCCCTATCTTTCTTTCAAAGTTTCAGTTTACAAAATATTCACTTTCGAACGGGTGTTTTTAAACGGAAATTGAGATTGAGGTGAAAACGAGTCAACGGTCAACCGATGACTCGACGCACAACAGGGTTATGTATAAAGTTTAGGCATCCCGACGAGCGACGTCCTGGCGCCGTGACCGCGAAGATATGTGCGCGTGGATTATGTATATGTGTACATAAATTTGTATATATACCAACGCGTTGACGACGTCGTTCCGCGAACTTAACCTGTCCGCTGCATTGTTTCACGCGGTACAGAGAGAAACGTATAACGACTCCGGGCCTCTCTCCATGGTCCGCGCTTCGTAATTGTCCCCATTATCACCTTTGCATCAATATCCGCGTCGCATCTAGCAAAATTTGTTGCTATTATTGTCATACCTCAAATTTTACATTTCCCCTTCACTATTAATTAACTGTACGATTTTTTTTATCGGGTAAAGTAAATAAATTACGTTCTTGCAATTAGTATTATACGGTATGTTGTATATGATAAAGGCGGTGGCTTAAAATCATTGGGCTAGATCATTGAAGCTAAAAAAATTTATTTTACTATTATTATTATTATATCATAGTATATATATATATATATATATAGACGCCGTCAATTAACAGCGAATTATTAACGTTCGTGGACTCGAATTGCGAGATCGGGATTTAATGTGCAAAAGATGAGGATATCGAAGATTCGGGAAGAGATAAAGAGAAAGAATACGATGACTGCACTGCAGGGATGATGATGACGGTGGTACGTAGAAATGGAAGAAATATCGGCGATAGCTGGCCGTGTGCGTATCGTTGGTGTATGTATAACGCAACGTATACGTATAACACATGCCTCTGTAAGATGCAGGCATGCGGGATGCGTACGAGACGAAACGCGGGGAAAGTTGAACGGGTTGACGTTGACGAAGTGACGATTCACGAATACCTTCTTCTCTTCCACAAACATTTAATTTACCGGCGATGCAGTGTAGACTCTTGCCTTATACCCCTATAACCAACTTCTCGATCCTCGATCCTCGACGAAGACGAACCGGTTCTTTACTCCGGGATGTTAGGTACAAGATAGATAGCTAGGTAGGTAGGCGGATTGATATGTGTATGGATATATACGTATGCACGTATACGCATACATCTACATCTGTGCAGATGCCGACGGTGACGACGCCGGTGACTCATCCTTTATACCTTTCTGTTCGTCTGTGCATGTAACCGCCTTTCTCTCTTCTACTTCTTCTTCTTCTTCTTCACTCCGCTCGAATCCCCCGAGTCAAGTGCATTTCCTGCCTTCCTTGGTACAACGTATGTGTACATATATGTATACGAACATACATATTTATATGTGTATAATGTATGTACGCACACGCGTTTTCTTGTATTTTTCTTTATTACCTCTCGCTCTTTTTTCTTTCCTTTTTCTTTTCTTTTCTTTTTTTTTTTTTGTCCATCCTTACTGCTATTCTGTGTGTAATATATAAGTTCTCGCACACTCCCACCTTACTTCACTTGTGTTGTTTTCTCTTTTCTTTCTTCCTTTCAGTTCTGTTTCCTATAGTTATCGGTATACACCCGTGTCGTCGTTACTTGGCAGCGTATAATTACCTGTCGATGCATCGTCACACCGTTACTCTACAAGGAGTCATACCGTTTTGTCACATCCCTATGTACTGTTATATATGATGTACCGGTAGGATTGAAATACGGGGCTACAATTTTTAGGAAGTCTATTGAATTCAACGCAGTAATACAATAAGAAATTAAATATTTTCATATTAATTGTAATTCCAGGTGATCGATGTTTATTATGTATCATACAATTTTATTATTATTTTCTTTTTTTATACAGTGTATTCTTTTCCTTTGTAATCATTTGTCATTTTAATTATACACTTGGAAGGTATAACCACGAAATATTTTCTGTCAAAAAACTCGTTAAATACAGTGCGCAGTTGACTCGATGCTCTTCGATTCATAATCCTATTATCGATCATCGATCCATTACAACAGCGTTAATAAAGTTGAAAAATTAAACAATATTACTAATAATTACTGGAATAATACAGTAACGTCGCTCTTGTGTGATGATAATGATAATAGTATTAATAATAACGATACACTCAGGTTACATGTTCACAATTTCGAGGGTAAAATAAAACAGGAACAAAGTTGTATAAAGCGAAAGAGTAAAAACAAAAAAAAAAAATAAATAATAATGTACAGAATACTGAGAGAAAGAAAAAGAAGAGTATGCGCAGAAAACGTACGCGTAACCGCGGTCTAACGAATTCTGTAAACCCCGCGCGGAAGGGGTGCAGTATAAACGGAAGTTGAGAGGGACGAAGGGTGGAAAGGTTGGGTAAACCGAGGCGAAACTTTTCTAACTTGTGATGCAGAAAAAGGAGGGGGGAGAAAAAAAAGCTTTGAATTAAATTCATTTTATTACCGTGTATAATACATTTTTATACCCGGAGAAAGAGAGAGAGAGAGAGAAAAACAATTCATTTAAACGTTGCAAAGGAAAAACGTTTTCCGTATAACGCAACGCGTATGTATATTCGAGAGTGAAGCTGCTGCTGCTGCTGCTGTTGCTGTTGCAGGGGAAAGTTCTCTCGGTTAATCCGACAAAATTTCTCTCTCTCTCTCTTTTATTTTTCTCTTTTGAACCCTCCGGCGTTACACGTACGTCGGGTTACTGCAGCGACCTGCTGCTGCATGCGCACACCGGGATCGTAAATGGCCCCTGGGTGACATGTTTACTGTTTACGTGGTTAAACTTCGGATTGAGTCAGCAGTCAGAGCCACGTTTGGCGTTTACTCGCTTCCAATATCCCCGTATCTGCGGATAAAACTGTTGCATATAGGTGTATAATGGTAGTACCGGTTTTTCACGTTTCAAGAATATTTCGCAGTTTACGCGAAATTTTTATTCGGTATATAAGCAGATCGTGAAAACGAGGAAGATTTTTTTTTTTTTTTACTTTTTTTTTTTTGAACCTTTCGTCGCACTTTGATGTATCACGTAATACGCTTGAAAGGAAAAAAATCAATTCTCGTCGCTCGGAAAATTTGGAAAACTTTTTTTGGTTTCTACCGCCTTGATCTCGGGACGTTTTTAAACGTATGCGGTATACGGAGTTATCTAAATTTTATTCTTACGAAATCGTGATACTGGTTTTTCCAACCTCTAATTTACTCGATTTTCAGAGAAATCGCATCGCTTGTTCTTGAATTGTTCGGTACAATGTAATTTTTTCTTTTTTTTTTCCCTTATTTATTTAAGACGCAGGTCAAATATCCATTGGCTAATAATCGGTTTCATTTAACTTGGATGTGATGAAAAAAAAAAAATTGAAATCCATCATACGTGCGGGATTCTTATAGATTATTGGTACATTTCTGAACCTTGTTTAGGATATTCGGTTTTTCTCATTTTCAACCCCCACTCGTCGAGTAAACGACGCTGTGTGAGTATATTTTAATTTTCGTAATTCCGCTCTATCGAAACTTTGCTCTTGCATTCCGGAAGTCTGAGCGGTCGGGTTTCCCACCATTCGAAACTTTGTTGTTCCATAAACGTTTGATTTCCGTACTTCAAGTTCTGCCACCGAATAATTCGGGATTAGGCGCTGTCGTAACTTTGACCCCGCCCCGTTTCGGGATGGCAGAAAGTATAACCGCGATCACGAGAAGTCAGTAGCGGCGGAACCAGCAACAAGTGTGGTTCTGATTGCGCGAGAAGGAGGAAAGAAGGGGCGGGGGTTTAATCTTGCGGCGAGAGGAAGATTGGTCCTTGCAGACTCCGGCCCTCGAGCTGCTCTTCTGCTTCTCTTCCACTGCTCTTCCGCTTCCTTTTCTCTCCTCTCGGTAGCCGCAGCCGCTCTCTGAATCATTTAACGCGCTGCAACAACGAGCGGCATAAAATCGTTCTCGTAATTTACATTTCCACGATAAAAAGTGGAAAATTTTGAAAACGGAGGATCGAAAGCAGACCAACGCTACACCGCGCACGTTGAATGATGTGGTAGAGAGACCGAAAATACGAGAGAGGCGGAGTTTTGTAAGACTGCAAAATCGTCGAGTGTAACTTTAAGCGTATCGCGTATAAACGAACCGGTATTTCTCATCTTCATTAACGAAGTAATAAACTCCCTCGGAGGTAATAATTTCCACGTTACACTCCACCTCACCCATTTTCCTACCTACCGTCATCTTGCCCGGCTGACAATATTAATATTTAAAGATTCTCGCTACGGGGACGTCGTCCTGTATACACGTACGTACAAATACACGCGTGTTTGTACGCGTTGGAATATAAATTAAATGTAATTAATTACCGAGTCATGTCGGCGGGCTGTCAACCAGACGGAATATGAAGCAGGGTATCTCGGTGGTGTGGTAGATGTATATTACGGGGATGGGGTGGTGAAAAAGAAGGGATGAAACCGAGCCAAGCGCCTAGACAACGGCCGTACTAGAGACGGGATGTACGCGTAACAGGGTGTATAATACCCGGAACTCCTTGAATTTTTACAAAATTTTTTTTTTTTTTTTTCTCATGGAATATCCTGGAATTGTCGGGGAAATTTCGAGTTGATAAAAATATAATCGTTGATTAAATTGCACTCTTTATCGATGATTGATCGAGTCCTTTTTCTTTTCAATCACGTATAGCTGCGGTATTAATAAATTCTACGGAGTTAAGGGCGAGTTTAAAAATATCGAACTGAGGCAGAAAATAGCAGGGTAACGACATAAAATTTTCAAATTCGTGACAATTTATTTTACCTTATGTTTGCGTTATGAATTTCAAAGTGTAGAAAGTCGAGGTTTTGTAGAATCGCCAGAATGTACAAGAATGTAGTTAGAAAACAATTTGTAGTAAAAAATTATTTTGTACAAACGTCGACCATTTCGCGTTTTGATTTTAAAAATTATTTCATCTCGTTCTTCCTTGTTGTCTAAATTTCAAGATTTTGCGGAACTTGATTTCACCTTTTCTTTTTTTCTCGTAAATTCGATATCGCAACCCTTCTATTTTTCCCATCTCTTTATACATTTCGACACCCTTGACGCTCGATATTTTTCAGAATTACACAAAAATTTAGACTTCTCTCCAGAAATATCTCTTCCTACCCTCCCTCCCTCCCTCCCTCTCTCCAATTTCAATTTCACGAGCCCTTATTCTGGGACAATACGCGAAAGGATTTCAGGGGAGAAGCACGTGTTCCTTCCTAACCCTCTTAAATCATCACATATATATATATATATATGTATGTGTGTGTGTGTATACTCTGCAGTCGACTTAAGTTGAAAGAGAGGTGGAAATAATAACAATCGTATTTTGAAAATTTTTTTATTTTTGTTTCTTGAATAACAAAAGAAATTGTTGTTGCGTAATTGCGTTAGGTGTATACCTGTAACAAAGTATACCGCGTTGTAAAATGAAACGGTGGTAAAATTTTTCGAATCCGTACAATTAACAGCTACCTGTGAATGTAAATATGATCGACGTTCGAGGTCTCCTCTGCCTATGTAACGCAGCTCCTCCGGTTCCCTTATTATATTATCAACTTTCTGTATAAGGTGTTTGGAGTTTTGTAAGGTACTTTGCGTCGTAGCGTATCTATCGGTTCAAATGTTTGTCGAGTTGTTGTATTCGTATGTGAAAAGGTATACGATTTATCTTCGCACGATATTCATCACAGCATCCACGCACCCTTGCAATTCGGTTATAATGATTCTCGTCCTATTTCCAATAGAGTTTCTCGTTGTACGAAACGATATCGTAACCGTCAAGTTCAGCGGATACATAAAAACCGCAACGTGATTCACGAGATTCCTTGGCCAATTTATTTTTATACTTTATTCACAAGTGATCTGCGACAAGGAAATTGTTTATAAAAGGGGGGGTGTAATAATAAGAAGTAATGTTTAATTTTTTTCTTTTTTTCATCACTTCTCCCTCTCTCTTTTTCTACAACTCGTACCCACTGTCATTTTCACAACGATCGTTTATCCCCTCGCCGCAGGTCCGCGTATACGTTACGTTATACTTTCGGCTTTCACGCACCGCGCACTTTATCGCGGATGTCGGTTTTGCCTGGAGTGATTCACCGTCGGTGATTTGGCAAACACCCCGGGGCTTTTTGGACGTCGGCCAGAACCTGACGCCCCCTCGACCTCAGCTTTAATTATCAAACCTTATTCATTCACAATCGGCTTACCGTGCATAGCGTATATTTGCACGTGTAAACCTGACACAGGCGTCCTTTATTACATCAAACGACACCGTACGATGCCGATGATTTTACGCGTACAGTAATTGCACGTCGATGTGGATGCATATACGATGTCGGGAAAATTGCTTGAAACAAGCGAAGAACGAGTAAAATCTAAGAATATAAAAAATGTTCGACTTTCAAGTAATTCTCCGAGCTTTTCGGTTCAATTTTTTTATACCAGATACACTTGTACAGGTATACGGGTTCACTTTACGGCATTGGTATAAACCATTAATAACGTACGCGCGGTGTCAATGATTGCCCGCCATTTAAATCGTTGGTACGTGTATATATGTGTATATATATATATAGTCATGTTGCATGCACACGTGTATGGAATAGGTGTGTAACGTACGTGTGCATTAGCCACGTTTCGACGGATAGATTCATCACGTGACCGCATCATGGCCCTCTAAAACCAGGTCGTATACATACACCGGTACACGCGGAGCGTCCTTCAAATGCCCTCTAACGAAGAACCACTCGATAATACGGGAAATGATCGCGGCGAGCCGCAAACCACTCGGACCAACCCAAACGTTATCGCATCTCTTACCCTGTCCGTCTCATCTCTCCTTTCTCCTTTCTCCTCTATCTCTGTTTCTTCGCCCTTGGTCTCTGCTTAGAATTTATCGACGTTGGGTTGCCGGTGGTGACGATGCACCATTTTTTTACCTGCGGAGTCCCTTCGCGATTATTTTGTGTTCAGAGTTTTTTTTATCACCGATCGGTTGGACAAGGTGGACTGTAAGGTCATTAAAGACATTCTGGCGGGGCGGGTTAATGTTCCGAATTTGAAAAGTTTTAGCTACAAAGTTTCGAATGGTCGGAAACCCGATGGGTCAAAGTTCCGGAATACAAGATTCCGAAAATTAAAATATACTCGCACAGCGTCGTTTAATCGAGTTTAAAAAAATGAGAAAAAACGAAAATCGGAACGATCAGGATTCCGAACGTAAAAATATCGAGAATCCAAAACAGAGAAACGTCGAAGTGATGAAATTTCATCAAGGAACTGAAAATCTTCGATCATTCGAAATTCCTGTGTTCCAGATTTTCAAACTTTGTCATATTTGCCCTTTCGGAATTCCACACTCTTAGAACTTTGCGCGTCAGGTTTCGGACCATTCGAGACTTCAATGTTTCGTCGAAATTAGATTTCTTCGCTTTAAGTTTCGCTACCAACAAATTCGGAATTTCAACCCCGCCCGATTCTGTTGGTGCAGTTACGCCAGTCTCAATTGTCACGGTTCGACGAAACCAAGTCGCCAACTATCCGGTCATATTCACATGTAGATACAGTGATGTTTATCAATTCCCAGTGGTTCGTTTTTTTTTTTTTTTTTTTATTCATCAAATCGAAGGAATAACTTTTATATTCTGTTTATATGCGAATTTTAATCGACTCTCATAACGATTGCGCGACGATACGAATAACAAATTACGCGACAGTCAATTTGCTACACGATACGTGTACTTATCCGAAGAATGTGTAAACAGCTAATAAAAATTAACAATCTATCATTAATAACCGTACGTGTGGACGTTTCTTTTTTCCTCTTCCTCCTCTTCACCTCATTCAAATCCGTCCTTTTTGTTTTCCTCTGGCGAACCTGTAGGTATAATAACAACGGAGTTGGGACGAGGTAAATTGGACAAATTAAAACTAATTACCGGAATATTTACGCTCTCTCGTTGATGGGATCGTTGCAACGACCGCAAAAATGTAACTGTTACCTACTGCAGGTTGGAATTAAAATGCATTCACCGGACGGATGCGTGCGTTCCAGCTAAATTACACGATATTTCAACCTGCGCGCTGATTCTCATGCAGTATAACACACGTGCATTTCTCCGCACCTCGTCTGCATTATACAAATGTAATACAACGAGGCTGGAAATGCTGGACCGAGTTTTTTCTTCGTTCGTTATCAACATCGCCAAATTATTTTTTTTTTACCCCATTTATTGTCGATAATGCTGCACGCGGATCGTTAACTTTTCGGGAATATCTTTTTTTTTTTTTATTTCAAACTTTTTTTCTTCATCTTTGCAGAAACGGAAAGAAAAAGACACGCGAAAATTGTGTGTCCGAACTACGGCGTTTAACTAAATCACCCTAATCGTGGATGGTTGAACAAATTTTAGAGCTTTTTGTGATAAAAAAAAAAGAAAAATGCACAGGCGTGTCGCCAATCTTTTCGGTGACTCTTCACCAAATGTCCAAATATAATGTTACACTCGTACGTACGTACGTAAGTATATAAGCACGTCGCAACGGAAACGCGGGAGTGTTTTCACGTTTCACCGACGTCGTGGTTGAAAAACTCAAGGTTCAACCGCAGATGTAATAAGCGAAACCCCAATGGAAACTGACACTAAATTTAGACCAAACGTCATAGGCGAGGAGCCGTTTTCTGCGCTTCGAAGAACGGGATAAACTGGCTCAAAGCGATCGCCGGCCGTTTCATTGAAGGGGAAATATCTGCTGCTCAGGGTGTACGATGACAGGTAGCAATAAGTGGGAATCGTCGTTTTCATTTCAGATTTATTAGAACACGCGCAACGTGAATCGCGAAATGATTATTGGCCCTACAATTTTTCACGAAATCCTCGGAATTTGTTTGCTGCGGGAATTCACGACGGACGATATCTGCGGTGTCTGGATCAGAAGTCGGGAAATGAACGGAAACCGTGTAAAATGAAAAAAAAAGTCGTTATTCGCGCCAAGAATGATAATAACGTGGTGGAATTGAATACGAGTTGATTCGAACAACGCAAACTAATCGTAAGATATTTTTGCAATTTTAGAAAAGGTGAACGGTGATAATCGTTACCGATTCCATTGTGGAGCTATTTTTGTTCAAGTTTTTCGCAGATTCAATTTTTCTTTTTATCAAGTTCGTAACGAAACCCGTCTAGAAACGATCTAAATGAAAAACAGAGGCTTCGGACCGTTTGAACAATGTTATAATCGATAAAAAAAATTATTACAAGTGCTAAGAAAAAATATGTTACAGAAGAAAAATTGGCCCATCGTTTGTCTTGTTCATTTTTCAACGTTTAATTAAAAAGAAAAAAAAGTTTCACTTTTCAAAATCACTCTGAATATTTATAAATAATTAATAAGTCTTATAAAAAAAATTTAGAGTACTGTTGCAGAGTCGGGACAATTGCAGAAAAAATTTGAAACAAAATCAATAAATCAAGTGGTGAGGATCGGACGTTGATTCGGTTTCGCACGGAATTCTTCGTCTACGATAATTTTAACGTCCGCAGTTTTCGCCTCTATTAACTCGACGTCCATTTTACACGTGACGCGAACACGCGTATCTCGTATAAAATTCATCGAAAAGAATTGTCGAAAAGTCGAAGACACGTGTTTTATAATTTAATCTGCGGTACGCTGATGTATGTATTTATATAATATGAATATTTTAGCAACGAGGCTGCAAAATCGTATAAATGTTACACTCGACTGTTGCCTCCCAACACCGTCAATTTTTCCTGCTGCATCGCTGCATGCATGTATGCATATATGTATGCACGTACGATGATGTACGCCACGCGTTTCTGCAGCTGAGCCAAGCTTTTCACCACCTCGCTTTTCAACGTTCGCACTTGTCTGAACTTGTTTTTATTGCAATATAAACTGCAACTATGTTTTTCTTTTCTTTTTCTTTTTATTTAGTTCAAATTAAATATTTTGCGTGAGCGTAAACGCTTATACACACACATATATATATATATATATACACATATATAGATATGTGAACGATACGCACAAAAACACAGCAACTGTTTGTCGACCGGAATTTACCGCCTCATTTCCTCCCAACGTTCGCGTTATATACACTGTACGAAAATTGTTTTCTCGTTTCGTTGCGTCCACTTTTTTTTTTTTTTTTTTTTTTATTTCCCGTTTGTTTCCTCTTTTTTGCCTTCGGCCTTTCGCTGCGATTCGTTTAAATATCCTGCGTAGAAAACGTTTTGCATCTGCACTTTGTATATTCTTTAATATTTTTATTTTTATTCTTGCGACGTATCCGTAACGTTATCGAATTATTTTTATGTTGCGTGATAAAAAAAATTTTTTTTTTTCAAATCGACCAATAGTTGGTTAAACGTCTTGTCTCGATTTGTACGAGAGGGAATCATTTTTAAGGAATCCGTATTTGGATTGCGTACGAAACGCCGATGCAGTTTTCCTCTGGCTTCGTGTTGTGGTAAAAATAAAAAAAAAAATTAATAAATAAATAAAATAAAGAAGAAAAAGTAAGGGGAAAGAGTGAAAAGCAGCATCCGATTGATCTGAAACGAGAGAGAATCCCTTTAACCTGCCTTGTTTCGTACAAGGTGCGTGTAACAATATTGCGACAAGATCCTCGTTTCAATCGGCACTATTTTTGCCGCACGCATCGAAGGCGAGAGAAAGTCGGATCGATACTTTGCACCGTAATGCGATCGATATCGTTACATGTGTACTTTATAGCTATCACGATATGGCGAACAGATATATATATGTTGCAAAAATTAACATCGTAGATTCGAAGTGAAGAGAATTCCAACGCGATACAGGAAAAAGGAACGGGATTTTTCATGCGCATTATTCCAAGTTCAATTAATTCTTTCCGTTTGATAATAATTAATAATAAATAGGTGAAAGATAATTGTCATCATTTTTTTTCTCCTTCTATTTCCGTTCCTTAACCATGCGCCTGTAAAATAAAGACGTTAAATTTTTTTCGTTTGTCTAAATTTTCTTCTAATTTCTTCTCTGGTTTTTTTTTTTTTTTATTTCTTTATTTATTTTTTTTTTCCTCTTACCGTCATCGCATTTATCTGTCAGCGATATAACGACGAGACGTGCGAAATAAAGTCTCAATTATTTATACTTGTCATCTCTTTCGCATTTTTTTCCTTTTCGTTTTTACTTATTTTTTATTTTTACGTACGAAAGACGGGCGTATGGTGTACATATATATACATATACATATACATATGTTTATTCGCGTTATACGTATGTCATGTAACGCCGTCCTGCAAAGTAACAATCGTACCGTTCATCGCAATGCGTGTATAATGAATTGCAAACTCGTATACGGGACACGGACACACATAAGCATGAGTTATTACGTACGTGTATGGAGACATTGGGTGTATCAGTGTGCAATGCACCCACACGTGAGATTTGTTTTATTTTAACATACCTCGCGAAAATATCTAATAATATCGACCGCGACTACGTGCGGAATCAAAAAAGGAGTGAAGAAAAAGAGGATGATAAAAAAGAAAAAAATTAAAGAACGAAATACGATACCTTGTATGAAAGTGACGAATTTTAAGCGTATTTCTGCGGATCTGACGTATGTCGTGTATAACGTACACGTGTCGCTCCAACATGTGTGCATTGAACGAAATATCGCGGTGAAAGTAAGGGTGAAAATACGCTTGTCATAAGACGGTGAAAAATTTTCCAGACTTATTTTTCAATTCCATTTTCAATCTACTCGGTGTCTCGCTGTTGCAAAGCTTGACGAGTTGTCTAGGTTATATTTATTTGTTTACTTTTTTTTTTTCTACTTTTCCGCTCTTTCAAAGCTGTACAAAATGCAGATCTCATTGCGGTTTTATCGGAAAATGTGCATACACATGTATATGTGTATTGTTAAAAATTTATTACAGTGAGATATGTGAGATATTCACCCGTGTTCGCGAATATTGTATCTAATTATCAGAATTTAATCAACAATGCTACGTATTCACCGGATTTATTCCGGGAATTTATTGTCGACGATTCGGCGAATAATTATTAGCTTATCCGGCGTATTTTTTATTATTAATTCAATCTCACAGAACAGTTGTAATTACCGCAAGAACTGTAATCTTTCTCAGTGTACAATATACGGAGTTTTCATTGCGTTTTCAAGTGTAAAAGTAGCCGGATATCCGCATTGTTTTCTGCGTCCCGTTCCCTCTTTGTTGCATTGCATCGCATGTTTAAAGGCTGCGGAATCCACGATTACTTATTGGATAGAGGGGGGGAAAAAACATGAAAAAAAAAAAAAAAAAAAATGAAAAAACATCCATCGCCGTGTCTTTATCCTTGTTATTTATTTATCTTTATCTATCTTCCATTTTTCGAGGATACGTCGTTTACGAATGAGAGGAATTGAGACTCGCTGCACAGTCGCAGAGCGAAATGCTTAATTACGGCGTAATTTTTACACCGCTACACGTGCATGCATGGGAGATACCGCAGATAGCTTGTTCCGTACACACATGTTGTTAGGTACGAGTAAAGAGGTAAACGATACGTTACAGACTCTCCGGTAAACCGCATCTCGTCGTAAAAAGTAAACAAGACGAGTGTGTTTGCGCGTGTTAACGACAAATTTTATTATTAATTATTATACCGTATACGGAATCGTGACATATTATTGCGCCCTTCCCACCTTTCGCCTGCGGTATAAACACTCGAATACAGACGTAAGATTGTGGATATTTACCACGTCGCGTGAAGTTTGGATCGAATTATTGCAAATGAAATATACAAGTACGCGCTGATTTCGTTTTCAAATTAATAATTAATCTCTTAGTATCGACGGCGCATGCCCGGCATATTGTACGCATATACGTATAGTACATGATTAACTGTATATGTAAGATAAATTGTCTGTGCATTTGTAGGTGTATCCTCATCGCCGTCATCCTGACCTGCCCGAGAAATCCTCATGAAAGACTGGGAACTCAGTACTCAGAATAGCATCGGTATTGTAGAATTTATATTTTGTTTTTTAATACACGATTTTATTATGGGAATTATTGTCGTACCTAAGTACGGAATATATTTATGGCGATGATGATGGTGGTGGTGGTGGTGGTGGTGATATAATTTATATTGGTTGCGGAAATGCTTGTACGTTTAAAGTTTGGAGTGTATTTTTTTTAGTTTTTTTTTCAGTTTTTTTCAGATTTATTTATCCCGCTCCTTACTTTGCTATAATTTTAATTCGCAAAGTCAAATTGACGATTTCGTCCTGCTGGTATTCGAAAGAATATAAAAGAAAAGAGAGGAGATAAAGAAAGAACAGAGATTCAACCGTGCAACAGGCTAGTTGAGAACTGTGATCAAAGATCCGATTACCTGCGTTTTGATTTGCGAAATAAGTGGTAAAGGGAGAAGAAAATATAAAATCGACAATCGTAACGTGCGACGGAATATCTTACAGCGAATTATCAACTGCAACGATTGACAATATTTCTCGCGGTTGAGAAAACTGGCTTTTATTGTAATCGGTGAAAATTAATTTATTATATTACATCGGTAAACACGAATTTTGAGTAACCGGATTCTAGATGTGAAATTTTGTTTTCTTTAATCTAACTGATAAAAGTAAAAGTATTTTTATTAGATAAAGTTTGCTTGTTATTTCAACGTGCCGTTGTCACCTGCTGCTTGTACTATCGACCAAAAACTTCCAAGAGTTACGAAGTAAACTTTATAAGTAATGAATGAAGATTTCGACGTATAGAATCAAAATTTATTTATTTTTTTCTTGATCTGTGTTATTTTTACAACCGTGCAGGATCATTTCTGTAGCATTCGGCGAATTTCGGGATCAGGACCGATCGATAGATAATATCAGGAACGGAAGATCGAGGGGTCCTCTGCCCTTTGTGAATGGTACGTAGAGATTTACGAATTTAGGTCAAACAAATCCGCCCTCTATGGGGTTTTCGGGGACGCGCGTGTTAACCCCGAAAACGGCGGGTGAAGGGGGGCGTTAAAGGTCAGTTACGCGTAACGGAGAATCGTCGAATCGACGCAAACGGGACGCTCGGCTCTCAAAGGGCCGATATTAGGTACCTACGTGCAACGGCAATGCCGAGGGTGGAAGGGGAGGAGGAATTAAATTGGAACCAAATCAGGGGAAAAATCAGGGGAAACTCGACTAGATTTTTTTTTTTTTTTTATTTTACCATACGTCAATTCAATATCGTGCCATTTGATCGTCGATTATAATTAATGCCAGTTAAATCGTAAAAAACTTGATGTAAAAATAGAAAAACTTGTTTCAGGGTGGTCCTTTTTCAGGGTGTCGACGAATTTTTGTCAGACCATCCCCCAAATCAACTTCAAATAATTCGAAATCAATCGCCTAATTTTTTCAGATTTTTACATCGACTCTAAGATAGTCCGCATTGCGATCGAAGTTTTTTATGGAAATTAACACGGGTAAAACTTTTTTTCTCAGTATATATTTTATCGCAAGAGTAATAACGTTCCAAATAATCTGTGACCGCGAGGTTTTGGTGAGAATTAGTTCTACTACCTGGGAAAAAATACACATCATCGTACGAGGCAATCTAGACGAATTGCACAACCTCGAAACCTGACTTTTTTTTTATTTAGAGGAAGTGCAATTCGTCCAGATTGCCTCGTACGATGATGTGTATTTTTTTTTCATACAGCATCAATTGTGCCGACTAAAACCTCGCAGTTACAGATTTTTTGGAACGTTATTACTTTCGCGATAAAATATACAGTGCGAAAAAAAGTTTTTCTCACGTCACTTCCGTAAGAAACTTCGATCACAACGCGGGCTATCTCAGACTCGCTGTAAGAATCTGAAAAAATTTGGCGACTCTTTTTAAACGATTTGAAATTGATTTCAGCGATGGGGCGGTAAAAATTCGTCGACACATATACCGATTCTTTCCAGTGTCATACTTAGAACCGATTCACATTCATCGTTCGAGTCGAAGGTGCAAGCTGCGGGTATTTCGCGATGCGTTTGCGTTAAACGAACAAGGCACGTTTGCACGGCGGCGGTTGGTTGAGTCGTAAGGATAAAAACGCAGAGATTTGCTTTCTCGTCGTCTTACGTACGCCTGATTGCGAGTCGGTACACCCATGCACATGTATAATGTGTGTATTTATGCGAGTGTGGTAAACGTATCGCAAGGTATCGAGGTCAACTGGTTCTCCGACAGCCGGCAGTCGGCAGCCGTTATAAAGGGACATTGCAACACAGCCGTTAGCCCCTCGAGAACTCCAAGAATTGCAAATAAATTATTATTGTTGCTTGTACGTTTATCCCGCACGGCAACCCGGCATTGAACTCACCGCGGGAATACCGATTCTCTTCTTTTACTCATTCTTCCTCGTGGATTTTGCTGGTCGAGATAATCCTTCCTAGGATAACCTATTCTCCATAAACGCTGTTTATTTTATATTCGAGGAGATACGTGTCGCGGTTCTTGTGTTACGATAATAAATTATTGTATTCGTATTGGCTTCTTCTTTCTTACATTTTCGACGGGCGTATGCGTCGTATACCGTTGTTATTGTATCGAGGATTTAATCGTGAAATTGTATTCTACGTTTTATTTATTAATAATTACCAGCCATGTTAGTTGAGGAAATGAGACGAAAAATTTTCGGTGTGTGACACCGTTTTGTGAAATTGTTTCGAACGTCTGTAATTTACCTGAGAGAGGTTTTCAAAGTTGACGAAAGGATGGAAATATGGAGCCGGGTTGAAGTTACGAATTTGAAAAGTTTCGAAAACGTCTAATTTCGAATTATTTTGTGGTGAAACTTGAAGCGAAGGTGTCGAAATTTTACCAAACAACAGTTTTGAACGATCGGAAAACCGGCGGATCGAAGTTACGAAATGAAAGATTCGAAAGATTCGTGTTAACGATGGAGGAAAGTTCCGAAAGGTAAAGTTTCCGATAATGGAAAATTCCGAATATTAAAATGTCGGTACTCGCACAGCGTGGTTTACTCAACGATCGGGTGTAAAAAATCCGAATGATCAGGATTCCGAATGTAAAAATATTGAAAATCCAAAAAAAAAAAGACCGGAGCGGTGAAATTTCACCAAGTCGGAAATACACGGATCTGAAAATCTTTGATCGTTCGGTATTTCAACATTTTAGATTTTTAAATTTTCTCATTTTCGTACTTTCGGAACATTGACTCGTCGGAGTTGCGCCTTTTCGGAACTTTGCACTTTCGAAACTTCGATGCTTCGTCAAAGCTTGATTTCTCTACCTGAGTTCCACCGCACAAAAATTGGAAATTCAGCGCTATCGGATCTTTTCAAATTTAGAAATTCAATCCCGTCCCGTAAATATCACACATCAGTAATCGCAACCGAGACTCACAGAGTTTCAAAAAATTCGTGCAACCAATAATTAGCAGGTATCTAAAACTCGAAACTCCGTTCAAATTGGATCGGCCGATCGTGTAGCGTCTAAATTCGAGTCGTCGTCGCCCCGATGCTTGTTTTGTCAATCCCGCGGCTAAAATACGCCCCTCTACAAGTGTTCCAAGGTGTTCGCTGTGTCTTACCTACGATATTCTGTCCGTTTTAACGAGACGCCGTCACCGCAGTCGCACGCGTCCGACGGTACCCGACGTTAGATGTGATAATTAGTAACGTCCGTTACGGTTGATTGGAGCAGGAGCGTCTCTGTCTTGCTCGTCGACTTGTCGCCGTTCCTAATTGTCATTATTTTCGTCACCGCCGGACTGCGGACCGCATCGCGGCAGGAAACTGCTGCGACGCGTCGACGCGACGAATTAATCTTACACCCTTGTTCGCAGCAGCAGCAGCAGCTGCGATTTGTCGTCCAGTCGCGGTGTGGATTTGAAATTGCAATTTTTCGATACCGCTATTTTATTTTTTTTACCATTTTTTGGGAGAGGGTAACCGGTAGTCCGAATACAGAATTTCGATTAGATTCTGCGGTGGTTTCGGACGCCATCTTGAAACCGTTCATTTTCAATTTTTGTCGAATAATTTTTATTTATTTTTTGTTTTTTTTCCTTTCACTTTGCCTCGGATCAATATTTTCAGACTTGTGTCATGAATTTATATGCCGTGAAAGTATCGGCGAAATTCTGAAATCGGACGACCAAATAGATTTAGAAAAACGCAACGTTCAAATAACCGCCGGAAAATACGATTGCGTACCTTATAAGAATGTCGATTACACGTGTGTATAATTCAATTCGCGTTGAGTTTATGCCGGTAGAATAAACCCGTGGAAAAATTCCCCGCTTTAGTTTTTCACCGTTCGTTCATCCCTCGCCCCTATTTCGAACCGAACTCCGAGCCCCATTCTCTTCCCCGTACAGCACACGGTGGAACGATCACTGCTGATGAAAATTATGGCCAAGAGGCCGTGAATATCGTGTGCATAAACCTATAATATCATCCCTCGAGTTTTATTCCCGGTTGGAGTTGCGCGATCCGAAAAGGGGCTCGAGAACGAAGAAATTTATGGGATGTAGAGATGCGTGTCGTAAAAGTATTGCTAGCGGAAAAGTTGCGTGCCTTGAAAATTGTCAGCTGTTGGTTGCAACGAACTTTATTTTATTTTTTTCTCTCTCGTATCTTTTCCTTGCATCCCATATGTGATCTTGGATATTGGACGATGAAAGCCCGCTTTGTATTGTGGTATAATTGTGTATGTATATGTATACACTGTAAATTTTTCAGCACGTTACTCGCGATTAAGAGCAGTTATTGCGGATGATTCGCGAAACGTGGGAAATCTGCCACAACCGCGTCTGCTTGGCAGACATGCGATTTACGTTCGTTAACAACGTGTATTGTAGACGTGGAGTGAATTAACTCACACACACGCACGCACACACACGAGTCTTCGTTCGACTCGACGACAATATCGCGTGTTTAGTTTTGTTCTTGGCGTGATTTGATTTTACCTCAATTATCAATCCGGTGTGAGATTTATTGCATAAATGTTGCCGTCGTTCGTCACGTTCTTTTCGAACGATAATCGCGCACGAGTTTCTTAATATTTTTTCTTTTTTTTTTTTACGTCATTTTTTCTCCACTTGTTTTCATTCTAAAACGCGAAACATCACAGTCTTAGGATTTACGCCCATATCGAGCTCGAGAAACGCGCTGGTTTGTTCATCGAATCCTAGTCTGTAGAATATTATTTAATAACCTTGAAATATTGTATTTTACATTCGCGCCCGGTTGCTAGAAAATTTTGTAAGACATTCGACCGATAGTGGAAAAAAAAAAAAAAACCTTGACGCAATTGCCTATGAATTTATTATTTCGTATAACTTTTATCTATAGACGTTGATTTTTATTTATTTACTAATTTTTCTCGATTTTTATTTTGTACATGTATATATATTTGTTTGTTTCTTTTCTTTTTTTTTTTTTTTTTGCAAACTTGATGCTAATTCATGCTAATCCTTTTGGCTCATCCAAGAACAAACGTTTCTGTAATACGAAATGTAAGCGGCGGCACGTCGTTTCACTTAACTGATTAAACAAAGGATCGGTGTACAAGTTATCGCTAATAATAAGTCAATAATTTGAAAAACATGTTTCAGTACAATTAGATACCCACGTGTAGATTTTCTTCTTATTATACGTATGAATTTAACAAATGTATCGTCCAGTGTACATCACGTATCACATTTCGGTGTTACACTGAAATATCGAAATTCCGAATAATCGAAGATTTTCATATCATTAAATTTCTGGCTCAGTGAAATTTAATCACTTTGATCTTTCTTTGTTTCGTGTTTTAGATATTTTTACGTTCGGAATCTTGGTCAATTCTGATTTTCAGTCTTTCTCACCCACTCTGCGCGAGTATATTTTATACTATCGAAACTTTACTTTTCGGAACTTTCCTCTAGCGTTACTTGAATTTTCGGAACGTTTCATTTCGAAACTTTGTTGTTTGCATAAAAGTTTGATTTCTTTACTTCAAGTTTCGGTTGGGAAGTTTAAAGCAAATAAAAAGGCTTCCTCAAGCCCGCCTTCCTCGTCATACTTCTCGCTAACGAATATTGGAAAAGTGGTGTTAAATAAGCGAAGAAAAGGAAGGCAGAAAGGGTAAATAAAAAAAGAAAGCAAAGAATAAGTGCTTCTCACCGACGGACTCGCGAGGCTCTCCGCTCAAGATAGATAGAGCGTATTATTAGACGGATAACGCGAGCCTCGACGTTCCTCTTAATTTACAGCATCCGCTGAGCTGCCGCCGTGCTGCTACATCATGAAAACCCGCGGCTGTTCTCTGCGCGGGGATGATTAATCTCCGAAATTCAATGGGTGAGCTTAATTGCTCGTTTCTTATTGATTTATTTCTTAATTTGTTCGTATCAATTTCACCTCGATTCCATTCTACGTCATACGTTACCTGTTATATTTCCATTTTCAATTACACAACATTTCGGGAAGAAAATCACGTTGTTCGCTTCAAATAATTAACCAATATTCAAATCTACGGTACAATCGTAATGATATAATTCTCACCGTTGCGCGTATAGAAATGTTTCCTTCGTTTGTTCTTAATTTCCCTACCTACGATTATGCAAATCTGAAAACTTTTTTACGCTATGCGGATAATCTGCGTCTCGCCTTTTATTAATTATATTTTAATATGTTATAGTTTGGTTGAATAATTGATTCAAAAATTGAAAACCTTTCGAACAAACGACATTAATTGCAATATGATTTCGACAACCCCCCCCCCCCTGCTTTTTTTCTAGAATTTTCTTTCGTTCTTCAACATCTTCTCATGTGTTCCACGGGTACTTTTATACGCAAACTCTACTCACGTAGCTTTCGGACTTTTCATCGCAACCGGATGGATAAACTTGCTTGTAACCTGTAACTTGCGTATTACCCGTTAGCTTGGGGTTAAACGCGCGTGTCACTTGATACAATCTATTGAATTTCATCGAGTATATAGAATACACGTCAAAATGGTGAAAGTTTTTCGTCATTCAATCTACCGGCCAGAGTACCTGCCGCAGCTCTCTAAGTGTATAAAGTCGTATCGAGTTAACCTCGAGCTCTCCCAAATACTAAATTATACATCCTTTCTGCTACGAGCCTTTTCCCGTGATATTGTAATTTTTTTTTTTTCTTCAACCGCCTACGATACGAATAAACAACGAACCGCGCGCGTTAAAGAAAATCGCGAGCAATATTTAACGTGCATCGATCCTACGGTCGGGTTGTACTTGTGCAACGTATAGATTGAAAACTAAAAGTTACATTCACTAGGTATATTAAGGATTGGTTACGAGGTCGGTTAAACCTACAACCAACCACGTGTATTTTTAGCCACGTGCAAAACTCTGGCGAACTTTCGGGCTTTCGACAAGGCTCGATATTACGATTGGTACGCGTGTCAATTAATCACCTGCTGCATTATCCGTGTGACGAATCGAATCGATCTGCGATTGATAGGTTTACTGCACTTGTTCCAGAGATTTGATTTTAACCTCGAAACTGGATTTTATCTCGCGTTCGTTCTCTACGCGACGGTTTTTCATCGAGGTTTTTCCAACTTGAAACTTTGAAAATTCAACGGTTATTAACCACTCGAAATACGAGATATACGAAAGGGGTAAACTTCTTCTTGGATAAATCGGAGCGGAGTCGTTTAAGCTTGAGGCCAAAGACGATTAGAGCAATTATTCATTAGGTATACACGCGGTATATTTGGATGCGACTTGGCACGCAGCTCTGGATGGTATCGGCTTTAGAATCGCCGGTGTATCGGTACTGTTTGTCTAATTTGATTCCTAACCAGAAATTAATTACTTAGCTTAACGACCGTTGTTAATTATTAGCCTCTGATTGCGGTAGGTAATGCTCGTTATTCTCGAGCATAATCGTTTCTATACATATATCGTTAATTAAACCTCTTACTATCAACGATTTGTCAACGATAATAACGCTTCTGCCTGTCGTAGTTTTTAGTATACAAACTGCAAGGACGACGCAGATTTCACGTTACGATTCGACTTTATCGTCAATTCATCCAACGAGCGTGTAAAATTCGCTTGAGAAAATTTTATAACAAGCGTCGACCATATTTTCAATGACAAATTCTACCGTCATTAGTTTTTTTTCTTTTTTTTTATCGATTGTCTTTTCTCACGGTATAAAAATTTCAACGTCCAATGATAGTTTATTCATCTGTTGGTTCGTCTCAACTCCGTTTGCACGATGTTAAATAACTTTCGATCGCGTGGATCGAATACATTTAACATTATCTCGGTGCGGTGTCCGTAGTTTGTAATCCGTGATGCTGCATGAATGGGAAAAAGACGAGATACAATTTGCACGTGGATTGCCGCCACGCGGTCTGACGTCATCGTCTGACGTAGCGTTGAGTTTTACCGCTTATGTTACAATGGCTAAATCCACTCTTGTATTAAAATGAAAGAAATTCACTCGCGTTCGACGAATTACTTACAATACATTAAGTCTGTATAATTTATTGTAACGATTGCTTATCTAATCGCCGGTTGTAAAACTGTCACTGACTTACAATCGACGTTTCCTGACCAAGTATGGGTTTCGCGTTTTCCGCATGTATGACACAACCATAAATATATCAACAATTAAATGACAGCTCAACTCGTCGACGTTATTTTCTGTGATAGATTCTTGTTCTATTTTTATCTCACCTCTTCTCGCTTGCTTATTGTAACATCAGTCAATACTACAATCTCTACTTTTTTTTCTCAGTTCTCTTATATACATATAATTCTTTATTCAAAATCATTTACGTGGAATACTTGGTTTTTAACGATTTTGTGAATTTTTCCTTTTTATTTCGAAGTGAAAATCAAGGAGACATTTTCATCGAAAGATCGAAAGAACACTGTTTCAAACTTGATTAAGAGCGGAGAACGGTGTTTTTTCACGTCTTTGAATAAAAAAAAAACGGGATCGGAGTATTCTTTGACATATTTTATACCGCGCTGTGGGTATCAACAGGTCGGCAATTTAATACCGACGGACATCATCATCCCGACTTTCTAAATACACGAGTATCTGTAATAATTCCAAGCCTGCCACAACCTCGTTTACACATCAGCGCACAATTTTCTTGTCTTTTTCTCCCGCCTTTTTCTGTATATATATAATAGCTGACACAAACCGAGCCTAATATCCGTGAAAATCAAATTCAGATCATTATGCCTTTTCATTTAGATATCGCGGACGTTTAATTACACTCGTTGATCTTCGTAGATCGCGTCCTAGTTTCAACCTTTTTTTTTTTTTTTTTTTTTTCTTCAACACGGTTATTAGTTGGGAAGATTTTCTTTCGGATCTTGCAACAACTTTTTCCCTTACAACTTCGGACTCGAATTTAATTGAAAGAAAGCAAAATGAATGTGTATATTTGCCGTCTATAGGACGGACATTCACTTGAAGAGAATTCTGCGGATCGAGCGGATTTTTTGTCGAAAATATTTCCAGGGATAAACCGCCAGGCAAAAGAGCCTTGCCTTACAGCTCGACTTATCTAGATTCTCTATGATTGTTGCAAGGCAAACTGCACCGCAACACAGCTGACTCGACACGCGGTGCCGTGTGGCGTAATTTGCGTTGGCTGCAAACTCGCGGAAATGTCATCAGAAGCTAATTGGACTAGTTAACGCACAGGCTTGACCTTTATAATTCCGCGCTCTCAATTATTTCTCGCCCCTGTGAATTACTCACGGCGGCTATTTTCAGGTGACTTTTGTTAAGATTTATACACGTACATACAATTTTTAGTTTGACGCGTCTAATTCGTCGATTGACTTCTCATTTAGTGCGCTTCGCGTGATTCATTTTCACCGTTTTAAGTTATTTTTGAAAAAGGTTGGATACGTTCGTTTCATCGAACATCGGGCGTCAACGATGTTAATAAATTGAAGCTAGTGCGACGATTTCATTTTTTAATTAATTTTTAAATGCGGATAACTCGAAGAACGTTTTCGAAGCTGCACTTTCGATCGAGTTCTTGATAAACAATTCCGTTGGGTACTTTTCATAATCAATACGTAAAATTTGATATATGTAGGTACCTGCTACATGTGGCTTTATTATGAATTCAATGAACCACGGGGAATCCTGGTCGAATCGTTAAAAGGCCGTTGATATTGGGAGTGTTTGTCGTTAAAGTCCGTAATAGCGGCGGTTTCTACGTTACGACATCCGTCGAGTAGGCGCATTACGGCTCGTTCGGTGTCAACTTCTAAAACTCCGCGGAGCCAAAATAAAAGCAGAACAGTTGCATCTCATTCTCGTTTTATTCCCCCTTTGTCTCCGTCTCGTTAACGTCAAGACAATGCTTGCCGTCAGAAGTTTTGCGAAATGAATATATTCATCCAAGCCTGTTTCACGGAGCGTGATAAAAAATTACTTAGAAATCAAGGAAAGGCTATCGACGCGATAAGTATTGATCATATATTTCTTCGTTGAAAATACGAGTCACCAATTTTCGCACACTTGTAAGAAATTATAGTAAGAGCGATAGTAATGACAAAGAATAGTAACGGTTACTAGACTTTCCGGTAACAGCTAGAAAACTAATTTTTCGATTGTGGTAAAAAATGAAAATGAAAATGAAATAAAAAAAAAAACAGAAAACCGGAACTAAATATTTCTCTAAGTGTACGTACTTCAGAATCTTTCCTGATCGTGTTTGCGTTGTCGCTCTATCACTGCGGAAGATGCGATCGAACCTCGGACGGGGATCTCGCAAAACCGCGAATATCCCGCAGGTTAACGTCACTGTAGGCGGAAAGCACGGATGCAATGGGGGGTAATCGGCGACGTGCCAAACGGTGCGGAACCAAGGCAACGTCGCCAAGATGAGACAAGGGTTCCGAGATATTGCGACGATCACGACGGATGAGAGAAGAAAATGAGCACCGGGCGACAGGAAGTGAGAATAAGAAACGCGCCCGCTAACGAGGTCCGCAATCTCGCGTAATCAGGAACCATCCGCGAAGTCTACGGCTCGGGGTTCAACGGTCATTCGGGACTAATTGGTTCGCACGAAACACCCGGAAACCGGAATAAGCCGGGGGCGTTAAGGGGGAACTTCATCCACTTTGTCCGTTTTCATATTTTCCCGCGAGAAAATCAATGCAGAAAATCGCAGGACCAACAGGTGCCGCATCTTACAGACCTTACACCTCGATGGTCGGTCCTAACGTGTCGCAACTCTTTGACTACACCTGGATACGTTGAACCTGGATGAAAATTTAAACGAACAGTCACCGGCGAGGCAGAGGTGGAGTGGAGGTGGAGGTTCCGCGTCCTCGCTCGTACCAGCTGGTGAGTCATTTGGTGACATTTGACCCCCACCACGCAACTTGGATCGTCCTCTCCCGGTTTGCCAAGTGACGTCAAAAGTGGTTCTCAATTTGCGGTAACCGTCTGAGTTTTGATTCACAACCGCGACGTGATTCGATTATGTCAGGTACCTCCATGTGTAGCTTTGCGTAGGTATAGGTGTAGGTATACGGCTCGTCTTGGTCGCCTGTGTTTTTAATGTCCAATATAGCCAGACGTGTAACAGGTACATAACAATAATCTTTTGATCAAACTTTCATGGATATCGTCTCCCGATTTCTTACACCGAAGACGTTTTACATCACGCCTGCATATTCGTTCCGATTCACCTTCATCCCTTGCAAAATGGATCCCTGTTTTTGTTCCGCGTTTCTCATCGTTTTAGCTGGTTATAAGTATATTCCTGATAAAAGTGACGCAGACGTTGCTTTCAACGCTGACGTAGAATTCATCCGATTGTGTAACCATTGGAACGTGATTCGAGTGTCAATCGTTCTCATCGACGTCCGTATTGGAATCCATCGTTGACGTTCGGTTCGATTCACAAATATTTATAGATCTGAAGTACGGAGTATCTGACTTCATCCGACCGTTCGAGGATTAGGTCTTTCGTTCGTACAAGTTACGTATAAAGTGCTGAATATAAAGTAGCTACCGCGAGTTTGATTAACCGTCCTTCTAAATTATACCTGAGCCTTATCTGCGTCGGAGTCGCAAACTCACGACACCGTATTCGACTTATTTACGAAACGGTATATCGTATAGTACAGCTTTTTTTCCTCCGAGTGGACAATGATATTCCAATTTCACGATTCAGTGCGTTCGGTGTGGATACATTACCGTAGCACAGATGTCGCAACGTCGTTCCAGTTACCAAAAATTACTACGAAATAAGCAACAAGGTTTTCAATGGATCGAATTATCCTTACGTTTGAAAAACCCGCGTACAACGTCCACTGGCAATTAACTTACATCGCGTTACGCTGTAATTTACAAGTCACAACTCGCCGTGCGTTGTCCTCTGCTACCTAAAGCAAAGGTCTTCGCAGCATGCAGCAGCAGCGTTGGTGAAAGGAAACAGTGACGGTCTTATCGCAAACTCAGGGTGTTGCTCAATGAGCTAATAACTAAGACTCCGATTGTCCGGAGTTGGGCGTAGCTGAAATTTTTCCTGATCACCGGCGTGGTGTAGAAACTTGACGACCTCGATGCCGTCGTCGCAGATCCACCTGCCTCCGATATTACGAACTGGACAACGGATCGGCAACCAGTCAGGGTCGGTGATGCTCTGGTACGGTATCCGTTATTGCCCACACGCCAACGAAGGACGAGAAGGCGACTTCCGTCGACGGAGGAAATGAATTAGCCGGAACGGAGGTGATCCATCGAACCTACAAGAGGAAGCGTCGCGGACGATCAATCAAAACCTGACCCACTCCTCGTCTCGCTTTTCTCGGTACCACTTTGGGCCTTTGGATATTCTCTGCTACTCGATCTCTTCGTCCTTCGCAGGTCTCATTTCAACGATCGTCGCAGTTTTATTCTACACGATGCGCCCTCTCCAACAGTAAGATAAAGAATCCAATTCGCTGCGCTTCGTTATTTGGTAACCAAGGTTCGTACGCACAGGGAAAAGTTGGAGTTGCTTGTGAATCGATGGTCAGACAGTACAAGATACTTACTAGCTAATATTGAAGGTATCAGTATTAATGTGTGAAAGAACTGTCGTTAATCAGCGTCATATTTCCTGAAAGGTTACTGGAAAATCCTTTTTCTCGGGCTGGAATACCTGGAAAACCTGGAAAAGTGGGGGAACTTCAGTTTCCAAAAGACTTACGAACCCTTTCAACCTGTCCTTGTCGTTTGAATTGATCGGGGGGTCCGATCTGCCGGTATCCTCGAAATCTCGCCTATGTTTCTTCACCGAGTAAAACGTACGTCTGACCGTTTAGGGAGAGGTTTCGGCAGTCTAACCGCAGGATCAATTCAGCGGTTTCAAATCTCTTACAGAAACCTCGGTCCTCGGTAGGTACTTATTTGCGTACAACTGCTACGCGTGTGTAATACACACGTCCGTGCAAACGTATAACGTACGTATCCAAGCTGCTTGGAGATCTGCTCCAGGAACGGGTTAACGTCCGCTGGCGTCGCTTATAAATAGCGTCGCGACGCTCCATCGTCGACGTTTTGACTTTTGACTCCTCGAGTAGTCCAGAGCTGCTGGTGTGTATATATACCGAGGCTTATATCGCGCCGAGGAGCCGATCAGGCGGAAAAATCACTAGAAAACTGCAGCCCCAAAAGCGTCACACTGTATTCCATCTATTCATACCGTGCCTACGATGTTCAGATATTCATTACTTCCGCCATCTCAATCATACTCGCAATCAAAGTGAAGATGAAATCCAAGGAACAACGTTCTCGGAGTGCTTTTTACCCCCGAAGTCTGCTGGGAGTTTGAGGGTATTAAATAAATAACTCGAGGAATGACTTGAGCACTCGGGTACGTCCGGAGAATCGATGCTCGGTCATGACGGTGTAAGGTCGAGATGTAAGGTAGGATGTTGTAGATACGGTTAACGGACACGAAAGATCGCGTGCTTCATGGTCCCATACCTTATAGTGGCACTCGGCGAAGAACTGGGTTATCATTACGTGTATATAAATTCGTCCTGTGGATGTAACGCTGTTGTGCTTACGATGTGCCTGTTCGGGTTCAGGTTCCGCAGTCACATAAATTCTGCGCAAAATAAACCTACAAGAGTTACATGTTCGTAAAGGGCAATAGAATTTTGAGGAAATAGTTTTTCGAAACAAATTCTCACGTATTTATCAACTTTCAGACATGCATCCACACCAATTACACGTACGTACATACGTGTACAGGCGCGAGAAGCTACGCTTGTACACACGTTTGTAACCCATCCAGCATCTCGGATCTCGTCTCATTTCCGTATAAACTCGTTTCAAAGTTGTCAATTAAAACCCGAAGACACGTGTAGTGCCCCACGTTTATCGACGCGTTAAAACTACACGTTCGTGTTTACTACACGTGGACGAAGTCGAAGGTGAACTTGGGGCGATTCATTGGTTGGTTACCAATCAGCTCCGTCCTGGACATGTAGAAATTGATTTCGTACGACTGTTGCGTCACTGATTTTTTTTAATACTCCTAATTAATCTAATTCGATCTCACGCTCTGCTCCTTATCGTTCCTCTTCTTTTCTTTCCTTTTCTTCTTCTTCTTCTTCTTTGCCTTTGTCAAGACAAGCCGGATTTCGCCTGCAGCCTTTCGGTGCCCTAAGGCCTAAGCCAAGTCAGAAACGCGGCAACAGAGCAGCGCCTTGACCCCAAGTCTCGTTCGCCGTCTCCTTCTCTCGTTCTCTGTCCCTTTCGATCCCCGTCTCCCCCTTTCTCTCTCTCTCTCTCTCTCTCTCTCTCGCTCTCTCTCTCTCTCTCTCTCTCTCTCTCTCTCTCTCTCTCTCTTACGCGCAAAGATTCGGGGCCGTTGCGCTGCGCGACGAAGAGAGCAGTGAGTACTTCCATCTTACTCCCTTTGCGCTGCGCTTTTCTTCGTCGCTATATCGGATCGTAACTACGTATAAGCATTTCTCTTTTGCGTGCATTCTGCGAGTGCAAACGCGCAACTTGGCCCGCTACCGGAACCGTGTACAATATTTTATTATTTTCAATATACGCACCCGTGGTCAGGCTTTCCTGCTTATACTCGACTATACATCGTACGTAACGAACGACGGTCGAACGTTGAGTCCAAGCAATTGAGTCGCAGCCAAGAAAGTTTCCGAGGCTCTCTTTCCAGCTCGTGCTCTCTTCTTTGACTCCGCTCGAGAAAAGGCGTGAATTACGTGACGCGGACTCATTGTTCTCAGCGAGTTTAATTAATTCAGCTTCTCAACCGGTAATCCCGTCGGTTCTTCGCATCTCTCCTATAACACCGTCGACTGCTAACCCAGCGTTACGTACCATCTTCGTCGCCTCGCAAACCAAAAGTATGAAATTCAACGTCATCGAGAGCTCCAGCATTTATGCATTCGCCGCGCGAATGAAACGTTGCCGTTAAACTTGTCCTCGTTCCACGATGCGTTTAGATGATTTGAGTTTATAAAAGTTTAAGAAAAATATACTCACTTCAACACTTGCAATAATTCGCGACTCGGAATCGAAATTTCCTACTCGAAGTCTATTACCGTACGTAACTGAGAATTCTATGTATATGCCCGCGTACAACGCTCTATGACTAATTGGAAATTTCACCCGTTATTAGCGGCCCACATTTACGTATCTTGAAACTTAATCGCGAGACAAAGGAGACACACGTACGTCATACACGACAGTGAAGTTGTTCCACGCTATAATTAAACGTCGAATAAGGCGATGTCTGCGATATTGCAAATGGCGCTTATAACGTTTACAGCTATAGTTTGCAACGTTATATTACGCTCTCGGTGAAGAAGAGAGACGCTGGTGGGCGTTCGCAAAATCTGTTTAGACTTTGGGATTAGAGAAGCGGGATTCCGATGTAACGCAATTAGCTACTACGTCTGTACGACGTTTCGAAATCTTTGAAGACAAAGATTTTTGGAGGGGGGGGGGGGGGGGGGGATGCCAAGCTCACACGTTACACGTACGAATATTTTTCGACACACGACGATGTATCCCTGAAGAGAAAACGGCTGCAGTTGGCTTGTAAGATATACGCTGAATATCCTATCGCATCCGATATTTCTTTAATATTTCCTCCCGGCTATATCTAGTCTCTAGTCTAGTCACGCCGTACGATGCATGCGGATGAGATTCATCCGAGAGCTTTTTCAAATATGTTATCGACGATGCGCGGAGCTTCTTTTGCGTATCGCACGACGTTCTTTTACCTCGTATACATACGCGATAAGTCGCAAACTAAAATTGTAACCGCGGTGCAGCCTGTAGGTTCTTTGATAATTTTCAACAAGTGTATTCATCACCCGTGACGGATTAATTGACGGATTGGCAGAATTCTACGGTCGCATCTGTCGGGGTGCAGCGTATGGCGCTTTCGATATTGGCGATATAATTAACCGTACGCGTGTTTGCCAAGCACGTGTATCTTCTCTCGGGGATCATTTAACCAGCATAATTGCCGAACATTGTTTACCTTGTTAGCAAAGTTTACAGTTGGCCAACTTGAGCGAGAAGTTAATAAACAAACCTCCCTCCCATGTGAACTACTCTCACCTACAAACTTCTGCGACGACGTCTTTCTGCAATCTCTGTCCGTTCGAAGAGCTTTCTCGACGTCGCCGAGGCGTATCCGTATCATTCGCAAGCTCTGTATTCGATTAATTATCGCTCCGTCATTACGACGCAGTCGTTTGTACGAATCGAGCCAATCGTCGAAGGGTCGACGCAGCTGAGAGCTTTTCTCCGCGCTTTGAAAAAAAATCGTATCTTCCAATTGTATTCATTTCCATTTTCTTCGTATTTCCAGCGATCCGTATCCGCTGTTTCATGAAAATTCATCCGCGTTAAATCACATCTCCGTGATGCAGTTTGCAGGTATTCTCAGAATGTCGGTAAAAGCATATCTGTTTACCTTTTTACAGCCGTGTGCGTCTCTCCGTGAAGCACGATGTTCGAGGTCCGAGGTATAATTCTACAGAGTTTAATTAACGATTCCGTCGACGTACGAATGCGTTTCCTGCGTCTCACCAAGGAATCGATAATGACTTCGCGATTGTACAATATACGCTTCGTTGCGTCGTCTCGTCTACTCTGTAGCCGGTGTTATACCAACGTAATACATCGCAGCGGCGTTAAACGGTCGACGAAACTCCCGAGAAAACCGTGACATAGTTACGTAGTATACGTATATATAGGTATACATGTATGTGAATACGTATAACAACGCGTAGCATCGGTACGTACAGCAATAAGGTCCGTACGTTGCACGATATGAATAAAAAAAAAATAAAAAATTTGCCTCAACACATGAACACGATGACGCTAAACAGTCTCCATCCGCCATTATACATTTATTACACTCTGACTAATTCTTTCTTTGTAAATTACGTATGGTTTTCGAATAAATCCCGTCTGCAACCGCAACACCATGCAACGGATCGTATTATTCGACCCTGAAAAACATTGAATGTGGTTTGAATATTCTCCAATCGATATCTCTTTCGAATCTGTTCGTTATTCTCACGATATTTGTAACCACAAAAATAAAGCGAAAAGAAAAATAAAATGAATTCCGCGCGATCTCCGGATTTCGATGATCGTCGACTCGACGCCATTCCGTCGGCCTCGACCTCTACGTGAGATGATTTCCGATCATTTAACGTCTCTACGCGTCGCGATGCAATTGTCAATCCGCAAGCCTCCGCACTTGTGGTGAAAAATGTATACGCGCTTCTTTCGTCTATAGGTATACCATCCGTACGTTTGTTTAAATAAAAGAACCTGCGTCAAAGTCTGGGATTAGTATCGAGTGGAAATTCCTCTCCGAAATTTGCGTTAATTGTACTTGAAAGATCGCGATATTATTTTGTAAAAATAAGAATATATCGCGAAACAATCGAGCGAGCTTCGTCTCTTTGGAGTAAAGAGTATAGAAGAATCCCGATATTTTTTCTGCGAGCTTATTTTCGAAATCGATGAAAATCCTGTTTCTTTAGAAAACAAAAAGCTCTTCAAATCTGACGGAAAATACACGTTCGGAGAGTAATTCCTCCGGAACGAAGTCGCACCGCGATCTGTATTTAGCGTATCAAAAATCGCGCGATACTTTCCCGCTTGAAATTCTTTCTCGATCGTTAGTTTCGAAAAATCACCAACCATCGTTACGCGCGTAGAAAGCTCCGTACGTCCGAATCGTGTATCCAGTTCGATGGACGGAATCGCGAATCGAGCAGAGCAGCTTGTCTCCTCCTCGTGTTCGTCGGATGGATTTATTCTTGTCCCGGGCAGCCGGTACCTCCACCGTAAATAAATTACCCCGCAATTCGCTTTCGTTACTTCGTTTTACTTCTTATTTCTAGTTTGATCGTCTCGATCCTCGCCTCGGCGCCTGCACGTCACGAGACGGCTAGATCATGCAATAAAGAACGTGGCGATGGGGAATTGGGGGGGATGAAAAACGCTGTACGTGCATCTTCCTCAGGGCTGCACCAATGCACATTCTGGATAATACTCTCGACGTCTGTTGCGTAACGTGTGACGTTGATCGCGTGCGTAGGCGATGCATAAACGGTGGAAGAGACGGATTTTTATGCTTCTACGAATTCGATAAAATCCGATAGGGTTCGTCGAACGATTTAAACACATGCAGCGCCAGCCACTCGAGTCTCCCTTCGTAGTAACTTGCGAGTATTAACCATGCGTGTGCACACATGTGTGTGATCCAGTCTCGTCGACTCGACACTGTATCCGTACCGCATGGTGAAAACAACCCTTTTGCAACAGTTTCTACAAATATATCTGTACAGGTCTTACGTTTATACGGTATTCGTTATTGTTTTATGTACACACATATATATAGCATGTTATGTAGTTTTTTACTTTCGTTTTTATACGGGAAATCGAAACGCCGTGCGTAGATTTGCGTGAATGTTCAGGCGGCATGAACATGTGTCGTTCCGTACAACGAGCTAGTTTTATCGTACCGGTTGACGATATCGTTCAGACGTTTATCCGAAAATCGATGTTTCTGAAACGACACTTTGATACGGATCATACGGATCTCCTTCAACGTTTAAGGTATGTTTATTCAAAGGATATCTGGAGATACTTTCATCGTCGGATGAACTGGATACTCGTTTTTTGTTTGTTTTTTTTCCTCCATCTTAGAAGAGTTCGAAGTTCGCGTTTCCCGATAATGCCAACTGAAACTCGAACGAATGGAGTTTCATTCCGCCCTACCGTACCTAATTGCAAACAATTACTTCCCGCGGATTCTAGTGATTTTCAAATTCTGTACAAAGGCTATCCATCAATGTTGTTGATCAGAAACGACGTATGGTCGAAAAATTGTATCCCCGCAGTCTACGAGTGTACGTAGTATTGGTAGGTACTTTACTTGAAATCCACACCGATGTAATGTCAAACTGTAACTTCTCGGTTCCTATTTTTGCTTATTGTATACATATACGGATGTATGCTTATATATATATATATTTATATGTATATACAGTGAGCGATTGGGAGAGTAATTTGAATCGACGACCCGAGTAGATGGGTAGACCTTTATTCATACTACAGCGATCGACGCTTGGTTTTTTTCTTTTTTTTTATTCCTTCCTTTCTCTTTTCATTTTCATGTTGTAATTTTTTTTCTTTATTTTTTTTTTTCTCGTCCTTTTCTTCCCTGTATTTCTATCCTTCGAGGGATACGTTTACCCGGGTAACTTCACCTGCCCGAACTCGGCTGCGGCCTTACGCGTTTCGTCTCTTTAAATATCGTTTTTCTGCAACAGCCGTTATTATACGTGTATACCTCGGGGTAATTTTTACCTGAAAAACAACCCTCGTGACCGAAAATATATACAAGAGAATTTTTCACGACCGCGCAAACGATGTTTTAACGTATATATATATATACATATATTTGCACAACGCACAAAGTACAATACAATAAAGGATAAATACTTGTTGTCCTGCGGGTAAAAAAGTCAGAGGATCATGCTCGTAGCTACAGGTTCATATTTCTTCGCTCCATCTCCTGCAACGAACATCGCGATGGCGTTTCGTCCTTAGATCCGTCTGGGAGGAACTCATTGAGACGCATTTTTTTTTTTCTAAGCTCACTTCAAGCTACACGCGAACCTTTAAGCGATCATCGTCGTTTCTATGTCCGAACACTTGAGATATTCTCATCTTATTTACGGTGACGAGTCGAGCGTATCAATGGGAAAGTTGTAGAGAAACAGCTTGCAGACAGTCTCGTTTCAACGTGTATCAAGGCATAAGACGAGGACAAAGCGATCGCTAAGTTGTACCTTGTACATCTTTGAAAATTGGAGAAGGAATTTGTGCGAGTCCAGAGATCTGTCAGTCGTATAGTATTACGTTTGCGCTTTCAACAGACGGCCGGTTGGTTTCTTCTTCTTCCTCTTCGTCATCTTCTTTTTATCCTCTTCTTGCAATGTATAAGATTTTACGCTTATAATAGGATTAAATTCTGCAAGCTCTTGGTAATTATATACCGAGGGTAGTCGGTGCTGAAACTGTGATCACGTGATCTTGTCTCGGAGTTTCATCAAAGCTTTGCTGCCACTACATCGAGACAGAGAGAGCGAGAGAGAGAGAAAGAAAGGAAGGAGGAGATGAAGAGAGCAAATGAGATAGAGATAAAGCTAAAGCGGGTAACTCCTACCTCCGGTCTGGTATGGGAGGCCAAAAATATGCGTCTTGGCTTCTAGAATTTCCGTTGCCGCACGCGCCCTCGTAATTAAGAAGTGCCTTAGCCTCCGTCTAACGGTTCTACCCAAGAACAAACGAAATTCCTCCCTTTTCGGGGGCTTAAAATTTTCCGTCGCATTGTCGCGGTTCTCCCGCCTCTCCACCTCCGTCTTTCTTTCTCCCTTAACCTTACATCTGTATACGTATAGCTGCTCAACACTTGCCCGTCGCCAAAGCTATTATTCTTATCGAAATTATTCTTGTTGTTACTCGTGATTCTTGTTTTGCACAGGTTGTTTCGTAAAACACAAAAAAAAAAAAAAAGATTCAAATTTATTCGAAAAGGTTCGAAAGTTCGAAGACCTCGTTCGTACAACCAGTACTTACACGCAGAAAATCGACTGTATCGGATGATCAGTGATCGTGAAAAGGAAAGAACAGATTTTCCCGAACCACGGGTTGAAGTAAAGTTGTACAAACAATTGATTAGTAACCAAATACCGTATGAAAAATTCCGACGATCAATCAACTTACTTGGCAACTTCAAACCGCTCACTACCGTCTCGCTAATGTCAGAAATCAAGTCTCCTCAAAATCGTCAACGTTTCAGTTATTTCAAAACACATACATACGTAGGTACAGATAAATTATCTTTTTAAAGTTCGCAGACGAACCTAAGTTTCTCGTCTCTCCTCTACCGTCGCACCGGGAAGGTTGCATAAACTTGCATTAATCTCGATGACGGTCTTCTCAGCTCCGTTATTGCGTCGAGGTTCAATCCCTAGGCGTCGGTCGGTCTCCGCAGGTTTTCTTCTCGACGCACCGTTTCTCGCATAGCCGGAGGCGTTTCGTTGTACGATATTACGCGTGGTGGAATTTTTATTTTTTATTTATTTATTTATTTATTTTATTTTTTATTCCCTCCCCCCCCCCCCCTCCTCCTCTTTTATCATACATATATTTGTCGCTTTTCTCCGGGTTTTGTTTCGTCTTACGTACATCTCTCCGCTCTCGACGCCTCTTGCCGAAGGCCAAAACCGGTTGTGTTCGTCGTTTCTTCGAGCGAAGTAGCCGCCGTCGCTGATGCTGCCGTTGCTGCCGTTGCTGCCGTTGCCGGTCCAGCCGTTGATCTCAGGCCCACAAACCCTCAGGCTATGGTCCAACGTCCACATCGCCCAGGATCGGACCCATCCCTCTCTCTCTCTCTCTCTCTCTCTCTCTCTCTCTGTCTACCGCTAACAGCGCGCGCACACACACACGTACACAGTCTCCTTGATACACCCGATTGACTTTCCAAGATATAATATACGCGTGTAGAACCGCCTTTGCAGACGCTTCTGTCTGCTGCGAGGGATCCCGATCAAGGATGGGCGAAGGGGTGGGGGGAAGACCACCGTTCGTGTCAGAGATAAACGATGAAATTTACCTCCCCATCTTCCGCGATCATCCGATATCCATCTCAGGATCACCTCTCTCGCGTATGGATAGGAATACTCGTACGTTGGTACCTACGCTACGTGCCATGTAAGGTACGCCAATCATGTGAGAAGCAACTTCGCCACGCTCGAATCAGCTCCTTATTGCATCGCGTATAGAAAACAGTATCGATTTCCTTCTACTTTTATTACAGGTATTTACACACCTGTAAAATCGAATCATCGTACAATGTAGCGAGGATTTTTCCTCGCTGCACCGTCGCGCTTCGGTTAATTCGATCCTCGTGGTTCGGTACAAGATTGTAATTATATACCGTTTGTTAATGAGTTTGCGACGAATTGGTCGGAGCAGTTTCACGTCGTCGTGGTTCCTCGTTCCTTTGCTGCTGGCTGCTGCTGCTGCTGCTGATGCTATTGAAAAACGAAAACCTTGGACGTTGCCAGCCGTGGTGAAGAGGCGAACGAACGATGATCGTAAAAAGCGCCTACGGCTATTCTCGCACGGTAAGAGGAGGACTCGTCAAACGAGAAAGTGATTTCCACTGTCCGACAGCTGTAGCAGTGGATTATGTACCGTGGGAATCGGAATCAAATAATCACCTAGGCTAATGACTGGCGACTGGTTGGGTTGACGAAGAGAATGAGAATAAGGATTCCTACTTGTCGTCTCACTTCGTATTATCGTTTCTCTCTCTCCTTCTCTCTCTCTCTCTCTCTCTCTCTCGACTATCATTCTCCCCGTTACGTTCCCTCGGAATCACCGCCGGATGGGAGAGGCTGCTCGCTTACCTGTCTCGCGGATCATTATTTCCTAATGTCTCTGCGGTAGACCTTGACTAGAGATTACCGACTTCTCATACTCATATTTATCGTATCGCGATTATAACGGTATCAACGCTTCGCTTTCTGCGACGTTTTTGTCGCGAAACAAAAATAATATGTGACCCTCGTGGTTGTTCTACGTGATTTTCGTACGGACCGTCAACGCCGTACTTACCAATAGAATTTCAAGTTCGGTGTCTATCCGTCTGTCTTGTGATGTCAAGGTTTCGCTACCGGCAGAGTGTGCCAAGTGACAGTAATAATTACAAGCGTGGTTTTTTGTTAGAAATTTTACAACTCGCGAAAGTACATTCGTTACAAGTTCGTACCGATTTCCACGAAAGTAAAAAATTTTTAATACTCGGACAAATGTATCTGGATCTTGTCCCAATTTGTTGTTTTCGATATCACTTTTAGACTTTTGCTAATCCAAGGCGATACGGTCGAACGTAGTTTGATTCTAAGCCAGCGGTTTCTAACCTAAACGAACGAGCCGAGAATGAGAGAGGCGAAAAGATAACGTACACGATGAATCTGTAACAGCTGACAATTACCGCCACACTTTGGGTGTAAAGTATAAACTCTAGTCGAGTATCGCGTGCGCTCCCAGACGTCACGTAACACTTAGCGGTCAATTTGTCAGTCCGTATATACGTGCAACCGAGTTTGACGGTGGTCGATGATCGGAGTAGCTAGGTGGTGTAATTCTGAAAAAAACGTGTTAAAAACACCTGTGAAATGTCTTAATTATATCCTGAAATTGACGTAGGTTTTATTTTCCTTACTTTTTCTTCGTTCCTATTTTACTTGCGAAACGAATGCGAAACTGTTTTGTCTCCCGGGATGACATATCTCCGTCTTTCTCTTTTTCTCTCTTTCTCTTTCTCTACGAATACCTGTAATACGTGTACACGATTACTCTCGCACACGTCTGCCGTGTGTGTATACATATACCCGATCTTTAATTGCTGTCTCAAATGTACTCTCGCCGCTCGGAATGGGTATTTGCATAGGTTTGAATAATGCATGCGCGTACAGTCGTCGAGAAGTGCATTTATGTATGTATGTATATATGTGCGTGTGTGTGTATGGGTATCGCTTTGCATTCTATAAGCGAAATGAGGATGCAAATTATACTCCGACTTCAATTTATAATTGTCAACGATGAAATAGCTACGCCTCGCGATATATCTATACACGGTGATCGTACAATAGAGACGGATGCGTGAACCTCGAAGCTACTCTGTATAATGTAACGGATGATACCGTGAGCTTGAATTAAAGCTCGGACTACGAAGTTCTTCTTTTGCCCTCGGAATAACCTGAATTGAGCGTCGAAATCGTCCGTTATGCCTTGCGCGTATCATCTACATGTTCGAGTTGGGGTGATAAAAAGTTCTCGAAGAGAGCAAGTGGTAGAAAATGGAAGAAGAGCTGAAAGAGGGGACGCAGAATTGAGTTAATCGGTAATTAGGCGAGCGTTAAAAAACGAATGCGCTACGTCGGAGTTTCAATGCAGCCAGGTTGTATTTACTACGTAAAGATGGTGTGGGGATAAAATAACCGAATGAAAGTTGTCATATTTAACGCTAATGAACGAACCGCGAATACACGAGGAGAAAAATACGGTCGGAAACGGTGAATTGAAAACTTGAACGTCGCTCATCCCTGCAAAATGACATAATACCCAAATACAGGGTGCACAAATGTTTGACCCTAATTGCAGCCGGTGTATCGCTCTCGGTTTTTACCACGATTTCCTCTCGGCTTTATTGTTTTTTGCCAACATATTAACGCTCCTCGACTCTTCGTCACTGTATGCACCGAGCAGTGGTTTACAAAAGTGGAATTTAAGTGGCGCGAATAGGCTTGCTTCTCCCATAGAAATATTGAGAGTTAAACGAACGTGTGTTTGTGCCCGCTTCGGGGGCTTTGTGCACAGCAGTAGTTTAATGCGTCTTCGTTGAGAGTAGGCTGGCAGAGACCGGAGTATCCTCGAGGGCCTCTTTCCTTTCACCCTGACTTATAACCAATGGCGTCGAGTCTCTTCGCCGCGATTCAACCTCCCGCGTCACAGGTAAAGGTGTACGATAATTACGCCTCGGTGAATTTTAACCTCTGCACAAACGCAGACGCGCGTTCATCCTCCCATGTAACAAGTTGTTAGTTTTTCGCCCAATTAGGTATATTTTTTCTATATCATTTTTCTTGCCTCGCTGTCGTCTTTCGTACCTACTATCATGTATACCTGCAGCCAATATCTGCAGCGACTTTTACTCGTATCACGTGTAATAATAATAACGCGTGTAAAGAAATGACAGGCTGGTGTGCGATCGAAACACGCGCGCGCGTTAAAATGAAGGAAAAGGTTACACGCTGCAGCTGCACGAGCAGAAATGCAGGTATGCGAGTGCACTCATCCGCGACAGAGTTTTAATCGTGCATTTGGTTGTTATTCCATTTTTTTTTTTTTTTTCGACTCTCTTGTTCCTTCGATGATTTTCAGTTCAACCGCAATCAGCAGCGACGGATACTTTTTGCGTTTAATTTCAAATCCGGCCTCCTGACTCATTCGCCTTTTCTTTTTTTTTTTCTTTATCGGTTTACGGAGTTCATTGAAGCTTCACACGCCCTGCCGACTCTCTCACGCTTCCAAGAAACTCTTCTCGTCATTCGCGGTGTAATCCATTGGCGCAGAATCACCGAAGACGTTGATGCGCTCCGTCCGGTTTTTCATTCATTAAACTCGACGTACCGACGTACCTTTCTTGGACGACTCTGACTTCCACCCTTTCAGAGATATATTTTTGTCAATTCAATATCTTGGCCTGAATTTTGTTTTTTAAGTCAGAATTTGATTACGTCTAAATCCAAGATAGCGGATTCTGGTCGAAACTTGTTACTCGCGTCTTTTTTGGAACTGTACGAAGTATCCAAGATCATTCAAAGTTGTAAGCAAAGTGTCTCATTGTTACCGAAAGGGTTAATCCGCTATTGCACCCTCTGACTCCTTCGATTCGAATTACAACAAGGAGCAGACCTTACACGTTATTATGATCCAGCAATAGAAACGTCACTGTCACCACAAAGACTTACAAAGTTTATTTTTTATTAACCTCGTTTTCCTGCGTAGGTTGGTAGGTATTATACTTACCTATCAACTTTAACTTCTCCACGAGAGTCGAGGTGCGGCTCGGAATTATCGGTCCTCGCACTATATCCGTTCGTAAAATATATATCGGCGATTCTGCTTGTGCTCGGACGAGGGAACGAGAAAGGCGCACGATCGTTTAACGACACTGATTGCAATCATCCACCGTACGGTTCGGTCTTCTCGTTCTTGTCTTCGTCCTCGGCGACGGGGGCAACGGGTTAACGATCCTACTTTTCGTTGCGTAACACGCGCCTCGTGGCGATCAACTTAACCCAACACCGATATCAAGTTGCAAGTCAAATTCCCGTCCAAATATCATCGATCTTTCGGAGATTTTCAAAGATCATTATTATTATCAGAGTGAATTTCCTGATTGAACGAACCTCTCACTTTTGAACTAATATTTCGAAAGTTGACACAGTTTTTTTTTTTTTTTTTTTTATTATCCGTTACTCTGACGCGAGGTTGTAATCGTACACGAAACGAACTCTTCTCAGTTTTCCTTTCGTAATAACTTTGTACACGAATGCATCGAGTTTTACTTTAACCTTTTTCTTCCCACGCGTATCTTTTCTCTCTCTATTTTTTTTTTATCTCTTTCTTACCTTCTGCTTTTTCGTCAGCCAACAAATACGCCGCCACTTCCGCCATTCGTCAATGTCGCCTCTCTTTCGAAATATCGATGTTATTTTTCAATCTTTCGCCGATTTTCGCAAGTGAAAATGAGGCGGCTCTGCTTTTATCGTATTTCAGGTAAAAACTGTTTTTTCGACTTCTCGATCTTGAACGCCGGTTCGATTACCCTCGCGTATCACGTTTCGTCCGAGTTCCTGTTCTCCATTTTCGAATCAACCCCCTCATCTCCGACTCGGAACTTCCTCAACGGCCTTGTTCTACGAACAAAGTTTCGACTATTCAGGTTAAGTTCGTCTTACAATCCGCGGTTCGCAATTATTACACTTCCTGACCGGCCATTGTCTCTAAGTCCAAGCCTGCGGGGTTGGAGCCATTGTCCCAGATAAACGTTAAACCTTTGACGATCGCCGGGGGAAACGTCGTCATCCTCGCGGCAGATAAAGAGCCCAGTTTCCAACCCTAAACGCCGGTTTAGAACCCGGAGAAGCGGAGGCGACCATTCGGTTCGGAAACTACCCGGGCAATCCATCGGATCGAGATACCTTTACGGCTTACTTCGCTTCCTGATCGTCACGAAGAACGATAATCGAGACGCCTCGACCGGATGAAACGCCTCTTAACGGGGTGTTAAACTTTCCATCTTTTCCAGCGGTCCTGGAAATTTTCCATTCATAAACCTTGCCGCGAATGAATATATCCGCATGTGTATTTTTATTCTTTCTCAATGTCCTTGAATTCGTTACGGATCTTTTACAATCCACAAATGATACCCGATTTCATTGCGTCACCGCAACTCTTATCGGGCACGTCACGCAGATCCGAGTCGAGTATTGCTGCAATACGTTGGATTATGTTATGCCGTACAACAGTCGTTAAATGCTAATTGATTCTACGCACGGGGATACAATAATTGTACCGATTATGTCGGGATATTCGAGTCCCGATCTACGGAGGTGTGCGTGAGGGGATTATCGGTGCGATACTAAAGAAAATTAATAACAGAAGCAGCGCTGCGATAGGAAAGTTTGTAAATTGGTCAAGATGAATTGCTTTTTAATTACACCTCGCGCGCTTTAATCTTATACGCCGTAGTTTCGATTCCGGGACATTTTCCACTTATTCGCTTCTCCGTTACCTGCCTTATAATATCCTCACCTTTTATTCCCGCAGGTTCGTACGACGCGTCATTCATCGTTAGTTTAGACTATAATGTGTATTTTGAGATCGAATTTAATCCGGTTACCGGAGTGATTGATGGAATTTGATTCCTTTTTCAATTCGAATTTCCAAATACACAATTACTTGACTTCGTTTTCTTTCTTTTATTTTGTTTTTTCTTTCAATCATTTTTCCATAAATTGTTTCAGTTTCGCCATTTTTGAAGTTTCAGAACGTTTTGATAATACGTCGTAATCTATTGTCAAAATTTAACTCGTTGTTTATAACCCACATGCGTGTATGCATATCGTAGAAGAAGTTTTAATACCGAGCTAATTACAGATCGCATATGCATATCGATTTTCAACCTTAGCTCGACGGACGGAATATCGGGAATTCTTTATTTCTTAAAATTAATTTTATTCACGACCGTTAACTTGACTTTTCCTCTCATATAACCTAACCACTTCTCTCTACGTTGCCCTGTCCGGGATTTATTAAAAGCGATCGTCATGCTTGTACTCACAATATTGTTACCAGGGAGATGAAACGTCTGATAAAAAAAAAAGAAGGTAAATAATGACAACAGTATCTGTCGGGTATTGGGGTAATAATGAACTAGCTTTAATCAAAATTTTCCAACAAATTGTGCGGAGTAATATAATCGCGAATTGGTTTCTAGACCGTGCGCAACATAATATTAACTTTGTAAAGTATAAGTTGTAGTGTATAATTTTTATTATTATCATAACATATATATATATTTTTTTTTTTAAATTCAATTTCCGAATCTCTATTCAGCGGCATATAATTATCTGCCAAAAACGTTTCTGCGGCAGCATGCGAGAAACTTACCTTCCCCTTACAAATACAACATGTACAATTATAACGATTATCACAACCCTAGAAGAGAGAATCTTGCAAAAAAAAAAAAAAAGAAAAAAAAGAAAAAATCCGAAGCGTATCTCCGATTCTCGGACGTTTAATTTTTCTCCCCTTCTTTTTTCTTACCGATTTTTTCCTCCCGAGGACTCGAAAAAAAAAACAAACAAACGAAACGACGTTATAAAAGGACGGTAGGGTGGAAGAAAAAGGTATATATATATGTATATGTGAAAGAAGAGGATAAACGTCGCTTGACCCGGGTGATCCTTTGCGCCAAGGACTTTCCGAAAACTAGGAGAGGGGTCCTGACGGCTTGCCGCAGCATCAGCGGCATCGGTATCAGTATCAGCAACAATAGCAGTATCAGTATCAGAGTAGCTGTATAAGCGTAGGTTATCCTCGAGCTGCCGGCGTGCTTTTCGCGCGTGTCGGCCTTCCCGGTTCTCCGGCTTTACGTACAACACACAAACGCACGCTTACGTACAAGTACACGTATAAAGCTAGACCCCGTGTATACCTATATACGTATATATTTACCTATATACGTACACACCTATATCTCTACCTGCAGCCCCGTACGTACGTTGGTTGCTGGCGTAGGGACAAGAGAGACGATATATAATGTTCCACGATATTAAACGGGACGCATTCCACCCTCTGCCACCACCCCCAGCCATCCTCAACCACCCCACGCCGCTGTGGATGGTTCCGTGCGGCGGCGGCGGCGGCGGCGGCAGCTCCGGCCTACCCCGGGACCAGGAACTCCACCTCCACCCCCCCCTCACCCTTACAACCCCCAAGCCTCGTCTGCCGCCCTGCCGCTCTCCGACCCCTGATCGTTATATGCCAAATTTACAGCTTACGTATTACCCGACTAGCGACGGACTCGAACCACCCTTCTGTACGATTAAATATCCTGTCCTGTGTCTATTCAACGAACGGTAATATACGTACGCCATTTCTTGTGAGAAATTTGGTGTGTGTGGAAATTGCGGATTATATTTGTTTTGTTCTTTAATTGAGTAGAAGAAAAAAAAATATGATAACAACGATCGTAGTTTGTTGGATCAAAGTTGAAGATTATGTATTG
This sequence comes from Neodiprion virginianus, assembly GCF_021901495.1. Lineage (NCBI taxonomy): Eukaryota > Metazoa > Arthropoda > Insecta > Hymenoptera > Diprionidae > Neodiprion > Neodiprion virginianus. The sequence goes on from NC_060882.1 coordinate 3,255,018, forward strand.
GGTTGGGGTACCAGGTTGAATTTAGTATCAAGTCATAGATCTAATAAAAGCTAGAAAGTAAAAATGTATCAAATCTGAATTTTAACACCACTGAATAATGATTGCTGTACGAACACTGCTATTCGTATTTTGTAATCTGTGCGCATATGTTTTCAAGATGAATGTAAACAACTTGAATGCCCAGATTATTACAGACGCGACAGATAACGGTTGGTTATATTGTTTAATCAATTTTCCCCGATTCACCATTGTATACCCCAATTAAAATCGTTCGTTAATCCCTTCGATAAAAAAATATGACGAGTGGAAAAAATTGTCGCATCTTGTCTTGCGACGTGAACAATTCTTCTTCCTTACACGCGTGAGGGGTCAATTTCGCAGCTTCGAATCCAATCCCCGGCAACATCGCGCACGATTCTCGTTACCGATTCTTGCACAAACCGCGACGGCAATTCGGCCGATCCTAGGCTGACCACGCGGGGAGAGCAGCGTGCCATAATATCGGTCACACAAGCTTCGCCCGTAATTCCAGAGCGGTGAAGACGTTAATCCACAGCGTGTGTAGGTATAGAGATTGCTATCGCGAATTCCGAAATACCTACCCTACCTATCCCGTCCTATGCTATCCTATCCTATCCTGTCCTTTCCTCTCGAAGCCTCATTTTAACGAACACAATGCCGAATATTGACCTGAAACAATTCATGCGCGGTTATGCCTCGTTCCCGTTCTCCCTCTTCGCCTCTCTTTGTCGCTCTATATAGATGCTCGGTTTTTGTTACCCCTCAACGAGTACGGTACGTGAGTAAATTACGGTACGTTGAAACCCCGAAATAACTACTGTAATCGAAAATATCGGAATATACCGTTGACGAATTTCGTTCGAAAATACACGGCTGGATAAAATACGTTGTTCGTTTTTCAATCACTCATACAACGTACACCTTTTGTTTTTAACCTGTGCATATTTGACACTTTTCGTTATCGTAAACGAATCGAGATCGGATTTTTCTACTCGACCGTGTATCGATGATCGGATTCGTCACGCTGCTCGTTTCACAACGCGCATTTTCAGGTTTGTTAGAAATTTCGAGAAAAAAGGTTTTATCGTTGGCGAAAGGAAGGGCGAATTAATAAAAAATACATCGTTTGGCTCTATCGGACCTCGTACAAACTCTGTACTAATTTTGTTTACAAAGCTCATCGGGAACGGCATCTTGTAAAACAAATAATCCATTCGTCGACGGATTTCGCGCGCGAATAATGCCGGAATGGCGTTTCAGACTGGCTTGATATCCATCAACGGTATCCGTACGGACAAGGAAGGCAGATATACGCAAGGAGGACAATATTTATCGTCGTAATCAGTCGTGCCGTGCCGCTTTGGCGTAACCAGGAAGCCTGTAATACCTACGTTTCTATCTATCGTCTGGCGCATTAACGCAAAGAAAGTTACCGTTACGGATGAGGAATTACACGCCGTCGATCTAACGATCCGTCTCCGTCTCTCTGTATTCGTGTAAATTTACGCCTCGCCGGGCATTAATTGTTTCGAAATATGCATGCCTGATCCAATCGCCGTTTGAATGAATCGTTTCTTTTTTTTCTATTTTCTTTTAAAATTCTAACGACGGTAAAGCAAGTTAGGATTTTGAAATTTTCGATCGTCTTATAACGAGTTTGTCGATACAATTTACACGTGAAACGGGTAAAAAATGATCAATCTTTGAATTAATATCCTTGAATACGTAAATTTTTCTACTATTTTCATAGTTTGCATTCAACTTCTTTCGATTTACCGAATTTCATCGAATCTCAATCGTCATAAAGTTGCGAAATTCACCTAAAATCGCGTTCTACAAACGCCTTAACCATAATTCCAGTATCTCCGATTCCAATGCAATTCAACCCTTTACCGTTTCTCAACTAGGTACACACGTATCTAGTTCACCTATTTCTCATCTGTCGAGGATGTCGAACGTCTAGTTTTCCCCATTGACGTTATATTAACAATTGTGCCGAAGAGTCGAGGAAATGAGAGTTTGCTTCTCGTTTCACTCCCTTTGGGAGAGGCGGAGTCGTCGCCTACGACGAGTTTATATCCTCCCCCCACCTAAAAACTTGTCCGCCGCATGGGTTATATGCAGACTGATACCGCGATATCAGACCACTTGTTGCTCGTTTCGGCCTCCCGCTCTATTTTTCACGTGCTCGCTTCGTCCTCCTCCTCCGACTCGTGCTCCTTCCTCCCCTCCCCCCCTTCCTCCTCCTCCTCTTCCCTCCCATCATCCGACTACTTTACCTCGTCTTTCTATTCGTACTTCAAGCCCTGCAAGGTTGCACGATCCTCCGCATCCGTTACCGCCAGGGGATGTTTTACAACCAGAAGCTTAACCGCCCCCTCGGTTAAAGGTATAAACGTTGAACCGATTCACTCGGGACGCGTGGCAGAATCCCGTGATGTTCGATACTGTTTATTTAACCAAAAACATCGGGGTCGGCAAGTGGTGATCTCTTTTTTTTTTTTATTTTTTTTTTTTTATATTTTTTTCCTCGTCATCGTACTTCTTTTTGCGTACTAGTTTATTTGCTTTTCGGGGAAGATCGTTGTTACTGTTGTTACAGACAGGGGCAATATTATACCTTGTATATTTTTATACTGTAATAAATTGGCGGGAAGCCGATTACACGTTGCAATCGAAAAAGCTTACCGAGAGAAAATGCGAATTTGTACGACCTACTTGTAATTCAAATATCAGCTCGTCATTCGGCATCCATAATTCCGATATCGTGTATCTGTATGATATATAGGAAGAGGCTGAAGAAGAAGATTGCAAAAATAAAATAAGAAAGACGGAAAACTGTTTTACTACTCATTTATAAGACCGACGTTATTTGTTAAGCTTGAAGATACGGTTTTTTTTTTACTCTTATACAAACGAGAATGAAAATCATTCATCGATGTGAGATTTAAACGATTCTTCGGTCCTATCTTCCTCTCGCACAGTTAATTTGTGTAATCGATCTATTGCTCTAAATTGATGAATTCTACGCTTACATAAATTCTACACAAACACTGCACGCACACGCACGCCAATTTTCTATTTATTTATATCACCAGGTACGATGTCCGTTTATTTTTTGTGAAATTGAATTTTTACAGAAGCGAAAATTTAATTAGTAGAATTAAAAAAGGTTGAACGCAGAAGTATGGAAAAGTAAAATAATAAAATCGATTTTGCCGTTCAATGTTTCGACCTTTTTATATTTTTTCATTCCGCGTTTCGACTTTGTATATTTACAATGTTACACAAGTACTCGGAGTTTCCAAATTTGTAAATTTTATTTAAAAATTTGACATTTCCGTCCTTCTGCGAATCGACAATTCTTGTTTGTTTGTTTGTTTGTTTGTTTGTTTTTTTTTCTTTACCCCTAACCAAAGCGGTTCTTTCCTGTAACCTGGCACGCGATGATTAATTTTTCGCATTGTTACAGGCAGTGCGGTGGCTGCAGCCGACACCATTTCCTCGCCGTGGACCCCCGCGAGTTCCGGGCCGCCGCCCGACGCCAACGGCTCCGGCTCGGATACGAAGAATCTCGACGTTGGCGACATCAGCGATGTAAGTTTGAAGAGCGTTGTAACAGCGATCCAGTGGAGAGAAAAAAAGAGAGACGGAAAATGAAAAATTACCCAAAAGATCGTCGCGTAACCGTTGCAAAAAAAATTTATTTTAAAAGTGTACTCCGTAGAAATGTTTTTACAGCGAATATGAATTGACGTTGATGTATCGATAAAACCAAAATTATTTACAATCGGTGTATCGAGTGTATGCCTGCCTAAATAACTCGTACTTTATACCGGAACAAATTGAAGCGAACGATTCGCCCCGGTGTTCATTGATTTATTAAAAATTAAAATATGACCTATTCTGCGAATTTCAATTCATCAATAAAGTAGTAAACACGTTACGTTGCATACGGATATAACGAAGGAAGTTCTGGCGAGGTTCGCTGGAATGAATAATCGGAGACTGTCACTGTATTATTATTATTATCGATATTATTACTATTATTACATGTATAATAATGCGTGCGAATCTCGTTATGAGGCAGGATTTTTCTTTTGCGAAAGTAAAATTAGCGAGAATGAAAGCTCGAAGAAGATTTTGAAATTAAATATTCTTGCCTAGTTTATCGTGCAATTTGGATTATACAACGCGAATTCTTTGTTATTTGTAACGGTGAAATTTTTGGTCATCTATTTTCGGCGAATAGTGTTCAACAATCATAATTACAACGAACTGCTAATTTTTCACAGTTGAAACGATTGCGTGAATTTTCGATTACGCATGAAAATTGTTTTGCGACTTTTCCTTCCGATTCTGTGCAAATTGTATAAATTTTTGTTTTTTAATATTGTATTATTTATTTCTATTTTCTTTACGTTACCCTTGCTTACAGGACGAAAAGGATTTGTCGGCAGCGGACGCGGAGGGTGTCTGGTCACCGGATATCGAACAGAGCTTCCAAGAGGCGTTGGCGATTTACCCGCCATGCGGTCGGCGCAAAATTATCCTCTCAGACGAAGGCAAGATGTACGGTGAGTAAGAACTTGTTTTTCTATTGTACGTCTGACACCTTATAAAATGATCGAACGAGTCCGTCGTTAAATATGATTTTTTATTTACTACACATTTGGTGTGGAAAAGAGTTGTCAAATTACGAAGTCGGCTTAGCGACGTAAATTATTACACGTTTGACTCGAATTGACGGTAAAAAATGTTTGATTTGACTAAAACTTATAAGAGAGACGTTTCAAAGAAATTTAATATGAATTTACTAAGTTACGTGGTAAATTTATTGTATTTTTAACACTGGGTTTTAGGAAATCGATTGATCGTGGGTATTTAAAATGTCGATAATACTCGAATGGCGAGAAATTTCACGTTGCGGAAATCGCAGCGCATGCAAAGTTTCGAATTGGCCGAAACCATCCTTGGCTCCCGGGTCCCGGCAGTTTGGCAGGACTCCTTTCCTTCCTTCCTTCCTTCCTTTCTTTCCTTTCTTTCTTCCTCGCCTCGCGTTTATTGCTCGCTCCGCTGAGGTCAGTCCGTCTATACTTACGTGACCGAGCCGATATTGGCTTGCGGCTTGGCCGACACGTCGCGTCGCCACCTCCGGCACCTTGATTCTCTCCCACACAGCGGCCGGAGGCAATATTCTTCGTCACGGTTGAGCGGAAAACGATCCACCGAACGGAAGCTTTATTCCCGTGAAATCGATGACCGGCCGATGTATATACGCTGCAACTTCTCCGGTCAATTTTATCAATCTTCTGTTTATACCGGAAGTCAGAAATTTATCTGGAATATCTGGGAATTTTCCGATCTCGATCTTGACACTTGCGACAACAGTTGAAGAAATTCTTCGACTTCTCAAGATTAGTAGAGTCGAATATTTCGTACCGGAGACATCGTTGTAAAATTATTTCTTTTCGAAAGTGAAAACCAAGAGATGATTAACTCCGACGCGTATCATCGGGTGTTTCGTTCGAGAGTGGAGAACTTGTAAAGCTAACCGAGGTGCAAATCACGAGGCAGTTCTTTTTCCGGGATTACGAGCGGAGCTCCCGCGCAGTTATTGTATCGCTGAGAGCATGAATTGATTCATTACCGGGTTACAATGCGTTTTAATTTTCATTAAGCTCCAAATGAAAACCTCCTCTCCTCTCCCCAAGCTCCGAACACCGCGTACATATACCAGCGGGGGATTCTGACCCGGCAAAAGCTCGCAGCGGCAATTGAATCACGAAATAAAAAACCCGGCGTCGAGTGCTTTAATTCAATTCTCGCGTCGTCGGATAAATGAACAACATTTCATTTCACTCTTTCTCTCTTCCCTCCTCTTTTATTATATCATACACCGTAACATCTCACCGAGAACCGGGCTCAAAGTTACCCGTTATACCTCCTCCACTCATCGCCGCTGTATCTTCTCTCGTTTCCACTCTTGGGTGGATTTTATGAAAAATTATATATATATATATATATTTTTTTTTTATGTCAAGAATCGGCACGTAGAATTAGTCACGCACACCGGGAGAAATTCGTTATGACGCCGAGTTGCCGAAGCTAGTCGACCGATCCTGCAACAGAAGGCGAGTCCAAGGTACGGTAGGTATTAAAGTTCGAAAGGGTGGAAAGTTTAAATTAATTCGCACCTCCTCGGCACCCGGTGGAATTCGAAATCGCGCGCATCCGGTATATAAACGTCTCTTACAAGCAAAAGCAATAAAGTCGATTCGGCAGAAGTGGCTGATGCTGGATGCTGGATGCTGGATGCTGGACGGCAGCCAGTCGGGGCGAAAGACCCGCCCGATGGAAACAAAGGATAACGAGGCGTGAGGATCGTTTAACTCGACTGCCCATCGATCCTCTCGAAACTTATTTCGCCCTCCCCGAGGTTCTCGCTCCTGCTCGAGAGGCCTCATTGCGTCCCTCGAGAGCCAATAAAGGATTAGCCTCTCCCTGATTAAATATCCCTAAGCAATTTATCGCCCCGCCGTCTCCTCCTCCTTCCATTCCCGTATCTCTCTTCCTTTCTTTCTCAACTTCGATCGTTTCCGCATCTATTACGCTGCACGTGTATGTGCACGTATACACCTACATGTACAGGATTTAAATTTTACCCGCGTGTAGAATTACAAGCTACTCGGTATGTCGCGAATAATTCGCACAGTGGATTTAAAATCCTCTCACTCTACGTAAAACGTGAATTTACAGGTTTTAACGCGTCTTCGGATAACAGTGTGCGATACGACAGTATAGATATTCATTTTTACACAAGGCGAAATGTGAAATTTTAGTCTTATCGTCGCAATCGTCAATACCATTGATCACTTTTTCCACAACCGATCGTCACCGAGACGTAAAAAGTAATTTCTAAAATCTTTGTCCCGTTTAGTCGAGAGACGAAGATTCTTCCGCAACGATTAATAAGGATAATCCGTAACTTTGATCACATTATCCGACAATAAAATATTTCGCGTTTTACCCTAGACCATCCATTGTTACATCACCGTGGCGGATATCGGTACAGCGCAAAATACTTACTGGCCTAGGAAAGATTTATAGCCACCTATAACAGTCGCGCGCGCATACTCGAAAAGCCAGCACGCGTCTGTACAAGGGTGTACATGTGCAGAGTGCACATCGAACGCGTTCACTCGGCCGAGAATTTCTTCCAGGGTCGTTAAAAAGCTGGGCACAAACGATCCTTGAAACGGCGTTCAGATATTTTCTCGAAGATTACTCCTTCGGGTTCCTCGGTAGAATCCGCGCATCTGCTTACACTCTATACCTGCACGTGATGATACTTGACCGCGGTATTCTTGTTTCTACACGCATCCGCGTGTCCATGCGTCCGTTGCGGATGTGTAGCAAGATTTTCCGCCGCGGTCGCCCGTAACGCGTTTCCATTATACGCGCACCCTTATTTACGTAATACGTAATGTTACACACGTATACGTATCGCATCTGCGACTCGTGGGGGATATGTAAACGAATGCGCGTGTGTGTGTGTGTATGAATAATCTTTCCTCGAATATGGCGGGCCTTCTGTGTTATATCTTTCATCGAAGTGTCGCTTTTTCGCAAGACAGTTCTTTTCACACACGCAACATCGCGTGAGGTGTCTTCGATTCGTTTTATTGCCTTACTTTTTTGTTCTTCTCTTCCTCGTCTTCTTGAATTTTTTTTTTTTTTTTTTTCACTCATATTGGTACAATTTTTATATCGTACAATTTACAGACACTTATTCCTCTGATTAGTTTAGCTGTAATAATTATATTGCTCGTAAAATTTTATAGCTGGAGTAAGGAGAGAGAGGGAGAAAAAAAGAAAGAAAGAAAGAAAGAAAGAACCGACAATTCCAATACAGGCGTATTTCGAATTTTAATTCACAAAAATAACGATTCGTCAAGATCGACAAGACGAAGAATAAAAAAAGTAAAATCTCCAGACACCCGGTATATATAAAATCGTATTGCCGTCGTCCAACCACCACTCTCTGCAACGCGTATACAAACATACGTGCATTATACCTGTAGAAGCTACCGGTCGCGTCCTTTCCGGATGTTCGCTTTAATGTAACGTGCAAATTGTCCCCCCCCCCCCCCTCCTCTTCCCCCTTGGTTTCTCCCTTGACCCTTCTCCCTCCCCGCTCACACACGTTTAAACGAATGTTATACGGAAGCAACGAACCGGATTGGCTACGCGCGTTGCCGGGAAAAGGTTAAAACGCCAAGCTCTCCGAAACTGTGTGTATTAGGTAGACGACTACGACGGGCTTCCCTCGCGCATTGCTTCCTCGTCGGCAGGCGTGGGCGTCCATCCGAATGCTCAACCTCGAATAATGACCCATACTACCTGTAATACGCACCTTTCTCTCTTTCTCTCTCTCCTTCTGTTCGCTGTTTAACCATTCATCCGCATCCGCGGATCGCCCATCGCCATCCTTAAACGCGGCGTGTGTATTCAGATTTCAAATATTTGCGCAACGGATTTCCGTCCCGCGTCGCGTAATGCAATCGGTAACAATTACCGCATGCGATAGAGAAAAAAAATTTGTAAAAATATTGAAAAATGATAAAACATTTTCTACGACTGCTGACAAAATTTGTGCTGTAGATTTCACGTACGTAAATCGATTCCCGTGCGTACGGAGGGGGAGGGGGGATTGCGTTGAAATTTATTTAAATTGTTAATTATTACGGAATATACGCTTTAGGTGAAGTTTTTTCATTTTCAACATATACTAAATAAGAATTTAGGCTGGAATTGAATTGCGACTTTCAATTTGTGCGATAAAATTTGATACCAAAGTGTAGGTGCGTTCATTTTATACCATAAAATTGTGCCGAATATCGTTGCGTGAAAGAATAAAAATTGACGATAGGACGTGAAAGTAAAAAGAACTCTCAGCGTGTAGAGATTTTCATTTTACGTAAACTCGGATAGTGCAGCGTGGGTAATCTTTGGGGGACGTGGACGTATTTGGTGGCGCTTTAGGGGGGGCGGCGGAGGCGGTGGTGTCCAGTTATTGACCGGCGGTCATGGGATGGCGAATCTCTCCTCGTCCTCCTCGACGAAAAGGAGAGAGAGACGCGGGCACCTACTACTCCTTAAGGACGATCGCATGCAGCCTCTCGTCCTCGAGGGATTTTCCCCTTATCCTCCTCCTCGTTCTCCGTAACCCTCAAAAGCTCGTTTCCAAGCCGTATTCATTCGTCATTTTACCGAATAAACGCACCTTGTGCCGTTTCACGGATTTATGTACCTCCGTTGAATACGAAGCTAAATTATAGGTACCTGGGCGTTTGATTTTCATTTTCATTTTCATTTTTATTTTTATTTTTTTTTCTTTGCACGTTTTCACGCGGAGGCACGGGAAGACAAATTTTCACTCGACGTGACGTGTGCAGGATTTGGAAACGGGGACGCGTCGAATGTCTTCGATCGGTTTTTCATCCCTCTGGCTGCGACAGCATGCGATGCCTTCGAGGCTTCTTCTTAGCTGTATTTTATACGGACGAGCTACGTGAACGATGTGTGTATATATATATATATATATATACATATATATATATTTTTATATTTTTTTATACATATTTTTTTTTTACAGTCTTTTTTCAATGACTCAACAATTTCTCCTCCTCATAAATACATTATACATATATACATGTATATTGTGCACGATGCGGTTATTTTCGAGCGATTATCCTTGTACGTTGAAAATTTTAATGCAGTGATGTAATTTGGTACAGAGCGGTGAAAGCGTATGTATAGTTATCAGGGTGGAAAAAACAAACTGAGGTTCCGTTCGTTTTTATTTATTTTATGTAAAACCGTGTCACTTTGGTGAAAAAACGCAAAACAAACTATCTTTTACCACAAAATTAACCCGCATTTACAGGTAAAATTGAAGAAGAAAATTATAAAAAGGCTTCAAGTGTCATAGTTTGAGAAAAATAATAAATCAAAGACGAATTCAAGCTATAAATAATGATACGGCGAGGATGAAAGAGTGTTTCTCGGTTTCTTAAAAAAAAATGTTAAAAAAAAAATCCTCTAGAATTATTCGTCCAATCTTAATTCCCACCGTCGAAAAGCAAATAATGAAAGCACGCACGTCGGCAGGTAACGCAACCATTAGCGTACATCTGATTTCCGTTTTAATTTGTCCCCCGCGGCCTGTGTAAGCTTGCTCGCAGCTCGATATAATCAGAATTAATTGCCTCAGCAACGAGGCTCGGCGGGCGAATTGAATCAATCCAATTCCGTTTACTGATAAATCAACAAACCAACCCTGGCCGCTACCGCATCCTCCTCCGCGTGCATCGTGCACCTCGTGCCGGATGCCAGGCCGCACCGTGACGCGCGTAGATGGACCAACAATCGACGTTGCCAGGAGCATTGCCGCATATTCGATGTTTGGATTGCTCATCCGGGCTTCCAGCGTAAATTTCGCGGTTTTCGAGCCAACCGTTCCTGAAATTCTCTCTTTGCTATATCCCGCGCGGAGCCCGGGATGGATCGGATTTATCGCGCTCCGCACATACGCTTTCACGTGTGTCTATATATTTATATACTTACGCGCGTACGTACGTTGAAACGTCCAACCGCAGCGTGCCGTGCAGTTCATTCGGAGAGAAAAGTGGCCAATCATCCGCGTCTTGGAGATATTCCGCTTCTGCAAACGCGTCGACGATTTTATTTATACAGGCTTTTCGAAGAGCAAAAATTCTGCTAATCAAGCGTGACTTTATAGCCGCTCTTACGTACCGTAACAACCGATCCGTTGCCAAGCTGTACAACGATCCGAATCTATCGTAGCCCCTTGCGAAAGCTTTTGTACAAAATAAAAAAAAAAAAAGAAAAAAAAAGAAAAAATAAAACTTTGCAACCGCCTTCGCGGATCCGAAATTTTGAATCAATGCGTTAATTTGACTCCGCATCGCCGACAACAACGAATCGCCTTCACCCCCTTCTTCCGTCGAGGTTTTTCGAACGAGCATATCCAACGGTTCGCCTCGGTCCGGTTGAATCCGTCGCTAGAATCCCGGGCGTTTCCATATTCCCGGGGTCGACAATGGGCGCCGAGGTCCCTGCAGCTCATCCCCGTTCCCTTCTTCGTCTCGCCGTAGTCGGCCCTATGTAATAATCTGCTTCGCATTGTCCGTCTTCTCGGTAGAACCGAGCGAGAGAGTCCTTTGACATCTCGCCGAGTTTAATTAAACGGGAGCGTAATGGTCCCGACCGGGCGGCGTGACCAAGATGACCGAAGCGACCCTGCACCCTGTCGCCGGCGGGATGGTCTTATACCTCACCCTCGACCCATCCCCTTCCGTAACCCTGCCATTCTCAACCGCCGGGACAATTTCGCACACCTAAGTATTTCGCGGAGGGGTCAGCGAATTTATTCCAATTCCTCGAATGCGCAAAAGCGCGAAGATCGTACCGCATGCTTCGTACAACGGTCAAGGTGCAAGCTCCCGACTTTCCTTTACATACGAATGAAGACAAAGGAACGAAATTAAACCCGTCGAGTTTACTTCGAATTTTGGCGTCGCAGTTTGCGCGGGATGCTCGGCGACATTTGACTAAAGGATTCACCCCTCGTCTTATTCTACGAATTTATACATACGAGAGTGTGTTCGTGTAACACCCGGGACACCGTGTTTAGCGTAGCGTCTTATTACTTTCCGGAATACGTGCGATATCGTTGTTTGATATTTATTGGAGCGCACGTGCCGCTGGCAAAATGACGGACAGACGAGCTCGGGTTTTATCATTTTTTTTTTAACGGCATTAGACGGGAATGACAATGGGAGGAGGTTGGGGGAGTCGAGGGTGCGTCAGGGCAAGTTTGCAAATTAATTATTCATCATCGCGACAAGAAACTCGTCGACGAGGCGTCCCAGGGACTATCTCTCCTTAAAGGGAATAAATATCAAATGTGTATGTATAAACGTAATGTAAAAGAAGACAACGAGCCGTGCGCTAATTAAAATACCAACTTCTCTTGGTTCGTCCGCCTCAAAGGTGCGGAGAAGTCGTAGGAGAGATGGAGAGAGAAAGAGAGGGAATCGCGAACCTCGAGCTACGCGGTAGGATAAACACATATTCTCGTTGAGATTTACTCGTTACGGAAGTCGAGGGCATAAAGAAAAAGGTATACGCCCATATTTTAATTTATAACAGGTAGGTAGGGTATACCTGATATATGTACGTGTAATACAATCACGCGAAGATAAGACCGTTTGTGAATCTTGACGATAAAATTGCGGTAAATATGCGCGCGCTGGGTATTTAAAATATAACAACTTTAATGTACTTTTTCCACATTTGCATATGGAATATCTTGTCCGGTGACTGATACTTTTGATTCTTAAAATCGATGTACATATAGAGTACATATTTCTTGCGGTAAAGCTATTGTCGACAGTGTTATTCACCGTGCAGGATTATACCTGTATTTGGTAAAATGAAGTTTACGGCGGGAGAAGAAATATATAAAAAAAAAAAGGCATAATAAGAACAAGAATAAGAAGAGCAGACTGTTTCAACCAGCGAAACACCGAGCCGAGTACCGATTGAACGAATCATCGATAAGCAACCGGCTTACGGTATAAGGGTAGGAAATGGGAATTTTATTCGAGGGTTTAGGGTGGTGGAAGAAAAGAGTCGAACCGCCGCACGTATCCGTTTTCCTGGGGTAGAACCGTAGAGTTGAGTTGAGAAGTGACGGCGGGAGGAAGGCAGTGAGTTAGCGTGGTATCACGCGGTGTAAGCCAGGCGACGAGGGACGTCGAGGGGCGAGGGTGACGGGGGGCGGGAGGAGGGAGGAGGGAGGAGGGAGGAGGAAGAAATGAGAGAAGGACGAGGGGGGGGTGGAGGAGGAAAGGCGGGCGCGAGAAGAAGAAGCCAACGACGCCGTTGCCGGCCGAGGTACAGTCGGCGGGTGCGGGACGGAAACGCGGCCAAGCCTCGGATCCTGACGGCGAGGGGGTGGATGGCGGTGGAACGAACGGCGAGGACGAGAGAGTGGTGGAGAGGGGGTGGGGGTGGGGGGCCGGCCGCCTCCAACCCCCCGAAGGGTGGCGAAACTATGCGAAGAATCTGCAATTAGTGAACAGGGAGAGCGGAGAGTGCGCGGCGAGGCGAGGCGAGGACGTCGACGGGGAACGAGAGGGAGGGGATGAAGGGGGGGGGGGGGGGAGGTGGGTGAAGAAAATGGAAAGAACGGAAGATGGATGGAATGGTGGTGCCGCCGCCGCCGACGCCGCCGCCGCTGGGTTTCGAGTGGGGGATGTGCCGAGTCGAGGGGAGGGGGACGATAAGACGCCCGGAACGACGAAGACGACGACGGAGGTCACCGTGTCAGGGTGATGCGATCTTTATGGCGTATTTCATACTGCTTATGTGCGTACGATTACTTTGGGTATCGTGTAACGCATGCGAGTAGATGTATGCAGGCGCGTGTTATAAGGACAAAAAAAGCTGGTGTCTGGTGGAAAACTCGAGGTGAACGAGGAAAGTGCAATCGCTGATTCATCTCCCGATATATTTTTTTTTTTTTTTTTTTAATATTTTTATTACGCCAGAAACGGTGTGCTTAAAGGAGGTTTCCACTACTTTGTTGGGTCGAAAAACGTCGAATATAACGTGTTGAATTTTGATAATGCTTTTCGTTTCTCTTTGATCCAGGGGAGGGTTGAAGGACTGGAGCTTGAATTAAAAATTCAAATCCGTCCAGTTTGCGGCCCAACACACAAATCACACGCCTATACCGTACATACGACTCGTTATCGCATACCGTTCGACAACACGTTCCCATGTCGTCGAATTTTCTTGGCATCGCGTGCAAGAGGGTTGCACGCTGCATCCGTGGAGGCGTGTATAATATACCTGGCCGAGGCGCATTCCACGCGAAATGGGGTATATCTTGGCTTTTGATGTTCGACGATTGGACTAATTGGACAAACTACCCCCGCGCGAACGGTGCTCAAGGTTGAAGTACTCCCGAGGACTTGGGAGGACGATGAGGTCCTGTTTGCAAACCATTCATTAACGTCCTACCTACCAGTCTCGGCAGTTGGCTGGTTAGCGGTCGTAGCGGGGCTATTGGAAGAGAAACAATTCTCCTCCTAGTTTATACCCACACAAACATATATTTCGTATGTACCTGAAACGTTTCCAGTTAACCGTCTCTAGCCTCCTTTGCGGCTAACGCGATAGTGAAAGGATACGTTACCCGCACCGTGACCGCGGATACGTTTACATGCCTTGCAACGTTTCACGCCTTGCCCGCGTACTCGTACGTGTTTCTGCATGCGTGCTGCTATAATCATCGACGTCGATAAGTAAGCTGTAATCAATCATTCGATACGGAGACGGTCGTACCTGATCGAGCACCAGCTGCATCCTTGGTGTTAAATTGAGCGTGAGAATGAATTGAAAAAAAAATCAACTTCTGCTCGACTTCGACTTCGGGGTACAGATTACTACACGCACCGTGTCCTGTTTTATACAGTCGGACGTATAGTATGTATACAGCGTGTGCGCGACAATAGAATTTGGCACGAATAAATGACGCGCGACCGGCTTATACTCCCGTGAATCGTTGGAAAGCTCGTTTAAAGAACCTCGCGAAAAAGTTTACCCCCAAACTAGCCTGATCTCGACGTATGCACGGTCGAGAACCGGGAAAACCCCGTAAACGGAAGGAAGAGGAACCTCCGAGCTAACCTCTCCCCCACGGACTAAGAATTCGTCGACGGAATTCCCGAGATTCCGTAGCCTCGGCTCCTACGTCACTTCCTGTTTCCGAATCCCCCGAGAACGAACGACGACGACGACAACGACGTCGACGTCGCCGTCGGGTACGCCGAGAAACGTCCGGCGGTCGGCAGTTTTTGGAGGGAAACGACGACGACGACGACGACGGTGGTGACGACGCACTGGGAAGGTGCGGAATGCTCGGGGAGAACTCGTCGGGAAGAAGGTTCATGGCGGAGCCATTTAACGGTCTTTGCGAAATTGAGTCATCACGCGGTTCGCCTGGAATTTCGAATATTTTCCTCCCGATTCCCACCCCCGACCTCCCCTTCCCCCTGTCCCCTTATATCCTTTCCCTCCTTCATCCCTTCGCGAACCTCCGTCCTGTCGCACCCTCTGCGACGACGCTACCGACCCCCTGAACACCGGGAATCATCCCCGCGCCACCCCGTCAAGACGACGAAGGTCGATCAAGCGCTTTTTTTCATCCCGCAAGGGTTTAATCTCGGAAAAATACCAAATTCGACTCACCGCATGAAACTTTGCTCCGAAAATGCTTTTTTTCCCTCCGTTTTTCCCACCAAAGATAAAGAATTCCTTCTTGTACGCGTTTCAGTGTCTACACATGGATGAGAATTTTGAAAAATTCTTCCGGCAACTAAAAACGAACTGGTTAAGCCAAACAACCTCGCTTTTTTTTGCATATCTTATTGTTTAGCCCGATTTGAAACTCGCAAGAGTTGTATTTCAAGGTTCTACGAAACATCTCGAAGATTGTGTAAAATTTTCAACGTCTTCAAAATTATAAACGACCGCCATTTCAAAACTGAAAGTGAAAAAGTTCTCATAAGGTTACCGGGAACATCGTCTAAACGTATACAATCGTCTATCCGTAGTTGCTAATATTTGTGGCGGTACCCTGATGTAAGTTTGCTTGGCATCGTTGTCGCAAAGATAAATATGTTTCCAAAATTTTTATCTTTTCTCCTCGCAACAGCAAACGTATCCCCCAAACTACACGGCAATTTCAACAAAACGCTCGTGCGTGAAAATCCGAGGAAAGTAACTCAAAGGCAAAATCATCGCGTCGACGAGCATCGCGGTTCACGAGTGCAGCCTGAAAAGCTTGAAAGGGTAAGCGTCGATCCGAGGGTCTTAATTTAGATAAGATAGCCGAGCAAAGAGCGAGCAGCGAGATGTATCCAAGCGGTGCCTTGACGTTTGTTACTCCAGTCATTCTCCACGACCGGTTCCAGTACTGTTTATTTATTGGGACGATAAGTAAGGTGGAGAGATTAACCCCCCCGGGTCATCTGGTGTAATGGATCGGATCGACGAAGGCATTTCGGAGCGTCGCGACGCTACGCCTCGCCGGGTCGGAAGATCGGGACGATTCGGTCGCGATTTTATTTAATTTTTGTTTCATTTATTTATTTTTTGTTTTTTTTTCACCCTCAAACTTCTAACTCATCATCGGGGGAAATGAATTCAGACGATATGTCATCGCGTTTAGACAGCTTGAATCGGAAAATTTAATATCTTACTACAGGCTATGTGTCTCGACTTTTGAATGATACCGAGTAACTCCTGAGAGGAAGGGACGCTGCGGGGGTGAATCTGCCTTCCTTTGAAAGCAGGGTTTGCCTCGACCTCGATACTTTCCACCTCATTCACCCGCTTCTGGCGCTCTTCCCTTTACAGGTACAAAATTAATTAAAACTGAATTTCGAAGCGACTTTTCCCCGGCGTGCTCGGATCAACGTATAGGTATACCTGTAATACCCGGATAGGAAATTTCATCTGATGTTCTCGCCATTAAATCTCTATACAAAACCGACTTGTTATTGTATCCGTTGAACCAAAAATAATCTCCAGGTTGTGTAAACTGCCAGATGATACTCGCTGGACTCGGAGTCGAGTAAAATTTGGAAAAAATATACTTTGCTCAACTCTGAATCGTTATTTCGTAATATCGCGAGTTTGGTTCGCGACTCGCCATCACTAATTATTATATTACGAATGACGTTTAGTCAGAAGCGGTTTAACAAGACGCTGACTACTCCGCAGAGAAAGAGAGAGATCAACAGCTGTTATCCTGCGACCTGCTTCGGGGTAGCGGTGCTTGAAAGTTTCTTCATCAGTGAGGCTGCATTCCCAGCTTGACTTTTTTTGGTCACGCTTTATGCCTGCTGCAGAGCACGGAAATAAATTTATTACGCAGCCCGGACGTTTACGCTTAATATTTTCTAGCGCTTGCGGTAAAAAAAACTGTTCCAGACGTCAATACAAACAACGGCCAAATTTTGCTACAAAGAGAAAATTAAAAATACACTCGTACCAAGGCGCTGGTGAAAATCGTGACGCTTATCGGTCGAATTGAGTCCCGCTACCGTCGTATTCACCCTATTATACCCCTTACATGATTTTTATGAATACCTATCGCCGTTCCTATTTCATTGACTTGTGCGCATATGGATGTGTAATATAGGTATGTAGGTACCTCGATAAAGATTTGATCGCTGGTAAATCTGCGCCACGATAAGCTGGTATGTACTTGTATAGAAATGGCTCTGTTCGCGGTTCGCTCGGTTCGATTTCTCCTTCTCGTATCGCTTCCTTCCATTATATATATATATACGATGATGATGACGATTATGATCATGTCAGATTTTTTTAGAAGAATAGAACTAAGCCTTCAATAATTATATATATATATATATATAATTCATCGATCGGAAGTGCAAACGTCATTTCGCCCATAGTTTATAAACTGGTTCAGGATATAAATAAATAAACAAATATATATAATACGTATATCTGTATACGTCGCGTCGGAGATTGAAAAATATCCGAATAAACCGGCAGAGCGGAATGATCGTAGACAAGTGCGACAGAAATCCTTGCCCAGTAAATTTCATTCGTACAATCATTACCATGTACCGCAGAGATTAAATCTGCATCATATACCTGTTCCGGACAGGCAATAAACTCAATTTATCTTTATCGACTGTAAACTGTGCCGTGCTAAAACCTTATCATCCCAAGCTGACGGTGACGCAGTGGGGTTGCTTATAAATACACGTGTACGTAATACGGTCTGTAAGGGTATCAAATAAATTGTAAACCTTATACCCTGTGTATAAGTTTATATTGTACATACCCGATTACATTCACGCGTTAAAAAAAAAAATCTTTTCCAGCTCTGTAATATCGGTAGAAAAAATAATATTCTTGGTACTTTAAAACCACATCCGACGAATCCTGCGATATATTTCCGGTCACTGGTTATCTAGAGGAACTGGAGGAACTGGTTCGACCGCAGATGGGTGTGGATTTATATTTTAATTTAAATTTTTTCCCTCTTTTTTCACCAGCAGTCGAGCGGTGTCTTTGTTATACGCCTGATATGCACGTTGCGATTCATTGACCTGTTATAACCGAGTATCGGACGAAACGGGAATCAATTACCGTTGAACGGCAAGCGAGGTGTGTCGGTTCACGATTCGAAAAATAGATGTGAAAAATGAACGCTGTCTAGCCAGCCAGTCGGTTTCAGACGGATGGAAAAGTGTTTGTTTGAGGTTCTCAAGCTGGAGCATCTGTTTCGCATCAATTTGATAGTTCTGTGTTGCTTTGTTTCCTATGAAAGCACCGAGGGGAAAAGCTAGATTCGTTTGGATTCGGGTTACAGTAATTATCGTCAAACAAAAATAGTATATCGTGCAACGAGTGGGCAAAAGTCACGATTCCTAATTAGTGCGGATATCTTACCAGCTCGGAATTTTTCACAGTAAAGATGTAGAATTACGCGATTTCGGCCGCCTGTTGAACATTAACAAAATACGCCATTTCCCCAAGCAAATATTCGCACAGTGGGTAAAAACAGTTTTTTCACTCTAGTGAAAAAATTGTTTGCTATTTCCCAACGCTCACGTCATTCGTTGTTTTTATTGCGCACGCTATACCCAAACATTACACCGAACGCAATGAGCAATGGTGAAAGTAACAAGAAGCGAACTACGTTCCCCTTCATAATTTCTATATTCTCCTCCGGATAAATGAAAACGCTGTTTCGAACTCTCGAGGCTGCGGGGTGCGTGCAGGTATTCTCGCATTATTTTCTCCTCGGCATCTCATTTCTCCTCTGCTACTCCTGCTTCTTCTCGCAGGCGTGTAGTTATAACGCACAAACGTAAATATAGATTCGTCCAGAGGACCCCGTTTCGTTCGTTGGCTCACAGTTTGTTCGTTTGTTAAGTCGAGGCTGCGCTTTCGCCCCGGCTTCACCCGGTTCTGCAGCACTTACCAACATCACACGCCCGCTTAATTATAGACTATCGAAGACGTTAGCCGCAGAGGTTCAAGTGGCCATAAAGAGGGAACCGGGCCCCGCTCCTCTCTCCTCTCTCCTCTCTCCTCTCTCTCTCTCTTTCTCGTTCCCTCTGCTCTCCAGACCCGAACTCGGAGAGAGTTGAATTCGTGATTGCGGGGTATCTTGACCGGAGAACCAAATTGAGCTAACTAGCAAATGGAACCAATAATACCCATCGAGTTGAGCTCCTAGTACCCCAATCTCGAGAGTGCGTTGAGATTCGGGGGGGCCTCTGATCCGGGCTTTTGATCATGGAATCAAATCCGTCAGACCTCAAACTACGCAGTTATACGTTGTACGGTTTATTGGGACAAACAAAAAATACCTTCGATTTTTTCTTCTTCTTCTTATTCTTCTTCTTCTTTTTCTTCTTCTTATCAAAGATTTGCTAAGTCTCAGGAACAATTTGTTTTGATAATTCTGTTGCAGGTCGCAACGAGTTAATAGCTCGGTACATAAAACTGCGAACGGGAAAGACGAGAACGAGGAAACAGGTCTCGTCACACATCCAGGTACTCGCCAGGCGAAAACTACGGGAAATTCAGGCAAAGCTCAAAGTGGTAAGTTTCCCTCTGTCTCTCTCTTTCTCGCCCTCTCGCCCTCTCGCCCTCTCTGTCGTTCACCTTCCCTTCTATACTTCTTCTGTATTTCAAGAATTGCGATATTTCGTCTCGCATTACGTCAAGTTACCATAGTACAGGTAATTGTTACACGTAAAACTGAGGGAACGTTATCATAATTTTCAATGTCACGTATATTCGTAATAAATTACAACGAAAAAATAAAAAATAAAAACGTACAACATTAAGAAACTTGGTTATTTCTCTAACGAATACGAGTAATAATTTTTTCAACACTTTCTTTCTTTTTTCATTATTGATCAATCCGCCGTTTCTATCGACGCTCCGACACGTATCTAGTTTAGCATGTAACATATCTTTGGATAATCCTCGCGCGTAAAAAATTAACTAGCGATGTTTAATCAACAGATTTGAGTTATTAAAACATTTTGCGAATAATTCAGCGCACGGTTGATAAATCAAAAAACCTCTTTTATTCGACGCATTCGGTTATATACCGCCAGAGTTTATCACTGTTTATTGGTCGCGTAAATTCGTGCCCGCACACACATTTGTCCGTACGTACAAACAGATGCGCGCGTGCAATTCCGCGTTGCGAAATGCCTGAATATTCGATCGTTACGCGGTTGTTGTTCCATCGAGGGAAAAACGGCTTTAGGGAAATGTATAGAACCTCTACACACGTCCGTATATCTATAACTACGGAACTATCGTCTGCCGTGTATTTTGTGGGTTAAAACGGTGATATTGCACTGCCGACGGCTCGGCCGGCGCGTTGCAAGCTGCACAAG
Organism: Neodiprion virginianus; assembly: GCF_021901495.1. Classification (NCBI taxonomy): domain Eukaryota; kingdom Metazoa; phylum Arthropoda; class Insecta; order Hymenoptera; family Diprionidae; genus Neodiprion; species Neodiprion virginianus. The sequence goes on from NC_060882.1 coordinate 3,275,597, forward strand.
GGATATTATTGCTCACAATTTTACCGCGTTCGAACCGAACCAGATTTAATTGCGAACATATCAGGCCGTGCTGCCTGCAGCGTACCCGCTACTCTAGTAAATCATTTTGCAAATAAAATCAACCGTGCGCAATTATAAACGTAGCTGCATCGTGAATCGACGAGTCGATTATGGACTACCTATTTTTCATTTTCTCAATTGTAACCATATTAGTACGTAATATTCATTTACTGCAACCGTTTTATATTATTTGTCATTTCAAAGGAATCGGAATTTTATCAAACAGTTGTAAGTTATAAAACCACAATCATTGGGTATATATCCGCAGGAAAAAAACCTTCGTTATTGGCTTATGAAAATATATTATTCACTCTCATTTTTTTTTTTTTTTTTTTTTTCATATAACTATCACCGTTACCGCAGGATCCCCATTGTTCACGGTTTATGCACACCGATCAATATTCCGCGTTTTCAAAAGTTAATTAATACTCGATGAATAGTGAGGTTTCGGATTTGGAAAACGTTCAATTCCCTCCCGATTTAATTGGTCGCTACTCATCTGTACTCCGTTATGTACGGGAATATCGAGTTTATGCAAGTAGTAAGAAAAATAGAATGAAAAATATTCAAATGACGTTTGTTGTTGTTGTTGTTGTTATTATTATTATTAATTTTTATTTTTTTATTTTAGTAGCACGCTGCTCGCTTATATCCTCGGTCAATTGTATTTTCAGCAGTGGTTCCAATTTATTCTTTTAACCGTCGTTTTCTCGCCGTATCTCTTACACTGAGAAAAGTGTTTACTTACCGTTAAAAAACGTATATTTGGATATGGCGAAACAAATGTTTTGTTATTATTATGAAATTTTAGTTGAGCCAAATAATGATCGTTGGAAATTCGTTAACAGTTGACAAATAATGCTTGGCTGAAGTAAAATTTAATAATACTAACTAAACATTTGTTTCCCCATATCCAAATATACGTTTGTTAACGGTAAATAAACTCTTTTCTCGGTGTATACATTATATTGTACGAATCGTCACGTTGCCACGAATATTGACGCCGGAATCCAGCGGGAGGGAATGAGGAAGAACGTGACGTTTTTTGGTGGAAGTATATAACCGTAATTGAAAACTCTTCGGATCCCCGAAACTGCGGAACGATGAAATAAAGCTGAATCCTTCGAGTATCCTACCCTTTATCATCAGCGTGATTTCTCCGTTGAATTTTTCGCAAGCCGTGGAAATTCGAAGCTTCTCATTCGCCCAAGTTAACCGATAGTTTCAGACAACATCGTAGAAATGATGAAAGTCCAGCAACCCGAAACGCGAACCTTACGATTAATTATAGAGGAAAACTGTTTGAATATAATTCTTGTAATTCGCTTGGTCGATTGTGCAATGATTAGTTTTTCGATCGAAAACAAGCATTTCGATGCTTGCGTAGGTAAAAAATAATGCAGGTTTTACGAGGAGTCGATGCCACGGATTTTTGGTCGATAATACCGTATTTGACAATTTGATAGGATCATGCTGCGAAGGAGAAGGCATTGCAGACAATGTCGAGCATGTCCAGTGCGCAGATAGTGTCGGCTGGATCAGCGATACACAACAAGATGCCCCCCGCCCTTGTGGGGCCCTTAGCCCTCCACACTTCCACCCCCGTCTCCTATCCCGGAGCGGTAAGTCCCACGAGGAAAAACCCTGGGTGATGATTATGATTATGATGATGATGATGATGAGATGATTATGCCACTGCCAAAGAGACGCCGCGGCTTAACGCTCGCTGTTTTACTATTCACACGCACACACACGCTGGCACGCATTTCTAAGACGACGAGGCATACTGTACACGGATTCGATAACAAATAAAAAAAAAAAAAAAATTCCCAACATCTAATTATTCGATTAATTTTGCGCTGTAATAATTTTTTTTCTAATTTTACAATCTTTGCTTATAAACATGTGCTACAAAATTATATTTCACATCGTACCTCGTCTTCTTAGGATGATAATAATAATAATCATAATAATAATAATAATAATAATAACTTTATACAACGTTATAACTTCCATTTTGCCGTGAGATTGTAATATACTTACTAGAATTTGCTTTTCTTTTTTTTTTCATCCTAAATACGTTTTTCGTTACTTTCATCATACCATACATAAAATTGATTTTATTTTCATTTCACTGAATTATAACTTATGGATCGGTGAGATATTACATGGTGCGGATTTAGTAATTACACACGCTCACACACACACACACACATATGATGTATAAATAATTTTTTACCGTTTTTATGTACATACGTAATTCAATGTTTGAGCCATGCAGATGTGGTTAAGATCTTGAATTTTGACATTTCATTACGGAGACATTCACGTACCGTATCACGAAACATTAATTAACCCAATTAACGGTGTGCTGCGATAATCGGCCATATGTTTATCGACCATTTCGCCGTAAAATTCGCCTAGTTATACCAGCTCATTTTCAGCCGAACTAATTCCGTTTATATACGAATATCATAACCATACGCTCCCTTGGGGGCGCCCTTGTTGTGTATTGTTGAACTGTGTCCGTTATCAAACATCGTCAATGTGGCTTACGTGATATTATTTTCGTTTCTTTTTTAATCGTTATTATTTCACGTCTATATACCTACTTGTGTTCGTTTAACTACGTTTCTAAATCGAACTGATACCTCAAACTGTTTCTCAACTTAATTGCATCCACAACTGTCCTGGTTAACAATACGATTCGCCCATTTTTTGCTTACTTAAATTTTTATTTTCCACTTTGTTCTTTTCCATTTAACTTGGAAGTTCTCTTATCGTCGAGATATACAGGTTTTAAACGGAAAGACATGTTTTGCTTTATATCTAATATATAACATATTATTATTTAATTAAATTGAAGTTGAAAAATCGTCGTATGTGTATCTAATTATTACTACAAATTTATTATGATGTGTATATCACGGATGTAATATATGTATATATATTGATGTAATTTTAACCCGTCGTTGTTTAACCGTTGCAGCAATTCTGGCAGCCTGGTTTGCAACCAGGAACATCCCAGGATGTCAAACCCTTCCCGCAACCGGCTTATACCGGAAAACCGGCAACTGCGGTTTCCAGTGGAGACATGGTTCAGGCACCACCCCCACCGCCCTGGGAGGGCAGAGCCATCGCCACGCACAAACTTAGGCTTGTAGAATTTTCGGCCTTCATGGAGCAGCAGAGAGAACCAGACACCGTGAGTTCTTGCTATGCGTAGACAAACAAAAAAACCAAAAAAAAAAAAAAAAATGGTAAAACCTTTAGTATAACATTCAGTCTGTCATTTCGTTAATTTATTTATTAATATTATTGCAGTATCACAAACACCTATTCGTCCACATAGGGGGCTCCGCCACCTATGCCGATCCGCTGTTGGAAGCGGTAGACGTCCGACAAATATACGACAAGTTTCCGGAGAAAAAGGGAGGCCTCAAAGAGTTGTATGACAAGGGACCTCAGGCGGCCTTTTTCCTTGTTAAATTCTGGGCAGACCTCAACACCAATATTCAAGACGAAGCGAGGGCTTTCTACGGTGTCACGAGCCAGTAAGAAACTCCATTCATTGTCAGACATTGAATTCATTAAATTCTCAAGTTATCGAGGAAATATTTGCCATCTTATTTATTTATTTTTTTTTATTCCAGGTATGAAAGTAACGAAAACATGACGATAACATGTTCCACGAAGGTTTGTTCCTTTGGTAAACAAGTAGTAGAAAAGGTGGAGACGGAATATGCTAGGTTTGAGAATGGAAGGTTTGTGTACCGCATTCATCGCTCCCCCATGTGCGAGTACATGATCAATTTCATCCATAAGCTTAAACACCTACCTGAAAAATACATGATGAACAGTGTGCTTGAAAACTTCACTATACTTCAGGTAAATATCATCATTTGTGCAATTACTGCAGTCCATTACACAGTTGAAAAAAAAGTGTGTAAAGATAGAGGAATCAGGAATACATAATGAAAAATAGAAACTATCACGGTCTCCAATGCATCGAGTCATTTAGAAGTTTGAAATACCAAGCCTGCGAAGCGGTATCCCAAGCAGATAGGGTTTTCACTCCTGTTTCATCAAATTTTATTCGCCGTGCAATGGACTCGCAACTGATGTGTATGCTTGTTATTTCAATTCCAGGTTGTAACGAATAGAGACACACAGGAGACGTTACTTTGTACAGCGTATGTATTTGAAGTGTCAACGTCCGAGCATGGCGCGCAGCATCACATATACAGACTTGTCCAGGATTAGTCTGTTTTTTTATCTGCTCGTCACGCAGCCATCCACCCCCATCAGTGCCTACACCTACTACTCATCCACACAAACATACATATAATAACACACATTCAATTTAAGGGGTCTCTAAAAGAGGATGTTTTGGTCAACGAGTTACGAAGAGCTTACCTGGCCAAGCGTATACACAAACTTTTAAAGCGGTGTTGTTGTTTTCTGAAATTATGTTCGATTTTTACCCGCCACAAATACGCGGGCAACTGTTCGACAACGTCGAAGGATTTGATGAGTTGAAATTACGTTTCATGCTCTATTCAATGTTCCATTTTTGTCTTCTTTCTGTTGGTCAAGCAACGCGCTTTACAATTCGTTGGTTCCTGTATATTGCACTAAATTCAGTGATATTTCCAAGCTTAGTAATTCTTGCGCAATATGTTCGGATGTTTAATTTGATATCCCTTATTGTAAATCACATCTTTCAAACTCAATGGTCATACTTTAGTAATTTGTTAGAGAATATTTCAACGACACTTGTTGTTATTGAAAATATTTATTCTAAAAAGTTTTTCAACGAAATTATATATTTTTTCTCGACATGTTATGTCGCGTTCCTAATCGGCTTGGTTATTTCGCATACAGTTTGAAAACATCCTCGAAGCTTAGAAACTCCGTAATAGAACACAAATGCACCCAGAGACATAGAAGCGTACTAGCCAGCCCGAGCTCGTGGTTAGTTCAAATTTCCAGTTTGCAGTAAACCATGATGTTTTAACTTTATTTTTCTAAAAAAATATTATGTATATGTGCAAATTTCGACATGGTAAGTTTGAAATAGCATGAAGTAACAGCCATTATACAACACTGTTCATTATTCGCTTGCAATGAAAGGTCCAAAGAGTAACAGGCTAATAGTAACGTGCAATAATCATTATCGCTAATAAACTAGTGACAAAAAGAAAGAAAATCATAGAGCGAAAGGTTACTAACATTTTTACAAAACATGAACAACTTCAAAAACATAGTGAATCCAATTTCTCAGAAAGACCTATAACATGTGTATGTGGTATTTTGTTGATCAAATTCTTAACAGCAAGTGAAAAAATGGAAAAGAAATATATGTATATGACAATAAATGATGATGGTATAGAGAACATGTCGTACTGGAATTTGGAGCAAACAAAAAACTTAGATATCGGAGTGGCGCAGTACCAACTTTACTTAGTATTATAGTTTTATTATTGAACTAGCTAATAGGAGATCAGACAAGACATCCACACGCAAATAACATATATTATTACGAATAATAGTGTATGTTGCTGAATGAAATATTATGACGATGTTTGCGATTTGCATTGTTGTAAATGGTCATGTATAAAGCTATCAAAGTGATTTTAAGTTTTAATGGGAACGAAAGCTAAAGGGATGCCATTACAAATTTATAAAACTGCTGATTTTTATAATTCTTTTTAATAGCGGAAGGAAAAGAAAGAGAAATAAAGTACTTTTGCACATTTTTATTACACTCTATACAGATTGTTTTTAAACTAATACAATTTATACTGAGAGCTTTTTTGGAGCTCCTTTAATTTTTGATCATCTAGAGAGATGCTTATTTTGCTTTTTTTTTTTTTAGTGAAGATTTATTGATTTTCGAAAGTGCACACAGTCTTTTTCAACAATACCTGTGCAATGCTACCCTTTTCTTTTTGGCAGCAACACGTAGAATAGAAATGTGTTCGTACTTGTTATAATCAGTCTACATGATATTTCTAAGCTCCTTTTTTTCTGTAGTTTAAACACGGTTACTTTCTTACTTTAGCGTACTGTTTTCGTTTTTAACTTTATACTACATTTACAAAGCAATATTTTCTTAACACACACCCACCTGTTTTCCAGTTCTTAACATGATTTTGTTTCGGCAAGTTTCAGATTTTTTCAAGTCCAGGGTTTATTTAGGTCACCGTTATTCCAATGCATTTTTCAAAACCTAAGACAAAGTAAAATATTAAAAATATATGCCGCGTTTGTCCGTTGAATTATTTTGTACTTAATCTTTGCTGCGTAATTGTTGACGAAAAGTACTTCCAAACATCAGATCAATTGCAAAGAATGCTTTGTACCATATCTTGTAACAGTACTGTAGTATTTAAGTATTTATCGCGTAAACCCTGGTAATTTTTAATGGAAATACTGCACAACATTTATTGTTAACACGATTTTATACGAAGCCAGTAATCCACACTTTCGGATGTCAAAGTATTTCGGTGAAAAAAGATGTATTAAAAATTTTTTTACTTGTTCTACTTAAACACAGTATATTTCGGTTTGTTGTTTATCCTCACATAGAACTTGCCTATCAGCAACAAATTTATACACAACCGATAAAAACACAGATTTATTTTAAGAATACATTACTATTAATTACCGTATCGTTACTTTAATTATTATAACGAAACAAGTGGCAATGTATTTTGATCTCTCTTTTAGTCAGAAATATGTTTTTCTTTGGTATCATTTTTTTTTATCTTTTTTTTTCTTCGTGTTTTCTTGGTGAAAAACAAATTCGCTATATAGCTGATCAATGAGGAAGGAATTTTAATTGAAGGAAAAGAAAATTATGTATTTTTATGTTTATTTGTACTTGCAAATTGGCAGCTTCAGTACTTCTTAGTTATTGTTATTTTTATAGTAATTAATTGTAAAGCAAAAAAGTTTTTGTCGCTATCAGATGAAATATGGTATAGCAAATTTTAGATTTTTATTCTAAGGCTAAAACGATTTTACATATATGAAATTTTTTATTCATACCACGCAATATTAACGAGTGATGTTCAAATAAATTTTTTTTAATTATGTGTGTTTTTTGTGCGGAACAAAAATTTGAATTGAGCATAAAAAAAAAGAAGTACCGGCACTAATATTATTAACATTAATGATTTTAAAGTAAGCGAATTACATTTATAAGAAAAGATTATGAAAATATATATTTATCTATGTCTTCTGTGAAGATAGAAAATAGTACTCTCTCACTCTATATTGATGATATCGAAAATCAGTAACCAGCAAAGATACAAAATATGGCAGAGTAACAATAATTGAAAATCAGTTCACACTGTATACATTAACACATCTTATAGCATGTTCAGATTTGTGAAGTAACTTGTATATATTTACACGGACTCCATCAAAAATTCACGATTCAACGATTATGTGACTTAGTTTTTTGATCTGTAGAATCGAACTACTCGTTTTTTCTCTATGTTTATCTGTAATTTTTACCGAAAAGCGTACTGTTCTGCAGTGGGAAAATCATTATAACACACCTGAAGTAAAGTTTTAATATGTCCATATCTGGAACTGCCATATCAATGAATTGAGCTTGATCATAATGAAACAGATAAGAACAAAAATTGAAAAAAATGGAGATGAAGAAAATCTACCTGTATATTATATTATCATAAATGAAACGAAATGAGGATCAAAGTAGTTGACTTAACAAGTAAATGAAAATAAATGAAATATATCATTAAATTAGAGGTTTAAAATTATAATAGAACTCAGTATATGTACAGTATTTGAAAAAAACATGTTTATAATTTGTATGGAAAAATAAATAATTGATACAAAACAAACTGCGGTTTTAAACCAACGAATATTAAAAATACAAACTTTAGGCCTTCTGATACCCTCGGTATAGTACAATGTTTAACAAATTATCTTTTCTTAATATCTATTTAAACGCCGAAGTGATAAATTCTTTTGTGATAATATTTCGAATTTATAGTCAGTATTTAAAAATAACGTGGAAAATAATATTATTAACAAGAAAAAAAAAACCGAGTCGCGAATAAACGTTTCCCATAGGTAGATATTTTTTTAATGAATTTATTTCGCGTCGTTGATGACTGACCATTCGTGCGAAAACTGTAGGGCTACTCAAATTCGGAAATTTTTCAATTTACAAATAAACAAATTTGTGAACCCCGACTTTACCTTGGTATCTTAAGCTATAGGATTTATTATAAACACGTAAAAAAATATACACTTCAGTTCTGAGAAGTTGATATAATTACACTTTTAATTTAATTAATTTTACAGAGGAATAATACGTAATAACTGTTCTTTATTTGCGGAATAATGAGTGTGTTCTTTATAAATCAAGACATGAGCATTAAAATCATTAGTGGTGGGCTCCTCGACAGAAATGTGTATCCGTGCTTGACATGACAAATTTTTGTAATTCACATCTGGATCTTGAGATCCGTTAATCCCACAAAGCCATGTACGATGTAAAATATACCTGTAATAGAATTATTCAGTTTTTGTTAGTGTTGGAACAAGAACGTACTTGGTAGTCTATTTTCAATATGTGAACAAAACCTGTCAAAAATTTACCTTCCCTGTTTGGTGTCTCTCCACACCTTATAATTTGCACAGTCAAACTGTGAAAATGCTTTTACAAAACTGTCTGCTTCATCTGCGTTTGCTATAGTAGCTTTCAATACTGCAAGTCTTCTATTAACATAGCAAAATTTCACTTTGTAACCATTTGCAGTGATGAAATTTGTAAAGTATCGCGTGTAGAGATCCTATGTGAGAAAGGTATAAAAAGGTATTAATTTATGCATCCACGATATCAAAATACATGTTCAGCAATGAAATTATTCACAAATCAAAGGCCTGTGGTAAATGGTAGAAGTTTACTTACATTGCATAAATTTATAGTTGGTGATCGAATAGTTTCCGCTGTTTCTCTTGTTTCCACAGGCTCAGATATCTCTTTTTCGGCTTGTATATTATCCAACGTATCAGATGCGTATCCATCGGTAGACAATACCGTAGAATCTTTTTCTGTTAATACAGCTTTGTTGTTTCCAACACGATGTGTGTTTTGCAATGTAGTTCGCAGAACTTGGTATGTTAATTGGACAGTTTTCCCACCTTCTATATTTTGTTGATCAGTTTCCGGTTGTTTTTTACAATTTGAAAGCTTTCCGTTTCGTTTCAAGATTCTCGGTATATTTTTTTCGCCTTTCGTCTTGACTAAGCTTTTAGACGTATCTTTAGTATGATTGTTTCTAGCAATATTGTCCTTTTTGGCCTTGCAAACCTCAGGTATCTGATCTGCAATACGACGTTTTAAATTTGGCAATGTTTTTGATCCCGTAGAATTTTTAGATTTTGTTTTGCGTATCATCGGTTCATGTGCTTTGTCCTTCATTGGATTTTGACGTCGTGGTCTGAGTTTTCGTTTTGTACTTATAATGTTTTTCCGAGGGGATTGATTCACTGAACGTTCTGAAGTGCATTCTATTATTTCCGTATCTGAATTCTTGTCACCCTTTTCACTACCAGAAATTGTTCGAGTCAATGCAGAAACTCTTCTAGGACGTCGAGCCTTGCGTTTTGTGCATTTTGATTCAGTCGTGGTTGAATTTTTGGGTCGCTTCTTTTTCGGACGTGCCAAAGAATCGGAAGAATGTTGAATTTGAACTTGTGAATTTTTTGAACTTCTGGTACATCTGCTTCTAGTTCTTGCACTTATACATTCTTGAGATTCTATTTTTCTTTTAGCAGAACTTTGAAGAGCCCGTGTTGCTCTTCTCTTTTTGTTCGAAAGAGTTCGACAAGAATCCTGATGTCCAGACTTTTTTTTTCTTGCTTTTGATATCACAGTTGGACGGGTTCTGCAGATTTCTGGGTCCATTATTTCTAGTTTCACAACAGGCTGTGAAATTAGATTTCTGGGGCATTCTAATCTTTGGTTCTTTTTAACGCTGTATGTATAGGAGGAATATTGACTCTTGGCTGCTTCAGTACTGTTATCCAAGTGCTTACCATCAGAAGCATGTGCTTTATCACATTTACAAGAACATTTTTCAACTGCATCGCAGGCAGTACCGATATGTGTTCCGTATACAAAATTTTCACTGCACTTGCAATTCAAAGATAAGTTCATACTTCCTAACCCTTCAGGGATTATTATTTCCTTAGTTTCATCAATGTCCATTTCATCTTCAAAATTGTTCATTTCACTTTCAAAATTGTCCATTTCCGACTTCAAACCGTTGGTTTCGTTCGCACCATAAGTTTCATACATTGGTAGCGTAACCTTGCGAGCAGTATCATATTGTTCACAGTAGTTAGCATCACAAGATTCCGTTTTTATGTGCACCTCATTTTGTATACTGCATTCACAATTTGGTTGCTCGATTTTCAAGTCATCATTGAAAGTAGGTGTTGGTAGTGGTGACACATTTTTCCTCATTGGAGACATATCATGAAAATCAAGAAATTTCTCATCTTCCAGATAAGGCACATCGGATACTGTAGTTTGTTTTTGCAAAGATTGAGAATGGTTAATATTGCTTTTTATATCAGAGTTCAAAGATTCAAGGGACTTGGTGAATACAGTTTTTATTGAAAATGTATCTGTATCAGTTTTTGAAGGATATGCCTGTTTTTGGCTTACGATATTATTCTGTGTATTGGCTGTGACTATATTGATATTTCGTTCCTTGAGAAATTTACCAATACCTGTTAGCTGAGATATGTACATAAAGCAATTTTTTTTGTTCAAAAATTCCTTCAACAAGGTAATGAAAAGTTCATTTTGTTCTAGATATGTCTCGCTAGTGTCTGATTGATCATATGAATTTTTATTACTCCACATTTCTTTCAACAACATAAAATGAAGCATGTCAACGTTAGAATCTTCAGCTTCATCATCAGATTCTACTTTAATTTTAATAGTAGGTGCTGCTGTACAGTCCCTTGTGAAATCATCGCTACTTTGAGTTGAATCAATTACAGTCTCCAATTTTATTTCTGTGCATCCAGCTATTGAATTCGCAAACTGCAGTTCAAAGGTTGGATCTTTATTGTTCGACTTTTCCAACAAACTTTGCGGTTTTAATATTCCTAAATCGTTCTTTACATTTGTTTCCAACACATCTTTCATATCTGCTACTGGCAAACCTATTGTACAAGATCTTTCAATACTCTTAGACTTGTTTGATACCTTTGTATAGTTCGAATCTTCAAAAGCTCTCATCCTAACAGAATCTACGGAAACTTTCTGAATATTTAGCCTTCTCAAATTTCGAAATGCCGATGACTTTCTGATCGTTCGCATACCGTTATGTTTTCGAAGTACAGAAGCATTTCTCATACATAACATCGGAAAGTTCTTTGCTTTCAACAAGGGCATAGTTGTGCTTCTTGTGTAACGACGAAAACTTTTATGTGAGGTACATCTACTTCTACTTGTTATCATGCAACTTTCTCGTTGCTTCTTTGTTGTTTTAAGAGAGTCAATCACATTCTTTTTGACTGGAAATGAAGTGTTCAAGTTCAAAGACGCTCTGCCCACTTCCATTTGCATTTTGCTGTCGGTACTTTGAACCTTATTTTCACAGGAAGAATGGAGCTGAGAAAGATTAGTGGTTTGTAGGGACATTTTTTCATAAAAAAAATGCGTTGTGGCACAATTATTTCTGGAATCGGGAATATTTTCGGCATTTGGATTTTTCAACCATTTCAGGACCTCAGGCGTTCTATTAAATGAAAGTAGCTCTTTTTTTTTATTTCTACTGACACTTTCAGAATCTTTAGTGCTTGAAGTTACCATTTGTTTAGTCTCTTTATCCAAAGTAGATATAGACGTGGTATATGTTTCATTGAAGTTTTGATTGTGGTCCAATACTGTCGTACTCATTGACCCCAATTCATCTATTGCTAAATTTTGACTAGTGGAATTCTTGACATGAACAGGTAATTGATCATTGATTTCTGACGAATTTTGTTTCTGACATTCCCCAAAAGTTGATTGGTCATCCGAGTCAAAATTTTGACAATATGCAATCGGTTGCCAAGTTTTATCCTCCTGTTCGAATTTATTTGTGTCAAGCATATCACGATTTTCCATCAGAAAAGTGACTATAGAATCATCATCTCCATGCTCATCATCCGACGCATCAAGTAATATTACATATTTCTTATTCGCGAAATTTAAATTTGATTCGATGTCTGTTTGATGATGATTTTCGTTGGTGTCGGTAATATTACCTGTCTTCAGTTGATGATTATTGCTAAAGTCATTCCATTTTGATTCAAAATTGATCTTCATATTCCTGGTTTCGGTGTTATGCCAATTCTCGCTAGAACCTTTATCAAGTTCTTGCTGCAAACTGTCTAAACTGTCGTTTGCATCATCTTCAATCATTTCTAAGGTTTCGTAACTAGTAGAAGATAGGGAGTGATTAGAATGATAACGGAAATTCTGACCCTCATGTACTTTTTCAAACAATGTAAATTCATTTTCTTCTTTATCCAATATATCTTGAGTATTAGAAACATTCTGTATATATTCTTCGTTTTCTTCCATTGCTGTAATCGCTAACAGGCCATCGAAGGCAATATTATCATCAAACTCAACGCTCTGGGCATTGTTTTCCTCTAGCGATGTAGTTGCATCTATGGATTCTAGCGCCACTAGAGTTTTAAATCGGCTTTCAAGATGTTCTGATGGCACAATTCTCGTCATCTTTTCATAAGCGGATGATATCAGTGGTTCATCTATGGCCTGTGGTAAAATCAAGAATTAATTTGAATAGAGTAAGGTTATATCTTATTTAAGTAAATAAAAAAGTGAGTACTAGATTAATGAAACTCTGAAAACGGATTTGAACAATGAATATACAATGTTCAAAACTATAGTAAGATGAGTCGTTATAGTAAACACATGCAAATTTTGATATCTATTTTTTGTGATTCATTTTCTATCAGACATTTGTCTTAACGCATCGTTCTCATACCTTGTTGAAGGCTGAATCTGCCTGCTTCCCATTGATTGATAAAGCATTCTGAACATCTCCCGTCAATCCAGCGTCAACAGCTCCTTGAAACAGCATGTAATCTACACCTCTGATATCTATGTTCATAGTTGACAATTTCGTAATAACCGTCTCCCTGTAATAAATGTTTACTCATAAGTTTACAGGTAGTATGCAATGATGAATTTCTGCAAAGCAGCGACAACTGCTGCTCAGAACTAACCTAAATCAGATGCCAAAAAGACTGTATAATTGAAATTGGCTTTGAGTGAGATAGTTTGGCGAAGAGTATAATTAATGTATGAACTAATGTAATTTATGAACGCGTTAAATAATAATGACTAGGTAACTGTTCCGGACACAGAATGTCAAAGATTTGTTCTCATTGTTTTTAATAATTATCCTCAGATACGAGTGCATGGAGACTACACAAGAAGCACGAACTCTATTTAAATAAATAGCTGCCTGTAAGAAGATGGCGCTAGTGTTCCGTATGCATCGAAGACTGCAGGGACTTTCTACGAATCACATTGCAAGATCATCGATTAATCGACCTTGAGCATCCCTGTAACCAATGACACATCGTTACAAGGGGAACACTAGCGACGCTAATGGTATAAAAAATAAACCGAAAGTGAACGATTGACTAGTTTTGTCGATTAACACATTTGAATTCGGCTCCTTGTTGAGTCTCTATGTACGAATGCATTACGTTTGCGTACACAACAATAATCTATACTATACTTATAGGTCAGTGGGGTCAGTGGATAGTGAATAACATTGTGTGCGTTCTACTTTGGATCGCGGACCTGATGCTCTGGATAAAGGATCGTGCTGTCCACCGCGGCGCAATATAAAACCATTATATACTCCATACCATTTTAAAACAACGGGGCTAACCCCTTTGGATTTTTCCTGTAAATTTGACCGATTTTGAGAAAGGCTGGGATCGATTCCTTGATGCATTGTATTGACGTAATTTTGCGTAACGAATTGATTGCGCGCAGCCCGAGAACGCTGCGAGCAACGGGTCAGGAGTTTCAGTCGAAGAACTGAGAAATATCTTTGTATTTCTCCAACTGTTGGTCTAGCGCTGTTCTTTACATGTCTTTGCATTTTCAAGATTGCAATTAGTCCAATTATAATCGTAGGAATTAATTCCAAGTAACGAAATTTCGCAGTGCAAAAATCGCAATAAAAGAACGCTAATCCTTTTGAACGACGGATCAAAAGTTGCGGCCCAAACACGATATTTGCCCAAGATTTTGATAAAGGTAGCGAAAAAACATCAAGACTTCAGAGCTAACAAGTTTCGGCTGTTTATTCAATATGCCTTAATTCTAGTACAACTGGTCAGGTGTCAGTGAGGAGTGATTTAACAAGTTGCCACATAGTCTGAAAGTAGAGACAAAAAGAAATGTAGAAGTATGACAAGTCATATTATTTCTTTACGACATTAAATATTTTATGAATAACGGATGATTTCTGTTTGTTACAACAAAAAAAGAAGTGTGCTATACACATTATCTGAAGCAGAGATAGTGATACGTAAAAATAGGCATTGTCGTAGTTGGTAACTAAGTAAGTTCCGGCTTGAATACTACGCACAATACGATAATTTATGTGTGATACGAATTGCTTATTATTTTATGTACGTTGGTTTAAAATGAATAAATGATCAGAAATTCCGTCATTTTATCTGTACGTGATGATAAGTTAGTCCGGCGGAAAGATGAACGTCTCCGACAAAATCCTCAGGATGCTATTAGTCTGCGACAAGGCCTACGAAGAGAATCTGAAAGAAAGCACATTTGCTTGAAGTCGTGGAGCCAATAATTAATCAGGAATGAGTCGTGAAAATCAGATCTGCGATGAAACAGTTTCGACCCAAAAGAAGTAAGGCTAACCCCTTTGCATTTTTGGCGAAAATTTTCGCGATTTTGGAAAGTGCTGGAATCAATTAATTGTAGCACTGATCGGATGTAATTTTGCGAGAGAAATCGATTGGGCACAGTCCCAATACGCTGCGATCAACGCATCAGAAGTTACAGCCAAAAAACCAGAACCTGAATTTTCGACATTTTTCAGCAGGTGCTTTTTCGCTCGCCATTTCTCTCCTGTTGGTCCTACGCTCTTTTCGCTGCGAGTTCTGAGTTCCTGAGGGTCCAATTGGTCAGATAAGGGTCGTTTAAATCGAATCTGAGACCAAAAGTTTTTTGCCCAAAAAAAAAGTAAGGCTAACCCCTTTGTGTTTTTGGCGAAAATTTTCGCGATTTTGAAAAGTGCTGGAATCAATTAGTTGTAGCACTGATCGGATGTAATTTTGCGAGAGAAATCGATTGGGCGCAGTCCCAATACGCTGCGATCAACGCATCAGAAGTTACAGCCAAAAAACCAGAACCTGAATTTTCGACATTTTTCAGCAGGTGCTTTTTCGCTCGCCATTTCTCTCCTGTTGGTCCTACGCTCTTTTCGCTGCGAGTTCTGAGTTCCTGAGGGTCCAATTGGTCAGATAAGGGTCGTTTAAATCGAATCTGATACCAAAAGTTTTTTGCCCAAAAAAAAAGTAAGGCTAACCCCTTTGTGTTTTTGGCGAAAATTTTCGCGATTTTGAAAAGTGCTGGAATCAATTAATTGTAGCACTCATCGGATGTAATTTTGCGAGAGAAATCGATTGGGCGCAGTCCCAATACGCTGCGATCAACGCATCAGAAGTTACAGCCAAAAAACCAGAACCTGAATTTTCGACATTTTTCAGCAGGTGCTTTTTCGCTCGCCATTTCTCTCCTGTTGGTCCTACGCTCTTTTCGCTGCGAGTTCTGAGTTCCTGAGGGTCCAATTGGTCAGATAAGGGTCGTTTAAATCGAATCTGAGACCAAAAGTTTTTTGCCCAAAAAAAAAGTAAGGCTAACCCCTTTGTGTTTTTGGCGAAAATTTTCGCGATTTTGAAAAGTGCTGGAATCAATTAATTGTAGCACTGATCGGATGTAATTTTGCGAGAGAAATCGATTGGGCGCAGTCCCAATACGCTGCGATCAACGCATCAGAAGTTACAGCCAAAAAACCAGAACCTGAATTTTCGACATTTTTCAGCAGGTGCTTTTTCGCTCGCCATTTCTCTCCTGTTGGTCCTACGCTCTTTTCGCTGCGAGTTCTGAGTTCCTGAGGGTCCAATTGGTCAGATAAGGGTCGTTTAAATCGAATCTGAGACCAAAAGTTTTTTGCCCAAAAAAAAAGTAAGGCTAACCCCTTTGTGTTTTTGGCGAAAATTTTCGCGATTTTGAAAAGTGCTGGAATCAATTAATTGTAGCACTGATCGGATGTAATTTTGCGAGAGAAATCGATTGGGCGCAGTCCCAATACGCTGCGATCAACGCATCAGAAGTTACAGCCAAAAAACCAGAACCTGAATTTTCGACATTTTTCAGCAGGTGCTTTTTCGCTCGCCATTTCTCTCCTGTTGGTCCTACGCTCTTTTCGCTGCGAGTTCTGAGTTCCTGAGGGTCCAATTGGTCAGATAAGGGTCGTTTAAATCGAATCTGAGACCAAAAGTTTTTTGCCCAAAAAAAAAGTAAGGCTAACCCCTTTGTGTTTTTGGCGAAAATTTTCGCGATTTTGAAAAGTGCTGGAATCAATTAATTGTAGCACTGATCGGATGTAATTTTGCGAGAGAAATCGATTGGGCGCAGTCCCAATACGCTGCGATCAACGCATCAGAAGTTACAGCCAAAAAACCAGAACCTGAATTTTCGACATTTTTCAGCAGGTGCTTTTTCGCTCGCCATTTCTCTCCTGTTGGTCCTACGCTCTTTTCGCTGCGAGTTCTGAGTTCCTGAGGGTCCAATTGGTCAGATAAGGGTCGTTTAAATCGAATCTGAGACCAAAAGTTTTTTGCCCAAAAAAAAAGTAAGGCTAACCCCTTTGTGTTTTTGGCGAAAATTTTCGCGATTTTGAAAAGTGCTGGAATCAATTAATTGTAGCACTGATCGGATGTAATTTTGCGAGAGAAATCGATTGGGCGCAGTCCCAATACGCTGCGATCAACGCATCAGAAGTTACAGCCAAAAAACCAGAACCTGAATTTTCGACATTTTTCAGCAGGTGCTTTTTCGCTCGCCATTTCTCTCCTGTTGGTCCTACGCTCTTTTCGCTGCGAGTTCTGAGTTCCTGAGGGTCCAATTGGTCAGATAAGGGTCGTTTAAATCGAATCTGAGACCAAAAGTTTTTTGCCCAAAAAAAAAGTAAGGCTAACCCCTTTGTGTTTTTGGCGAAAATTTTCGCGATTTTGAAAAGTGCTGGAATCAATTAATTGTAGCACTGATCGGATGTAATTTTGCGAGAGAAATCGATTGGGCGCAGTCCCAATACGCTGCGATCAACGCATCAGAAGTTACAGCCAAAAAACCAGAACCTGAATTTTCGACATTTTTCAGCAGGTGCTTTTTCGCTCGCCATTTCTCTCCTGTTGGTCCTACGCTCTTTTCGCTGCGAGTTCTGAGTTCCTGAGGGTCCAATTGGTCAGATAAGGGTCGTTTAAATCGAATCTGAGACCAAAAGTTTTTTGCCCAAAAAAAAAGTAAGGCTAACCCCTTTGTGTTTTTGGCGAAAATTTTCGCGATTTTGAAAAGTGCTGGAATCAATTAATTGTAGCACTGATCGGATGTAATTTTGCGAGAGAAATCGATTGGGCGCAGTCCCAATACGCTGCGATCAACGCATCAGAAGTTACAGCCAAAAAACCAGAACCTGAATTTTCGACATTTTTCAGCAGGTGCTTTTTCGCTCGCCATTTCTCTCCTGTTGGTCCCACGCTCTTTTCGCTGCGAGTTCTGAGTTCCTGAGGGTCCAATTGGTCAGATAAGGGTCGTTTAAATCGAATCTGAGACCAAAAGTTTTTTGCCCAAAAAAAAAGTAAGGCTAACCCCTTTGTGTTTTTGGCGAAAATTTTCGCGATTTTGAAAAGTGCTGGAATCAATTAATTGTAGCACTGATCGGATGTAATTTTGCGAGAGAAATCGATTGGGCGCAGTCCCAATACGCTGCGATCAACGCATCAGAAGTTACAGCCAAAAAACCAGAACCTGAATTTTCGACATTTTTCAGCAGGTGCTTTTTCGCTCGCCATTTCTCTCCTGTTGGTCCCACGCTCTTTTCGCTGCGAGTTCTGAGTTCCTGAGGGTCCAATTGGTCAGATAAGGGTCGTTTAAATCGAATCTGAGACCAAAAGTTTTTTGCCCAAAAAAAAAGTAAGGCTAACCCCTTTGTGTTTTTGGCGAAAATTTTCGCGATTTTGAAAAGTGCTGGAATCAATTAATTGTAGCACTGATCGGATGTAATTTTGCGAGAGAAATCGATTGGGCGCAGTCCCAATACGCTGCGATCAACGCATCAGAAGTTACAGCCAAAAAACCAGAACCTGAATTTTCGACATTTTTCAGCAGGTGCTTTTTCGCTCGCCATTTCTCTCCTGTTGGTCCTACGCTCTTTTCGCTGCGAGTTCTGAGTTCCTGAGGGTCCAATTGGTCAGATAAGGGTCGTTTAAATCGAATCTGAGACCAAAAGTTTTTTGCCCAAAAAAAAAGTAAGGCTAACCCCTTTGTGTTTTTGGCGAAAATTTTCGCGATTTTGAAAAGTGCTGGAATCAATTAATTGTAGCACTGATCGGATGTAATTTTGCGAGAGAAATCGATTGGGCGCAGTCCCAATACGCTGCGATCAACGCATCAGAAGTTACAGCCAAAAAACCAGAACCTGAATTTTCGACATTTTTCAGCAGGTGCTTTTTCGCTCGCCATTTCTCTCCTGTTGGTCCTACGCTCTTTTCGCTGCGAGTTCTGAGTTCCTGAGGGTCCAATTGGTCAGATAAGGGTCGTTTAAATCGAATCTGATACCAAAAGTTTTTTGCCCAAAAAAAAAGTAAGGCTAACCCCTTTGTGTTTTTGGCGAAAATTTTCGCGATTTTGAAAAGTGCTGGAATCAATTAATTGTAGCACTCATCGGATGTAATTTTGCGAGAGAAATCGATTGGGCGCAGTCCCAATACGCTGCGATCAACGCATCAGAAGTTACAGCCAAAAAACCAGAACCTGAATTTTCGACATTTTTCAGCAGGTGCTTTTTCGCTCGCCATTTCTCTCCTGTTGGTCCTACGCTCTTTTCGCTGCGAGTTCTGAGTTCCTGAGGGTCCAATTGGTCAGATAAGGGTCGTTTAAATCGAATCTGAGACCAAAAGTTTTTTGCCCAAAAAAAAAGTAAGGCTAACCCCTTTGTGTTTTTGGCGAAAATTTTCGCGATTTTGAAAAGTGCTGGAATCAATTAATTGTAGCACTGATCGGATGTAATTTTGCGAGAGAAATCGATTGGGCGCAGTCCCAATACGCTGCGATCAACGCATCAGAAGTTACAGCCAAAAAACCAGAACCTGAATTTTCGACATTTTTCAGCAGGTGCTTTTTCGCTCGCCATTTCTCTCCTGTTGGTCCTACGCTCTTTTCGCTGCGAGTTCTGAGTTCCTGAGGGTCCAATTGGTCAGATAAGGGTCGTTTAAATCGAATCTGAGACCAAAAGTTTTTTGCCCAAAAAAAAAGTAAGGCTAACCCCTTTGTGTTTTTGGCGAAAATTTTCGCGATTTTGAAAAGTGCTGGAATCAATTAATTGTAGCACTGATCGGATGTAATTTTGCGAGAGAAATCGATTGGGCGCAGTCCCAATACGCTGCGATCAACGCATCAGAAGTTACAGCCAAAAAACCAGAACCTGAATTTTCGACATTTTTCAGCAGGTGCTTTTTCGCTCGCCATTTCTCTCCTGTTGGTCCTACGCTCTTTTCGCTGCGAGTTCTGAGTTCCTGAGGGTCCAATTGGTCAGATAAGGGTCGTTTAAATCGAATCTGAGACCAAAAGTTTTTTGCCCAAAAAAAAAGTAAGGCTAACCCCTTTGTGTTTTTGGCGAAAATTTTCGCGATTTTGAAAAGTGCTGGAATCAATTAATTGTAGCACTGATCGGATGTAATTTTGCGAGAGAAATCGATTGGGCGCAGTCCCAATACGCTGCGATCAACGCATCAGAAGTTACAGCCAAAAAACCAGAACCTGAATTTTCGACATTTTTCAGCAGGTGCTTTTTCGCTCGCCATTTCTCTCCTGTTGGTCCTACGCTCTTTTCGCTGCGAGTTCTGAGTTCCTGAGGGTCCAATTGGTCAGATAAGGGTCGTTTAAATCGAATCTGAGACCAAAAGTTTTTTGCCCAAAAAAAAAGTAAGGCTAACCCCTTTGTGTTTTTGGCGAAAATTTTCGCGATTTTGAAAAGTGCTGGAATCAATTAATTGTAGCACTGATCGGATGTAATTTTGCGAGAGAAATCGATTGGGCGCAGTCCCAATACGCTGCGATCAACGCATCAGAAGTTACAGCCAAAAAACCAGAACCTGAATTTTCGACATTTTTCAGCAGGTGCTTTTTCGCTCGCCATTTCTCTCCTGTTGGTCCTACGCTCTTTTCGCTGCGAGTTCTGAGTTCCTGAGGGTCCAATTGGTCAGATAAGGGTCGTTTAAATCGAATCTGAGACCAAAAGTTTTTTGCCCAAAAAAAAAGTAAGGCTAACCCCTTTGTGTTTTTGGCGAAAATTTTCGCGATTTTGAAAAGTGCTGGAATCAATTAATTGTAGCACTGATCGGATGTAATTTTGCGAGAGAAATCGATTGGGCGCAGTCCCAATACGCTGCGATCAACGCATCAGAAGTTACAGCCAAAAAACCAGAACCTGAATTTTCGACATTTTTCAGCAGGTGCTTTTTCGCTCGCCATTTCTCTCCTGTTGGTCCTACGCTCTTTTCGCTGCGAGTTCTGAGTTCCTGAGGGTCCAATTGGTCAGATAAGGGTCGTTTAAATCGAATCTGAGACCAAAAGTTTTTTGCCCAAAAAAAAAGTAAGGCTAACCCCTTTGTGTTTTTGGCGAAAATTTTCGCGATTTTGAAAAGTGCTGGAATCAATTAATTGTAGCACTGATCGGATGTAATTTTGCGAGAGAAATCGATTGGGCGCAGTCCCAATACGCTGCGATCAACGCATCAGAAGTTACAGCCAAAAAACCAGAACCTGAATTTTCGACATTTTTCAGCAGGTGCTTTTTCGCTCGCCATTTCTCTCCTGTTGGTCCTACGCTCTTTTCGCTGCGAGTTCTGAGTTCCTGAGGGTCCAATTGGTCAGATAAGGGTCGTTTAAATCGAATCTGAGACCAAAAGTTTTTTGCCCAAAAAAAAAGTAAGGCTAACCCCTTTGTGTTTTTGGCGAAAATTTTCGCGATTTTGAAAAGTGCTGGAATCAATTAATTGTAGCACTGATCGGATGTAATTTTGCGAGAGAAATCGATTGGGCGCAGTCCCAATACGCTGCGATCAACGCATCAGAAGTTACAGCCAAAAAACCAGAACCTGAATTTTCGACATTTTTCAGCAGGTGCTTTTTCGCTCGCCATTTCTCTCCTGTTGGTCCTACGCTCTTTTCGCTGCGAGTTCTGAGTTCCTGAGGGTCCAATTGGTCAGATAAGGGTCGTTTAAATCGAATCTGAGACCAAAAGTTTTTTGCCCAAAAAAAAAGTAAGGCTAACCCCTTTGTGTTTTTGGCGAAAATTTTCGCGATTTTGAAAAGTGCTGGAATCAATTAATTGTAGCACTGATCGGATGTAATTTTGCGAGAGAAATCGATTGGGCGCAGTCCCAATACGCTGCGATCAACGCATCAGAAGTTACAGCCAAAAAACCAGAACCTGAATTTTCGACATTTTTCAGCAGGTGCTTTTTCGCTCGCCATTTCTCTCCTGTTGGTCCTACGCTCTTTTCGCTGCGAGTTCTGAGTTCCTGAGGGTCCAATTGGTCAGATAAGGGTCGTTTAAATCGAATCTGAGACCAAAAGTTTTTTGCCCAAAAAAAAAGTAAGGCTAACCCCTTTGTGTTTTTGGCGAAAATTTTCGCGATTTTGAAAAGTGCTGGAATCAATTAATTGTAGCACTGATCGGATGTAATTTTGCGAGAGAAATCGATTGGGCGCAGTCCCAATACGCTGCGATCAACGCATCAGAAGTTACAGCCAAAAAACCAGAACCTGAATTTTCGACATTTTTCAGCAGGTGCTTTTTCGCTCGCCATTTCTCTCCTGTTGGTCCCACGCTCTTTTCGCTGCGAGTTCTGAGTTCCTGAGGGTCCAATTGGTCAGATAAGGGTCGTTTAAATCGAATCTGAGACCAAAAGTTTTTTGCCCAAAAAAAAAGTAAGGCTAACCCCTTTGTGTTTTTGGCGAAAATTTTCGCGATTTTGAAAAGTGCTGGAATCAATTAATTGTAGCACTGATCGGATGTAATTTTGCGAGAGAAATCGATTGGGCGCAGTCCCAATACGCTGCGATCAACGCATCAGAAGTTACAGCCAAAAAACCAGAACCTGAATTTTCGACATTTTTCAGCAGGTGCTTTTTCGCTCGCCATTTCTCTCCTGTTGGTCCCACGCTCTTTTCGCTGCGAGTTCTGAGTTCCTGAGGGTCCAATTGGTCAGATAAGGGTCGTTTAAATCGAATCTGAGACCAAAAGTTTTTTGCCCAAAAAAAAAGTAAGGCTAACCCCTTTGTGTTTTTGGCGAAAATTTTCGCGATTTTGAAAAGTGCTGGAATCAATTAATTGTAGCACTGATCGGATGTAATTTTGCGAGAGAAATCGATTGGGCGCAGTCCCAATACGCTGCGATCAACGCATCAGAAGTTACAGCCAAAAAACCAGAACCTGAATTTTCGACATTTTTCAGCAGGTGCTTTTTCGCTCGCCATTTCTCTCCTGTTGGTCCTACGCTCTTTTCGCTGCGAGTTCTGAGTTCCTGAGGGTCCAATTGGTCAGATAAGGGTCGTTTAAATCGAATCTGAGACCAAAAGTTTTTTGCCCAAAAAAAAAGTAAGGCTAACCCCTTTGTGTTTTTGGCGAAAATTTTCGCGATTTTGAAAAGTGCTGGAATCAATTAATTGTAGCACTGATCGGATGTAATTTTGCGAGAGAAATCGATTGGGCGCCGTCCCAATACGCTGCGATCAACGCATCAGAAGTTACAGCCAAAAAACCAGAACCTGAATTTTCGACATTTTTCAGCAGGTGCTTTTTCGCTCGCCATTTCTCTCCTGTTGGTCCTACGCTCTTTTCGCTGCGAGTTCTGAGTTCCTGAGGGTCCAATTGGTCAGATAAGGGTCGTTTAAATCGAATCTGAGACCAAAAGTTTTTTGCCCAAAAAAAAAGTAAGGCTAACCCCTTTGTGTTTTTGGCGAAAATTTTCGCGATTTTGAAAAGTGCTGGAATCAATTAATTGTAGCACTGATCGGATGTAATTTTGCGAGAGAAATCGATTGGGCGCAGTCCCAATACGCTGCGATCAACGCATCAGAAGTTACAGCCAAAAAACCAGAACCTGAATTTTCGACATTTTTCAGCAGGTGCTTTTTCGCTCGCCATTTCTCTCCTGTTGGTCCTACGCTCTTTTCGCTGCGAGTTCTGAGTTCCTGAGGGTCCAATTGGTCAGATAAGGGTCGTTTAAATCGAATCTGAGACCAAAAGTTTTTTGCCCAAAAAAAAAGTAAGGCTAACCCCTTTGTGTTTTTGGCGAAAATTTTCGCGATTTTGAAAAGTGCTGGAATCAATTAATTGTAGCACTGATCGGATGTAATTTTGCGAGAGAAATCGATTGGGCGCAGTCCCAATACGCTGCGATCAACGCATCAGAAGTTACAGCCAAAAAACCAGAACCTGAATTTTCGACATTTTTCAGCAGGTGCTTTTTCGCTCGCCATTTCTCTCCTGTTGGTCCTACGCTCTTTTCGCTGCGAGTTCTGAGTTCCTGAGGGTCCAATTGGTCAGATAAGGGTCGTTTAAATCGAATCTGAGACCAAAAGTTTTTTGCCCAAAAAAAAAGTAAGGCTAACCCCTTTGTGTTTTTGGCGAAAATTTTCGCGATTTTGAATAGTGCTGGAATCAATTAATTGTAGCACTGATCGGATGTAATTTTGCGAGAGAAATCGATTGGGCGCAGTCCCAATACGCTGCGATCAACGCATCAGAAGTTACAGCCAAAAAACCAGAACCTGAATTTTCGACATTTTTCAGCAGGTGCTTTTTCGCTCGCCATTTCTCTCCTGTTGGTCCTACGCTCTTTTCGCTGCGAGTTCTGAGTTCCTGAGGGTCCAATTGGTCAGATAAGGGTCGTTTAAATCGAATCTGAGACCAAAAGTTTTTTGCCCAAAAAAAAAGTAAGGCTAACCCCTTTGTGTTTTTGGCGAAAATTTTCGCGATTTTGAAAAGTGCTGGAATCAATTAATTGTAGCACTGATCGGATGTAATTTTGCGAGAGAAATCGATTGGGCGCAGTCCCAATACGCTGCGATCAACGCATCAGAAGTTACAGCCAAAAAACCAGAACCTGAATTTTCGACATTTTTCAGCAGGTGCTTTTTCGCTCGCCATTTCTCTCCTGTTGGTCCTACGCTCTTTTCGCTGCGAGTTCTGAGTTCCTGAGGGTCCAATTGGTCAGATAAGGGTCGTTTAAATCGAATCTGAGACCAAAAGTTTTTTGCCCAAAAAAAAAGTAAGGCTAACCCCTTTGTGTTTTTGGCGAAAATTTTCGCGATTTTGAAAAGTGCTGGAATCAATTAATTGTAGCACTGATCGGATGTAATTTTGCGAGAGAAATCGATTGGGCGCAGTCCCAATACGCTGCGATCAACGCATCAGAAGTTACAGCCAAAAAACCAGAACCTGAATTTTCGACATTTTTCAGCAGGTGCTTTTTCGCTCGCCATTTCTCTCCTGTTGGTCCTACGCTCTTTTCGCTGCGAGTTCTGAGTTCCTGAGGGTCCAATTGGTCAGATAAGGGTCGTTTAAATCGAATCTGAGACCAAAAGTTTTTTGCCCAAAAAAAAAGTAAGGCTAACCCCTTTGTGTTTTTGGCGAAAATTTTCGCGATTTTGAAAAGTGCTGGAATCAATTAATTGTAGCACTGATCGGATGTAATTTTGCGAGAGAAATCGATTGGGCGCAGTCCCAATACGCTGCGATCAACGCATCAGAAGTTACAGCCAAAAAACCAGAACCTGAATTTTCGACATTTTTCAGCAGGTGCTTTTTCGCTCGCCATTTCTCTCCTGTTGGTCCTACGCTCTTTTCGCTGCGAGTTCTGAGTTCCTGAGGGTCCAATTGGTCAGATAAGGGTCGTTTAAATCGAATCTGAGACCAAAAGTTTTTTGCCCAAAAAAAAAGTAAGGCTAACCCCTTTGTGTTTTTGGCGAAAATTTTCGCGATTTTGAAAAGTGCTGGAATCAATTAATTGTAGCACTGATCGGATGTAATTTTGCGAGAGAAATCGATCGGGCGCAGTCCCAATACGCTGCGATCAACGCATCAGAAGTTACAGCCAAAAAACCAGAACCTGAATTTTCGACATTTTTCAGCAGGTGCTTTTTCGCTCGCCATTTCTCTCCTGTTGGTCCTACGCTCTTTTCGCTGCGAGTTCTGAGTTCCTGAGGGTCCAATTGGTCAGATAAGGGTCGTTTAAATCGAATCTGAGACCAAAAGTTTTTTGCCCAAAAAAAAAGTAAGGCTAACCCCTTTGTGTTTTTGGCGAAAATTTTCGCGATTTTGAAAAGTGCTGGAATCAATTAATTGTAGCACTGATCGGATGTAATTTTGCGAGAGAAATCGATTGGGCGCAGTCCCAATACGCTGCGATCAACGCATCAGAAGTTACAGCCAAAAAACCAGAACCTGAATTTTCGACATTTTTCAGCAGGTGCTTTTTCGCTCGCCATTTCTCTCCTGTTGGTCCTACGCTCTTTTCGCTGCGAGTTCTGAGTTCCTGAGGGTCCAATTGGTCAGATAAGGGTCGTTTAAATCGAATCTGAGACCAAAAGTTTTTTGCCCAAAAAAAAAGTAAGGCTAACCCCTTTGTGTTTTTGGCGAAAATTTTCGCGATTTTGAAAAGTGCTGGAATCAATTAATTGTAGCACTGATCGGATGTAATTTTGCGAGAGAAATCGATCGGGCGCAGTCCCAATACGCTGCGATCAACGCATCAGAAGTTACAGCCAAAAAACCAGAACCTGAATTTTCGACATTTTTCAGCAGGTGCTTTTTCGCTCGCCATTTCTCTCCTGTTGGTCCTACGCTCTTTTCGCTGCGAGTTCTGAGTTCCTGAGGGTCCAATTGGTCAGATAAGGGTCGTTTAAATCGAATCTGAGACCAAAAGTTTTCTGCCCAAAAAAAAAGTAAGGCTAACCCCTTTGTGTTTTTGGCGAAAATTTTCGCGATTTTGAAAAGTGCTGGAATCAATTAATTGTAGCACTGATCGGATGTAATTTTGCGAGAGAAATCGATTGGGCGCAGTCCCAATACGCTGCGATCAACGCATCAGAAGTTACAGCCAAAAAACCAGAACCTGAATTTTCGACATTTTTCAGCAGGTGCTTTTTCGCTCGCCATTTCTCTCCTGTTGGTCCTACGCTCTTTTCGCTGCGAGTTCTGAGTTCCTGAGAGTCCAATTGGTCAGATAAGGGTCGTTTAAATCGAATCTGAGACCAAAAGTTTTTTGCCCAAAAAAAAAGTAAGGCTAACCCCTTTGTGTTTTTGGCGAAAATTTTCGCGATTTTGAAAAGTGCTGGAATCAATTAATTGTAGCACTGATCGGATGTAATTTTGCGAGAGAAATCGATTGGGCGCAGTCCCAATACGCTGCGATCAACGCATCAGAAGTTACAGCCAAAAAACCAGAACCTGAATTTTCGACATTTTTCAGCAGGTGCTTTTTCGCTCGCCATTTCTCTCCTGTTGGTCCTACGCTCTTTTCGCTGCGAGTTCTGAGTTCCTGAGGGTCCAATTGGTCAGATAAGGGTCGTTTAAATCGAATCTGAGACCAAAAGTTTTTTGCCCAAAAAAAAAGTAAGGCTAACCCCTTTGTGTTTTTGGCGAAAATTTTCGCGATTTTGAAAAGTGCTGGAATCAATTAATTGTAGCACTGATCGGATGTAATTTTGCGAGAGAAATCGATCGGGCGCAGTCCCAATACGCTGCGATCAACGCATCAGAAGTTACAGCCAAAAAACCAGAACCTGAATTTTCGACATTTTTCAGCAGGTGCTTTTTCGCTCGCCATTTCTCTCCTGTTGGTCCTACGCTCTTTTCGCTGCGAGTTCTGAGTTCCTGAGGGTCCAATTGGTCAGATAAGGGTCGTTTAAATCGAATCTGAGACCAAAAGTTTTTTGCCCAAAAAAAAAGTAAGGCTAACCCCTTTGTGTTTTTGGCGAAAATTTTCGCGATTTTGAAAAGTGCTGGAATCAATTAATTGTAGCACTGATCGGATGTAATTTTGCGAGAGAAATCGATCGGGCGCAGTCCCAATACGCTGCGATCAACGCATCAGAAGTTACAGCCAAAAAACCAGAACCTGAATTTTCGACATTTTTCAGCAGGTGCTTTTTCGCTCGCCATTTCTCTCCTGTTGGTCCTACGCTCTTTTCGCTGCGAGTTCTGAGTTCCTGAGGGTCCAATTGGTCAGATAAGGGTCGTTTAAATCGAATCTGAGACCAAAAGTTTTTTGCCCAAAAAAAAAGTAAGGCTAACCCCTTTGTGTTTTTGGCGAAAATTTTCGCGATTTTGAAAAGTGCTGGAATCAATTAATTGTAGCACTGATCGGATGTAATTTTGCGAGAGAAATCGATTGGGCGCAGTCCCAATACGCTGCGATCAACGCATCAGAAGTTACAGCCAAAAAACCAGAACCTGAATTTTCGACATTTTTCAGCAGGTGCTTTTTCGCTCGCCATTTCTCTCCTGTTGGTCCTACGCTCTTTTCGCTGCGAGTTCTGAGTTCCTGAGGGTCCAATTGGTCAGATAAGGGTCGTTTAAATCGAATCTGAGACCAAAAGTTTTTTGCCCAAAAAAAAAGTAAGGCTAACCCCTTTGTGTTTTTGGCGAAAATTTTCGCGATTTTGAAAAGTGCTGGAATCAATTAATTGTAGCACTGATCGGATGTAATTTTGCGAGAGAAATCGATTGGGCGCAGTCCCAATACGCTGCGATCAACGCATCAGAAGTTACAGCCAAAAAACCAGAACCTGAATTTTCGACATTTTTCAGCAGGTGCTTTTTCGCTCGCCATTTCTCTCCTGTTGGTCCTACGCTCTTTTCGCTGCGAGTTCTGAGTTCCTGAGGGTCCAATTGGTCAGATAAGGGTCGTTTAAATCGAATCTGAGACCAAAAGTTTTTTGCCCAAAAAAAAAGTAAGGCTAACCCCTTTGTGTTTTTGGCGAAAATTTTCGCGATTTTGAAAAGTGCTGGAATCAATTAATTGTAGCACTGATCGGATGTAATTTTGCGAGAGAAATCGATCGGGCGCAGTCCCAATACGCTGCGATCAACGCATCAGAAGTTACAGCCAAAAAACCAGAACCTGAATTTTCGACATTTTTCAGCAGGTGCTTTTTCGCTCGTTATTACTCTCCTGTTGGTCCTACGCTCTTTTCGCTGCGAGTTCTGAGTTCCTGAGGGTCCAATTGGTCAGATAAGGGTCGTTTAAATCGAATCTGAGACCAAAAGTTTTTTGCCCAAAAAAAAAGTAAGGCTAACCCCTTTGTGTTTTTGGCGAAAATTTTCGCGATTTTGAAAAGTGCTGGAATCAATTAATTGTAGCACTGATCGGATGTAATTTTGCGAGAGAAATCGATTGGGCGCAGTCCCAATACGCTGCGATCAACGCATCAGAAGTTACAGCCAAAAAACCAGAACCTGAATTTTCGACATTTTTCAGCAGGTGCTTTTTCGCTCGCCATTTCTCTCCTGTTGGTCCTACGCTCTTTTCGCTGCGAGTTCTGAGTTCCTGAGGGTCCAATTGGTCAGATAAGGGTCGTTTAAATCGAATCTGAGACCAAAAGTTTTTTGCCCAAAAAAAAAGTAAGGCTAACCCCTTTGTGTTTTTGGCGAAAATTTTCGCGATTTTGAAAAGTGCTGGAATCAATTAATTGTAGCACTGATCGGATGTAATTTTGCGAGAGAAATCGATTGGGCGCAGTCCCAATACGCTGCGATCAACGCATCAGAAGTTACAGCCAAAAAACCAGAACCTGAATTTTCGACATTTTTCAGCAGGTGCTTTTTCGCTCGCCATTTCTCTCCTGTTGGTCCTACGCTCTTTTCGCTGCGAGTTCTGAGTTCCTGAGGGTCCAATTGGTCAGATAAGGGTCGTTTAAATCGAATCTGAGACCAAAAGTTTTTTGCCCGAAAAAAAAGTAAGGCTAACCCCTTTGCATTTGAGGCGAAAATTTTCGCGATTTTGAAAAGTGCCGGAATAAATTCTTTCATGCACTATTCCGACGTAATTTTGCGAGAGGAATCGATTGGGCACAGTCCCAATACGCTGCGATCAACGGATCAAGAGTTACACTTAGTTTAATATGAGTACATCAAACGCATTCACAGAGCAAAACTTTGTCTTTCAAAAATCAAGAATAAACGACGGCCAACGCTATGGTTTTTTCTAGGAGCAAATGATAATTGTCCGTTCTTCTTCCAGTCACACGAGGCGCTGAATCCTCTGGTTTGTTTTGCCGAGCGGCGACAACCGTCGCGCCGTCCATGGCGTTGACTGTGGATCAGGGCGAGGAGGTCAACGGCCTTGGTATCCATAGATACGAGTAAATTATAACTGACAACAAACTCTTTGTCGACGACATTACATCGATGATTCGGGCCGTGAGTGTCAACCTGAAGGGCGTTTACTACTGTATAGTATAGGGTGAATGATCGTTTACTCAGAAGTTTAATAAACATCAAAGATATATTTGTTATTTTGGGAATGGGAATCACAAATTACATTCATCATGAGTAACAGTAATTACTCAGAAGTACATTCGTGGTACCGAAGATTTTCTCTTATACCATAAGAATTTTGGTCTCTAATCTATATTTTCAGTTCATTTAAGCATCTGACAAGTAAGCTCACCAGCTAAGCTTATACCCGTTAATCATTTATCCTTTGTTTTAGGTTCGAAAAGTCTGGAGTCATATCAAGTATACGAACACATATTAGACAAAACTTGGTAATCGCTCTTAAAAACAATGCATCTTCTCGTGAAGTAAAGACAGACTTCAGATCAGCAAAGCAATATGTCTACGACATGTTAATTGCTGAATATTTACTAAAGTATAATTACTTTTACACGTTATCGGTCTTTGCAAGTGAAACACCTCTCCTAATTAACCTACATCAACAAGCAGAAGCATACACTCAGAGCACTGAAGACTGCAAGAAAAATAAGCTGCCAAACGACTATGTTCATCACGCACTTCAAACTCTGGGAATAAGCCCTGAGAAACCTAATGGACAAAATATTTTGTCTCATTACGCTGATGGTGACTCGCCTCTGATTTTCTGCATTCTTAAATCTTTAATTCTATATTTTTCCAATACATTGTTTGATAAAAATGATGCGGACAAAGTACATACTAATAACCAACAAACACAAACTGATCATATCGTTCCAACCGAGACTTTTGAAACAATTGCCCTGTTAGATGCAAAGAAAAAATTGTTCCAACAGAAAGAACTTTTTG
Source organism: Neodiprion virginianus (assembly GCF_021901495.1). Taxonomy (NCBI): domain Eukaryota; kingdom Metazoa; phylum Arthropoda; class Insecta; order Hymenoptera; family Diprionidae; genus Neodiprion; species Neodiprion virginianus. Next base: position 3,306,361 of record NC_060882.1, read on the forward strand.
GTACTCAGTTAAAAAACAAGGAATTCGAGTTAAGGGAACAGGCATTATCAATAGAACGACAATTAGCTTCACTGAATGGAAAACTTCAACATGCACAGGTACATTAAGTTTATTTTTTATGTAAACATGCGATGGAAATGTCACTCTTTGTATCTGATAGTAATTTTATTTTATCACACTGTGTCAATTATATATTACCATTTGGCTCGTTCAGAGTAAAATTTTGTTTAGATCTTACACATGCATTGATCTCTTAATTACTGCTTACATCATAAAAGTAAATTGATAACTCAACAATTTTAGAACCTTATGCAACTTGTGGATTCAAAAGAAAATCGTCTGGTACGAGAAAAGTTGAAAAATGAACAAAATCTGGCAAGCAGAGAACTGGAGTTATCAGTAAAAGAAAGGCTACTTTCTGAAGAAGCTGATAGGTTTGTCACTCGAGTATTTGCATTAGTAAGTACAAACATTATTGATTGTAATATCATTAACCCTTGCGAATTTTTTAGGTTACAAAAAGAACGAGTTAGTTACAGAACATTTGAAGGAGACGTGAAAAAACTGCAGGAAGAATTAATTAAAGTTCGAAATGAAATTCCTGCTCAATCTGCGATGTTCAGTACGATAAAAAAAGACGAGTGTGTGCAAACAGATATTTCCGTTAGCGCGTCAAATGTAGAAGTGCGTCTGCTTAATGAAGAAAAGCAAGAATTAACTAATCTTATTAGAGAACAACAATCAAGGATAGAAGAATTAACGTTACGCGTTGTTACATTGTCCAGACAATTAGAGGAGGCTCTATTATCAAGGGCTTCCAATAGCAAAAACATGAATGCAAATAATGGGTACAGCGAAAGTAGTTCAACTGAAGATATCTTGCAAGATGCAAAAATGCGACTTAGGCGACTAGAAGCAGAAAGTTTAAGAGCAGATCAATATTTTCAGAGCTGTATAACTATTTCTCCATAATAAATGAATGAATAATTAAATGTGTAATATAGTATTCATAATTTTTTGTCACTCACTGAGTATGTAAATCTACCTGAGTTTTGTATTATAATTCGATTCTTATAACTAATATTACATATTTTTTCAACCAAAACATTGCATATAACGAGATAATAACACAACTAAGCAGGCGATGAATAATGTTCACTTAACTATAAGTAATAATACCAAAATTAAGCATATGTAAGGTGTAGAATATTTAGTTTATTGTATAAAATTGAATATAAGCGTAATATACAAATTATTCACTATGCTTCTTTATTGTTTCCGAAATCTATCTTAATTACATACAACATTCAAACATATGATATAAAATGTAAGTCAAACTTCTTCCATTGATCTACATCACCTCCGTTTTGGATCTGAACTTCGCCTAGTAATAATCAGTTAAGGAATTATAGAATACAGTTAAGAATAGTACAGTAGTTTCATTTTCGAAGAGTGTTTTTCGGTCTTCTTTCAGTGCTCCAACTTATCGTTAGTCTTCGGGTATAATTTTTATTCCGATAAACAGATTCAGCAGCAACAGATTTATTACTATGCTCTATTATTCATTCCACTTTTATTTTTTTATTTTCAACTCTTTTTTATTGTCAACTCACTAATACTGATAGAAAAGGATATTGTTTGTCGCGTGTTTCCCGTCCTTCTCGTTCGTGAACCCGTTCCTTTGTGTATGGAGATTTTTCCTGAAATCATATTGGTTCTGAGCTTTCGGTGTAGGTAAATGTATTGAAAATGACTTGTGTACTTGTTAGTATCACCTATATATTCTTTGTGGGCATTGTTATTGTCTTCCAACTCGTCTTTTCAACATACTTGATGCGGACGTCTTTAATAACTGAGGGGCCAAGCAGTTGATGTTAGATAAAGTAACACAAATTAACACGTCACAGTATTAAATTAAAATTGTATTCCAATCATCACCTTGTAACAGTTGAAACAAATTCAGAAATAATAACTTGAAATAACAGTGTTAAAATGGGGTACAATGGTATTTACAGTAAACCGAAATCTTTATATATTCTCATACGACGAAAGATGAGGGAAAATCACTACTACTACTACTAAACCCCCCCGCCCAATAACAAGAGTCAGAATACTTACTTAATCCAAACCATAGACTGACCTTATTATAATGATGTTTTTCTCTGTGTTCTGGAACATCACCGTTTTGATGAGTTCCCTTTGCTGAAACAGAGTTTAATTTCATACAAAATAGTGTGGTCATTACTGATTAAAATACGTAATCGTCCTGAAAATTTCTATGAACAATAAATATGATGAATCATTGAAGTAACATGAGTTCAATGAACTGTTTACAAAAATAAAAAAAAAATATATCAACAAATTTAATGTTTAAACTTGCAATTAGATAAATCTTTCGAAACTTAGCTAAGATGTACAAATGGGAAATTGTTAAAACGACAGAACAAAGTTCTAAATCTAGGATGCATGAACTGTCAAGTGCTTGGTATTATAAGAATTATGCAGTTACCTCTTTCGTCATCTTTCCTTCGTTTTTGTTCTGCAGGTACAATAGACTCTTCTGTTCGATCCTGAAATTAGATACAAATGTTTTATAAATGAACCTATACACATACCACTAAATTTTATTAGTAACAGAGATAGCAGCATACCCTTTTACGACCAAGTTTCCTTTCTCTGCGAAGTTCTTTCTCTTCGTCTGTTCGCACTTTTGTTTTCCCAGAACGTTCCTTCTTTTCAGCAGCTACTTCTGTTCTCCTATTCTCTTGTTTATTCTGCACCACCAAAATCAAAGAATAAGATACTGTAGATAATGACAAGATGTCAATGGTTGTTAAGGAGTAAATGATAGTAATTAACGTACTTTGGGAACATTTTCGACTTTCCTTCGTTTAGTATCTAAAACAAATAAAGTAACAGGATAATCAAACAATCGGACAGAATAATATACATACGTGTTCCACGATACTTTTGTAGGTTCGTAGATTCCATATTTTTACACGTAATATATTTTACGTACCTCTCTCAGGTGCATCTTGTGATGGACCCGAACTACCACTGCTATTAGACACACTCGAAAGATCACGATCCAAATTGTCAACAGCTCCACCATAATAATGTTCATCCTTAAACATGATATTCAAATTAGTGCATTCAACGATTATAAAGATTCTAATAACAAGCTCTGATATTCGCTTCATTACAACACAGCATATAGTTCATATAAATTTACAAAGTAGAACTCTGCACATTACCTTGTAATATTTTCGTTCCTTTTTATCAGTCGTATCATCTGATTTTGGTTCTTCTTTTTTAATTGACTTCTCCCTTCCTTCTATCAGATCTTTACTTTCTTCTTTTTTACGGAGTTTTTCAGTACTGTCACTGTTCAAGGTAATAGAAACGTGTAAGTTAAAATCACATTTTTCAGAATATCATTCCATTACCTAATTAAAATATGTTTCTTACTGATGGGTTTGGCCTGATATGCTGCGTTTTTCACGTAATTCCTGTCCATCTTTTTCTGTACGAGTATCTCCATTATTAACTTCTTTGATTGCAACTCCATTACTAACTTTTTCCACACTATCGTCATTAGACGATTCAAGGTTTTTTCCAGCCTATACAAATATCAATAACCATATAATTAACTCACTATATTGATAGGGATTGCAGGAGTTTCAAGGTCTCAAAACGTATGTAACCAAAATTACTTCAACTTCACACACAAGTGAGCAGAAACAATACTGACCTTGTCGCCAACGTGATGAAAATCTGATTCACGGATCATACTTGGTGTTTTTGCCTTCAATTGTCCACTGTAGGATGTTGCTAATACATGCAAGTCTTGGCGCTGACCACGCTCCTCTTCACGTACTTTTTCAACTTTTCTTTCAAGTATTTGCGAGAGTTTTGCCAGAACGGGAAAATGTGGTAGTATTTTGATAAGTATTATCAAGGAATTTCTTATTTGCACGTAATCTTTTGAATCGAGGCAAACAACGATAGCCTGAGAACAAATAATTAGCATTAGCACTGCACAACTCAGGAACATGATTATGTGCTCATGAACATTAGACCCATGACCCAACATACCCTTGCTTAGTCTGAAATTTTGAAACCATACCTTTGTTATTTTGTAATGCCACTTGTGACAGACGTGTCTGTAATTTTCAAATCCAACCATGTTATTTGCTTCTGAGAACTGATTGCTGACACGAAATTTGGTCACAAAACCAGGGTAGTTACTACATTCCTGAATGAATAATATATTTTAACCAAACATTAACCAAGTTAACTGTTTTATAATGTAATAGGAAATATTTTTCTATTATACCTTATCGAAAAGAGCTTCTTCGGAATGCCATCGCATCACAGTTTCCAACATAGCGCATAAAAATCTACCATATCGATTAGCTTCATTTTCTGTACATGATGTTACCGAGTAAGTGATATCACAGAAGAGCTAGAACCATAAGCTTTTGGTCAAAATCTGAAAGTATTCAACTGCTAATGTGATAGAACATTGCTAGTGCATTACTTACTCTATCATAGCAGAGAAGTGTAGAGAAATTCGCAGTTTTCAGAGAGTGAATAGTGTGTACAAATTTGGCACAGTACATAGCGTCAACAGTTGTAAATGTGCACCGAGGAAACAAACATAACTGTAGAAATTGTGTAATAGTTTCATTTTTAGCGGATTTAGCACTCCTCGACAAAAACCATGAGTCTTTTTCTTGCCTGAAAGCATTGCCAGTATTAACAAAGGTTAGTGAAGTTAATCATATCAGAGAAAGTATTGCGAATTGAAATTCTTAAGGATAGAATCTTATTCACCTTAAATAGGCAAAAACTTTCCCAACGTGTTCTTCTTGTTTTTTCTTCTCATCCTGCAGTTTTTCAGTCAAAGTCGTATAACGTTCTTGTTCCTTTTTGCCCTTGCTCATGTTCTAGTAAAATCGATTGGTCAAAAAAATAAGTATCAAATTTAACTAGCATAGAAATCTGTAGTGCTAACTTTGAAGTAACTAACCATATCTTTGGAATCAGCAGCCTGCAAAGCAAGCTGTTTGAGCTTGTTTATTTCTCTTTCATAGCTCTCAACAGGAACATACAAATCATACATTGTAAGTGACCAGAAAGTCACTAAAAATTGTGGTGAAATATCTTCCCATACTTTAAGTGGGTGTAATGGTCTGACAGAAAGAGCAACAGGAGCCATAACAGCTTGTGCTGCTTCAGCGTACTTCGCCTGTTTCAATGCGCTTGACATTTTTTTATAATTAGGATCAGCTTTCCTAAGTGAATCGTACTTTATCTGGAAGCCACAAATTCTGAATTAGATAAATAATTTACAAAAAAAACTTGACTTGTGGCAGAACTTACATTAATGGCATGAGCAAACATTGGTCGTGCAAGAAAAAATGCGACATCAGAATGTATGTGATTATCTTGAAGCATGGAGTGTATCGACGGTAGCCGTTCTACATATTCGTCCACAGTCATGGTTGATCCAAGAAATGTGCCAAATTGAACGAGTGTATCTTGACACTGGTCATATAATTTACCTGTTGCATAAATGAATGATTTATTTTTAACTTTAAGAAAACTTCATTGAAATGTGTCAAACAGTAATTGTTTGAATACGGACCTACAAGCTTGAGGTGAGACTTGTCGGTTTCTCTGTATACAACACAGTGTTTTTGTTGGGCCATGAGTAGACAAAGAGCTACGGCCAAGTCATGTTCTGACAGAGCATCTTTCAAACGCTGTGATGATTTTTTCGTATTTCGAACTTGACTGAAGTATCCAGCCTGAAAAAAATGTGATCACAGTCCAAAGTTATAACTAGTTTCACTTTTACCAAGCTGCTAGGGTAAGTTAAATCATGCATGTAATTACTTCATTTTTGAGGAGATCCCCGCCTGCCATTGCATCCAATTGTTCACGAGTCATTTCTTCAGCGGCTTCTATACCAGCCATTTTCTGCACAATTTCCTTTACAATTAACAAATCTAAGCTGCAAGTAAGAACAGAAAAATGTGTCTAATATATGACTCAACTGACATTGCCATATGAAAATATGTAGTTTAAAATAAAATAATTCCAATCCAGCGTATTGCTAAATGCACAAAATGAAAGAGTCTACCTTTTCTGTGCCTTAAGTTGATTGGCCACATATTGTAGAAGTCCAGTAAGCTCAATGTTGTATTTTTTAAAGATAGCTCCACAGAAAGAAGCAAGTGACTGTAACCAGAGAGAAATGCTTGTACCGTCATGCTTAAATCTGTCCCTGTCAGCTCCAGCTAAAGCTTCTACCAGGCAATAGCCAAGTATGTCATACGAGATGTTTGTCAAATATTTAAGGGAATCCACCACAGGCCCTAAGGAGGATTCAATAGTTTTATTAATTAAGACGTTGAAAGATCTTTGTACATTATATTATTACTAAAATAAAATTTGATCAGAATTGTTTGGCAAACAATATCTACTGTTACCTACCAATAAGGTTGTCGTACAATTGAATTTGTATCAGTACATAATCAAACAAAACTCCAGGGGAAGAATGGGTCAGCTTGCCAATAGATCTTCCTACTGGTTTTATGGTCTCTTTACTGACGCGCTTCATTATTGACTTAATCTTTTTTTGAGCATCTGCTCTTTTTCTAAGCAACGCTGCATGTTGTAAAGGTGTATCATTTTTCCATCGTGCGTAAAGACAGTACCGGCTTTGGTAAGGGTAAAATTTTAGTATATTCCAAATCTCTTCAGCTACGCAACAGTTGCAATCCATAAACGAAAGAGAGGGCAGTAGTGCCACATCCAAAATTGTAAGCACATCATAGTAAAGATTGTTTTCTTTGCTTATAGGTTGCTTATTTGAGTCCAATTCGCATTGCTTGATAGCAACGTGACACAGACGCATAATTTTGTACATCAAAATTGCATCGTGATGTAAGTTAGGTCCAAGTATCATCAGCATTGGCAGTAAACGATCGTGTATGTCGTCCAATTTATAAAAAGGCAGTGGAGCTAGAGGGCTTTTCATTGGCGGCACTTTTCTACCAGGTAACTTTGGTGATATGATGCAGTATCTGGAAATCGATACTTGAATGTTATTCTGCATAAAAATTATACTGTCAATGGTATGTTACATTATATGCCGTGAATTTTTTTAGACGTGAATTTGTTATATATATTTATTATTTAGTATTCGGTGACAGCTGATGGCTCAGGACAGTTGCCAAGAGTACAATGATCAAATTACGATCCACCAGCTCTGTTCGGAGCCATAAAATACTACCGGATTAGCCAATTTCAAATAGCTGTAATTCGCAAAACACAAATTTTCGATTAGAAGTAAAAACGTCTCAATCGCAGATTTTAATGAAAAATACATTGGTAGCCTATGGAGCAATAGTCCTGGGTCACCCTTGAAATAATATCTTAGTGCCAATGCACAAGTTGACTGACTTTAGTTTTGGGAAAAAGATTCATTCTGTAAGCTTTGAACTCACTTTCTGTAGGCTGGTTCGATGATTGACTGAATCATTCTGCAAAGTGCCAGTGCAATTGGTCGTTGATCAGTAAAGCAATGATCTGGTAGTCGTTTAAATAAATTCTGTGCTATGTCCCATGCACCGACTTCTAATAATGCTTGACAGAGTCCAAATTTTTGATTGGTAACGTACTTATCCTGCCAAATAAATTATTATTGGACACCTGTACCTAAACTCCAAATTATACAAAAGAAGTTCAATATGATATTTAGTATGATAAATGATACAAACCTGTACGACATCTTTTTCCTCAGGGACTTCCTCCTTATCTTTAGTGGATATGACACTCATCTTTCTAACATATTCTTTAGCTTGTTTCATTGCCAATTCATGATCCTTAATTATATCCTTATCGTCTGGCACAAGCCAGGGTAAAATATCGTCCAGTTTGATTACATGATGTTGCAACATCAATGCTGCAACTTTCTGTAAAGAAAATGGGGTTGCTGCTGTTGAAGAGCGATATTTAAAGCCTAGAACTTCGCAAAGTACTTGCTGGTCACTCATGTAAGAGCGAATGAGAGGAATAAATAAACTGTCGTCATCTGGCCGATTTTCAAATGTTTCCAGCAAAATATCAAGAACTCTGTTAGGGTCAAGATTAAAGTAACCTGAAATTAATATCAATATATTAATTAAACGTCACACACTTTGGCATGTAGTAGGAGCGAATAAGTTTTATCTCAAGTTTATCAAGTTTTTTCTTCGTTGCGAAATCTTGGAAAAGAAACAATGTCTTAATAGTAGTCAAATACTCAGTGCCTATATCATACCAATGAGAGACTTGACAATCTCCAAGGTAGATGCAACTTCATTTTCTTGATATTCTTGATTTAATTCAACAATCAGTTTAGAATATCCTTCGCTCTCTTCGCGAAACAAATTGAATTTTCGCTGTTTGTAGCTGAAATAATAAATTGATATTACAGATTACTGCAAGCAGTTGATAGGTGGTAAGAATTTGAGGTAAAACCAAATTTATGTATACTAAATCTAGTGAGATGTAACAGATGATGTTCTTATCAAAAAATCATACGTACTAGAGTTTGGTTTTAACTTTGATGAACTTAGTTTGAAAATTGCGATTCTTCAACGTCCCAACATCTTGAAGAGTATCAATTTCCAGACGCTCTTTCAAGATTCTATCTGTGAGAAACTGAAAAAGAGAAATACTGATTAGTATGCCACACTAAGGAAATGACCTACATTCGTTTTTGTTGCTTGCAATCAAGTATTACCTTTTCCGATTCTTTGACAATGTAATACAAATTGTTTCTATCCTCATTATGCGCTTCAGCATCGATTAATGTAAATATGTCTACAACAGCTGATGGAATCGCACCATCAATATTCTGTAAAAAAAATATGTAATTTAACAATGATTTGAACAACTGCATAATCATTAAATGATCACAGTAATGAGTTTCTTTTTAATATAAAGTGTTTAAACTTGAATTAAAACATCAATAGTTTCGAGATATGTGAGCTATAAGGGCAAACGATTGATTTGCCTTACCATAAGTTCACCAAGTGTCGACACTACACTATCCTTTTTTACGTTTCCTCGGATTCCATTTGATATCAATTGGTATAAACCCTTTCTCCATTCTGAAATTATTGAAAGCATAAAAACAATGGTTGATTTTAATTTATTATGCAGAAAAAGTAAGCGCACAATCTGACTTTGTCTAGCGATTGAATCTATCATATCAGCATGCACTTAGTACACCCGCCAGCTGCACACGGTACAAATTGAAAACTTTAAACATTTACAAAATGATGTGACAGTTAATTGAAAACAAAATTCAAAAAAAGTTCTCTGCTAAAGAATAAGTTTGTTTGGAGGTAGTAAAGCAAAGTAAAGCTAAAAAGATATTCGCAAAGACAAAGTGAGGTGGTAGAGATCAGCTGTAAATGGGATATTGAAATACATTAATACCTGTTGTGTTCCCTTCCTTATATTTTTGCTTGATTAACTTGAGGCTGCAAACAGTTGGTAATTGACATTAACTCTTGAGAAGAGCGAGAAACAGGAGAGATAAGTTGGGTGGTTGCAACCATCATTTCACAGAGAAGGCAGGTAGGTATCAATTCAATATTAATCAAATGCGAGCGCGGCGCAATTTTGATAATCACTTACAAATCATTTTTTCCATGCTTATCCCATGATTTCCATAACTCGGAATTCCATATTTTACCAGCCATTTTAATATTAATTATACAAATTTTAGCTTACAAACATTACTATCAACATCGCAGGTTAACGGAGACCATTTTACAGGCTCGCGTGCGCGTTCATAAACTGGTTGAAAATCAGACCAGGGCATCTTATACCATTCTTCGAGAAACAAAATCCCTAGATGCTTACTAGGGAAGAAGCTAAAGTTCTTGCAGTTTTCACCCCATTACGCTATAACTTTTAGTATATTCTTTATTGTTCGTGTCGCAGTGTTTGGTTGTTATTTTATTAATCATTGAAGATTGAATTCATTGTATAACAAATTATTTATAAAATTTCCCAAAGGACACAAATATAATATTTGTCCAATTTCTTCGGCTCCTGGTGACGGAATATGCCCTTCTGAGTGGAAATCCTTGATTGTTTTCGGAACACAACCGGTTAGTGGCTCTTTTGAGTACTTCCATTTTATCGGAGAGGTAATGATAAATTTGTAGAAAATAAAATCTGAAAACATCGGCGACTGTGTTAAATAATAATTAATGCCGGCAGTGCCAAGTGCTTCTTAATACCCCAACAAATATATATTCAGTAATATTGTAGCTCGAAAATTAGATTATTCTGTGATCTTTCTACAGCACACGAGGTTAACCACTTTTTCGTTGTTTACATGGTTAGGTATAAGATGGCGAAATCTACGGGCGAAAAGAAAGGAAAAAGCGCGATGAATGAGGTCGTGACACGTGAATATACGGTCAATCTCCACAAACGATTGCATGGCGTCGGATTCAAGAAACGGGCACCTCGAGCTATCAAGGAAATAAGGAAGTTCGCCGAAAAACAAATGGGCACACCTGACGTTAGGATCGACACACGTCTTAACAAGCAGCTGTGGTCCAAGGGAATCAGGTATGCTGACTGAATAAACACAGTTGTCAGTTAAACTCCAGTTCACGCTTTACCCAATAAATAGATTTCGCAAAACGTAGCATGTCAAACGTATCGATAAGTTAACCCTACTGTGTAACTGTATGTCCACCACTTCTAACCCAGTGAGCATCACATTATGCTCCTCTGGCTGTTACAAGTAATCAATAAGGTTACACTATGTAAGATATATGATAGCAGATGTGGATAAGTTTTGTTATTTAGTCTAATCACTTGACAGGATGAGGAGTCTTTTCGGCTCAAAAGTTCCCTTTTCGGACGGAAGTTAATACGCTTAGCTAGCCTCATGTTTATTGACCGTTTCAATAATTTATGGAGACTCTTCCTAATTGATTTACAAACGGCAGTTGTGTCCTAGTTGATTTTAGATGGCAGTCTTTCACATCCCATTTAAATACAATTACAATTACTTCACAGTCTAGTTGGTGGACTCGTTGACATTGTAAAATTGAAATAAATACTGTTGTAATACCTGTACTCAAATTGTATTAAATATTTTTCATTCTTGCTTTCAGAAATGTCCCCTTCCGTGTTCGCGTCCGCCTTAGCAGGAGAAGGAACGACGACGAAGACTCTGCAAACAAATTGTACACACTAGTTACATACATCCCTGTTGCCACCTTCAAGGGACTCCAGACAGAAAATGTGGATGCTAGTCAAGAATAATTTATTCTTGAGCAATAAATAATTTTGGCTAATATCACCACAGTTTTTGTTCACATATCATTGCCCTATCCTTGACGCTATGATCCCATCTTTTTCATTCAAAGTGTTCTGGATCATCATTGATTATTCTAATTTTTAAATGACACACTCTTTAGCAATCACAATCGAGCCAAGTTATTAATTACTCAAGGCGGTTTTCAAATCGTATTGACAAACTACTAAAAATTAGAACTACATTTCGATCGATCAATTAGAGAATCAACAACTTTGAAATTATTAACCAGAGTGGTCGCTTCTCTCGTCAACCTGAGAAAAGTTCACCTATGTTACTATAATTCGAAATATCGATTATTTGGGTAAGATTAGGATGGCATGAAATCACTGTCGAAATTTTCATTAGCCGACCATAGAAGCCTGTCGCAATGGTTGCGATATACAATTCCAAATAATATTAGATTGTGATTTGTATTCTAAAATAAGAGTAACAACGCAAACTTATGAAAATATTGACAATGAGTGATTATTTATTATTCAGTTGTAACACGTCAGATTAGTTCTTAAATTTAATGTACCGGGTCCGCGAAAGAAAGATTGATTTTTAATCCGAATATGGCTCTGATACTGATTTTACGCACGTCGTTTGATAGTGATCTGTTAATAAAGTAGCGTTATTACGTTGGATATTCTGCCAGCGACGTTTCAAGTCTGATTATGATTTGTAACTAGTCTGTTAGTTGAAATGTTACGGGGTAATAGATAGATGATGAAAGGAAATTTTAACATGGTAAATGCATTGTTCAGACTGTATGGATTATCGGGGAAAAAATCGGTTGATTATCGTTGATAACCAATCTCCAATTTTCACTACTTTCAGCCAAATCAACACCGATATTTAATCTAAGGCTTGAGTTCAACTTTGTTCTCGCCGACGTTTGAATTCTGTTGAAAAGTGAGAAAATAGTCTACCGATATCTCCTATTTTAAGATACCTAGGCATAATACGCGACGTGCAAAGTTTTGTAAAGGAAATTTCCGCACCCCTGACGTCACCAAACTCGCGACATGTGCTTAGGTACGTCTAGAAAACATAATTAGGAAAAACGAAAATGTATTACCTATACAAACGTTATGTGAAACGAGAATAAGAAAATTCTTTCAAATATATTGCGTAAAAACGTACCCGCTGGTAAATCTGACGTATAATTTAAAACGTATCGCTCGGCGAGGACGCTGGAAATTATTCGCAATGAGATATGTTTCGCGCCTTCTTAGGTAAAGATTGAACGGGGGGAAAAAGCGCATGCGGCCTCCTGTGATTTTTATAGCCTCCAATCAATCTGCAGAATTTTGCAGCTCGTGGAAGCGACGAACGCCTACTAACGTCGTGGCGGCGACCAAGAAAGTAAAAAATATCCCTCGACCCACTCAACCGATGCTCACCAACCTTGCCTCTGATTTCGACCGCCGAATTCTCTACGTTATTACAAGTTTACCGACGACTACGAATATGGCTATCGCAAAACTCCGATGTTATTTTGTTTAACTGGATATGTTGCGAATGTGAAAATAAATAAATTGTTCGAATTCGTAGGAAATGGTTTCTTTTTTTTATACACATTGCAAATTTCTTATGCTTACCGTATATGTCGTCGAATATTTCAAAATTAGAAATCGGTTTGCGGCTTTCGATCATCCTCAATTCTACTAGTTCCAAAAATTGATTGGGTAAATTTGTCACCATAGAGAAAGACAGCTGTATTTTTTACACGTGTTTTCTCTGCTGGTCTATTTTATTTTTACACATTCTTGATAACGTTTTTGAAAAACAAATACAAACCTCTCACAGAGTTTCTACTAAAATTAGAAAATCTAATGCGGTTTGCAGAAAATTTTAAAAAACAGTTCCTGGTATGGATTTGTTTCAGGTAATTTTTTTACGGACCATGACGACAAATTGAGAGAAAATTTTAGTGGTGTATCGATGACTATTATATTCTTGAAACTGCAGCATACGTCACGGCATACACACACCATAAATTCATTTATTCGAGTTTAAACTTGCCTTGGCAGCGCGACAGCAAGTCATAAGAACTACAACTTGCATGCGTATAAATCTCAGCAAACAATTACAAAGTAGGAGACTGTTGGATGATTTTTAAGTGTTGAAACTGAACGCGAGTATTTCGTAAACAGAATATAGATAGGTCCCTGTACATCTTTGTGTGGAAATCACTTGGAGGTATAATATTGCAATAGAAGAATTAATTCCAACAACTGTCACATTTATTGTATTAATAGAAATAAATAAAACCCTTGACTATAGCGGATAGAAGTGCGGTTCCTGGTTATAATTATGACTCCTCAGTGTTTGTATAGTCTAAAAGTATTTGTGCACTAGGGTATGCAGAAAGGACCGTCCTTCGAGACCTTTGAGAAATGACTGAATTCTGTGCTGGGAAGAAAAAATGTGATATAAATTCGAGTATAAATTAGTACAAGGTCACACTTTGTATAGTTGATAAATTCTCCTGGCCCATTTCGTATCTAGGTTTGAGCTAGGGCATGGATTATGACATTTTTCTATTTTTTGACACCTCGCTGGTTCTACTCACCAACATTAACCAACCACTATTCGTGTATACTGTTATTCTTCGTACTCGACGTACGACATTCTTCGGCCATGTTTCACACGTCGTAGAATAAGCATCGAATTTTTAGTTTTCCGTTAAATCGTTATATCGCGTTCTTCCTTCTATAATTACATTTATTCTTAAGAAGAGAAACAACGTTTCGTAGGAAACAATTGATAGCGCTACAGCTACGCTGTGAATGTTGAAAATTCCTGCTACTCCGAAGACTTCGGCGATCGGGATTGAAATCGTAAAAATGTCATAAAATCTTTCGGTATCTTGGGGAATATTGTAGCGACTGGTATATACCTATAATTATAATCGGGGCCCCGCAGATGCGGGGTATATTTAAACCTGAGTCAACTGCCGAGTTATTCCAGAAGTAAATATTTCTCGTATAATTAAACTAAACGGGGCGTTGCATAATTGTGCACATTACGTATGCACATTGGCATGAACTCCTAAACGTCGATTAGTTTTCCCGTCTCGCGTAAACAAAAGGTGTTACCCCAGTTTCACGGATTTACACCGCAGCTGCTGTCACAATTTTTAAAACTGCATTACACTTGCCACCCTTTACGGTGTGCGCGTAGCGCAATGAGTTTAACGATAATAACGACAACAAAAACAACTAAACAAACAATCCGCCCCGTATCGCTGCATACCTATTTAAAGAAGCGGGACTGTAATTTGGAGCATGTCGGGTTTGCGATGAAATTTTCTTTATTTTCTTCCATTTATACTCAGATTCGCGCGTAAGTTGTACATCGCCAACGCATAACGCCAGCTGGATACGATCTATATTTACTATATGCAGAGATGGCGGCGGTATTTAGCAAATCATCAACGAGTTGTTATACCCAAATGAATAATGTGCTAATATTAGAATCGAAAATTGTGGAAACAGTGAGCTTACGCGGAGTTGGAGAGACGAAAGCGTGGGCAGGATTCGTTGCGTTGCGCTGCGTTGCGATGGGGTATAAGAACGGTTGGCGAACGTCCTCGACACTTCAGTCCTCTGCAGAAAGCAAGTCAAGATGGCTCTAGAACGTCAAGTCCGTGCCAAGGTATACGCATAACGAGATATCATCGGAGAAAAATCTCTTCGTCTACATTCACCGGAAATAAAGAGTATCGTTCCGATTGAAAGGAGTTCGTTCATTTTTAAATTTAATTCTCTTCTCACTCCGATGGAACCGAAGCTTTTCTTTCAATCGGACAACTCTGATTATACATACCTACCGTGACGCAATTTTACCAAAATTTTATGCTTGTATTCTTACACTTTTCGTCGTTGACAGCTCGCAGGAAAACGCGACCCCGAACAGGAGAAAGAGGCCAAGGAATGGATCGAGTCCATCCTTGGAAAGAAACTCTTCGCCAACGAGGCCTACGAAGATGTTCTCCGTGACGGACAAGTCCTTTGTCAGCTGATGAACAAGCTGAAGCCTGGTTCCATCCCCAAGATCAACAGCACCGGTGGACAATTCAAAATGATGGAGAACATCAACGTGTGAGTACAATTATACAAATATCGTATCGGATATCGAGCGTAAATAATTATTCTAAGCTCGTTTGAAAATTATTCCAGGATTGTTAATTGATTCGTCCTGCTTTCAGGTTCCAGAAAGCTTTGAAAGAATACGGAGTGGCAGACGTCGACGTTTTCCAGACAGTCGATCTTTGGGAGAAGAAGGACATCTCCCAAGTGACCACAACTCTCTTCGCTCTTGGTCGACAGGTGCGTTAACTATTCATTATTCGCTACATCGATTGACTGTCCGGTTGACTGAAATGTTTTCAACGAAAATTACGAAAAATTGTTAATTCCTGGAATCGCGAATCCCGCCCTCCAATCGTCATGCCTATCTTATAGTTTTCTCTTTCCGCGCATCGGCCATTTTACAAATCACCAAAAATATCTTGTGCTATTCCATTCTGGTCCAGGCAGCGCGCGAAGCCTTCACGCCCCACTTTCGTCGGGCTGCTCTTAATTCGCAACATAAACTAGACGTTATGTAACCTTTAGTTTACGTTGTACGTAACTTTTTTTTATTTGCATAAAAGACTTGTATATACACGCGCGAAAATCGTCGACTATAGTAAAACTTGCGAGAGACAATATATTTACCGTGAAAATTTAAAAGTACCAAATGTGATTGCACTATTTGATGTACCGTAAGACAAATCAAGTAATCATTATAGTCTTATTTTCCAACAACACATAAATAGTCAGAATCGCGTGTAAACAGTTTGAACAGAATTTGAAAAAAATTTATCACATTTTTTTCCCGTAATCTGTGAAAAATTATTTTCAAAAACAAAATTAGCCGATACGACGTCTCATGTATACCATTCGAGTCGAACGAACGTCAAAATAAAAAACCTAATAGTGACGTTATTTTTTACAATAGTATGACAAGTGACGACTGAATCCTTTAGATGCGCGATAATTTTCTGATATCCTTAACAATCGTTCCAAGCCTTCTTAAAACTATTACGACCGATAAAGATTGCTGCCGAATGAACCGGCGGAAAAAGATTTTACAACTTCACACGAACGAAACGATAAATTATTCGGAGGCTGAGCTTTTTATAGGTGAAAAATTTATGCGATATGCGATAAACATCGGGCAGCGTTACACGCTTAATTCGTTCCCTTCTTTCGATTACTCTACGTAAACTTGATACTTGTGATTATGTTTTTAATTTTTTTTTTTTTTTTGTTTTTCTACGCAGACGTACAGACACGAGGAATGGAAGGGACCTTACCTAGGACCCAAGCCCTCCGAAGAATGCAAGCGTGACTTCTCCGAGGAGACCCTTCGTGCAGGACAAGGAGTCATCGGTCTTCAGGCTGGTTCCAACAAGGGAGCTACCCAGGCTGGACAGAGCCTTGGAGCAACCCGCAAAATCCTCCTGGGAAAGTAAACAGTCGATCGTAATAAGCGTACGTGAAAAATCAATCAACCATCAACAACAACAACAACAACAACAACAACAACAACAACGATAACGATAACGACAGTCATATATCTGCAGAGATGCCTTCTCCCACTCCGCACAAACATAAATTTATATTTTGTATGTATATATATATATATATTATATATTTATTTATTTTAATTTTTGTAACTGAAAAATAATATAACGGTATTATTTACATTATTCGAAAGTTTTCCACAATGTTAATTGTCCTCAAGCTAGACAGTTAAATTATTAATAAAATCAGCCAAACTTTCGTTCGTATTTACTCACCCTTTGTTATTTTCTACAGCCAATCAACCGCAATTTGTTCCTCTTTGCGTGCATATGCTTGTGTAGATTAATCCAGCGAAATTTCAATGATGTTTGAATGATCGTTATAAATATCAGATTATTACCGTCTGTCGAAAGTCAAAACTAGTTTGAAGAGGTGTAATAATTCATAGGATCGGTCGGAGAACGTTCGCAGTTCAATGATTATCATTTTACATCGAGACAGAACCGAATAATCTAATTACTGCGCGTGTCGTATTATTGAATTAAATCCAAGGCGCGCACGCAAGAGTGACTGTCATTCGTGAAATTTGATAGGCGAGTGTAATTTTCGCGTTAACAAAGCGCAAAATTCAACGCACAATATTCCCAAATACGTACATATAAGGTAGGTGCGCATGGATTTTACGTACGTCTAGGTATGCGTTGGATGGAAATACATTCATCGACGCGAGTTTCGTCAGACTCCAATAATATCTGTGCGAACGTGAGACTTTCAAACGGTTTGGGTATAACACAACCGCAGCCAACCCCCCCTTTTGCCACCGCGAAAACTTTTCACACCGTTTATAAATAAGTGTTACAACTGTTCATACTTCTGTATTGGTTAAGGGATGAAACGGCATAATCGTTATACAGGTGTTGTATTTATCCTCGATATTATATAAATATTTATTACAAAATTGTAGCCGCCCCTCGGTATAGTACGGAATGATAATTGACTTTGAAAAGCGTTGATAATCAGCTTGGCAGCCTTGAGTATTCAATGTATTTCAATCGTCTTCCTTTACCTATCCAAAATTCTTAAGAGTGATGCAGGACCTCCGTCAGCGACTAGTTTTACATATATTTTCAAATGCCCGTGATTCAAGGTCTGGTTGTAAATATAGTTACACGAATATTTGATTTCATCTTCGATGGCTTATCGGATTTCACAGCGAGTTACGCTCTTGGCTTTGCATGTTGTACCACATTTTCTTTCTCGGTCAATTTTATTCGCTTTATCGTCAATGCTCAGTTGCTCGGTAGATTTGAATTTTCGTTTTCTCCCGCTGTTGCGTAATTTCGGGTTTTTCCTCCCCCCAGCTTGCGCTGCAGGATTACACGGACGGATGTGATGTGGATTGTATAATAAGCTCTGCGGGATAAAATATACACCCACAGATATACGTGTAGGCTGGTTATTTATTACCCGTATAGTTACCCAGTGAATCAGTTTTATTTTGGATTTTATAAATAGTTCCCCTTGCCAAATATTTATAGGGGGATACACGGAATTACCGAATAATGTTGTAACGAAATAATTATGAAGACAGATGAAATTACATCACCTTATATCGGCACCGATATCTTGCCACTATCGATCTCGATACGTATTCAATAGTTGCGTGGCCGCAGTTATTCGACAACTGATTGACGTGATCGTACAATCTTCTTTCCCAAAATCAGTCCGGGGGACTGGGATTCCACATTTCACAAAAATAACCACCCGGACCGGAAACTCGAGTGGCGTAGACACAGTTAGTTAAACATTATATACCAAATAAATCTACAACTCAGATATTCGGGGAGGTTTCAAAATTTTATTCCGCGGTTAAAGAAATAATTTGAAACGTGATTGAACGAGCGATTCTCTCGCTCTATAAATCGCGTTGAAAAATGTCCTTGCTTTCGAAAATACACGCAGAAATAAATCATCTACCAAAGCGTCCGTTAGCGCATCGTCCATGAATGTATAATCGAGTCGCATACATCAGCTGGCTCAGTGCAACTCGGGAGTGTTCCAAAAAATCGAGACGTAATTCATCTGATTTAAAAAGCCGTCGAGCTGTTTTCAAGTACATAAAATTAGGTATACGAACGAAAAAAATCGGAGATGACATTGAACGAGATGTTTTATTGCAATTTTTACTAGCATGATTATTACCGAAGAATGATTTCGAAGTGTGAAACTGATATGTCGATAACAGCTGATGAATATTTGTTGAAGCACGGACTTTACGCTTCGTGAACTTTCGTACGAAGCGATTACGAACTGCGTACGTATAATGTATATGGTATACGAGAGTTTCAATAAATCTTGAAATACTACATTAGATTTTAGTCTAAAAAACTGAAAGAAAAAATTTCTCGTATCTGCAATCAGTATTGCAAAACGTACAATAGAACTCTCACGGGTCAGTAATCATACTTGACCCCAGCAGAATTTATGTCGCAATCGTTACCGAACGTCGAGTATCCGCAATAAATAGCATGTATCAACAGAATATCGATGTGTTAACCTTTTTCTTGGTTTCTCGTGTGCCCGAGCTTAGAAAATGGAACACTTTCCAGAAGATTATTTCAAGAGTTGATACTACGGAAATTCACGGAACAGAAAAAAAATATAAAAAAGACCTTGTTCCTCGTATTTTTGACTGTTACCCACGCGTAAAGTTTATAATTTGGCACGATAGGATCATTAATTAAGTTCGAATGGAAGAATACCGTGTCACACGAATGTGGGGTGTACGTATACGTAAATGACGTTATACATAATTCATGCTCGTGCGCAAATTGCGCGGCAATTTTTCCCGTCTTTATTTGCTTAACAGAAAATTTATTCCTCTTCGATATTGTTATTCCGTAAATTAATTCGCTCGCGTTATACGTATATCAGCGATTACACGTACGCAGGTACATCGGTGGAATCGAACGAAGTGTAATTCGCTAATATAGGTGGATGCGAGCTTCAAGGCGGCAACGGAATTAGGCCTGCGTGTAGGCTTGTCAAACGAAGTGGAAAACGCGGCAGCAGCCAGACTCGGCCACGGCAAGTGATAACAGCTAAACGAGCGTCTCGGTCGGACGGGATCATTGCAAGCCGAGTAAGATCGGCCTCGTGGCATTGTTTCACCGAACGTTCCGCGATGCTTTTATACCGCGTAACACTTGGCTCGATCCTCGACTTCCTCCTCCCGATTCCCCCTTAATTCAATCGTGCATTATGCGTTTACTCCTCATGTACCGCAGTCCGTAGGATCAATGCTTGTGCTTTTTCTGTCGCCGCTGAAGACTGTCGTCGATTAAATGCTGCAGGTATTCGAAAAGCTCGGCTGTCCCTGCGAGCGAGACTCGGCGAGTGTCGAGCTTTCCTGCAGCTAGAAACAATGGGGTTCCTTCCTCTCTCTCTCTCTCTCTCTCTCTCTCTCTTTCTCTCTCTCTTGACAACGCGGCACAGGCGCGGGCGTATCGGCCTGTCAAGGAGAGGGAAGAGAATATATACATTTAATGGTGGGAGAAAAACCAACCAATCGAAATACGCGAAGGGGCAAAACAAATAAAGTGCAGCCGGACGCATGGATGCAGCATATACGTATACGTTGTATACGTGTGTATGCCCGAGGTCGACGATCTTTGCTAATTTTAGCAAATCTTTTTAATTTCGTTACACGGACGTGCGTCTAACGATTCCGTATGCATACCTACGTACGGTACACGTTACAGTCATATACACGTCGCTCGTTTATTAACCAAATCAAACTTACGTGATTTCTATTTATTTTCATAACTCGAGATCGCGTTGTTTATTCTATATACATTCTACCAATGCTGAATTCCAAGGGGTTACATAATTCTTCAACATTTTTGCCTTGGAGAAGAGAGAGAAAAAAAAAAAGAAAAATAATTATATCACCGATTTTCACAGAGTTCGTTTTCAGAAACTCACCCGAATCGTAACGCAAGGAAAATTGCGGTTCCTCATTTTCACGAGACGTATGACTATCGAATACCGTTTGTTATCCTGATCGGAAAAACGAACGTTGAAGCAACAGCTGCGATAATTGGCGCATATCAATTAGCAGAATTCAAAGAGCAAAAGGCTGACGAAAAGGTAAGAGACAGGAGCTGAGGAGAAAAATGTTGTTTATAGCGCAAATATAACAGAGCCCATCTGTCCGGCGATATTCTTTCCTGCGAGTGACTCATTGACCGAAGATACACGCGTTTATGTATATGCGTACCGAGTGTGCTTTACTGAGATATTGCCAAAATCCACCAAATTTATTTTCGACTCCACACCATCTGCATCTTCAGCTACCGCGCGCTATTGCCGGAATGTGTTATGCCTCTTATGTAGCATAATGCTACTACGCTATATACTTAATATTTTACGCAGGTAATTTTTGTAAGCGTAGAATGAAAGGTACAGGATCTCGTTTCGCGGATCAATCGGACCCCTGTGATCCGTAGACGCAAAATTCGTCGATATTTCGTTTCTCTTTTTCGCACGCCTCGCTTATTTTCCCCGGTATTATATTCGCGATTCCTCAACTTCGCAATTCCGCCACAGAGTCACTGAGATATTTGCGCCTCTCACCTTGAAGGTTGTTAGCCATTAGCGAGGTTGGGCAGAAAAAATTGGCCACGTGCCTAGCTTTTAATAATTGCACATCGTCGTTGCGGTATGCGGATAGGTAGGTAAATGATGTTTGATGGTCGCCATATGATCAATAGCTCCGCAATAAATTCTCTCCTAGACGGAGATCGGGGTTTGAAATTATTTCAAAATTGGTCTTGAGGATTTATGCGGCTGGTTAATTTTACCATTAATGAAATTTCCTCCGTGACTTACATCGAGTCGCGCAGCTAGTCTTCGTTCCACCGCATCCGAAGCTCATTGAAATCTCGTCAGTTGCATCGGTACGACTTTGACCGTCCGACGAATGGGGGATTTAAAAATGTCCAATTTACAGCTTTGATAAGGCTAACGCATAACTGCAGAGGAAATCTCTTGTACACTTGTGGTTTTTTTAAACCCACAAGTTTGGGTGCCGACTCAAGCCGATTCCTCCACCCGTCGTTAAGGCTCGTAAACTTTTTTCCCTTCCTCGCATCTTTCCTCGTTTTCTGCAGCGTAAGGCTCGGGGCATGGAGTATAGATATAGAAAATGATGGCCCAGTTGCCTAGCTACCGGCCACCCGAAATATTAGAATATCCCACGCATGTAACACAATCCCGGCCCTAAGGTAACCAAATTTAGCATTTAGTCACCAGCAGACGCCTTCGAGACACTTGCGCTGACTCAGTAGAAGCGATACGGCGTGCACACCAGCCGGCGATCTTTCGCACTTCACAATTTTCCAACTTTACACGAAATTTATCATTTCCTCAAGAATAAAGCTCCTTTCATCTCTCTCTCTCTCTCTCTCTCTTTCATTCCCCTCCCCCAGTTAAGAGAGAAAAACCGAAAATTTAAAAATTCAAGCCTCGGCTCGTTCGAAATGTACCCCAGCCGATGCATTCTGCTCAAGTTTATTGCAGGAACGGATTAAATTTATACTCATCCCTTGCAGCTGTCTTGTCTTCTCCCGCGATGTTACGAATAGGTAGTTCGTACCGCTGTACGATAATAATCCTTTGGCTCGCGAGTAGTTCGATTGGTTTTTTGATCATTTTTCGAATAACCCGAAAACGGGGAGGCCGTTGTTTCCCTTTTTTCTTTCTATTAAAAAATCAAAATTTGTACCTGCCTGCGTACGAAAAAGTCAACGTGCGCCGTGTGCCTTATTTTTTCTTTAAAAATGACAAACATCAGCCCGGATGTAGAATTATTTGAAAAACTGTCTTTTACCGGGGTACTCGTAACAGACTTGTCATATCCGTGCAACAAACGAAATTGCGGCACAACACGGAGGAGTGAAATTTGATCGACTGCAAGCAGGTGTATCAAGAGTATAGAATAAATTTAAGTTTAAATATACAAATTTCTATGAGTTTATACAGCGGTCAGTGCCATTGCGGTTTTGTCGAATGGCAAATGTAAACCGATTATAAGGTCAACGTTAAAGGATTTCATTGACGTGGTCACGAGATTCGGGTGAATTGATATAATGTAGAGAAAAACGTGACGACATGGATATTTAAACTCACTCGAAGAGAACAATATTAATAGACTGTATATACAGGAACGTTCGCGTTTGTCACGAGAGATTAATCCAACGCGGAGTATAACATGTAAGTTATAAGTATAGGTATATCACCGCAGGGTGAGAAAGAAACTCGCCGAGATGTTGTTAAAAATAAAAGATTGACGAAAGGAAAATTTCTCGAGTATAAGAAAAAGCGTTGAAAAAAGTAGGAGTCAAGAATAGACGCTAGCACATGATAGTGAATTTCTTATCCAAGAAACGTTTCCTTAGCATCGAAATTGCGTTCACCTGTTCAAACGAAGCTTACAGCATGTACCATACGTATGCGACACATGCTAACGTCTCGCATCGCGGAACGTCCTTGAAGCTTACAGGATTCAAAGGGAATGGGAATTCTCTTCGTACTCTTCGATGAATAAAAAAAAGATTTGTGAATAATCTGCGTGATACGATCATAATTATCGATTGTACTTCGTTTCGGAACAAAGTCTCGTCCTCTTTCTTCCGTTGGCTTCTGTTTCCGGTACCGTTCCTCGAATTACCGTACACCCGCAGCAGAGTCGATGAAAAATCAGAGAGAAATAAAAAGACAAAAACGAAAAAGGAGAAACAACGAATCGAAAAGAAAGGTATTTGTCGGGCAGGTGGACCACCGTCCATATTTATCGTACCGATCTCATTATAATACGTTAGCGGGATTTAAGGCATTTATACACATCCCCCGGATTAAAAATAGATATTTGAGCAAGAATTTATTAATAGTAGATGAGTGTGCCGGCGGTTCCACCGGCGTTGGAACGGCGTGGAACGAGGACCTGCATAGGCCAGGCCGGTTCACGACGATAGCGGCCGGTTCCCGTTGCCGCCTCCTCCGCCTCCACGTCGTCGGAGCCCGCATTCCCCGCATCCGCACCCCCGACGACGGCCGACGCCCCGCCGCCGGCGTCATCTCCATCGTTCTAGCGATGCACGTGCCGTGTGCAAACCTTGGTATGACTAGGCCTCGCACCGCGCCGGATCAGCCATTCGAATCCAGTATTAGTGCGGTGTAGAGTGTTACGGTGTTGCGAACTCCACGACTCTCACCTTCGACCGATTAAGCCGAAACATAGTGGTGAGTAGTAAAGAGTAAAGACCGAAAGTGAATATACCAAGTCGCTGGGCGACTCGCTTGATCATCGTCGTACGAGCGAGTCGATTTTTCCGTTAATCGGTGTCGCACGTCGCATCTTCGTACGAAGAAACGAACATGCAGCCTTCGCGGTTCATATATCGCGGTATGATAAAGTACATGTAACGGAGGAAGGCAACGTACGTAACGTCGAGAGTGCGAAGAAAGAGAAGGGAGAAATGCGGGAGATCGGTGGTGGACCGTGGCCTCCTATCAATGCCACTGAATCGACTATGCCTACAGACCGTGACTTATATATCTCGCGAGCTCATCCGTTAATACGTTTATTATACTCGTACACAGATACGTACGTCTTACATACATATGACGAAAGTGCGCGGAAGAAAAGAGCCGGGACCTCCGCACACTTCCACACTCGTTCATATTCTTATTTTCGATTCCGCAAAAGAAGGAAGGGGGAATTCGGGGGTTTAACTAGGACGCGTCAATCGGGCAAAGAGGGGAGGGGGGTGGTAGGTGGGCGCCGCGACGCCCGTCCGCTCCCTAATACGGCGTCGTCGGGTTACGACGCCGACGTTGGCCTACGCCGTAACAAATATAGCCCACACCCAACGGCGTCCGGCAAAGCGCCGCGCTCCCGCACCTCCTTCGATCTTCATCCCTAGCTTTCCTCCGATACTATAGCCCGTATCTACGGAAATAGATCCGGTTGCCGACGGCCGGCAGCTGCCCGGCGAATTTACCGGCAAATTCCCCCTTTGGTCCATGCCATCTGCACAGAGGTATCGCGTTCCTTGTAAAATACTGTGTTTACCTTTAAATTTCACGATGCTGGGGTAGCACCTGTAACGGAAAAACTCGTAAACTTGGGAAACATTTTTTTTTTAGCCTCTAGAAAAAATAACCTGCAACGATGAAAGGGAAGCGATACGCGAATCGCTTGTCCGGCTCGTTTAGCAATTACTCGCAAGATTGTGAGCGGAATTTTGCGCCGTGGTAAACGCGGCGCGGTTTATTGGTCAACGGTTCGAACAGATCGACGCGATACGGAAATATGACGCAACGACGACTCATCTTTTATATCATTCACATTTCAGAATAAGCAAAATGCCTTTCAAGCCAGTCGAACACCCGAAATGCCCCAAGTGCAACAAATCCGTCTACGCAGCGGAGGAACGCGTCGCCGGTGGACTGAAATGGCACAAGATGTGCTTCAAGTGCGGTGAGTATATGCACGAATAGTTGTAGGAAACCCGAGAGTGGAAAAACAACGCGAGGTGGTTCAAAGTCTGTAAAGACCTGGGGAACAGCCGGATCCAATGCGGGACGCGATCAATTTCGTCAAAGATATTTACTCAAACGTATCGAGGGTTTCGCGCCTGGTACAATGAAAGGTCAGGAGACAAAGATTCGGGACTAATTTACGCTGCAGGTTACGACAATCATATGCGTTGCACTTATCCGTAGTCCGAGGCTGTGCGGTAAAGTAAGAAATATCCGAGTTACTCGTATGGATGATGTTTACTTCTGTGATCGTAAAACGAAAACAAGGTAACGATTTCTTACTCGAGATAACGGCAATCGTTAAGTGCAATTCCGTAAAAGTTTATAATGCCCTGATTCGTTTCAAAGATTCTTCAACTATCGCGTAAAATTTTTACGACGCAGAGGAGCAAAGCGAAACGTCCATAAGAGACGAGAATTTCACTACCGATTATTTATCGATTCTTTTTCTCATCGATCAACCGATCAAAACCACAATTGGACAATAATTTCGAAGAATAAGGCATAAAAAAAATCGTAATTACGCAATTTTAGAACAACTTTGAAGGAGTCGGTTTATCGAAATAAGATGAATTCAAGCAGTTGGTTTACTAAATTTCCGACATTCCCAAAGGTGCGAAGTAAAGGTTTTTCCTAAACGTCACAAACTTCGTCCTAACGATAATTTATAAATTTTCTAACGCAAGGTAGGCGAAAGCTTCGCAAGCTCTCGAGAGTTCCGTAACGTTTGAAGAAACGAATTAGTGGTCGCGATGAAAATCGCCGAATCGAATCAGAGTCATAACTTGAATTCGAGTATATGTTGGATTGCAGGCCTCTGCAGTAAACTGCTCGACTCCACAAACTGCTCCGAGCACGAGAACGAGCTTTACTGCAAGAACTGCCACGGGCGTAAATTTGGCCCCAAGGGTTACGGATTCGGTGGTGGTGCCGGATGCTTGTCCATGGACGCCGGTGAACACCTGAAGGAGACTTCCGAGTGAGTGCGGTCGCCCTCCCTACCCCAGAACCATCTCTCTATCTCGAGGTCCCCCTGTACATACCAAAAACAAAACAATTAGAAAAAAAAAACAAAACCACGAGAACAAAAAACGAAAACAACAAAGAAAACAACAAAAAAAAAATTAAAAAAATACACCAAAGTTACAGTGACAACAACAACAACAACAACAACACCACACCGACACTGAACAGAGAACAAACGTGCATGTGATATTCTTTCTTGATGGTTACATATCTCGTTAAACATCATCGTACGAAGTTGTATTATATATATATATATATATATATATATATATATATATATATATATATTATATACTGCAGTATGTACTCACTTGATGAATATTGTTGTTTTCATACGATAATATACATCATACATGTTCTGCAATTATATATGTATGCATATATGTCTTATACATATTTTAATGTAGCTGCGTTCCCGCAGATTAACCCTTCTGCACGGAATTATAATGCACACGACGATGAGTTTTGACATATAATTTTACACCTTTATACACACACATACATATATATATATATATATATATAAACGACTGACAAATAATTGTATCCAAATTGAGGAATACCGCATGTCCTCCCCCCCCCCCCCCCCCAAATCTCTACATATATATTCTATATTACCCCCACCACCACCACCACCACCACCGCCACTACTACCGCCAAAAGTTTCAAACGTATAACACCAGTTTTCCGTTTTATTCTTTCTCTTAATTTTACCTATCACCATCCAATTTGATAAAACATTTTGTGTTATAATTATTATACAATATAATAATATAATAATACATAATACAGGTATTACGTTTCTTTCGATTGTTCTCTCTGTATACTTTTTTTTGATTCGTCGAATTTTGTTTTGTTCTTTTTTTTCTCTCACATTTTATTTTTTCTTTTTTTTTTTTTGTCCTCTTGAACGAAATTTTTGTATTTCTTCTTCTTCTTCTTCTTCTTCTTCTTCTTCATCTTCTCAATCGTGTTCTTCATAATATCTCGGAAGAATACCATCACTTCGTCGAGATGTAACGATGATAATTAATTATATAACTTCGTACGAAAAGAGAAAAAAGAAAAAAAGAAAAAAAAAAACGTCTCTCGGTCAGATTATACATGTATAACACACTTATATCTTGGTACGAAAAACTTGACAAGGATAAAGAAAAACAAAAGAAGACCCGCATATTTTTCCTTAAACGGTGGAGATATTTTACTGAAATAAAAAAAAAAAAAACAACAACGAAAAACGAACAACAAGAAAAGATAAATTTTAATATTTTCCTTCTTTGCCCACCGGCAACGCCTAAAAGTTCTACGTTCAGTATGAATATATAAAGTAATAATTTTTAGAATTAGGATAATTTGTACCATCTGTAATAAGTGCTATTATTAATTAATAAATAACCACTGTAAATGTGAAACACTGTCGCGATAATATGTGATGTGTCACCCCCCTCTCCCCGCCAGCCCCGCCGAGTTCAAGCCATTTGGGATTCAGCCATTGATATATTCGATCACACACGCACACACGCGATTATATGGTGAGCAACCGAGTATTGCGCCCGCGTGACGCTTTGCTTTGCCCGCCTGTATATTCTATTATACTCTCTTCTCCTGCTTGCATGCGGCCCCCGTGTAACAACATCTTATCTTATTCTCTAAACATTTTCTCTCACCCCTTTGCAACCGTATCACGAATTATTCTCTCATCCCTGGAAATTCTTTCGTTCCTCACTTCTCTCTCTCTCTCTCTCTCTCTCTCTCTTTCACTATCGGCACCACCGCCATTGCCGCAATGTACATGTTACACCATTTGCACATTAACCCCTTAACCGACCCCTAACAATTCCGCCTGCCTGCCTGCCCGCCTGCCCAATCGGCCAACCGCCTCGGCTATATAACTGCAGCTAAGCTCAACCTTGGACGGGTTTAGTTTGGCTCTGTAATTATCAGCTCTGCTTTTCGGCTATCCTCTTGGGCTCGGCGGTAGCGTATCGCGCGTGGTTGGGGATCTCTTTTTAACACAGTAACCAGTAATAAAAAACAAAAACAAAAAAAACTCGTTACACCCACTTCGCCCGAATATCCGCAGCTTTTACGTCACCTCGTTTATTAACGCATCGCAAACGCATGTGCAGGCTTTATTTTAGGACCGCTGCAGCACGAAGATAATTCTAATGTTGCATAACCCAATCGATATACGTAAATTTCGCAGTGCATATAATTACACACCGGATATCATCAAAATACATGGGATACATCCGGTTTTTTTTTTCATTTTACAAAAATGAGCTGCATATTTTTTTCATTTATTTATTGTCTTTTTTTTTTCATTTTGTTCGTTTGATTCCATGGTTTTCGCTGTTTCGGCTATAAAGTTGATTTTTTCTATGTTGGATTTTTTTTCTCACCAGTAGAGTTCGTTGAGTTTTTACTTAATTTTCTGAAACTGTTATTTGTCCACTTTTTTTCGCTGTTACACGCGTCTTGTCATTTCTCAATTACCACATCTCGCTACTCTAATATCACACATCCTATTCCTTGTCTCATATTCTTCGTCCCGTTACTCTACTTCTTCTTCCGTAGAAAAATCTGTTGATACTTGCTTTGTTTGCCAATCAAGCCTGAACCAAGTCAAATCTCGCTAAATCCAAAAAAAAAAAATGAGAACAAACACGACGTCAGTCGGTATAACAAGGCGTGGAGAAATAGTGAGTTTGAAACAAAACCGTCCTACCGCAATCGCGAGGTTTGGCTTGATATCTGGCACACGTATAAGTGACGCGCATATTTTTTACCATATTTACGCGAGAAATTCCTCGCCGATGTGAAATACCAATAGACGATTGTATTTTTAGCCCTCGAGGATCTCAGGCCGTGCTGGAACCACGCGCCATAGCGAAGGCTCCCGAAGGCGAGGGTTGCCCGCGATGCGGGGGCTACGTTTACGCTGCCGAACAGATGCTGGCACGCGGAAGGGTAAGTAGACGAATAGAAAAATATCGAAAATCGTTGAAAAACCGGCTATGCGGACCGCTAGAGATCGGAAAGAAAGAAAAACCACGCCGTCCACTCATACGGTCTTGTTGTTGTTATCACTTCTTGTGACCAGGGCTACCATAGGGCATGCTTCAAGTGCAAGATCTGTCAGCGCACCCTCGACTCTACCCTACATTGCGACGGACCAGATCGAGACATTTACTGTAGAGGTAGTACTGCATATTCGGTTGTCCGTTTTTTTTTTTTTTTCTAATGTTCACGTCATTATGTACACCGTGATTCGTTTAACTTGTATTATCGTACGCAGTCACGACGACTGGGACTCAAGTCGTTCGCGTTTTTTTTTTTTATTTCACACGTCGTATTCGTTTTGTATTGCCCGTATTTTTTTGTTTTTTTTTTGAAAAAAAACAAAAAGTTTCTTTCACATACTATCCCCCGTTGTCCTGTAATTTTAATTTTTTTATTTTGAATATATTTAATATTCGTAATTTGTATATTACACGTATACGTTATAGATCTCGACTAATCAATTATCTTAGTAATACTCGGTAAAACAATTCTGTGTGATTAATATTCTTAACGAGAATGCGGAATTGAAACACAAAAATCCAACGACTGTGAAATAAATACCATCGTACAAGAGCTGCGGACAGGCAGTTTCTTATCAACTAATCACAACCGCACGAATCAAGTCCGTGAAATTTGTCAACTCCATGATCGTTGTATGGCTGGTACATAATCAATGAAAAACTGCGACAAAAAAAAAGAAAAAAGAAAAAACAAACACCGACAAACCCTCGTAGCTGAGCCAAAAGTTTTAACAACAACGACATTGTACCGATTTAATACGCATACGTATCTTCTGATCACAACTAGCCCCCCGAAAATTGGACATTCAGTGACTAACAATCATTATTCCGTTTGTGTCTCATGTAGCAATGGCACAGGGAATGTTTTAAGTGTTCCGTCTGTACGAAACGGTTGGACTCTGTCAATTGCTGCGAAGGTCGCGACAAAGATATTTATTGCAAAGGTAAGAAGATCCCCAGTTGATGCTTCAGCTTCGCTTCGTCGAGGATACACGATATTGCAAATTTGAACATACCGTCCGTGTGCCTGTGCGTTGAATGTCCAACGTTGGTAATAAGTTACCGTTGAAAAATGGCGAAACAAGTCCATATAACAAAGAAAGTAGCGATCAATATGTGTACGGATGTTTAACGCGACGTCGTATCTCTGACGACGAAGTATTGACAAGAAAAGCAAACCTTAATCTGTATTGTCTTCAGTGTGCTACGGCAAGAAATATGGTCCGAAGGGTTACGGATACGGTCAGGGTGGCGGCGCTCTTCAAAGTGACTGCTATGCCAACGGGTGGGTTGCTGGCTGAGGAAGGATCTGAATAATGTTTGAAAAAAAAAAAAAAAAAAAACAAACAGACAATCCACCTCCCTCAGCTTTTATACACTGACTATATATGATGCGCTTATATCTGCTTAACAGCTTGCTATCCGAAGAAATTTGGACCGCGCGGTATCGGTCACGCTGGAGTAGTTTGGCTAGGCCTGCAGTGCGATATCGAAGACGAGGGGTACGCCTCAACTTCAGATCTTAATCTTCCCTCGTGCCTCTGCTCTCTAACGCTTTGTTGCCGCTGTCGCTAATACCGCCAATTGACCTCACCTATAACACCTCGTCGTCTCTGTACCGTCTCGTTTAACACGACGTTTACACACGGAATAACGCGTGCAGTGTCTCTTTTCTCATATCAAAGTCAATCCACGTACCCTGCATTGTTATTACCTTCGTCACTTTTACTCGTCGGCTTTCGTTTTCACCTTCACCTTGTCTTCGGCTTCCAATCGTGTCACGTTTATGTACACGGGATACTTCGAAGGTACATACGTTACGTCATCGCGACTTCATTCAGGCACATCTTCGTGTGAGAATGACGTCGCAGCGTCAAATTTCACCTCCGACAAGACCTGTGTAGTAGTCGAACCGATCGATCGTTCGTCCTTCTCTCCCTCAGTGTTCGAGTTGAACCGTGAACTTTGAATGTAGCTTACGATTAACACCGCTAATTGCTTCGTACCGCAAACGATAGTCTGCAACGGATGATCTTTAACGTACAGCGACGCCGCTCCCCGCACGACCGTGATCGATACGGCCATCATCAAGGCGCCACCTGGCAAGGGTTGCCCACGTTGCGGAGGCGTGGTATTTGCCGCTGAGCAGGTACTGGCCAAGGGTAGCGAATGGCACAGAAAGTGTTTCAAGTGTCACGACTGCAGCAAGACTCTCGACTCCATCATCGCCTGCGACGGTCCGGACAAAGACATTTACTGCAAGACTTGCTACGGCAAGAAATGGGGACCACACGGTTACGGCTTCGCCTGCGGATCTGGTTTCCTCCAGACCGACGGTCTGACGTGAGTTTTGACATGAAATTCCCGAGGCCGCGACCTTCTCCCTGGCTGCTTCCCCGTATCCTCGTCAATATGTCAATATTGCTGACCACCCTCATCCTTACAGCGAGGACGAGATCTCCTCCAGTCGTCCGTTCTACAACCCAGACACTACCTCGATCAAGGCACCGGCAGGTCAGGGCTGCCCGCGTTGCGGCGGAATGGTTTTCGCGGCCGAACAACAGCTCGCCAAGGGAACGATGTGGCACAAGAAATGTTTCAACTGCGCCGAATGCCACCGACCGTTGGACTCGATGCTGGCGTGCGACGGTCCCGACAAGGAAATCCACTGTCGCTCCTGCTACGGCAAACTCTTTGGCCCGAAAGGATTTGGATTTGGACACACTCCGACTCTCGTGTCAACGAACGGTGATAGCGCACCGTCATAGTAAGTCGATTCCGCGGATAACGCTTGGCAGTTTGTTGTACAGTAAATGAAAGAGAAATCAATTTTTAATTAAAAAAAAACAAATAAAAAAAACAATTTCAGCATCGACTCAAACCCGAAGGTTGGTCAAAAGCGAACCGACGGAAACGGATGCTCGCGCTGCGGATACTCCGTTTATGCCGCTGAACAAATGATCTCTAAGAACAGGGTATGGCATAAGCGTTGCTTCAGCTGTGCGGATTGTCGTCGTTCCCTCGACTCGACGAACCTCAACGACGGACCTGACGGCGATATCTACTGCCGCAGTTGCTACGGAAGAAACTTCGGTCCCAAGGGTGTCGGCTTCGGTATGGGTGCCGGTACTCTCTCCATGGCCTAAGGTCCAAGATTGCGCGGATTGAATCTTGCTTGGCTCTAATTCGAAACGGAAGAACTATATCTATATAAGGACGAAAAAGCTAAGTATATGCTGACAATGGCGACGGAGGTCGATAAACAAGATTATACAAATACCTGCCGATTGAGTGAGAAACAATAAGCAGGGACGAAACTAACGATAATTATATAACAATAACAATAATAATATCAATAATAATAATAATGATAATGATAATGATAATGATAATGATAATCATTGAAGTGTATCCTATATACATGGATATATATGTAATATAACGCACGAACGACCAGCTGGACACTGATGGCGAACGCAACTAATGAATAATAATTATTAACGTTACGTGTTCTCTTTCCATTTCATAATTTTTTTTTTTTTTTTTTTCTTTTATACTTTTGTTTTGTGTCATTACTGTTTCTTACCGCACTACTACTACGAGATTCGAAAGTCTGTATACACATCACAGTTACTTGCACGATATCACTGTTGTCGTTATTATTATTATTAGTATTACTATTATTGTTGTTGTTATTGTCATTATTATTATTATTATTGTTATTGTTATTATTACTACTACTACTACCACCATCATTATATTATTAGTATGCGAATTTATAGACACAAATTCTGCAAGTACAACAATTCATACACACATCAATAATATATATATATATACACATATATATATATACACATACACCACATAATAACACTTTCTGTATCGCTATATACATACCTACCTACACACGTGTATAATTCGTCGCGACATATATATTTATTATGTAATTTCGACTTAGGGAGAAATATTATTTTAAATAAATATTTTTTGAAATCATTAATACATACGTCATTATATGTATACGCATGTAATATATATATATATATATGTATACACATATGTGTATATATATTAGACTGGGCCAAAAAAAAACGAAGAATTTTTTTTTTTAATGGTACTGTAATGACATTGTTCATGACGACAAATAAAAATTATCCTGAAATTGTATGAAATTCACTCCTTTAAAAGTTATTCGACATTGAAATTACTTTTGAATACAATTTCAATGTCGAATAACTTTTAAAGGAGTGAATTTCATGAAAAATGTTAAGAGACCTTTTTTGCAGAGCATCAAATTTCCCACAAAAATAATGGTTTTATCTATGAAAATATTGATTTTTCTGGTAATTACAAGAATCGAAAATTCAAACAAAAATTTGAAAAAACAAATCAATTTTTAAGGCACGATTACAGGGAAACGGCTCGATCTACGTCAATTTAGTAAGAGAGCTTTTTTGTAGGAAATTTAATTTCCTTCAAAAATATAGATTGATGAAATTTTTGAAAAATAGATTGATAATTGACGGATTTTGGGTAAAAAAATGCGGTAACTGTTAAAAAATCAATAGCTGTAACGATACACCCCTTAATATTAATATTAAGGGCTCAAACTTTAAGGATAATTTTTATTTGTCATCATAAACAATGTTTTTAGAGTACCATTAAAAAAAAAAACTCTTCGTTTTTTTTGGCCCAGTCTAATATATATGTATATATAATATTCTTATCTCATATACGTATACATCTATTATAATACTGCAATATCAGCTGCAAAGTATGACGTTGCATAAATCATTTTTTAACGATAAAGCTGCACCGACATTCCGTTGTTCATTCTGCTTTGGTCGTCAAATATCGTTATAATCTATTTAGTATGGTTTTCTTTCGTTTTAATTTTTTTATATTCTTCCAAGCCACCGTACATTGTATATGTTTACGCATTTTGTTGTTTGTTGGTTTTTTAGGGAGACAAATTGAAGTGTTGTCAGGCAGGAAATGACGAGTTTTGTTTCTCTTGTTACGAATTTTTTTATTTTTTTTATATTTGATTTAAACAGGAAAACAGAACGAAAATTTTGTTAAAATTTCCGTTTTTCTACGTGTATACGGATGCATGTATATGTAATTTTTGGTACATACTATCCGACATTTTTTCAACAAATTTTTTTAATACACGCCCGCTATTAAAAAAGATGGAAAGAAAAAAAAACACATTCAACGGACTTTTTTCAATATGCAACCTTACAACAATCCAGTGGAAATATGAATAAATAATAAACTTGAGCGAAATTTACCTGAATTTCAGCTACTCCGATGAAACAAAGAGAAAACAAATTAGGGTACACATGAAAAGAATTCATCGTCTCTCCGATTGTGAAATTACTCAGTCTGCCTTCCGAATGGTATATTTTCGACGATACTGAGAACCTAAAAAAAAAAACAAAAAAAATACAAAAGTTATTAGAACAATCGATAATAAGCAAACAGGAACTCACGGTTGTCTGTGCGACTTATTAAATTGAGACAAGGTAAGTAATTAATTTGGATGTGGTGTAAAACACTAATTTTATATATTTATAGCAACAACTGTACAAGTTCCAGTCACACATAATGATATAGTAATATTTATTCTTAACAATAATTTATTACGGAATCATTCTGCAGGATTGTTCAGAGTCGGTTGCCAGATCAAGTGATCGATTGCCGTAATGACGATCATTGAAATCTTCTGCAACTATCAGTTGTTGAGGATATTGATTCTTTCGTCTAAGATTCGAATAAATACATAACTGCGATTTGATTTCGGTATCAATTTTGACTCGGAAGGTAGGCTTTTATTGCTTCTAACAACGAAGACTGTCTCCGTTTTACAAACCCGGTCCAATTATCGTGTTAGAGACAGACGGTAAGTTTGAGCGATTTATTTTCATTCGAACACTGCGTCTATATTATACATGTATACGCTTAAGCGCATTAGTTACCAAAGTTACCCGCAAGGAACTGCGTATTACGTGCAATCTAAGTTGTACGGATTGCACGCGAAATTGGAAACCACAAGTCTCTATAATCGTGCACGTTTATTCCAACAAACGGTAGACCCGAGCGATATTTTCCGCAGGGAAGTTGTAAGACCGTGAAAAGTGTGAAACATCGAAATTAATTTAACGATCTACAACCGCAGCTGAATTTCGTGATCAACCGATCGACCGATGGACGGCTCATTATTGTTAGCCTTAACAATTGGCTGGAAGGAAGTTTTCCGCTCAAAGATCCGAATGTCGAAATAATTGGTATTGAAATTCGAACGCATAATTTGTAGATTGAAAGATGAAACACCGCTTGTTAGTAGGTACAAGAGTGATGTAAAATCATTGACTCCCCTCAATGAAACGTGTTTTAAATGGTATTGAACCGGTTCCTCGAGCGATCAATGCTCAGCCTTTGCAAATATAAACACATACCCGTCGTTCGCACCGAACTGGGTCTGGGTTTAGGGGCATGACAGCTTTATGGAGTCTGCTGCAGTGTCTGTGCAGTGTTATGCGGTTAAACCGTCAGGGTTACTGTTCACTCAAGCGATTGAACCAGGGAGGGAGAGAGAATCGAAAAGTGAAACAAGCCACGTGGTGGCGTAGCCTGACCCCAGAGAGGGAAAGTCGCGGTATGACTGCAAAGAGAAGCGACTACCCACGATGCATGGGGTTCGGAGTAAAGTTTTCACGTAGAAAAGAGAATACCGTAGGTTCACAAGTTCCTCGGTTGAATCGTCGACGATACTTACCAAGAGCACTTCTCCGAGTTTAACGAAGCGTCGCAACTTCCGTGCACTCTGTTTCTAATCTTTTCCCCGTCACCGCGAACGTCTATCAGCGATGCAAAATGAGTATCGGACAGTGTAATTGAACGCCAGTATTATTTCATTCGAGTTAAGGATCGCGATTCTGTGTGAAATTTTCAGGCAACAAACGTCGTGTATCCACCCCCGACAACCGTCTCTGATCCTTCATCCCGGAGTTCACCATGTTACATCTATTTACAAAAACCGTTACGATTACACCTCGCCGGTAGATCTTGGATTAGTAAAGATTTGCAGTTTTTAGAGGGAGTGGATCCAGGAGGTAGGGTGGCAGGGTTGCGGAGAACGGCCTCGGGCTGCAGGATCCCCATCCCCCGCCGCCCCCGCCCCCACCACCACCCCCGCCACCGCTACGAACGATCGGCGAGGACTGCAAATTTCCAGTTCCGTCGTTCGACTGTTTCGAATTTCCCAAATTCGAATTCGAGATCGTTTTAACCTCCGCGGTTGAGTGGACGCTGTTTGAATTCACCGGCGGAGTTGCCGGGCTCCTTGGGGAGCGTCCCTCGGTCTTGACACTTCCCGCTACCGGGCTCGAGGCGCCGCTGTCACCCCCGACTCCACCTTGCCCGGTTGATTTCTGCTGAGCGAGACGTTCCTGTTTCCGAAACTTGGCACGTCTGTTCTGGAACCAAACCTGGAAGCACCAATATTTCACCGGAATTCAGTAACGAGTCGATCATGTCGAACGACAATCCTCGTCGCGCGAGTCGCCGCATCAGGATAGAAAATTTATGGAAATTAAATGCGTGCAAAAAGGAAAAAAAACAACTCCCGGTGATTGGTGTTCATCACGGATGCCGCGATTCTCTCCGGTTTGTTCCCACCCCCAAACCCCCCGCCCCCCGCCCCTGTCCCACATACACATGCAACGTCGTAATTGGCTCTATTTGACAAATAAAATATAGTATATAACAAATAAAACAAACGTAACGCGGCGGTGACCTGCATGTTAAAGTAGCGGATTTGTTTGCTTTCCCGTTTGTCTGACCAGGCGTAACGGGGTTTTACTCCCCTCAATTCCACCCCCGAAGGCCTCGCACGTACAGAACACGGAGAGTTCCGTGTACATAGGTACCATACCGCCTACTCCGCTCTCAGCCACCCCCGGAAAACCTGTCGAAAGGTGGTGCTACCGCTCTCGGGGAGAAGGGGATGATGCCGAACGAGGGGCAGGGGAGGGGGAGCCAAAACGAGCGGCATGATGAACGTGATTGCCTTTTCCGGACGACAAACACTGCTGTTAGATTTTTATCAACTCCTGCAGCTACCCGTACCTCGAGCTATTCCCCGTACGAACGCGGCTTTGTTCCATAATCAGCTTGGGTTGAAAATGGTACTTGTTACACGGATCGGCGAGGCTGTGGTGGAATGGTAAAAATTTTTTGCAACATTAATTATTATCGCGTTTCACCCGTTTTTACTTCCCTTATCGAACTCTTCGCACCCATTGAATAAATTGTATCACAGTTTACAGTGTATGTGTATAATATAACGTATGCACTGCTAAATACCCGCCGTGACGGTAAATTTATTTATGTACCTGCTACCCTGAACTAAGACCTAAAATTGACTCAGGGTTGACATATGCGTATGTTTGCATAGCCAGTGGTCTGCACTGTAAGGTCGCAGAGTGTATCAACGGCACGTGTGTGTGTATGAAGACCGACGGGGATTGGGACCGTTCGGGTGTTAATGTTAAGCAAATACTTGGTTAAATAAAATGTAACAAGACGAGGAGTCGGGACGGAAAGGGATGACAGATGTCCTTGCCGAGGATAAATATTTAATCGCTGCTTTATTTGGGGTGACGCTCAACGCCGACCCTTGTTCCGATGAACAAAGCAAACACCGCGACATCTGCGCGCCTAGTCGCGGCAAAATCCGACGCTGGAATTTCGATACAGCTTCCAACACAGCGAAACGCGAAAATAAAGAACCAACATTAATTCAACATTTTTTTCTTGTCAACTATTTCCATCGCTCGATCCGTCTAGAAAACTCTGTAACACGTCCCATTAATCGAATGACGTTGATTCGTCGAATCGCGGGATACGGTGAGTACGTTTGTATACCAGTTTCACTCTGATCTACCCGGTTTCGCTCGAACGCACAAATACGCGCGTTCGTTAATTACAGGTTTGACCCTTTCGCACGCGACGAACACGTCACTGATTTTCCAAATTTCCGTCTCCACTAACACGTGTTTGAATTTTTGTTTTTTTTTGTTTGCTGTTTCTTTACCATCCGAAAAGCCGATCACAGATCGTACTGTATTTGCGTTCACCGTCACGGTTAGCGCATGAACGGCAGGCTTGAAATCAGTTTCATTGAACTCCGTACACGAGCGTATGTATGTATACATATAGCAGCCAACACGGGAGCCGGTAAGCTAAAAATCACGGAATTTCGGCTAATTGAGAACGCGCCAATTATTACCAGCCACGCAACCCTGGAATCTTAATTAACACCTAACGGCACGGTATAGCCGCGGCGGTGTTATTTAGAAGAGTTACACGATTCTGCATTAATCTACGTTAACACTTCGCGGAAGGTGGGCAAGACGAATTTACCTGTCCCAGATAATAAATTTTCATACAGCGGCACGGTCGGTATGATATACGCACAGCGATGTAGTTTATGTTCACGCGCGAAAATTATCCCGTTTAACGCCTTATCCTCGCCAA
Source organism: Neodiprion virginianus (assembly GCF_021901495.1). NCBI lineage: Eukaryota > Metazoa > Arthropoda > Insecta > Hymenoptera > Diprionidae > Neodiprion > Neodiprion virginianus. The sequence continues at coordinate 3,345,585 of NC_060882.1, forward strand.
ATTACGAGGCCGTATCTGTGTACAGGCGTTTTACAATACGTTGCGTAAAGCTACTTCTGTACGTACACACGTGATTCCATTCGTGTAATTATTTCACGAACACCGCGATATTGGAGATGATACTACTCTGGAATCTTGACTAAGGTACGTCTACCAGTTATTGACCCTGAACCAATTATCGACCTTTTTGGTTGTAACTATCTGTTTGATCCTTAGTTCAGAAATTAAAATTCTGGAAAATGAAACGGTCAGTAATCGGGACTAAACGTGTCAATAAATCGTACAAGTACCTTGGTATATTTTTTCATTTTTTTTTTTTTTTAAACAACATTGAAAACAATAGGAACACACGTATCGTAACTCCAATTTCTGACTCAACGACGATCGCTATCAAGACAGCTGAAGGACGTCGAATCTGATGGAAAAGAGCATCGGCAGCTCCCTTAGCAAATAGGGGAATAAGTGTGTCTCTGAATCGGCGTTCCTCGTCAAATGAGAAACACCGTTTCCTGGGACCCTTGCGGCTGTTGCTGCTGGGTTTGCTTGTGACGGTTGGTGGGCTCGGTCTGGGAACTGGTGCTGGTCGAAATGATACTCAGCAGGACAGTTTTTAATCACTGTAAGTGGATCTACATAGCTCCGGCAATTACCAGGGTACGCTTCTGCATGGCCCCCCTGTGTATCAGCCCACCATCCTCGGCTCCCTCAACCCACGACCCTTCACCACCGCCGTCTCCGTCCCCGCGCGAAATAAACTTGCACCTTCTATCCCTGAAACGCTCGACAGGTCACTTAAGGGCAACGTTACGCAACTAATAACTAATCATCGGACGAATACAGAGTCAAAACAAGAATGCGGATAAACAATAAACTTTACACCTGCTTTGAAGGTGATCAAGGATCTTGTGAACTTGCGAGGGAAAAAAGAATGTACAATCACACGAGCGGCATATTTATACCCAATAGATACTTGAAATTATTCGATGTTAATCGTGATCTGAAGAACCTTGAAAAGAGAAGACTCAATAGTTGTTCGATATAACAGCTATGCTGTTTAATATCTTCACTCGATGTGTAATCAGCTAATTAGACGAGGTGCACACACACGATAGTGCAGTCATCGTGGAGGCACACAAGTGAGCAATTGTCTCTAGAGAGGAACAAGGGGACTTGGGGCTGGTCCCCCCACGGAAAGACCGAAAGTCGTATACCGTGACATCGTGGCTGTTGCAGGGGTTTGTTCCGTATACCAGCTACTACGTCAATTTCAAAGCCGTCCGCACCCCGCCGCGTGTGCAGTTCGAAGCATACCGCGGGGTAGGTACGGACTTTCTCTCATCTTTTGCGATGGACCCGCATACATAGTTCTGAATCACCCCCGTCACTCGAATACTATTCACACGAATTACAATATACTTACTATATGATCCATTAACGCGTTCCCATCACGGAATATTTACATCCCGGGGCGCTGAATGGAAAATATATTGCGCACGTTGATCCGGGTTCAACGCTGGAAACTGTAGGTCCACATTTCGCGTGCGAGGAGAAGTTGATCGGATGGATGGTTGAATTTGGTTGAGGGTGGTACGTTCTTTTCAATTTAAATTTCGCGAAACGGACGGGTTTCGGATTTCGGTGCTGGAACCAATGATGGCGGATCGAGGAAACTCGGCGTTGGCGGGGTAAAAGGAGGGAAAAAAATGCGAGGAAGAATGGTGGAAAATTTTATCGAGTAAACGGGCCAGCGCGGAGGTGCAGAATTGAATAGAGCCAAGGAGAAGACGAGCTTGCATGAAACGATGAGGAGCAAACGGGGGAATCCCAGAGCGAAGCGAAACCCAAAGCCAAAGGGAAACCCCAAGCCGAAACTCGGCTACCCGACTGAGCCAAACTGACGTGAAACGAACCGAACCCTACCCGAGGCTTGGCTCACCTCATCCTTACCTAGGAAATTCTCGGCAACAAAGGATAACTCGAGGCCTGCCTTCGCGGTCGGTGCGCGGTTTCCCCGCAGCCGCAAACTACTGTAAAATTGATTGTTATTTCAGGGTTAATTACGAGGCCTAATTAATTATAATAGCCTACGGAGCTGGTCACGTACTGCTTGCCGTAGTAATCTTCTTCGAGCATCGCTTACAATTATCGTTTACACTGAACCCATTCGGAGAATTCGAACCGGCGTCTAGACGACGGATAGATGGATAAATAGATAGATGGACACTGAAGATGAGTCGTCCTCGTGCGGATAGATTGACAACGTATAGGTGCCTGTACTGTCTCGTTTCATCCGCATTTCCAACTGCAGTGGAAGTGTAGACTCGTCGAAGGTTGATTGACGCGATAATGAGTTATACAAGGCAATGATCAAGAACCGAGAAACCTGCGTGCAACAATTACGATAATTCGTCTGAATATAGCCACGGATCGAGAACATACTCGACGTGCTAAATTTAGCTCATCAGAGTTCTGCATGATTTAGGTAATGCAACCGCTGGCTGATCTCGCTCGTACAATTATCATAAGTCATTGAACGAGTTGGTTCCAGATTCATTTGACTAAGACCAGATATTTTAAATGATAATTAATTCTGATTACAGATACATTGGTTTTTTTCCCCCTGCATCAAAGGATACCTAGTATTGATACTTACGATTAGCATAAGATGTCGGTGCACGGGGAAAAGAAAGTTGATCCATCCGAGGGATAGGAATGAGGAGTAATTATTTTCGCGCACCTCGCTTCCTCGCTCAGCCAAGTATCGCATCGCATCCTATCGCTCACGTTCCCTCTTCGTTAAAGGGAGGTGAGTGGTCGTTGTAATTGCATTACTACATCCCGTTTTCGTCCTCATGGGCACTTCGCGTCACGACTTGACGGATTAAACTGTTCAACGGTTCTGACACACTATCGCTGCAGTGTGCGACTATAAAGCTTTTCGAAAATAAACGTCAACAACGCAACACAGAAAAACAACCCTGCAACCGTACGAGAGCTGCTTTTTGTATACCTGTATCAATGCGCGGAGGGAAAGGATTATTTGAGTCAAGTGATATTCGTTTGATTCAACTAAATGCGCCGAATACGGTATGCTTGCTTGCTTCAACAAAATACTTTTGTTGGTCTAACAGAAATTTTTTGAATTGACTAAACATTATGTTGGACCAGTAGATCTTGAATTGAGACAAATAAATATTTACTTCCTCTTAAAGAAATATTTTTTTCCTCTTAGCGTGTCAGTTGCGGCACACTTCGATTATTATTAATTAACAAAACTTTCTCTCTCTCTCTCTCGCTCCTCCTCGTAATTTTTCTTCTTACCTGTACCCTAGCTTCCGTCAAATCTATCTTCATCGCGATTTCTTCCCGCGTGTAGATGTCCGGATAGTGAGTCTCCTGAAATGCACGTTCAAGTTCCTTGAGCTGAGCCGAGGTGAACGTCGTTCGTATCCGTCGCTGCTTCCTCTTTTCGGCGAGTCCGTCGTGCCCCGGGTAGGCCTTGTACCCCAAACCACCTGCGTGAAAAACAAAATATTCAACGTTTAAAATATCGCTAATTCTAACCGTGGATATAACAGATATATTTGGTTCCTTATCGCATATATACTCGTCTCGAGACTGTACCGATTACGTTAACGGCACCGGAATTTCATTGGGTTAATCGAAACGACAAGCTGTTGAATTTGGTAAATCCAATGAGTTGCATGAAGGTTTCAAAATTTCCAGAGCTAAATGCGTATATCAGATACGTCGTATAAGGGAGTCCATAATCTATACTACAATTCATTTCGATTTTTTTCTGCTGTAAATTTCATAGATTTATACATGTATGCACATATTGCACATGTATGTATGTACGTACAGTATAAATAATGCATACACGTATACATCGGAGGTTTGAAAGCAAGGCAAACTTTTGTGTGCACAAAAAGTTTTAGCGGGAGAACCGCGCGGTCCGGCGGCTAAACCAGTCAGGGATGGAGGTGTAACGGGGTCCTGTAAGCTCGAGCAGAGTCAGCGAAGAGGACCGTGAGGACCGCGAGGGCTGTGCGAGCGAGGGACGTAACCATAGCAATGACTGAGAGCGAGCCATCCATTGATTTTCACTGCCATCTTGTCTCTCCGCTACTGTTTCACCGCGTCGCAAGCTGGCTACTCGCGCGAATCGCGCCCTCCCACCCCAACTTAGGGGTAGCCATAGGGACGTGCATAACCGTCGACTCCTGCAAGACGCCTTCGGGGTTGAGCGTCCCCGAAGCTGGAGGTGGATCAGAAAGCTTTCGGGGGGCGGGGAGGGGCGGGGAGGGGGTGAAGGGAAGAAAAATGCGTGGGACTTGCAAGACGTATGGCGAGAGGAAAAAGAGAGAGGGTTGATGGGACGAGGAAGGGGGGAGGGGGGGGGGGGGGGAAGAGGTCAGAGAATGGAAGAAGAACGTGGCTCGCACCGAGAATCCGGTGCTTTTTTCTTTCCTACAATTAGCCTTTTTCTTACGGATGGGTGTCTATTTTTCTACTATTTCTCTCCCCCCCCCCCCCTTCCCCTTGTCTTTTTCCCTGTACACTTGCTTCCTGTATATATTTTTCTAATCTTTCTACACGTAATTCGGTTACTACCGTTTCGTTGAGTTTTTCTCCTTTTGCCATTTGCTCACATGTTTTGTAAGAAATCTTGCAACCTACGAATTGTGGTAACTTTGTTCTGCGGTTTGGTAATTAGTAATTTATCAATGAGTGTGTACGGGCGAGAAGCGCGGATTTGGTTATTTAGGTATATATGCGAAAATAATTTAACTACACGCGTCTCGTTTGGTTACGATTAGATTTTTTATAGCGGTTATGATATTTAATACGCATCGTGCGTTCTTGCTGTTATCGTCGTTGGTAACATTTTTTAATGAGGTTGAGAAATATTAGTATACCAATTCGCAAACAAACTTACGAAGGTTTTACAATCAGTCTTATTAATACGATCCAGGTGTTTCCGTTACTGCCCAATAAATTATATCGCGTCGAATTACCAGTCTCAGAAATTTTGGCAGAAGTAGAGAATATCAATGAATAGTGGAAATCAGAAGCGCCACGTAAAGCTCAATTAATGTGCAGTGAAAAAATAAATATGCTCAATTCAGCAAAACTCGTCTCTGTGATAAAATTTTCTACAACGTACACTACAATATTAAATCAGTTATTCTTAAACCACGATATTGTTGGCTGCACGCTTAATCTCGAATCTGTTTACTACATAAACTTGCAAACGTAATTATATCGAAATACAGTTTGGCACAAGTTTCGTGGTAAGAAAATATAGTAGAAGCCGTTCGTGTTCGTCTTAAAAATAGAAATTCAGGTATATTCTTGAAACGTTTCCTCGCGTTTACTATTCACATTACTACATAAATTTAATCGAGTGATCTCTGCTCGGTCAAACAATGGAGAATCAGAAATATCGAAAACGTGAGGCTTACTTTTCGTTGGCAGAAAGTATGGCAAATAAATATAAGTATAGAATTTGGAAACTATTCGCGATACATTTTATTACACATAGCTACAGCTCACCCACGTCGCGTAATAAATTTTTCGCGACCTTGAAATGATCCAACTATATTTTTTCAACGACACAAATATTTCTTCGTCGGATTCAGTCGCGCTCCGTTTCAACGTTATATTTACATGCGAGGGTGAAAAATCAAACACATGTATTGTTTGCATTGCGAATTAGAAAAGCTAAAACCGAAGACGATCCGCCGATTACAAAGACCTGCGATGTTTTTCACCTGACAAAACTGAGTAGCGTTTAAACTGAAAAGCGTTAAAAAAAAATCCATCACGTAAATTTTCTGATACATTTTTTTTGTCTGTTTTCTTAGTACTGCTTGAGTTGACTTCCAATTTCTCTGTTAATTATATGTATTAATGTGAGCGTTGATACTTAGATATTCATCTACCCTCACTACTTGTAGTTTGTGATGATTTTAAGCATATTTAAGTAAAAGCTACGTAAGTAAAAGAGAAAAGGATTGAACAGAAGTTTTAAAGAGAGTAGAAAAAGATATCGCAAGTCTTTTTGTCTTATCCAGTCTCTTAAGTCTTGTTTAAAACTAGTGCTGTTCACTTTATAACTAGACATTCAGTTTTATATTGTTTATATTTTATTTTTCCATAAGAATTGTTCACAAATCTGTAATCATGCATATCTTGCATAAAAACAAATCTCCATGTGCTGTAAAAAAAAAAAAAAAAAAAAAAAAAAAAAAAAAAAAAAAACCTAGCGCTGTATTTTAATTCAATATACCTAAATACCTAAAAAAAAAACGGTATTACTTCGCGAGGAAATTACATTCGCGCTTCTGGCGAACGTGATCAAAATCCGCAACAAAGTTACCCCCGGATAAATCGAACAATGCGACAATCAGGACCTGCACTGGCCGCATGTGTAGCCAGACTTTTCTCCCTAGTTTTCTTTCACCGTAACCCCAATCTCGTTTCGCGATAAGCCGGTGCAGTGCTTGCCAAATCAGGAAAACAAATAAGAAAAATCATTTCTTTTCTCGGTCCTGATTTCGCCCGATACGAATCATCTTTGCAAAACAAAAAACAATTTCCACTTTGATCGAGTCGCGTATTGCAAACATTTTATTTGTTATGCGCAAAATATATGCAGGTATGTATAATCGTTTTGCAGAAATTTAATCAGACGCTTTGTCGCTTTGGCTGTCTGCCACTTTTTCGCACAAGTAACACCTTGTTGTTTTTTTTTTTTTTTTTCGCTTTTTTTAACACACTTTTATCAATTTATTATTAAATAATTCCGTGCAGAATGACGCGAGCTGTGAACTACGCTATAAGCTACAAATTGACGATCGAAATATTGGCGCATGTAACTTTATATTTATCCAGCGGTACTTGAGCCGTCGCTGCACGTTGTGTTTCTCAATTTTGTATTGTTATCGTGTTAACTGATTCTTAATATGAGATTGAACGACAGATAAAAAGTTCAGTAAACTGAAACCTGAATCGTAAGTAAAATAGATCTGTCCGAAAAATGACGTGTATGTATGTACACGTTTCACGAACGTCTGCAAGCTTCTCAGGACGTACGGTTCAAATTCACCTTTGTCATCTGACAATCTATTTAGCAAACAAAACTTGCGGAATAATGTAGTGTCGAAAATCCCAGCCGCGAATACACCAGACAGATTTATTGCTTACGCGAAACAGTTTGCGTAAGAATTTGAAAAGATTATCATTCACACGTATTTTTATATAATTCTTACGAAAAGTTGAAACTAGTTTTTTAAAACCAGGTTGTGAAAAGACTGTCACGTTTGAGACTTGGCTCATTCCCAAAAATGCGGGGGTAGGTATAATATCCCTAGCTATACCTAGATGCATATTACACCTTACACTTTTCACCGTTTAGATCCGCGTTGTGAAAATTTTCCGACTTTCATGATTTAACGAAGCAAGTATAAAAAGATCGTCACATTCGTGAATTTCTGTAAAAATAATTCTGTGGTCTAGATATACTTTCAAGGTAAGTCAATCTGATAGTAATTACTTGACTTTAAACACTGATAATTTATCGATATGAAACTAACGTAAGTTTCTGGGATGATATCCGAATTTATTTATAGATATCTAACCAATTGGAACTGCTTTTAGGTAAGAAAAAAACTGGAATCTCTTACAGGTGTGAAATATAAGCGACCTTAGAGAATTGCTAAGAATGTGATTCGATGGCTTAGAAATTGATTATTCCGGTAAAACAGTTATATATTTGTTTACCGTTGTAAAATATAAATATGATATTCGACTTAAGTATACAACAAAGTATTTCAATATTCCTAATACAGTGAATCCGTGCGGGGACGACAGGTTTCAGAAAATAATTTTATCAGCGAAACAAAGATACCTCTCCGTATATCAGACACCGAGTGAAATTCGCGGTGTCTGCGACAAACTGGTAAAAGAACAAATTCTTTTTTACCGAAGTTAAAACGTCAACGTTTTGACACGCTAATGGGAAGCATAATTTTTTTCCGCACCAACTAACAATAATTTGGACAAAGGTACGCGAGCACGTAGGGTAAAACAAACATTGGAAACACAGACTTTCAAACTCACCCTGAAGGTTGATCGCCGACGGAAATATGGAGGCAGCGTGTCGATGAACATCCTGACTCCGGGCGGCCATAACCGAACACGGAGTAGCGTGGGCCCCGTGATGCCCGTGGGCATGAGGATGAGCGCCGTGATGAGGCCCAAGGGGGTTCGCACCGCCGGTTCCCGGGTTCCCGGCGTTGCCAGGATATCCGGCCGCCCTGGCCGCGGTGTAGCGATAAGCGGCCTGGCTCATCTGCGAGCAAGAGCTGAGGTCTCCGTATCCGCATTGCATTTCACTTGCAGCGAGGGCGCAACTTGAGGCTTCGAAACCGGCGGCCGCCGCAGCCGCTGCTTGATTCAGATAAGAGTAGTCCATGCTCGAATCACTTCCGGTTCCCGGGATGTCGCCGCTCCTTCGTCTCCTCGATGCAGGGTACGTACCTCCTCCTGGACTCTGGCCGTTCCGTCCTTCCGTCCTTATTTTTTCTCGCCGCTTTTTCCCGCCATCGGAGGGGCCTCCGGCTCTTGACTGCGGCCGCGACACGCGACCCGGAAGTGGCCGGCGAGGCCGACCCGGTGCCCCGACGGGCAGACCCAGGGGTCGACGGCGAGTATCGCGAGGTAAGAGGCGCCCCGGTGTAAGGCCAGGCCAAGACCTTGGCCGAGCGGCCTGGACGAGGAGATGTTAAACCCACCACCTCTCCTCGCGGTGTACAATTCGCCCGCGACGGGTATACTCTCGCTCTGTAATCGGATCAGGCGATATCAAATTATTGCGATTATCCGTGATAGCCAAGTTTTTCGTCCCGCTAAGAGCACCCGAGACAACCGACTGGTGGGTTTCCTCAAAATCAAATGATAAGCTTAATTCAATAACATCGTAAAGGGTGCGCGAGGGCGTGGCTTTCGACGTGGAAGCGGCATGGCTTCGGCGGCCCTCGACGCCCCCGGATTCGCTGCTCCCGGGGTGCTCCCACCCCCGCACCCACGGCGAACGACCATTCCGCTCCCTCCCTCGGGCTTCTCACCCCCGGGGGAAGCGGGCACCGACCGCCCACCGTTTCCCGCCTCCACCCACCAACCCCCGTTGCAGGAACGGGGGTGGGAATTTGGGGGATGCCGCCACCCTCGGGAGGACCTCCGCGTAGCGACAAACGGAGTGATGGAGGAGCGAGCCGACGCGGCGAGGCTTCTCCGGAGGTGCGCGACCACCATCATGGTAAAATGAACGCTATCATCCGACGGCGAAGCCGGCTAATGTTTTGAACAAACAACCCTTGATTTTACGATCAATTGTAGTAAGTGACCCCTGGGCCAGGTACCCAAAACCTTTGCTTTGTATTGAACCACCGGAACGATTCCGCTTATCTAGTCTTTCTGCATTCGGTCGTTATTCTACTCAGGCCACTTTACCTCGGCATGTATAATCCTGTCATTAAGATTCAGAATTTTTAAACTTGGCTGAACTTTCTCTATTTCAAGTTTCGATCATTCGACACTACGGTCACTCTGTACTTTTTTCACACGTGCGGTCCTTCGTCATTTGCGCGATTCCGTGGTCGTATAGAAAATTGTAAATTAGTGACACAATTTGTTTACATCTGTAGGTATTGTCGCCAAATTCAAGCTCCGTGGGAGAACCCGAATTGGTTTTTTTTAATCGAACACTGCTGGCTGTAAGAGATCCGACAACTTTGCCCTTCAAATCTCAATGCGTTTGCGACAAATGAACGTGTTAACGAAGCTTCGGTTTTTGACGATTGGTCGAAATCACTGACGTACATTATACTTTCCCCGAAGTATAGTATAACCGTGAAAGGTTCCGTGTAGTGCGGAAAAGAATTAATAAAATGCACTGAATAATGTCTAAAATTTGTTTCGCGTATTCGGACTACGAGTAGTTTGAATGCATATCTACACACGCTCCGGCACCGTTTCGAGGGATATGTGTATCGATTTCCCAAGTTCATTCTTTTCCCAGAATGCCAGAGCTACTCTAACAAATTGACAGAATTTGAAGACTGAGTTGAATGATTTATATGCGATCCACTCCCGAGTCCTGCCGCCTTTTTCTTATTCTTTTACTTCTTCTTTCTCTTTTTCTTCTTCTTTGATTCAGTCAGAAAATAAAAGCATAAAATAATTTTCTTGCGCCTCCTTTTCACTGGTTCTTATTATATTTCCGTCTCGGCGAAATTTGATCCGAGTATTATAGAAACCCTGTGATAAAACCGGTCGTGCACAGTGCATAAACTTCCGATAAATAACTGCATGTACCGTCCCACGTACAATACATTTAGTACTAAAAATCAGTGAACCGTACCGTTGACCTGCAAGAGGTAGTTTCGAAAGATCCGGTGTTGCGACTGGGGGGTGAAATTGTACAGAACCAATTGGGCAAGATCTCCCGGTACGCCCGGGAGATTCGACGTTCGATACGGTCAATAATTGAGCTAAACTTTTGTTCACGAAGAGCGGCGTTGTTTCGATCCAAACCGTACACCTACATAGGTCCGTACGTATGCCTATCTTCAACGGACAAATACCTGATCGTGTATCTTCTGCAGGATAAACTATACGAGGCGAGGCTTTCATTGTTCCGTAGTATATATCCATCCGTATAAGATGCGCGAGGTCTCTGTAATGAAATTTTCCTCGCTTTAGTTGTTTGCTCGACGATAAATTGACGATAAATAAAAGCGTAAAATTTTTTACTGCACGTATACAAGGTAGACGGAAACACGCTCCTCGCCCCCCCTTCTGGCTCTTCTACCTTCGGTATTATCCCAAGGGATGAACGGTGCGACACTTGTATTGCACTTGTTCTCACGAGTCGATCGCCGCTCCCGCGTGTATCCTGCGCTTGCCCGAGTCTCCGTAACCCGGGGAGGGAATCCCCTCCCTAGGGATCCGCGGCACACGTCGCACGCCACGGCCGGGGTTCCCCGCACGAAAATTCTCTACACTTCTCTAGCTGCTATTGCTCCGTTTCTGCCGTTCAGACGCGCTGGCACATGCACGCCGAAATAACGGAAAAGGGGACGCCGGCGGTCTGCTACATATGTCCTTGATTTGTCCGGAGAATAATATTCTCCTCCAAAGTTGATTAAATATTGGTTAGGTGCCTCGCCTCCTGCTCTCCACCCTCCACTTGACGCCCCGTAGGAATACAATTTAATATTTCTGGACGCCGTTCGGATTTCTACTCGGGAAATACATTCATCTTCATCGAGCTGTACGTCTACAATTTACTCCGTTCCAAGCACGGTTGAGTTGGTTTTTTTTTTTTTTTTTTTTACTCATCCCGGTTTCCAGTCCACACAGGTTGTTTGTTGTTGATATTAAGACGGTTGAATAATCATGATTCCGGATGACTCGGTTATAACATTGTTATATTCTACTGAAACAATTAGATAATGCAAAATGTAATTAGTAATTGTGAAAACACAATATTGTTATTGGATTGCACAAACGCACCGTTATGTAACGTTTTAATCGACGAAATAAAGAAATTTTTAATTACCTTGAAAGTTGGGGGATATAAAAATCCATTTACATACACCCCTACATATATACGCACATGCCTACGCACACGTGTATTGTATACAATATAAGCACCGTTCGCAGAAACGTATTTCAATTCTGATTGTGAGCCGCATTGCCGGCCTGAAAGCAAACACGAGCAACAAGAGGTGAAATAAAAGCTCGCAATGGAACAGCGCTACCTGAATGATATTCCCACCAATGCAGATGCTTCTGTATATGCCAATAATGTTCGTTAATCAACGGATGCAGTCAATCAAACGACCGTGGCATCGCGCACAGTGTGAGGATAAATTTTTAAACGTGTCGCGTGAAAAATCGCTGGGAGTCAATTTTACCGTCGAGATATTCTCTGACATAATCGTCTGATGAAAATCAAATTACACAAATGTCTACTAATAATTGCTTGTGCATGAAAAAACTAATAATCAATCAACGAATAAGTTACGCATGCCTTGCATTATACATATTACATGTATTATTATGTATAAATTACGCTGAAAAGTGATTCACGGTTAAGTAGGTACATACCGTTACGGAACAGCATTGCGATATTAAAAGAAGCAAGAACACCTACACAGAGCCTCGACCACCCACTCGGTGGTGTAAATTCGCCCTGCAGTTGTACTTACAAAAGTAAGCGGCAAGGTCCACATAACATTAGATGATTGTAAGTTTCTAATTTAATTAAGCAGACGGAGGGGCCGTGCGCTCGACTATAATCAGTTTAGCTGCAGGAGGCAATAGGAGGGTGAGCTGAGGATGGCTGAGGGTGCCGGGGGGTGGTCGGGCGGTGTTGGAGGTGGGGGGTGGGGGGGCGTCGCGACGTCTATTCTCAGGGCCTCGCGACGCCCGAAGCATCTCTGCAGCGTTTCAGCTGGCACAGCCGTTCCCAGATTGGCTTTCGTTCTTCTGGAGCTCAGTCAAGCCTCGCCTACACAAGGATATTATGCTCCTTCGATACCTCGGAAATAAGTCCTCGATCCCTATTACTCCTGCAGATCTATCACTGTTTAATCCCGGTAATGCGTGTTGCAAACTGTGAGGCATTTCCTTGTTGGAACCGCGTCTCCCAAACACCGCGGATGTGTAGCTATATGTATTATGCAAAGTAGCATCAGCGTAGAGTCATACTGCGGCACAGGTGTAACTAATCCATCAATGCCCTGCCACTGTCGCGTATACGTCACCGGCTCATCTCAGGGTTCCACACAAATAACTATCATCATCTCGTATGGAGTCCAGTATAGTATCTGTAAAGTAGAAATTTATAATGCATTAAGCGCGGTGGAATTGTTCAATATATTGTTTAGAGCACTTTAACTTGCAGTAATCCGTGGCAAATTAACAGCTAATTCAAAGTTCAAAACATGAGCTTGATATAATTAAAGTGTTGGAATGATTCTTTCTCCCCCCTGCACAATGAAATCTTTCCAATATACGGAATCACTTATGCACCCGATCAGTTATATTTTTTAATTGATATATACTAAAAATAGTTTTGCTATAATCGCAGGATAAACGCAGACAGATTTATGATCAGAAATCGTGTTGAAAAGAAATATCGATTTCATATTGCATTCGTTGAAATCGATTAATCGTGTGTGATTTTGGCCGAGCTTTAATTATTCCGTGTATTATAAAACAATGAATAAAAACGGGAAAATTCATGCATATTTATCTGAAACTAATAAATTCGGAATCTAAAATGCCCATTTCACACTCATGATGCACGATAGAAAATTACGAACGATATCTGTAACGCGTTTCATCCAACACAAAATTCATGATAACACCACGTGGAGCCGTGATGCTGTATTATCAACATCAAACCAGTAGTGATACCTGTTAAAACACGTGTAAACTAAACTTTTCGCTTGCTCGCCAAGTAACAGTCGCTCAATTTCTCATGGCGTCGTCGGTTAGAAACCTGCTCCACCACCGATCACCTGTATACCAGATCAGTGTTATCCACAACAATACAACAAGGTTGTTATTGGTTAGATGTTGAAACGTGATTAGTAGAGAGAAAATGAGAGAGAGACGAAAATTTCTCAGGGTCAAACCGGTCTCATCAGAGTTTTTAGGAGAAACGCGAACCAGTTTAGGCTGATTATAATTCAACGTTCCAGCAGTTACAAGTTGCGAACCCAGCGAATATCCCTTCCCCGTACTGTGATGTATAATATTATGCAATCACTTTTATACCTGGAGAACCTTTGACATTTTTGCGCGCGCGCGCGCGAACAAACGACGAGCGTGTTATGGCGGTCACGTGGACTGTGAGTGTCGGGTTTCGAGGTTAGTCTTTGTTTGAAATTCGTTATTAAGGGTGTTGTTGAAGTGAGGAAGATGAACGCTGATGGGTCTGACAGCGAGAGCTCGGACAGTAGTAACGAGTTTATGGTAGCCCCGGATAAGCTGAAGTCAATATCGCCGTTTTTCACAAAACCTACTCGAAAAACAGCGAGCGCACCAAAGAAGCTCGAAAGTTCGGAGGAGTCGGATTTTGATTACGAAAATGAATCCCACGGTAACAATGATGACCTCATGGCTCAGGTCCTCAAGAACCTTGAGGCGACGAAGAAAAGTCAAGCGATTCAATCTGATCAGAGCAGCGCGGAAAAACCTGAAAATACCAAACCAGTGAAAAAAGAACTCACCAACGAAATAGCTGATCTTCTACTCTTGGGAGAAACTGGAGCGACAGCTTCAACTGCGGAGCAAGATCAGGACGAGCCGGACGAAGAAGGACCAGCTGAAGACTCCGCTCCGTCTAACTACAGTATTCCAAAAGAAGGGGTAAAGATAACCCTGGTCGATTCGAAACTGATTTTCAATCAGAGGAAGAAGAAGAAACAGGAAACGCTTGAAGATTTGTTGAAAAAGAAATTGAATCAACAGCTTAGGTCCAATCAAGTATTGATACACAAAGTAGGACTCCTCTGTTGGATGGCGCACGGTTTTTACGTAAACAAGCAAATTAACAATCCGATATTACTTGCAGCTGCACTAAAATTGGCACCAAAAAACTGCTACCCAAAAGGCAGGGTTGATCTGTCTTATCTTGAAAAAATCACCAAATGGTTTCAAGGTGTGTTTACGTTTCCTACGGGCAAGCCAGAGTCCGGCATTACGACGCTGAATTTATTGAGGAGACTCAAAGACAAAGAGATCCACAATTATCAAGAACTCGTATTACTCTACGTAGCAACGCTAAGAGCCTTGGGGCTGACCTGTCGCTTGGTTATATCCCTGCAACCCCCGGCTCTTAAAGTAACAAAAGAGCAGCTCATCGCCCCAGAGTCTTCCAAAGTGAAAGATGCAAAGGTAAAAAAGGAACCGAAAAAAGAAACGGCCACCAGAAGCCCAAAAATATCACAAGAAATGAAAATTCCTGGACAAGAAACGGAAAAAGGAAATATATCAGCCAGGCTTCGCAAAGCCACTGAGGCCAGGAGAAGGGCAGCTGAAATTCTAAAAAGAAAAAAAAGTACGAATTCAGATTCTGCGGAGGATGTTAAACCACCAGCTAAAAAATTGAGATCAAGAACGGTGGCTGCCGCGATACCCGTTGACAAGAAGGGCAAAAGGAACTCTGATAAAGTGAAAAACGACAAAGAGGTGACTGAAAAAGGTGGAAGAAGTTTAAGGTCGCGGGCAAAAACAGCTGACAAGCATTGGCCAAAAGATGAGGATACGGATGACGACGATGATGATGATGATGAATACAAAATGGATGATGATAAGGAGGAGAATGAGGATGGCGAGGAAGATACGGATGATGAACCATTTGAAAAAACTCACAGGTCAAAGCACAAAGCATCAGCTTCCAAGCAGCGTTCTCGCAGTCAGAATAAAAACACTGCATCTAAAATTAAAAAACAGTCAAATACAGGTTCAAGGAGGAGCTCAACCGCCAGGAAACTGATATCGTCTGATGAAGATGATGAAGAGAACAATGAGAAGCCAAAGAAAGTGAAAAACACAAGGGATATGTGGGCAGAAGTTTATGTTGAATGCGAGGAAAATTGGATAAGTGTCAGCGTACCAGATGCAAAAATTCATTGCATTGCCGAGCTATACGTAAATATCATTCTCTTGGTCTGATAAATGATGAATCTGCAAATAGGTAACAGTAAGACACCGCTTTGATACTTGTAGAAAAATGCTACGGATCCAGTGCTGTACGTCATGGCCTTGAATTCTGAGGGTCGAATCAAGGATGTAACACGCCGATATTGTCCCCACTGGCTGACCGTGACCCGCAAACAACGGATCGATGAAAAGTGGTGGCTGGAAGCTCACACTCCTTGGAAAGAACCTGAAACAGCCTTAACAAAAGCAGAGGATGAGATGCTCAAGCAAAAGTAATGAACTGTATCTGTCTTTTGATATGTATGATACTTATCTGATTAATGTTCCATAGAAATAAATGAAAAATCATTGTTTCTTACAGGGAACTGGAACAACCCCTACCAAAGACAGTTTCGGAGTGCAAAGGTCATCCTCTGTACGTTCTGCCCAGACATCTTCTCAAATTTGAAGCCTTTTACCCGCCGGATGTCGTTCCACTTGGCTACGTTCGTGGCGAGCCTATATACTCTCGTCATTGTGTTCACACATTGCGCTCCCGCGAAACGTGGATCAAAAGCGCTAGGGTAGTGAAACCAGGAGAGAATTGCTACAAAGTTGTTAAAGCAAGACCAAAATATGATAAGGTACATCATGTTCAGTTATTACAATTGCGCTATCTTATTGATTGCAATTTGCATAACATCATGCCTACACATCCCAATGGATTTCTTGTACAATGACCACACGGTGTTGATGGAAAGCTTTCAGGTGCCAGGCTGAAGGATGAGTCTCTGGAAGTATTTGGAAAATGGCAGACAGATCCGTACGTTCCACCAGAAGCCAAGGATGGGATTGTGCCTCGGAATGAATATGGAAATGTGGATTTATTCAAACAGTGTATGTTGCCTAAAGGAACTGTTCACATTCAGCGTGAGTAATCTATTAATATAGAATAACATCCGTATTGTATGTCATTGGCTACTGTTGGTATAAAAATAATACCTGTACAGGAATAACGTCAGATGTGTATTTTTTTTCTATCCAGTTCCAGCACTGAACCGCATTGCAAGAAAGTTGGACATTGATTGTGCTCCAGCTGTGGTGGGCTTCAATTTCGGAGGACATGGGGCGCTGCCTGCTTTTGATGGATTTATTGTCTGTGAGGAGTTTGAAGATGTTTTACGGGAGGCTTGGGAAGTGGAACAAGCAGAGGCAGATAAGCGTGCCAGAGAGAAATACGAGAAGAGGGTTTACGGAAATTGGAGGAAGTTGATTAAAGCTGTTTTCATCAGAGAACGACTAACAGCTAAATATGATTTTAATGCTGACGAAGAAAAAGAAAAATCCAGCACATCCAATAAGCAAACGAACAAACGGGTAAAACAAACCAAAGTTGGTGGGAAAAAAACAAAGGTTGACAAAAAAAAATAGATCATAAGTAAACGTGTCAGCTCGTTGATCATTGCGGCACTTTTCAAAGATTACGAGAAAAATTCAATTATTTTCCTCCACACCTTTACCGCCAAAGTATTTTTAAAAGTCACAAATTACTTTTCCGTACTTCGGCATTCTATATTGTTAAATTCTATAAATTAAACTTTAAAAACTTTAAAAGTTCGATATTGTGGCCCTTATATGTTTTGATCTTTCTATTTGTTTACCCTGACCTTGTCATAGTCTGTAAATATCATTAAAAATGGTCTTCTTTTTTTTACCTCAACGTCTTCTATAACTCATAGTTTGTAAAACACAGTTATCAAGTATGTATAGAAATAGCTGGGTATTGAAGAAACATGCGCCACGAATGTTTTCTTGTTCTTTTCACCAATGTGGTTTGAAGATACACCGCAAGCATCAATCACTATTGAATGCCAATTATTCGAGTGCTGCCTGTTCCAGTTATGTAGTTATATAAGCACAATAATATCGACTGGTATTCTTCTGATTTGTTTTTAGCTTGAATTTCAAACAGATTTTACAATATAACGGCTATATCTTTCTTAGAATTATGCTCAACACTTTCATTCTAAGACAATTATGCGAAATTAAGTAATACTTTGTCCGTTGTACAATCTTTCCTGAATTCATCATTGATACAGTTGACATGCTGTGTGCATGTACTTGGTATTAAACAAATAAATACATGTAATTCACTAACACCTCGTATATTTCTCATATTACCACGTCTCCATAAAAATTACCCAACGACAAGAATAGCTTTAAAAAACCGCTCTTGCCTCATTACTAAGTAGTATATTTATAACTTTAACACGTATTGTGACATATGGTAATTCAGAAAACAAATGTCATTTTTGGGCTGAAAATAATGCAGGCACAGTGGAAATTTTTCCACGTGAATAGAAATGATGTTTTAAATAAACACCGTAATAGAAATGGAAAACATCAGACTAAAGAGTGTACATTTTATTACACTTATATATTCGGTCTAGATTAGTTAACAACAATTATTCACATTTCCCTATACAAATACACATACTTACACATTCTATATTTAATTAATATAATAACGAGACTAACTGCAATACGTCATCAATCGTTTACACAGCCTAATAAACTTGTAAGTAGTAAAATATCATCTAATCGAGTAACGCTTGCGAATCGCGTTCATGTATCACATAAAGTAAATTGTTTAATACAGCACGTTTTTGAAGCCAGTAATAACCCAAATACCATCAATTCTTACTAGCATAATTTAACCGTCGACACTGATTGTGTGTATTGTTATTAATGCTTGATATAAAGACTTATTGAACTATTTCACAGCTATTTCGAATAACTGACAGTTGTCAAAGCATAAATTTTTTATTAACATACTCGGAATTCGGATTCCGAATAAATATTTCAATGAGCTTTCACGCTTCTTGACTCTAATCATGAATTTATGAATTTCAAGTTTAAAGTACATTGTCAAACTGATTGATAATCTATGTATATGCACAGTACTGAGCATGCATTGAACAAGTACGCGTTTCTATTTTAGGGAGACCAAATCGACTATTTCTTTCAATATTTTCTCATATAATAATAATTTCGAGTTTGAATATTGAGTTGATGTATAGTAAAATTTATGTGTTAAATTTTATATAACATATTAAGTTTAGAGATCTATATTACTAGAGATAGAAAAATATTTTAGTGACAAGTTTGAGATTCTGGCTAACAAACAGCTCATTTAATACATTCTAAGTAGAATCCGCTTTTGGTAAATTATCTTATTCAATAGAAAATGGAATAACCGTCAGAGTTCCAATCATGAAAGTTGCCTTGTTCTCTAATTGCTTATGAAGAACAATATTTACGGTTTACTTTTTTAAATTGAAACATAACTTTATACTGTCATAAGTTCTATCCCATCTACATCAAAGTAACACAATAGTTTATCTAATACAATAGACGCTCGATTTAATCATATGTATTTCATACATCAAAGCAACAAGGATATATTTGATCCAAACAAAGCTTCCAATCCTTACTAAGGTGGCACCATCGCGAAATTTGACTCGTTTGTAGTAAAATCGTAAGACAGTGTAAAATCAATCAGTGATAAGTAGAACTTACTCCAACAGTCTTGTAGAGCTGGAGGTAAAAAAAAAAAAAAAAAGAAACGTAACACAGATTTGTTTTGGAATACCCTAATACATGTGCCGAAACATCACCATTTAGGTAAAATTGTCGAGTTCCATATTGAAGGCATCACTAGATCCGATAACTGAACGCTACTCCGAACACCTCAACTTATGATCCATGCGGCCACTTAAATGCTATATCATTTCGACCCTGAACAGTTCATTATCAGTCTTAGTACACCATTTGCTTGTAAAATCATGAATTAACATGATTGCATATTTATATGACGGGTAGCAAACGGTTTAAGGTTGTTCAATTGAATTGCACCACTGCAACGTTACATAAGCCACCTCTAGTACCACGAACATTACATGAGCCACGACCAGTAATGTGTTCGACTGAAATGCCTTCGGTTTCACTATTCATTAATAACAAGTAATTTGAATAATTTTACATCAGCTAAGAAGCTTAAACCACAGTCGTAAATTTCCAATTGGAAAAGATAAATTAATACCAACGAAAGGAAATGTTTCAGTTATCTCAGAATTATGGTTCTACCATATATCACAGAGCTGGCACTGGGAAACAGAATATTCCCACCTATATCTCTTTGTGGACTAATAATTTCATTGATACATGACAACGAAAACTCATGCCTATTCTTTGTTACACTTTTAATTCAAACAACGGTATTCGCAAAATTACATAGCTTCGTACGAAATACGAACCACCCAGTATACTAATTGCCTAATACAGAATTCCAAGTTGTAAAGTTAAATTGACCTAAATACGACCAGCAAACAAGACTCGTATTTAACCTAATCCGAAAAACGTGCTAAACTAATTATACTGTTGATATCCATATCCCGTAATTATAATGCACCTCCTAGATTCCAGAATACGAAATTCCCTTGTTACCCTCTATTCGTTTCTAGATCACGAATATAATTGATTTCCTGCCATTGTAAGAATCAGCCAACACTTCAACGACTGTAGCAACTAATATATTACCCAAGAAAAACCTCACCGCTGCTTATGCGGTTTAATATTGTCTCTTGAATCCACAGCGCTCAAAGCTATTCCAAGCTGAGCTGCGTAATAGGTAATCATTATAAATACCTGAAACATATATGCTTGTATGTACATATTTCTGTTGATACGAACCGTGCAAACTTGAGAGTTACGTAACAGCAACCATCATTATTTTTTGGTACCTGAGCATACGATATAGGACTGTGAAAGTAGTGGAAACCAATCAAAGCATCTGATATAACGAAGCATATACCACCGGCACAACTACACATTTTTGACCAGGTCCATAATTCCTGTTGATGAAACAAAAGGACAACATCCTTGTTATAGAGGCATTAAAGAGCCTATTAATGTTGGAACTACGTTGAATATAAAGCGTTGAAAACGTACAGCTAATTAGCAAACACTCTAATGATGTGAGTGTTGATACAGTTAATGCAGAATCAATTTACCTCAAAAAATTGCACCCTTGCTATAGCTCGCCATGCCATTGTTGTTAAAAGTATTGTATACAACGGAACCCCAATCATCAAGACACCATTTAGACCAGGCATCAAAAGAAAAATAGCTGTAATTATAAACTTTCGTAAAAATGTTGGATCACACTTTGTTTTACAAATTGGAAATTGAAAGTCGGCAATGTCTTTTATATGGATCGATCAATTATGCCAGTGGGTAACATATTCTGTTGAGATGAGAAAATATTTGAAATATAATATCAGCAAGGTTTTTGTGCATCATGCACTTCATTTTAAGTCAGACTATGAGTAATAGGAAATTCATAATCTCACAACTGATATACTTACCAACTGCACATAGGGCATATAATATTGCTCCTAACACTCCATTCAATGGAACGAAGCCAAAGGCTTTAGTATAAATGACTTGAGCAATAGCAAACATTCCCATTCCTGGAACAAAGCAGGCTGGCCATACCAGCAGGGCATCACCTATACAGCTGAATAAAAGGCCAGTCACTATCCGACGAGGAAATGCATATCTGATCAGCGAGAAAGAATGAAAAGTTATTCAACGTTTCACAGTTGCAAAAATGACATATTTTTTGCATTTTACCGCTGTATCAAACTCACTCTTCAGACAAGTTAATTCCATGGAGAAGAATAAAAACGATAAGACTGATGATCGGCAAACATTTAAAACAGGCAGTTAGCAGGGAGGGCTGCTCTGCTAATAGAACAAAGTAGACTGATACACTTTTGAAAAATGGTACTAATTTCGGACCAACACTTTTTATCTGAAACAAATGTAAAAATGTTTGTTTAACGAATTCGCCTTTTTCTATACTATAGTCTTGATTTTCGTTTTTTACGATTTTCTCGAAATATACTGCATATCAAATAATTGGCAAATATATTAAATAAGGGTAAAATTTTCCGACAAACTGATTGCTATTTACTTTGTAGAATTATGTTCACATTGCGAAAAATACGCTGATTTTCAAGAAAAAAAATCAATTTCTTAAACTACAAATAGAAAATTAATTAATATTATTTAAATGCAACTTTGCAATGATCTTGAGTATATTAGTATTTTAAATTCGCGATGGCATATAAGTTGTTTGACAATTATAGATACATCGTGATGGTCAGAACCGTTGTTTAGAAATTTCTGAATTGACTGAAATTGAAGGGAATACTAATTACAATTTGCAAACTCTAGTAGTGCGGTTATTCTAACAATAAGCTTGGGAAATATCTATTTTTCCCCGATGTTTCGTTACGCTGATGTTACTTATAACTGCAACGTCGTTATAAACGCGGATGATCGCGCACGTGATATTCAAGAGCGCGCGAAAGCATAAATCAAATTAGTATTAATTAATATTTTTTCCAAGTCAAAGATGTGTGTTAATTCGGTATATTTTCATCCAAAGATGTGCGCAATATTATCCGAGAGCTGAAATTTTTTGAAATTCACAACAACAACCGCGTGAAATTTCACAACGTTTTACGCCAATTACTTTTGTAAACAAATTAATCGTCGCGTGCACGTACGATGTGCGATTATAATTACCGTGAATTTTCACGTGCAAATATTGAGTCTATGTATAAATTTACGCAATAACTAAGCATTAAAATTGATGTATTAATTTTGTAATTCAGATATTAACGAATATATGAATTACGTGAGGTTCAGGGTTCGATTATATAGGATAGGCGTCAGTGTACTATTTCGGCAAATGTAATACCGGGGGAAAATGGAGACGAAAAATTTGGAGATATACTTCCTACACGTGCCAATGTTATTTTTGGATAAGTATACAATACTATATTGTATACATAAACGCATACGCGGATATGGTACGTGTAGTTTTTGAACAAAGAAAATTAATTTTTATACCCAGTTAATCGGAATATTTACTGCGATCGCGAAGTTATCATCGTCAATTAAAAATGTTGTATCGTATCGTTCGTCTGTTATTATCTCGTGTTTTTCTTCGAGTAACGTGAAAACGATTGTGTACATATAGATATACACAATGCGGAACTTTTGGCGAAGCCATCGAACAGCGATAATATATATTACACACACCTGTATATAGGTATATATAATACCGTTATACTCTATTGATGTAATTATTTTTTAATCTGCAGGTCGTATAAAGTAGATCGTGTCGCATATTCTGCGCCAATTACAAATGTGCGTATATACCTGTAATATTAACTTCTTTGTTCGCGCAGTGCAAGCGAGATAAGCTTGCAACATAACATCGAGTGCACGTATGCATGTATAATTCAGAGTAACTAACAATAAGTTAATGAAATATTTACGAACTTGATTATTGAATGCGTAAATCACAACGGCATAGATGATATTTCGACTTTTGATTTAAAATATTAATATTAACAAAAATTCGTTGCCTTCGAATTTCAATCAGTTTACGACCGTTTAAATATAAAAATCGAAGCACAACACATAATTAATGTTTGTGCGTATCTCGCGCACACTTAAAATCGCTTAAAACACGTCAAATGTTGACGTTAAGAAGAACTAGATGCCGTTCCAGTAAATATATTTACGAAAAAAATAAAGAAAAAACATTAATAACGCTCACCACTTGTGCGGTCGATGTCATTTTGCAGTGATTCGTTTGCTTTTATTATTCCATCAATCCGTAGGTATTTTTTCAATCAATCTTTAGGCAGGATTTTCTCTTTGTGTCAACAAGACGTCAAACGACCACCGTCCGCCGCACACGAGACAACTGGCTGCACTGTCGTGTTGTAAAGGGGTATATACGTTATATATTTGTATCGTTTCGACAAACTCGCGCTGCGTTTATAACGAACGTCAAGGTTCGTTCGATCGCAACGTACGGGGGGTAACCCGACGGTACCTGATTGGTCTCAGGCTTAAAGCTCGATCGAGGCCTCAATCTCCAGGCTCAACTCGTAAAATTCATTATCTTTTCAGTTTTCATTCTCAGCCGTTATCGAGAATTCAACGTTATTGAAATTAGGCACGAGCTGAGCTTCGATTTTTCCACACGCTATCCGAAGCACCGTCGTCTGGTCGGATATTACTTCTCATTTTGCTAAAAAATTTCATATTACACACAAGGCGTACGTATCAGACCGATCACTGTGATTCCTACCTTACCGACCGAACAGGCATTTCTCGTTTGCGCATGTGTTATAGCTACGTCAAGGGTGTGTTCATACCCAGCATTGTATATTTACACAACACACCGACGACCGGTTTATCCTACCTATAGTTCATTGCTCACAAACGTATCTATCCCTGGAGCCCGAGTTTTATAAAGCGGTACTATAATGATTTAACAGAGAATTGGTGTGACATGTGACTGAACGCTGAGTAGAGAATGTGTACGTGACCTAAGAATGTTGGCCAGGAAAAATAGTGTCAAGTTTCCCGCAGCTCGCATTATGGAAATTTCCAATTTGTACCTAAGTGTCGTTTCATTGCGTACGTGAATACCAAGTTTTGTTTTTCTTGTTTTTTTTTTTTTTTAATATCACGCTATCTACTTCAGGGCAGCTATATCGTGTGATAACAATCAACACCGACCTGCAATACTCAAATAATAGAAACGGATCGACGTTCAAAGAATGAATATCTCTACGGTTCGGTATAATGACGTTAATCACAATTGACTATTTAACCATGTTTCCATTACAAAGAGTAAGCTCTGACTGTAAAGAATCAATATTCCGAGCGCGTACTCTCGGAAAGTCTTAACGATATTCTTTTGTCTTAAACGTTCGCATTAATCCTGCCTCTAAAGTCCGTCGGTGTAATTTCGATGTAAAGTTGGGTGCCTGTCCTAACCAAAGCGTAGAGGTTAGGTTATGTGCAAGTGTTACCTGATTTTTTTTTCACTTCGCTTTTGGATAACAAGTTCAAATTCACAACATGGCGGGAAGTTTGACCTGGTCGTCGGGTTGTTGTCTCCGTTTTAAATTTAGTCCCGAAGAAATAGAACAACGATACAAGAGTCAAGAAATCGACCGAATGCTCGAGAAGGATCGGCAGATTCTGCGTCGTCAAGTGAAACTGCTCTTACTTGGTGCCGGAGAGAGTGGAAAATCAACGTTTCTCAAGCAAATGAGAATCATTCATGGAGTTAAATTTGAGCCGGAGGTGATCAAGGAATATCGGCACATAATTTACCAAAATATTATCAAAGGTATGAAAGTACTCGTCGACGCTAGGGATAAGCTCCAAATTCCATGGCAAGATCCGAAGAACGATGACGTCGGCTACCAGCTACTCAAAATTGAAAACACAATCATATTCGACACGAGATTGTTCCTTCGCTATGTACCGAATCTTCGAAGTCTATGGAGTGACGCTGCGATAAGAAAAGCATTCGATAGGCGACGAGAATTTCAACTGGTAAAGACCATTAATTTCAAATTGAATTTAAACCAATATAAATTCTTCTCACCACTGTCAAACGAAAGTATCAGGCCTATATGTCGAAATCTGTGAATGATAGTGTTTCAACTCGATAGTTGGTTAACAATGTCTTTTATTTTCAGAGTGACTCGGTTCAATATTTCTTGGATAGTTTGGATAGAATTGCCCGAATGGTAAGTCTACAGTTATGATTATAATTGAACTTAATTTTTTTAAACTCGTTTTGTCGTTTAGGGTGATTACAAGTGATGTAATTTTAATTACAGGAATATATGCCCACACACCAGGACATTTTGCACTGCAGAAAAGCGACCAAAGGAATTTCTGAATTTTTAATTCAGATAAACAATATTCCGTTTCTATTTGTCGATGTCGGCGGACAGAGATCTCAGAGGCAGAAGTGGTACCAGTGTTTCCAGTGTGTCACTTCTATACTTTTTCTAGTGTCATCCTCAGAGTTTGATCAAGTCTTATTGGAAGACAGGTGAGCAATGACGATTTCAATTTGATAAATTTCGGCGAAGCGCAATGCCTGGTAAAAATGCTGCCCGAGTTCAGCGTCAATTTTTGCTTTTTGATGTTAATGCAAGCTTCACTTTTTAATTTTTACAGACGAACCAACAGACTGGAAGAATCAAAGAATATATTTGACACGATAGTCAACAATGTAATTTTCGGCGAGGTATCGATTATTCTGTTTCTGAACAAAACAGATTTACTTGCTAAAAAAGTCAAGTCCAACGATACGGATCTGCGGCAGTATTTTCCAAGTTTTAAGGGTGACCCACATTCCATTCATGATGTTCAAAATTTCATACTAGACATGTTCACATCTGTCAAACGGGACCCAAAGAAGCCTATTTTTCATCACTTCACTACAGCAGTGGATACAGAAAATATTAAAGTTGTCTTCAACGCGGTAAAAGACACAATACTCATTCGAAATTTGGAATCACTAATGCTGCAAAATTGAATGCATATTTCATTTAGTGAGATACTGATAAAAAGTTATATAAAAATGTATCCGCCACAGTTTGAATCGTATTCAACAATCTGAAAGGACAACGGACTTTTACATTCCAATGACACTATTTAAGTTCAATATTCAAAACTATTAAGATAATGTAAACGATGAAGTATTTGTAAATATTGCTTCAGTCAACGCACAAGCATGTATGTAACTTCATGTTGTAAGTTGCGGACCTTTTTTATTATACTAACACAGGATGAAACTAAAGAAAATTTACATTGCATTGAAACCTGTTCAAGTGATATACATATTCAAACGTATGTACATCACATTAGCATTATTTGTCTATCAAAGAGCCCTTATATACTGTAGCTATTAGATTATTATGACATATGTAAATATTTTGTCATGCTTAAAGTTACATAAATATGCTCAGTATACTCACATACCTTATACGCGCGTGTATTGATATATTTGTAAATAAGATTACCCATGAACATGCCATATGCAATTATCGAAATTTGAGAGCGTTATCAAAACAAATTATGCACAGCCAAAGTACCATAATATCGATCGATTTAATTAGGATATATCACGGTATTTGGAAACTGAATACTATTCTTTACCCACTGCAATCACTGTCCATCTCCATCGTATTTAATAATAATAACTATTACGAGAAATTGAGGAAAGTTATATGATTAATATCAGATTGTTTACAGTCGAATAAGATTGCAAGAGCTATAACGGTATTAATATTATCTAGAAATAATTTGTTTATTACTTGGGAGATGCGGTTGAAAAACACTTGTCTATTGACAACATGTAATAGATTAGCGAGCTGGTGCAGACAGACCAACTTTTAAAAATCAAAGTAGTACTCTACATTGTCTTGTTTGCGGAATTTTTTATACATATGTTGGCATGAAAATTTTTTTCACACGCATGTGAAGACTTCACCTTTGACTGGAGCTCGTAAATAGTTTAACTTTTAACTTATCCATATATGTATTTTTGTATTAATTATTTTAAGATTTATGCGATCTACCAAAATTGATCAAATTCTTTAATTATAGAGCGATTAAGCCGAATTGAAAAATTTCCAAACAGCATACCTTGTAGTACTAGAGTGTGCTTTTTAATATTGTTATATTGAGTAAATTTTTTGATACTAATATTTGCAAATGATATTTTATGTACATTTTAATGCATTCGAACTGAATAATCTATGTATATAAATATATTGTGCCTTATATATGTTAGATTATATATATACATATATGTATGAATATACATGTATATGTATGTATATAAATAAAGGTATTTCACATGTTAAATAAAATTCAACAGACTGTGTCTTTGTAAAAAAAAAAAAAAATTAATAAAAAATATTCAAAGTACAGATCGAGCATCAAATTTTAATTACGAAATTGCCAAAGTTCTGTAACATATAATTACTCTGTCATTGATAATATTTGATAAATTTAAATGAATAAAAAACATCTATCAAAGAAGCTGTTTAAATTATAGAATTAATTCATTCTCAAGATATTCCTTCAAATTGATCTCTCGTATCCCTTGCAATAAACATTCAAATTTTTAACATCACAACGAGTACTGCAATAAGTTTTATAAAAATGTGTGATGAAAAGAAAAGTTTGAAATTAAGATTAAAACGTGTAATTTAGTCGGTATTTGTCATCACCGGAATTTCAATCACTTCGGTGAGTAGAAGGTGGGTAGTAATAACGTGTATTAAGAAAATAGTATAATCGTTGTACGCTCAGTGAGGAAGAGGCAAAAGTCACCCTCATTGCTCTGTACTCTCAAGTGAATCTCTCTAATTGTAAGCGACAAACTACGAGGCCTGTTAATTAAAAGCCCCCTGACATGGAATTGAACTCACACATTCACGTACGGATGTATGCGTGCGTACATTGCGATACGTCATAATTTGCAGCCCGCTTGACAATGAACAGACACGGCAAGAACGACGACCTGAACGATACGAAATCACGCGTCAGGAACCTCGTCTTAAGATAAGTCTCGTCACGTGACTTTCAGCTCAGTCTTATACGTTCTAACCCGTTCAAGTGACAGTGCTTGCCAGGAGTCGAAGAGCTAATATCAGCTGATCGTACGTACCTATAGACGATATTTACTACGTCATAGGGTAGCGCAAATACCAAACGTGCTGACAAAGCAGTTCGTGCCGAATATTAAAGGTTTCATTCGGTTTTTACGTCTCGTGTTGCCAGTATCTAGAAGGATAATAGTTTTACGGAAATAATATCAGAATGGCAAGTGTTCAGCGTAACGAATTATACGACGATTGGAAGAAACGAGTAAGTCGCTAAAGCAACAAACGCTGTATACTCGAGCATTCGTTCACCGTATGCGTCACGTTCACACCGTCGGAGGTTACTCCGAATTGAATTATTTTATCAAGGAAACCAATCTGTGGCACTAAGATAAACGGCATTGTTTACAGGCATTCCTTGGACCGCTTCCACATGGCTTTCTCAGAGTCGAAGAAAGCCCACGGCAACAACAAGAGGCTGCCGATCAACAAGCCGCTCTGGCGCTGCAGCACCATCTCCAAAGTGCACCGCCCGTGGTAGCTGCTCGCATGGGCAGACTGAGCGTGACGATTACTCAGGTTGGCGTTTTGCAAAATTACAGGCCTCGATACAGAGCATCAAATATTCAGTACAACTAGAAAACGACCTATCAGTCGATGATCATACTACCAACAACAAGAATAACAACAATAATAACAAACCATTTCAAAATACAGGCAAAATTGGTTAAGAATTACGGCATGACCAGAATGGATCCTTACGTCAGATTGCGAGTCGGTCATTCCATTTATGAAACACATACAGATCCAAACGGAGGAAAAAACCCGCACTGGAACAAAGTTTTGCAATGGTAACACACTTGAGCAGCTTCTACTTTTAAACCTTACAAATGATTGGGATAGATATTTTTGACTGATTCTTGTCGAACCTGTTGTACAAATCAACTTATGATTTTTTTTCATCAAATTCGGTTTGGTATTATTGTCGTTATTTTAACTATTACTTATTTCAGCTACCTTCCACCTGGGGTAACGCAAATATACGTTGAAATTTACGACGAGTGTTCGTTTATGATGGATGAACTTATCGCTTGGGGTCATATAGAAATACCACCCCAAGTAATTTTGGCAGGAGAGACTCACGAGGACTGGTATCCCCTTAGTGGAAAACAAGGGGATAATCAGGAAGGCATGATTAACATGGTTTTCAGTTATTTGGTAATTTGAAAGGACTGAATTTATCTTTTAAAACTTTGCGTTACCTCGTTGATCCATCAATAACGGTTGGCGCGTTTCTTTTCCTACTATTGATGATCGACGTTTAAATTTTTTATTCAGCCTACTCCTGGTAATCCATACATTGGTCAAACGCCAGTAATGATGGTTCCTTCGACTAATTTATGTGGTATGACACAATATGCACCGGTCAATGTGTATACGACTCCACCTGCCGTCGCTGCTGTTCCAACTGTTGATCCAAGTCAGAGGGCAAACGCAGAAATTGAATTGAGACAGGTAATATGGATTTTGTCAGTGTTGTCATAGAATGTTGGCAAAGTTTAGCGCTAACTGTATTAGATTTGTATTTTACAGATCGCAGAGATGTTCCCAAACGTTGATACCGAGGTCATTAAGTCCGTGTACGATGCGAATCAAGGAAAGAAGGATGTGACAATAAATTCTCTGTTGCAAATGTGCGAATAAATGTCAAAAAACGATTGTCATATTCAAATTGCCATATCTGTATTTTCCGCTGAAGTTGTATTCCATTTTAATTGTAATATATTTATAAATTATTATAACGGTTATTAATTTTACTCTTGTCTTTGTTACATACGTAACTGTTTTAAGATTCATATTTCAAACTTGCAGAAGAGATTTTAACTTGGTGTAATTACCATTGTACTGAACTACATAGGTCTTTAGTTCAAATAGGTTTCATCTCGATTTTATAACTCATTTTACTAAAAATTACGTGCATAAATATAAATATTAATATTTGTATATAATGTTGATTAAATTAATCAATTAAAGAATAATAACAATTTCTTAAAGTTTCGGTACTTCAGAAGCTTATAAATCCTACATGGATCAGTGAATCGTTATTCCAATAGTTATCTGCCAATGTTAATACATTAACGTTATCACTAGGCATGTGATTCATTGCTCCCTGAGATATGAAATATTGTTTCCAACTTAAATTGTGTTATTACGAAGAATTATCAGATTCTCCATACTGACATGACTGTGCTCATCTGTACTTGGAATGTCGATCATGCTGATGCGATAACTTATATTAATAGACGTTTACTTATAACTTAAATTGCAATCATTTCATAGATTTGCACGTTTTTAAGCTTTAAATGTGGGATCAGAGCATATAATAAATGAAAAAAAAAGTTCTTTCCACAGAATACCATACCCCATAATGGAATGCGAGTCCCCTCCTCCCTGCCCACCAAGGTTGGTGACAATTATTTCAATAATACCTGAATATAAATGGACCCCACTAAGTTTAAGTTGGACAAACATTTTTTGTATTCCACCCAACACCGACAAGCTCGACTTAGAATCGGCAAAAATACAGTATGTTACCTGGCCAAAATATTTTTCTAGTACACTTCAAGATGACCACATATAAAAATATGTACTTTGCCAGTGTGGCAGATATTTAATAATTGGGTCCGTTACCATTCTGGCGAGCGGAACGTTCCTCGATAGCATTTTAAGCAGCGCGTAAATCTTCATGCGGCTGTAATTATCATAAAATGGTGAACGAAGAATGTACAAGAGCAGTGCAACCCGTCTACGAGAGATTTCGTCAAACTCTTCCTTTCGCAGGGTTACTGCTTTTGTCTCATTGCTGTACAACTTCAAACTGGAAAATTAGAGTTGATGTTTTGTGAAAATTATTAGTCGACTGTCAAAATTATTTACAGATATATGTCACCTCATCGGCTCACCTTGCAAGGTCAATAATCAGAGATAAAAACCACGATTTCCATTGCTTCTGTCCGCTTAAGGATACGCATCCAAGGTGCAACAATGGTTTGATAATATACAAAGTCTGAAAATGTAAACAACGCCGTAATTGGGTATAATTAATGCTTGCAATGAGCCGGAGTTCGTAACATTGAAATTTTTTGGCCGGCACAAACCTCTGCGAGAATTATTTTTTTATTCGGTGTAAGATCAATGGTGGTTTGTTGGTCATCGATTCCTAACGGAGGAATAGGTGCCCATGACCTAAACTGAGAACATCCACCCGAATTGACCTTTCGAACGACTTTCTTAGATCTTTTTAGGGCAAAACCGTCCTTCTCAATTGTTTCGACCTTATCGGATATTTTATCACGTTTGATTGGTGGAATCGGAGGACTTTGCGTCACTCTTTCTTTGTAACGATGAACTAGCAAAAGTCGCATTACCGATCTGCGGTAAAAAACAATTTATGTAATTGTAACGGAGAGTTACTTCTTCATCGAAATTATTCAAATAAACGAAAAAAACGGTATGTACTTAAAAGCCTGAAGTATAACAATGATGAGCCATTTTCCAGTCTCTCCCCACAATTTGCTCGCCGAAATTTCCAAAAGAACTTCTGAATATTCCAAGACAGTCAACCAAATTCTTATCTTCGAGTGATACTTTGGCAATTTAGTCTCTACCTGAGTATTAGCATTTATAATCCTATCGTTGAACAGTACAAGTAAGTTGGACATCGAATAGACGAGCTCCGACATCAAAGTTGAATTGTTTATCCGTCCTGCGTTACAAAATTTGTACATCAATTTAAATACGGTTGAACAATATGCGAAACAAGTAACATGTCGATTAGGATAAATACGAACCAGCGGTGAAATACGACAGCCATTTGACCGTACTTTCGATGTCCCCTGCTAGTTGAGGATTTGATGTAACCCATTTTTTATATTTCTCAACGTATATTAAAACGGTATTCATATTGTGCGAAGGCATCTTGGACAGATTTATTCCTTTGACAAAGACTCGACGAAAAGAAATATTTACATCAGTTTCTGCGTTATAGGTTAGCTTTCAGAATCCAGATATTGTTCAGCTACTATCTCGAATAACGAGGCATTTTTTTGTGGCTCATTTGCTTTGATAGGTGCAGCGAAGTGTCGACGCGAAACTGAACAGCAAACTGTGAGCGTAAATGACTGTTAAAATTTGAAAAAGTGTGTAAAATCGTCGACAACAAGAGTCGTCGTAGTTCTACCGACTGCATCGATCCAATGGAATACGTGATAATACATTCATACGGCGACGAACATCGTTACTTCTATTCAAATTCCCGACACGAAGAAATTAGTTGCGTAATCGTTCGGACCTTGTCAAAGCTAACATCGAAAACAGTTGTGCATACATGGATCCATAATTAGAAACTCCTATAATCGCTTGTGTATAACATCGATGCTCACAATGCGCGCCACGCTAAATTCGAAAGCTGTTCATCGAGCCACGTTTCACAACGCGACAGCGAGGAAATCTGACGGTAAGTAAATGAGAAACTAAATTCTTTTACAAATACCTACATGTCAGCCATTTAGGTACAGGTTGAAAAATTTCGAAAAACCGGCTAACGATCCGTAACGTGAAAATTGAAATAAGCAGACCCCGTCAGTCTTTTGTTCGAATTAATTTACCTATTGTTATTCCGCATGTGAAATCGCGTAGGTATGCATTTATCGCCGCAAGCTCGTAAACAAAATTTCAATCCTCGAATCGCGGTTATCGTTTGTGCAATCACTTTCGTCCCGACGTAGCTCCGGCGCCGAGTCGGGTGGTCAGAATTTGTCAGAACTTGTCCGAACCAGGCAGCAGATGGTTTACTTTCCGTACCTAGTGTCAACGTGTATATTACAGCGTGCGGTCGTATTAGCTTTGGCTGAATATTTAGCAAAGGTAAATACGTGACTCAGACAATAATTAAATACGAGAGAAGTTATATTCTCACACATTATTACGGATTCAACGTTTGGTACTGTATATATATACGTATGCAATGTATGCACGTTTCAAGCGTTTTGACAGCTGCACAGCAGATTTATACGCGCAGCTAACGTGGAGAAAGTGCACAGACAAAATATTGATATTGCAACGTACTCGAATTATCGTCTGTCCGTGATCGATAAGCTATTGAAACAATGAATTTCTCGGTTTTGACGATGGAAAAGAAGGCGGAGAAATTAATAAAAGGAATTAATCGAGCTGAGGTTAACTCTGATACGATCATTGACTGTAAGGATTTCCAAAGAAAGTCAGACGTACTGTTGGAACGTTCGAAACAGTTATTCGTGATAATTGTCGTCTGATTAAATTCCTTCCCCCATTGTCTTAAACGCTCTGTATTTCCTAATACCCGATGATGGATCGTTGTAAATTTATCCATTTCATTTTCAGATAAGTGCGATGAAAGATTGTTGGATTTTATTTTCATTCTAATCTGCAGTTATTGAAATTTGCCTGCTCGACGTTAAAATGCCTAAACAATCAGGTATGAAAATCAATTATTGCACTCCATAGTTTCATTCATTAAATTCTAACATTTATAATACCCACGTTATTCATTAGTTTATTATCAACAATTTTGAGTTAACTTTACTTGCAATGAAATGCTTCGTCGTCGTACCAGATTTCATCATTCAAAGTATCAAATAAAAGTTGGAACCTGCCCACATTACATCCTGTTTCAGATTGTTCTCTTATCACGGTTGACTTATCTAATTAACCAATAATTATGTCTGTAAAATAAAATGTGAAATATCCCGTAGGGATAGATATCAATGCTACGGTATAACACTATGCCAATGAAACTTTTATGCTTCAGAAATTTATTGTGAAATACTATCGGTCCAAATGTTTCTGAATTGATTCATATTAATGAACCGTATTATAAATACGCACATCTTTTGTTTTCAATCGATAAGAGAACTTGGCTGAATACCCTTTGTTGCAGTAAAAGTAAGATTAAATTTAACAGCTATTGAATTATTTCAAGGCATTGTAATTTTACGACCATCTGATAACAACCAGATAGTCTGGCTGTCAAAAAAAGTTTACAATTCATTAATGAGTCCTGCATTTTTGTGTGACTGAACAATAGCATATCTTTTCTCATCTTTTCCTTAACAATCGTCCATTTTAAAGAAATTTAATGGAAACACAATCTTACGGAATACTTGCTCTGAAACTTTTCATTATTGAAAAATTTCCTAGGTGTATGAATAACTCCATAACTATATCTCATCTAAAAAGTTAGATTTCAAAAGTTGATTTCTATGACAACGATTTATTGTTGGATGATTCCTTTCGAACAATTGAGGTATTAATCAGTAATTTTTACCAACTTGCATAAGCCCACAAGAATAATTACCACTTTTCTAGCAATCGTCCTAATTCAATAATTTCCAATGATACAATAGCAGTCTGTATATCGTTTTAGTCAGTCCGCAGTTCCTCAAGTACATCAGTTTAGTTACACTAACTCTTCAAAATGCTGTCCTGGGACTCAGCATGCGTTACGCGCGAACCAGATCTGGAGACATGTTTTTATCGTCAACAGGTAATTGAATAGTTTGATAATAAGTTGGGATTTTTTAATACTTGCATTAGGTCTACCATATCCCTTGCATTTTCCGTAATGCATTTTTTGTCTGGTCACTAAATACTCTTTGTATGGTGATCAATACTTCTCGTACTTATAAACGATCTGTAATAGACCTGAGTACTAATTTTCTGATACAGCTGTGGTTATGGCGGAAGTGGTTAAGCTAGTAACATGTCTAGTGTTGGTCTATATGGAAGAAGGGAGTATAAGAAAATTTCTACACGCCATTGACAAAACCGTGCTCAAACAGCCTATGGACACTTTGAAAGTCTGCGTACCATCTCTGGTCTACATCATACAAAATAATTTGTTGTACGTGTCCGCCTCCCATTTGGATGCGGCGACATATCAGGTAAATTCAAAATCAATCCTTTAAAATGTTTGAGTCTCGTTTCGCAAGACTTTTTTAAGCACGGAATAATACTTCTTCCCAATTTCAGGTAACATATCAGCTGAAGATCTTGACGACAGCTTTCTTTGCCGTATTGATACTTCATAGAACTTTACGCTCCATTCAGTGGGGTGCCTTGGTTCTACTCTTGGCAGGCGTTGTCTTGGTTCAACTAGCTCAAAGCAATCCAACCACTGTACCATCGGGAATGGAACAAAATCAGTTGGTTGGATTTTCAGCTGCGCTGAGCGCATGTTTCCTATCAGGATTTGCAGGCATTTACTTTGAAAAAATTCTTAAAGGATCTGATATTTCTGTATGGATGCGAAACGTTCAACTGAGTTTGCTTTCTTTACCGTTTGGATTATTCACTTGTTTTTTATACGACGGAGCAGTTATTCGCCACCAGGGATTCTTTTTCGGTTACGACTGGTTCGTTAATTATTTAGTCCTGCTCCAAGCCGGTGGTGGGCTCGTTGTAGCGATGGTCGTCAAACACGCCGATAACATCCTGAAGGGTTTTGCTACCTCGCTAGCCATCGTTATATCTTGCATAGCTTCCATATACTTGTTCGCATTCCATTTAACTTTCCAATTCAGTACTGGAGCAGCTTTGGTTATTTGTTCGATTTTTATGTACAGTCATCAACCAAGAAAGACCATTATTTCTGACACTCATTCACTCATTGATAAAGTGTGAAATCGAAGTTATTAGGGACTATTTCAATTTAGGAATTAATAAATTAAAATCTTTGATACTAATTGGCAGAGTTGTGTGAAATTTATTCAAGTAATATTGTTTGGATTGCTGAAATTCCCGTATGGAATTATAAGCTTGATTCGAGAATGATAAAATCATCAAAATCGTCAAACTTCTTGAATTTGTCAAATTCACATTCTTGGGAATAAAAAAATTACCTCAATTTTGTATTCATCTCAAGTATTACCTCATCATTTGAGGTATATCTATTTTACGAAAAGTATAAATATTTCATTACGATACGTTACTGCTATAATATTAATGGTAATAAAAGTATCGTACCATATAAAAAACTTATATCATTTGACTGAATCGAAAACTGCTCGATCTCTGTTTTCCAACCATTCTGTAGATTTGCGCTGCCAGTAAAGCCAACTCGTTGTTCATTTCCAAGTAAAATTAAAATTTATTTCATAGATATTCTATTTCTGATTCCGTGTTCTTATACTTTCTTTGCACGTTATGATTGTGGGGAGGCCTTCGTGAGTTTCGTCTTATGAGAGAAAAAAGAAACAGAAACTTGCAGTATTGGTAATATATAATACTCTAGGAACTTTGTTGGATG
Organism: Neodiprion virginianus; assembly: GCF_021901495.1. Taxonomy (NCBI): domain Eukaryota; kingdom Metazoa; phylum Arthropoda; class Insecta; order Hymenoptera; family Diprionidae; genus Neodiprion; species Neodiprion virginianus. The sequence goes on from NC_060882.1 coordinate 3,382,227, forward strand.
TTGCATTAAGTTGCATCCCTTGTGAATTGAAAGACGTTAGCGGTTCAAGCAGTGGAATAATTTTCAGTTCCAATTGAAAATTAAATTAACACCTCGCGATTATCCACATCGTTTTGTAGATACTTTTATGGAATAATCGAAACGCATATCAAATTTCAGCTCTTGCAAGTTCACCATATCTTTCAACAGCATCTCAAATACCTTTCTATTTTGAGTTGATTATCCGTTCAAGAAATAAATATTGAAGCTTCGATAAACCTTTCCTATGCGAATACTCAATTCATTAGTGAAGAATTAGCTGATCTGACACCTGTACTTAGTACAAATACGAAATTCTCATTTTTTATTTATATCATTGTTCTTGTTTCTCGACTGTTGTCAAAATACTTAGTGATTAATAAATTCGATGAAACAAAAAATAATTGTGGATGCTAAAATGACGGGAAAGAGTTATAATTAAAATCCTGGATCATTTGCGTAAATGTATATAGATATGTGTATATTCGTTCCTCGTTTTTGTGCCTATTATGATTATAGTATTATAATTTTATCACATTTCAAATTCCAGTGAACTCATGAGATTGAAGTTTGTAATATCATTGTAACAATGTATTTTCAGAAAAATTCGCTATTTCATAATGTGAGAATTATTTAAAATTTAGTCACTGGTTTAGAGCATGAAAAAAGATAATATCTTGAGGATTTAACTTCTTCAAAGTCACTCTAAAGTTGTAAAATAGTGATTTTTATTTGAACGTTTCTTTATATTGACTTTACTAACTTCAGCTTCATGCTAATTCAAGACAATTTTCTACTTACTCTCGATGTCAATTGCAAGTTGCTTATACTTGCAAAAATACATCCATTATACTTATATATATACCCATATTATGTTATTAATGTATAAGATTTTTTTTAATCAGGGGCTGTAAATAAACCTATATTTTTATACATAAAATGAACTCCTACTACAATTGTAAATAGCTTTTAACAAGTAATAATCACTCAATCATTTTTAAGCGCTGGATATATTCAGCGGAAGAATTGTAACGTTTTGTTGTATTTGATTCGATTGTTAAGCTGGATTAATAAACATGATTTTGATTTAGTCTTACACCAACTAAGTAATTTTAATGTATCAATATTTGTGTGGGATACGTCGATCTTTCTACCAATGATGCTCTTTCAACTCGGAACCTGAATAATCCTTGAATGTAAATGCATGTAAATTGCGTCAAGTGCAATATCACTTTCAAATTAATGGTGTAAAAATTAAATTTCAATGGGTGTATTCGCTTGACTCCACGCCACTGAATATATTGATCACTGATTGGTCGTTTCTCCTTTCAATTCATGGCATTGAAAAGAGAAGCAAGTAATTCTCCTCAATGCGATCGTAATCAAGGAGTCAAGAGAATATACCTATTACTTGCCGATATATGTCGTAACACGACGCGTGTGGCCAATGAAATTGTTGAAATCAAAAAGTCTTGCAGACCAGTCAACTATTGAGCGTGAAAAAACTTGCGGGAAAAGTATTAATAATCAGAAAAAATCACAGCGTTCGATAATCGTCAGATACAGAGTTTGTGAATGCGAATGACAAAAATGTTCAATTCTCGATAAAGAAACTAGTTTCTGGAGCCGTGATAAGGACAACTATGATAGGAGATGTGTTGGATTTGATTTTTAAAGGTTGGCAAACCCGTCAGCAAGTGGTCTTTCAATGACTGCAATTCGTCCCCGTCAGTATCGTCGGCTTCTAACAGATTTGCATTTTTATTTTTCCCTCGTGCGTCTTTCGCTTATCGTTCCGTAGGCCGGAGCTAATAAAATTGGTGAAGAATGAGCGAACAGCCGCAGTGCAAGAAGAGCAAGATGACGAGCTCGTTGGATCAGCTAAAAACGCTTACCACAGTTGTCGCCGACACTGGCGATTTCCAAGGTAAAGGAGATTCGTATCGCTTAACATTACACTACACCTTGTGCGACGCGAATCTTACATTATTTACCGATATTACATCACGAATTAAACATCTCACGCGTCAGAATGATTTGCAATTTATTATTTCCAGCAATTCGGTGCGGTCTCATTCACCTGTAGTAATTATTTCAGCATTCGTTTGTTTCCAATTCCTATATCTCGCAGGTTATCTTATCGGCAAGACGTGCAACCAACCACCTGTACCGAAGAATTAAAAAAATACGCGATGTAATACGCGTGCAGATTAGAGCGTAACGCGGAATCGTTCGTTTCTAAAGAAAAAAAAAAAAACGCATGAATTGAATTTACACCAAATGACATTGACCGTTGCGTGAAAGTCATTCAATAATCATTCAAAGGTCCCTCATGTGCCGCAAAAACACGCGTTCGAATGGCGCTACATTATCGATAACTATCGTTGATAGTACATCGAATGTTTCAAATTCAAATTATAAATGAAAATTGTTTCGTTATCTACTTAGAGTTGAAATTTCGAAAGAACTAGGCCTTTCAAACATCTCTATGAAGCGATGGCTACAGAATACCTGTTGCATGTTTGTACCAGCAGTGTAATTTCGGTATGAGATTATCGAAAAAACTCACTTTTTATTTGTTCAGTCTTGCAAAAATATAGTTTGAAAACTATGCCTTCATAAAAATTGTTATAATTCAATGTTAGATGGAATATTATCTTGTATTGTAATTCAATGTTCTGTATTAATATTATAATATATATGTATTCCAACATATTTATCTTGTCTAAGAATGTAAGATACATTTGATTGATAGTTAAAAATTCTATTTACCAGCTATGGAAAAATTTAAACCCACTGATGCTACAACAAACCCGTCTCTAATTCTCGCTGCTGCGACCGACAAGAAATATGCTCATCTAATTGACAAGGCTGTGCAGTATGGAGCTAAAATTGGAACGTGAGTTGTGAACAAATAAATGCATCTCTCTCATTTCTCTTAAATAGGAAACGAAGTGAAAATTGATTGAAGAATTGTAGTTCCCTATTTCTGTTCTGACTATCCATTTAAATGTCTGATGGAGAATCCCCTAAATTCATGAAAGTCCGTTGAACGTTTAACTTGTGAAACATCCGAGCAAAATTATGAAATTATTATTTTTACATTCCTTATTTTTTCGTAATTTTTTGTAACGGCACGCTGTAGTTGGAAAAAATAAAAACCATTTCTCTAGCCACAAAAACTGAATTAATCAACCAGTTTCAGGCGTATTTTATATCATACATGATATACCAAAACAATTCACTTGCGTTAGAAGTCGTGAAATTTTGTTTTAGGACTTCTAATGTCAGTCAATTATTTCAGTATATTATTTATAAAAAAATGAGAGTAGAATTTGCAATGATACGGCTAAAACTTGTTTAAAAGGTTATCCCATATTGTGAAGTTGTCTGAGATTTGAGAAAGCGATATGAACTGTGTCTGTGAAATACGAATCAAACAGTCGAGAACAATAAAAACAGAAAATTATAACGGGTCGTTATATATTACGTCCATTGAACGTTTACCGGATATTCAAGAATCCGGGGTTATAGCTTATCGATCAGAAATAATGTGAGATCCCTTATCTCCTAACTTGATGATGGGCCATTATATATTATGCTCGTTAAACGTTTAACGGATGTTCATGAATCCGGAACTATAGTTTATCAATACAAAATAATGTAAGATTCCTTATCTCCTGACTTGATAAACCAAGCAAGACAAGAATTCGATGTATTTAACAGAAATATTAATTCACAACATTTAGAACACTGGCTGAACAAACTGAGGCGGCTATTGATATGACATGCGTCCTTTTCGGACAAGCAATTCTGAAAATTGTACCTGGACGAGTTTCTACTGAAGTTGACGCTAGACTTTCGTTTGATAAGGAAGCTAGTATTGAAAAAGCTAAGAAACTCATTTCCTTGTACGAGGAAGCTGGGATTAGTAAAGAACGTATTCTTATAAAGCTTGCATCTACATGGGAAGGCATCCAGGCAGCTAAGTAAGTTCTAACTTTAACGATAAGCAGACTGCGCGTATTCGAATGGTTCCAGATTTTGTTAATATAATATCTGCATTATGTTTTATCAAGGGAACTCGAAACGAAGTACGGAATTCACTGCAACTTGACTCTTCTGTTTTCATTTGCTCAAGCCATCGCATGTGCTGAAGCCGGTGTGACTTTGATCTCTCCATTTGTGGGACGAATTCTAGATTGGTGAGAATCTCGATTTTGCTGCATAAAATTCCGCTTCGGTCGACACGCGAATCAATTCAAACTCTGAAACTTTTGTTCTCCAGGTACGTCGCGAACACTAATAACAAGTCATACGAAGCCAAGGAGGACCCCGGAGTCATTTCCGTAACCAAGATTTACAACTATTATAAAAAGTATGGGTATAAAACCGTTGTGATGGGCGCATCCTTCAGAAATGTTGGTCAGTATACATATATTGCAAAACATTTACACACTGCGTTTAGAATGATCCAGCAGTTAGTCATTATCAAAATATTAATTGAAAAAACAATTTGTCTCTAGGTGAAATCAAAGAATTGGCTGGTTGTGACTACCTGACAATTAGCCCGAAGCTGTTGGACGAATTGGAAAAAAGTACCGAACCGGTGAAGCAAGCCTTGAATGTTGCTGCAGCTAAAAAATCAGATCTTGAAAAGATAACTCTTGACGAAGCAAAGTTTAGATGGTTATTAAACGAGGATCAGATGGCAACTGATAAACTCTCTGATGGGATCCGGAAATTTGCCGTGGATATGTGTAAACTCGAAAAGCTTCTCCAGGAGAAATTGCAAGCCTAATTTCTTTCTGTATAAATCCTATGATGACGTAATTCATCAATTGTTGTGTACATAGAAACTGAAAATTTTAACATTTCCAACAGAATATTTTTTTTCTACACCTTGTTGGTGGCTGTGTACTCTGTCATAGGTGATTGTTTACGAAAATATTCACAATAAAGAAATCTTTAAACTTAATAACTCTAAGTACTGGCAGAAAATATTACTTTAGCTCCTTTTCGAATACTTTGTAAATTGTAATATAATTATGGTATTATGGAAGTGTGAAAGTCCATTTTGACCCTACAAACAAAATCTATTCTTTAGACTGTGACTCAATTTTAAAATTATGGAACGCTAAAAAGTATAGAGGCCGCTGAAAGTTGACAATAATTTTGAAAAATCTAAGCTTTTCAAATTTCTCGAAAAATATTTTCGACCTGATTATCCTATCATCGTTCAAGGATCTGCAGGCCAAAAAGGCGTAAACGAAAGATGAGAAAGAGCAAGAATAGTTATTATCAATTACATGAAGTGCTAACCGAATCGGTAAGCTACTCTGTCAAAGCAGATGGACTTTTTTGCTTCCAGGTTGATAATGCAGGCCACTAGATGTGCCGATACAACTGAAGTCTTACATATCCACCCCTGGCATAGTCAACTAGCATATCGATAAAAAGTACGTTATCGCTCGCATTTTGTTCGTGATGGTATTTATGTCTAACTCGAAGTGCAATTGTATGATTTAAAATATTTCAAATCCATGCGACTTACTCATGCTGCATCGTGTAAATCAGGCCAGCCTCGACATCAGAACTGAATTCACATCACAATCACTGGTTAAATTATGTATTGCTGAAGGTATCACTGAACAAATTTTATATTCCCATGAGCATCACTCACTAAATTTGATATTCCCGTGGTTATCACTGGTTATCACTAAAGGTAGAATTCCATCCAGGTACTGCGAATCACTAAATAAATTATGTCGATGCATGCGAAGATTCGATCGCGAAATCTTCGGAACATTGTCAAGATGGCAAGATGGTGGCATCTCGATTGTTTGTTGTTTATACCGGGATACGACAGACAAAACCGAATGATGTGTTGGATATTAAAAAAAAAAAATTGTTTACCTCGTAACTTTCTTTTGTTCAACCGACTTGCACGTCGAACTATTCACTCACAATATTTTCACTCACAATGTTTTCACTCACAATTATCTCTCGACGGGCGCAGAATTCCCGGAGCAGGTGATTTTCATCAGCATGTGCTCAACACGACACGATAAATAACGTAATTACGACATAATTTTTATGGTAATTTCGTTGACCTGCCGTTGCGAAGCGTCCGAACTCTCTGAGCGTTGCATTTGAAACTGCATCCGCAACCAACTTCGCATCGTTGCTCACGTGATACCGATCGTGTGTTGTTTATCTCGGCGATCAAAATGAATGCTATAAGAAAATTCAAGGTCACGAAAAATTCACATTACATATTATTGAATAATAAACGAACCTAGTTGAGATGCTTACTTCTTTTGGACAAACGTATACTGAACGAATATGAATTCAGTCGAGTTCAAGCCTTTAACATGCAAACCGCGATAATAATCGAAATCAGAAAAAGTAGAGGCTGCTGTAACGAGGTTTTGTTCGCTGGGAAATTCAGTACTGATTTAGTGCTCTGTTAAATTACAACGAACATTGAATAACGCGATTTATACACTGCAAAATTCGACCGCGTGACTCCCTGCTCGCTCGCTATTCGGGAACTGAGCTCGGATGCTCAGTCACGTCGCCGCAGCGCCTCTATAACCGATTTTCCGTGGATTTTGGGTTGCTGTTTACACCAAATCAGGCGCTAATTTGAACTTTCATCTCCGCGTCATATATTTGCATCGACACGCATTCAATTCTAGTTGCGAGTTGACGATAAATGCAGGATTCTTAAGCTGGACGCAGTAGTAAAATCTAGAGATTAAAAATGTAAAATCATGTAATGATAAATTATTCTGTATATAAGACACTGACGCACGAATTATTCAATCGAGACAACCCGTTGGCTTGCTCAGTGGCAAATTATTCAGAGAAAATTAAAAATACCGTACAATTCTCACACGATTTATACACTCGTTTATTTAACTGTAACTCTGATGTTTTCCAGTTTTCAAGCGCAATTTCCAGTAATATTCGAATACCGTTGCACTGTTCTGTCGATTACAAAATCCGAGAACAATATTATCCGCACGCTCTCGATGTCGGTATATCATCACTCGGCTTATACCGGCGGTAGCCAACTCGCACTGTGTAATGGTAATAACCACTGATATCTGCATATAATAATACATATCTGTATATATATATATATATATATATAGTTGCCGACTGATAATATATCCTTATAATAATATAGATGCGCTTTCACAGATCGTGCGAGTCAGGAAACTTTAAAAATCTGAATTTTCAGCAAAATAACGTGATAACACCAGAGACGAAACGTGTGGCATGGGCATTCTGAAAAAAAAAATATAATTCCGAGCTCTGTTGGGTTCTAAATCCGGAGTGGTTCATTCATGCTCCTGGGACGTGGAGCGTATTGGTTTGCTTTTTTGCAGGCGTGCAATTGGTCAAACCTGCATAAATACAGATTTAATACCAGAGGCGTAGTAACCAAAGACTGACTGACAGTAACACGTCACGGATTTGATCGTAAGTCGGGAGGAGGAAATTTTACATCTAGTCAAAGGGGAAACAAACAAAGGTCGTAAGAGGTCAAGCTGCTGACGAGCACAAGGTAATTTGCTATAGAAAAATAGCAACAAATTCGCAGTCAACATAAATAAAGGGACAGGTGGAAAGATGTCTCTCGATAGCCCGAAAGAAAGAGGTAAAGTGAAAATACTAGACGGTGGCTTTTCAACTCAGCTGTCAGTTCATGTTGGCAATAAGGTTGACGGTGACCCCTTGTGGACAGCGAGATTCTTAGCTACTAATCCAGATGCAGTTCTGGCGACTCATCTCGACTTTCTACGAGCCGGTGCCGACATCATTCAGACAAATACTTATCAGGCTTCGATCGGTGGTTTTATGAAGCATCTAAACCTGACTGCGGAAGAAAGCTTAGCCCTGATCAAAAGCGCGGTAGATATTGCCAAAGAAGCAGTCAGAATTCATTCGGCGGAGACCAAGGATGATCGAAAGTTGATCGTCGGTACTATTGGGCCTTACGGTGCTGCGCTGCACAATGGCTCAGAGTACACCGGAGCTTACGATCCAGACGTTACCGCCGAAGCGATTAAAAATTGGCACAAGCCTCGTTTGGAAGTTTTAGTAAAAGGTGGAGTAGATCTGCTCGCTTTCGAGACCATACCAAATAAAATTGAGGCTGAAGCATTGGTCGACCTGCTGAGGGACTATCCGGCAATGAAAGCCTGGCTGTCGTTCTCATGTCGTCAGGATGGAAGGAGTCTGGCTGACGGTAGCAATTTCAAAGAGGTCGCTCTGGCATGTTTCGTCAAAGCTTTACCTGGACAGATAGTCGCTGTAGGAGTGAATTGCATCGCTCCACGATGCGTTTCTCCTTTACTTGCAGAAATCAATAAGGACAGAAAAGAGGATAGTCTACCTTTGGTCGTTTATCCTAATAGCGGAGAGCGGTACGTTGTTAGCGAAGGGTGGCAACCTGGAGAGACTACGGATTCTCTGGAAAACTTTGTTGCCGATTGGCTAAATCTCGGGGTTCGATACATCGGCGGTTGCTGCCGTACATATGCCAAGGATATAACACTAATACGAGATGCTGTCAAACGCTGGGAAACGGAAACTTTGAAGTAACTAAAGCGGAAGAAATTCAAATGAACTGAGAATACTGTTTCAAAAGTTACTTTGACAAAATTGGACGATCGTTCACCTCGATAGGAGTTACATTCGAAGAACGTCTATAAGATTCAAATTGTTTTTTTCTCATTCGGTCAGATCCACCATAAAACAGTCCACCGTAACGCAGTTTGTATAATGGTTCTTTGCCATCCGGAAACAATATAATTTTGCGACATCTCTTCATGTCGAACCAAGCTAGCTGAACTATTTAATTCAGATTGTATTTTAAAAATCTGGCAAACTACTGCGATAAAACCGGTTCATTGAGGAATTCATTAGAGATCTGCAAGTCATGTAAAAACGTATCTCAAAGTACATATTTCTCTGAACGACTGAATCTAAAGTACAATACTCCATCCGTGTGCACTTGTGCGCCAGAATTTATTAATGCGGCTATTAAAGCTTCTGACTCTAAGTCAGCTTGCAAATTGCTACTTTGTACTTCTTACAAAAACACATTGAAGACTGTACTGCTTCTACAGACTGTAAAAAATCAAAGAATTAAAACTACATAATTATATAGTTTTTGTAAAGTTTATGTATTGATAACTTTTGTACGTCTATACAAATAAGCATTGATAAATAAAGATATACAGTTTACCGTTAATTTTTCTTGTTATTATGTTTAATAATATAATGTTGAAATTGAAAATGGCATATATTTATTACATGCACAAGTGTTATTCATCCGATGCTCTGTATTTTGAACTATCAGACTTTGAAAGAAATTTAACGTAACGGCAGGAGAATATATTTATAAATTTTTTCACAGAAAAACCATACGTGTCAATTAGCATACAGGTTGTCCGCAAATTCATATGCACCTAAACACGTTGGGAAATTTTCGTTCAAGTCCAAAGATACGGGCAATAAATTTTACCTGGAAAGTTGATGCAATGCGGAATTTTATTTAGAAACCAATAAAAATTCTTAGTTAATATGCAAATACCCGCATATTAAAATATCATGGTGTAATTAGGTTTTGTTTTTTTAGTCCACTTCGTACGGGCATAATTTTAACCTTGAACACGTTTTTCGCTTAGTTTGGGGTTAAAAAAAGTATAAAACTAAAAATTCACGGAAAAAATCAAGGCATGAAAAAAACTCTCTCCTTTTCTGTTGAGCTGTGTTATATCCGTAGTATGAGGCCTTAATCGGGAAATGCGGAAAATGGATGAGGGAATTCTGTAACGATAAAATTATGAACGTGACTCACGAGCAACAATTGATTTACCTTGTTCGCTTGGCTTTTTAGTATCCTTGACCTGAGCTGACATTTTGTATGGATAAATTGAAAATCAATAAAACACCTGAGAAAATAAACAGCAATTATTAATACCTGTATAATATGCATGTGGATATATACTGCTCGAGGTTCTGCGGTACGCGTATTGCTAGTTTTCAACGCAAAGCGGTATGAAGTGAAAAAATTTATCCGACAATCAGCAGACTCGAGTAATTTAATTGCATTACAATGTCCGTGTTTTTCTAAATTAATGACGTTAGTCGCAGCCTCAAATGTATTCACATTCGAAGACTATATTATTGCATTCTCGCATAGAATTGTTTTAGATTGATGGCTTATACCCTCTGTTGTATAAATAATTTTCGTCCAGAAGATAGTGAAGTTCATAATTTCGCGTGAATGTCGGGTATTTCTAAAATCGATTTGATTACGACGCATTTACTTCCAATTTGGAATCGTTATTTTCGTCAGTTGATTTCCTCAACTATTTCAACGTTTTATTTATAAAAAACAATGTGTTTAGAAACCATACGCGACAGAATCAAGCCCAGAATTTTTCCGTCAATAATCTATTACTTGCGAATGAAAAAAAAAAAATGTCAGGCTGATAACGATACCACACTTTATTCACAACTTGAACTACGATCAGTATCATTTTCAAGTAAGTCGAGTAGACCTTAAGGGCAATTCCTTCGATCGCGACCTGCGGAGAGACAAAAATTATATCGGACCCAAAACTATGAAAGACCCTTGATTAACACGATAGTAAGGAATGAGATTCTGGCCGGACATCAAATTCGCTGATCAATCCGTTAGTGTGAATAGTAACTAGCAATAGGTCGGGAATAAATGTAGCGTGATTTATTCTACCTTGAAGATGCAAATGTTTTTATTATTACATCGTTTGATAAATGGCGATGTGATCGTGAGCTTTGCTGATGACGGTGAGAATTGCGCAGCCTTCGAAAAAGTGATTAGAACTGAGTTAGACGAAGTTCTAAGCAATTGAAAGCGAAGTCGTCCATGGTCATTGCGAGTTTGTTAATAATCGAAACATCTCTTTGTTAGCGATACTGATCTTCACCTTATCGTCAATGCCGAGTCCTATAATCCACGATGAGTCATGATGATGATTTTTTATTATAATGCTCTCCGAATACAAGATCGGAATCAAGAGACCAGTCCTGAAAATTCAAAGCGCCTTCAGATTTACTAATATTCACGTTCACAGTTTCGGCGATGTACTTGCCTACAATCTTCATGACGACCACATATAAGAAATGGCCGCGAATAATTCGCCATAGCACTTGCGTGAAAAAATCCATCCATTCTCCTAATTCCTTTATTGCCTAGAGATTAATTTAAAAATCAGGAGTGTGTATAACGAATTCGTACACGTGGTCAACATTCATAGATTCTTGCCGCCTGGAATGACAAGGTGGACTGGACCGGTACTGTCGCCACAATTTCTTTAAACGCAAATCGGTTTAATCACGACATGTGAACCCTGAAATTAGAAGGATCTTGCGTAAACGGTCGATAAAAAGTCAAGGAATGCATGGGGAGATCTTAGAGTATTCGACGGACGTATGCTGCTAAGATCAGGTATCAGTAAGGCGCAGTAGCCACTGAAACGGCACCTTGTTGAAATCGGTACCACTCGGTGAGTGAAGCTGGTTCACTTTGCAGAGTACTTTATGTGAACGTATATTTATCGGGGTAGTTCTTTCTTTTCCTTCGTGAGAAATGCCGACCAATCCCAAATGCCAGCTCACTACGTTATAAAATATTTCGCTCGAATCAACAAATCGGTCATTATATAATATGAGATTTTGATTGAAAATAGCATGTGTTGGTGATTTTCAGTGACCGCGGTTTCGTAATTATTATCGCCGATCGGTCAGCTGAGTCTTGGATATAAATGAACTTGATAGGGCCAAGTTGTGTATTGGATCTGCCTTATTCATGTTCAGAAAGTGTTTAATTTTTATCGTTCGAGACTGCTGCGCGTAACGTTAAATTTTTCACAGCGAAAATCCGCTACCCCAACGTAACCGCAAGTGCAACTGCATCGGAAAGTATAACATCGATCGCGTTTGTATCGAAGAAACCAAAGCGATGAGGAGGTGCGAAGCAGGTGCGATAATCGCCTTCGTTATCTTGATGCAAGGCCCCGTCGAGGGAATGTCCTTCAACATCCTGAGGGCCATCTTATCACCGCCGGTCCCTCGAATTACTCGCGTCAGAAACGCGTCTCCTCGAGAGCTCAGGCTGAAGAATTCCTTAGCGGTCTCTGACTTTGTAAGTAGCGAGAACTAGCGACAAAGTACGATTAAGTTCTTGGCAAACTCTTTGGTTCCTTTCCCCTTCGTTCATGCCGGTTGCGTTTTTGATTCGAAAGATGCAACGCTCGGCGGATGCGCTGCAGTTCTTTGGCCGTAATGTCTAATGACAGAGAAACACCGCCACGTTGAGCGTTTGCATTTACTACCAACAACGTGTGCAAACTAATCAGGCGTAAGACAAACTCGTGTCTCTTGCAAGCCAGACAGCCACCGCTGTCAAGGTTGCCAAGGTTGAACGCCACGCGGCAGGAATTCCCGACGATCGTTTACATGCTTTGAGAACAGACTTTGCAGTTTTCTTTTGTTTCGTCGATTTAATTATTTTTCCTTCTGGGGAATCTCCTTTGTTCTGGTTCTTAGGTGGACCGCGTGGATTCGTTCTTCAACAATTCGTTTCAATGTGTCATCCACCCGTATTTTCGCGGAATTAATTTGCAATGCGGATAAAAGTCTTGAGAGAAAACGCGTACAAGTTATAATGAAACTTTCGTTGTCCGTATGAGGAAAATCTGTACGAGCTGCAAAATCATGTAGCTTTTCCGGCGGCTACATTCCAATCGGTTGCGATCTCAGACGGTAGGATGCAACAGATTCGGGATTTATCGAGAAGTAAAGAATAAAGCTAATTCCATCAAAACCACACCGTACATACAATTGTAATTTTCAGCTGGGATTGGTTAAGCAGTATCATTATCCAGCCGAGGAGCACAACGTGACGACCATAGATGGCTACAATCTAAGATTCCACAGAATTCCTGGTAGCGCACGTTCATCTTTAGTCAAAAGGAAGCCCGTAGTTTTCGTCCAGCATGGCATCTCGGCGTCGTCTGACAGTTGGGTTTTAATGGGCCCTGGAAGGGATTTAGGTGAGGTTCAATAATCATTTTTGCTGGGTCAAGGTTGACGAGCGGATGGTGAGCGTGGGCAAACGTTACATGAAGTGGAAAAGAGGGAGTCGATCGTAAACCGGTTTACTTTTTTTGCTATCTACAACTCGTACGTAATTGATCCTTGATAGATGATGAAAAATTACGAATAATAGTAACAGGAATGAAGATTAGAATGAAAAAAATCGTCCAACTCTGCCCTGGTAAACATATTTTCCAAATGTAGGTCAATATCCTTATGTACGTATCTTGTTACTTTAAGTATAAACAGCAATTGAATTAGTTTCTCACAAAAATTGGTTTTAATTACGTTATAAATATTTACGTGTAAGAAGCGAGATATCAAGTGGATTATTATTGAAAATTACAATGTCATGCTATAATCAAATTGTGCACAGCGACGATGTCTTTCATCAGAAAAGCACTGAAGCCAGCTGACTTCTTCGATGAAAATGGCATCTATTATCGCGTAACGCATATAATTTGTTAGTTACCCGAGATTCATTTCGTTTCACGAATAATTGCTTACGAACACAACATTTTCTAACGTCAGACGGCAATTTGTTTGCATCACTTACATAAGATGATTTACCACTCAGTACTATACAGTCAAAACTTCTGAGGTCAGCGTGCTATAACGAGCTGTTATTATTATATACTTAAGGCCTTAAAATTCGTGCGAAGTAATTGTCTCATGACGGATCCGGAACTTTTTCCCCGCGTCAAATAATCACCCCGAATAACGAAGCTCGCAAGTTCCATTTTTGCAACATGTAGTTACAAACGATCTTTGAGAAAAATTGAAGTCACTCGAAGCTTACGTGAGGCGCGCTTTGAGATTTGTTCTAGTGCAAGATGAAGATTAAACAGTTTTTCGACGTTGTTATTAAGTCGCAATGTCAAACCCGTTTTCACGCTTCAAGACCACCGAAGCCAAGAAAAGAGAAATAAATAAGAACCTACCACGGACACGTAGGTCAAGAATTTCTTCTTTCAATACTTTCGGACGCTGCAGTGCAAGGCTGCTTTGTTCCCGGAGAGCCGAAATCTGACTTTTATTGTTAGTCAAGCTGCGCCTACTGATCATTGAAAGAAAAAATTAAAATAAAATGAACGATTGAACGTGCAGACGTAACTGACAGAAAAAAGAAGTATTTGTATGTATTCAATTTGTTGCAGTATTTTTACTCGCAGACGCTGGCTACGACGTGTGGGTCGGCAACTTTCGAGGCAACTCATACTCAAGATCTCACGTCGTTCTGAGTCCCGAAGATCCGAAATTTTGGCAATTCAGGTACCTCCTACCATTGCTCTCTGTAAATCTTTCACCACCTGCCGCACATTATGTAACCATTTTTCTTCATGCAGCTTCCAGCCGAATCTTACGAGCTACCAATTACCCCTTGAAAATTTTTACTAACAATTCTTCCACCAACCGTCAGTCGTAATCACATTTACAAATAATGTATCATGTACGATACATGGATCGAAGCTGGATTCCATACCGTCGTTATTACAATTGACAATGGTCTCAACCGCCAAGTTCCAATGCTCGAGATCCAAAGATCGGCTGGCAATAAGACTCTGGAGCGCTGACGACCGACTTACAAGTGACTGCAGGCCATCCGAAGATAGCTCTATTCGCTGTACCACTGTTGTTATTATTATTGTTGTTAATATTATCGATAGACTTCGGTGTTTTCCAATTTGTTTTCAACCGTTCTTCAGGAACAAGACGAGGTGATCTCTTGTACGCGGCAGAAAAATAATCCGAATGGACGATCCGATCAATATCAGTCAGTCAAATCTCGCCACTACATCTCTGCTAAGTTGTTCACCTTGCAATCGCGATCGTAGCTGGTCAACATTGGACGCGTGAACGCGCGATCAACTCCGTGATTTTCTCGGACACGTTGGAACGGTGCATTTCATCGCCTCTACATTTCTCGCACGCCCTCGTTACCGATTCCGAGTCAACTTGGTCATCCTTGTCCTAGATTCGTCGGATAATTTTCAACGCTGCTCTTTCTACTCCCTGCAGTTTCCACGAAATGGCGTACTACGATCTTCCCGCCATGATAGACTACGCTCTCGATCATACCGGCCAAAAGAGTCTGATCTACATCGGACACTCCATGGGCACGACCACCAGCTATATTCTGCTCTCGGAAAGACCGGAGTACAACAATCGATTGCGATTGGTTGTCAGTTTCGCGCCAATTGCTTACTGGAAGCACGCACGTACGGGAATCCAAAAATTGTTAGTGGATAATGGTGATTTCATCGAGGTAAATCGACCTACATAAAGTGTAATAAAAATTGTAAAATTTTATAAGTGATATAAGTATATCGATGTGGGACCATTGACCCTGATTCAATTATCGATGGGACGTGTAAACGTGTTTCAGCAAACGCTTCGTAACCAGGGAATTCACGAACTATATCCGCAAAGCACTCTCATCACACAACTGTTAAACTCACTGTGCAACGAAAATGCTGCTACCCACAAAGTTTGCTTAAACGTATACTTTAGGTTTTTTGGATCAGATCCCGAGCAGTTCAACACTGTGAGTTATTAAATCCATGGCTATACTTTTTTCTGCAGCATACAATCAATCAATAAGTTGTTGAAAACTCTGATCTATAATATTCACAGACTCTCATTCCGTACCTGGTGAGCTACTTTCCTGCCGGGATGTCGCTCAAGACGCTGGCGCACTACTATCAACACTTATCTAGTGGTAGAAATTATTGAACAATATTTTTCAAGCATCGTGCTTTTTCAATTTACGGTTCAATTCCCACCGGTTGGCAGGTCAATTTAGGCAGTACGATTACGGCTACGTC
Organism: Neodiprion virginianus; assembly: GCF_021901495.1. Lineage (NCBI taxonomy): Eukaryota > Metazoa > Arthropoda > Insecta > Hymenoptera > Diprionidae > Neodiprion > Neodiprion virginianus. The sequence continues at coordinate 3,398,231 of NC_060882.1, forward strand.
GAGAATTTCGGACGTTACCAGCAGGCCGAACCACCGGCTTACGACGTCTCCAAGATAACAGCACCAGTTGCTCTCTTTTACGGCAGGAACGACCCCCTTTCCTACGAAGTGGTAAGAAAAAATTTGGCTACCCTCGCAGTCGATGGATCGATTTATAACTCAATCAAATATCGATTTTCTGTTTACCTTCACTCTCATATGCCTGCAGGACGTTATGGAACTGAAGAAAAGGTTGACGAACGTTGTAGCTTCGGTCGCAATATCTTATCCAGCGTTCAATCACGTTGACTTCGTATGGGCCACCGACGCCAAACGTCTTCTGTACGACGATACCATAGAATTAATTCACCAATACAAATAAAATAGGTTTCCATTTCACGCTGCGGATTCCCGTGGTTTCATCACAAGTTGGACCATATTCTTGTATCCACAATAATTATGTCATGACTACATATAAGCTTTCTGCATCGGTTCGAATAGGTCGCCATTTTAATTTTAATTTTTCATTCGTTTAACCTGGGAAGCTTCCACTTTTCTTTAAGAGATAAAATATTTGTAAATTATTAAATATTTTTGAAAACCAAGCATGTATCCTTGAAGCTGATTCTTGAAGCTTTCCAAACCTCCACAACAAGACTCAGCTATCATAATCAGACCATACGTTACAGAAATCAGAAAACATTCGATTTTCTTTTTTATGGTAAATTTTGCGGAACTTTTTAAATATTAGGTGCGAATCATTGCTCACGCTATGACACGTCAATTTTCACGGTATAAAGTAGACATGCAATGAAACGCGAAGCTTGACAGAAAATGTAAGAAATATACATCGATTGTCTTTAATCGCTGCCCTTCTAGTTATTATACCCGTAATATGAGCACTTACGCAGAAAATGCGAAAAATGGATGGACAAATTCTGTAACAATAAAATTATAAACTCACCCATGAGCAATAATTGATTCAAGCGGTTCATCCAGCTTTGCAGCGCCCCTGACCTGAGCCGATATTGACAACATATTGCAAACGAATACTACACCTGAGAACATAAACAGCAATTATTAATACCTGTAGGTATAATATGCATCTGCTGAGTTCCTTCAGTATACTTAGTTTTTAATGCAAATCGGTACACGGTGAAAAAACTTATGCACGCGACAATGATCAGACTGGAGTAATTGCGTTTATAATGTCCGTGTTTTTCTCATTCCATAATTTTCGTCATAGCCCGAGTAACGTCCAGATTTTCAGATTGTATAGCAATATCATCGCACAGAATTGTTTCGTACTTGTACTCCCTGTCGTATATTACATAATTATGGTCCCGAGGGCAGTGATTTTCGTAATTCAAAGTGAATGTCGGGTATTTTTCACATCACTTCGATTGCAAAGAAATTTTCTTTCAATTTGAAATCGTTATTTTGGACAGTGAATTACCAATTGTTAAATAGTTGCCTGATTACATCGTCCCCCGCACTATCTTAGAGGTGAAACAGCACACATCACATCGGTTCACGGTTTAACATCGAGCTAATTACATATATGGATGATGAGTATAAAAGTAATAATATCATGTACTTGACACCGGATCGCAGATCTAAGTGCATAAGTGTTCCGATGTAACGGATTACTCACAGTATGTTTTGGCACACACCTTATGGAATCTGTGTCGTGTGTAGGGTTTGAAATGCTTTGAGATGCAGGTTTACATTTTTCTCTCTATCAAAGTTACCGAATCATTAATTACATACACCACTGCATTAGTTAAATTCACCTAGGAAGTATAAGTTTTCATTTTCCTGTTGTTGTACAAATAGCATCCAGGCACATACATATATACATACATATACATAGCGATTTATTCCACCTTGAAAATGTAAACGTTTTTTTTATTCCGTTATTACATAAATTGCGATGTGATCGTAAGATTTGCTGATGACGGTGAGAATTACGCAGCCTTCGAAAAAGCGATTAGAACTGCGTTAGACGAAGTTCTTAGCATTGGAAAGCGAAGACGTCCACGGTCATTCCGAGTTTGTTAATAATCGAAACATCTCTTTGTTGGCGATACTGATCTTCACTTTATCGTCAATTTCGAATCCTAATCCGTGCTAAACTGTAACGATGGTGTTTGTTATAATGCTTCCCGAGTACACGACCGGTGTTGAAAGACCGATCCTGAAAATTCGAAGTGCCTTCAGATTCACTAATATTCTTGTAACGTGTCAGAATTCATCGAGCCGATTCATGTAACTTCGTCAGATTAGTTGGTGAACATTGTATTCTGCCGATCGGCAAAAAATCGATTGCACGGGGCAAAACAACGCTCTGCAGTACCTTTGGGACCGAGTTCGTGACGTCCAGCTTCCGACTAATCGTTCCCGTCCCGTAAACAAATTAACGCTTTATCATAATTAACAAGAACTTGATTGATCTATCATGTCATCTGACACATTCTGCTGCACTGCAATATTGTGGCGTATCGCGAAATCGTCCTTCGATCTTTCAGAGCCCGTCCTCGACTTGTGGTTGAAGATTGAGAGTTTGACGTAGAATCCTCTCCATCAAATTGTTTATCGGTTTTTCCCGCTGGTCGTTACTGACGAATAACGATTTGTACTTCGGTCCTCCTGCTTGTCGAAATCGTTCGAATTGATCTGTAACACTAAAAACTTAATCTACAGAATAAGCAAACTCTTCTAATTGGGAAAACATCGCGGAACATAAATCAGTAGCGCCCCGCCCCTGGATTGAATTCGGTCTTTCTGCTCGGTAAAGTGTTTCATCTTTTAAAATGGGCTAGATCTTACTGCTAGTATTGAATTTCATGCTCTAGCTTTACTTTATTCGCCCAGTTGTGTAGTCGGCGCATAAGTTATGGGGATATAGCCCAATGAACGTCTCGTCGCGTTGCACCAAACCGAAAGTTATTGCAAACGCCACTGAGTTTTCGACTCACAGTTCGTAAATAAGTCCTCGTTAAAATAACAGGAAGAAACCAGAAGCAAATGTGTATTATTTATTCTTGTAATAACCATCCGAAAACGGAAGTTTTATTATCTTTCCTTGTGTACAACTATGCGATAGTGGAAGTTGCATTATCTTGCACACTCGGCTCTCCCAGGTACACTTAAAATTGTGCCAACTCCTAAACACCCAATACCATTACTCCAACAATTATATGTATATCCATTCAGTTCTTGAATAAACAAACATGGTTTTTTTGTAATGTATAATTGTATGACTTTTCTCGCCGATTCGTTGGCCACGTTCGTTTACCTAGATCAAGTTATCTGGATAGCCCATGGCTTATTCCCAGCGTCCTGAGAACGATTCTGTTGCACTCCGCATTTGCATTTCCGCTTCGTTTTTGAAGTATAATTACTCCAAGTAATTAGCGCCCAACAATGGATTAAAATCATGAATTTCAAAGTGTACGTGGCCGGAGTGTCACAATTCATATCCACTGTTTCGGCGATATATCTACTCGGTGATCGCATGTATAAAATGGTCGTAAATAATTCGTCAGAGCAGTTACATGGAAAAATTCTTCCATTCAGCCGTTTCCTTTACCCCGTAGAGATTAATGTGTAAATCAGAAGCGTGTATAACGAATTCGTACACATCGTCAGATTCAAAGATCTTTCCTGTATGGAATGACAATGAGATCTGCAAACTCGTAGGAAAAAAGATTTGCTCGTTTTGCGAGGAAAAGTGGCATGTTAGGAGATCGCGGCAGTCAAGGTAGACGGTACCGTGCCGGCAGTACTTCTCCAAACAAAAGTCATTTTACATGCAAGATGTGAACTTCGGTATAGGAGAATCCCACCAGGAAGTCCGATAAAGAGCCAAGACGTGCAGGGGGAGATCTTAGAGCACCTGATCGACGTATAACTGCAGAGATCAGATCTCAGGAGGCACAGTAGCCATTGACACGGCACCTTGGTGAAATCGACACCCCTAGGCGCGTGCAGTTGGTTTGCTTTGAAGAGTGCTTTCTACATACCGTATATTTTCCAGAATAATATCTTTCTGTTTTCGAATCGACACTTGATCTTGGGGCTTTATGATTCGCTTGATGAGAAATGCCAACCGATACAACCGCCAGCTCACTACGTTGTAAAATATTTCTTTCCGATCAACAAATCGGTCATTATATACTAGCGTAGTCGGAATGGACATCGGAAGGAGAATGTGATTGAAAATAATATGTGTTGGTGATTTTCAGTGACTACGGTTTCCTAATTATTATCGCCGATCGGTCAGCTGAGTGTTGGATATAAATGAACTTGATAAGACCAAGTTGTGTATTGGATCTGCTTTATTCATGTTCAGGAAGTGTTTAATTTTTGTCGTTCGAGACTGCTGCACGTAACGTTAAATTTTTCACAGCGAAAATCCGCTACCCCAACGTAACCGCAAGTGCAACTGCATCGGAAAGTATAACATCGATCGCGTTTGTATCGAAGAAACCAAAGCGATGAGGAGGTGCGAAGCAGGTGCGATAATCGCCTTCGTTATCTTGATGCAAGGCCCCGTCGAGGGAATGTCCTTCAACATCCTGAGGGCCATCTTATCACCGCCGGTCCCACGAATTACTCGCGTCAGAAACGCGTCTCCTCGAGAGCTCAGGCTGAAGAATTCCTTAGCGGTCTCTGACTTTGTAAGTAGCGAGAACTAGCGACAAAGTACGATTAAGTTCTTGGCTAACTCTTTGGTTCCTTTCCCCTTCGTTCATGTCGGTGGGTTTTTGATTCGAAAGATGCAACGCTCGGCGGATGGGCTGCAGTTCTTTGGCCGTAATGTCTAATGACAGAGAAACACCGCCACGTTGAGCGTTTGCATTTATTATTAACAACGTGTGCAAACTAATCAGGCGTAAGACAAACTCGTGTCTCTTGCAAGCCAGACAGCCACCGCTGTCAAGGTTGCCAAGGTTGAACGCCACGCGGCAGGAATTCCCGACGATCGTTTACATGCTTTGAGAACAGACTTTGCAGTTTTCTTTTGTTTCGTCGATTTAATTATTTTTCCTTCTGGGGAATCTCCTTTGTTCTGGTTCTTAGGTGGACCGCGTGGATTCGTTCTTCAACAATTCGTTTCAATGTGTCATCCACCCATATTTTCGCGGAATTAATTTGCAATGCGGATAAAAGTCTTGAGAGAAAACGCGTACAAGTTATAAAGAAACTTTCGTTGTCCGTATGAGGAAAATCTGTACGAGCTGCAAAAGCATGTAGCTTTTCCGGCGGCTACATTCCAATCGGTTGCGATCTCAGACGGTAGGATGCAACAGATTCGGGATTTATCGAGAAGTAAAGAATAAAGCTAATTCCATCAAAACCACACCGTACATACAATTGTAATTTTCAGCTGGGATTGGTTAAGCAGTATCATTATCCAGCCGAGGAGCACAACGTGACGACCATGGATGGCTACAATCTAAGATTCCACAGAATTCCTGGTAGCGCACGTTCATCTTTAGTCAAAAAGAAGCCCGTAGTTTTCGTCCAGCATGGCCTCTTCGCGTCGTCTGACAGTTGGGTTTTAATGGGCCCTGGAAGGGATTTAGGTGAGGTTCAATAATCATTTTTGCTGGGTCAAGGTTGACGAGCGGATGGTGAGCGTGGACAAACCTCATTTGAAGTAGAAAATAGGGAGTCGAGTGTGAACCGGTTTACTTTTTTTGCCGTCTACAACTCATACGTGATTGGTCCTTGATAGATGATGAAAAATTATGAATAATAGTAATAGGAATGAAGATGAGAATGATAAAAGTCGTCCAACACCACCCTGGTGAATATCTTAACCAAATGCAGGTCAATTATGAGCGATTCAAGATCATATATCACGATGTTTGTCTGTAGTTGGAATTTCTTAAATCGACTCACAATCCTCTCGATGCAACCTTTCAATTTCATAATTTATTGTGATGTAAGGAATCGTTGAATTCGTTAATTCATTGTCACCAGATTGATCATTAAAAAAATATGCCAGAAATATTTTTCGCATTGAAGTATCCTGTTACTTTAAGTATAAACAGCAATTGAATTAGTTTCTCACAAAAATTGGTTTTAATTACGTTATAAATATTTACGTGTAAGAAGCGAGATATCAAGTGGATTATTATTGAAAATTACAATGTCATGCTATAATCAAATTGTGCACAGCGACGATGTCTTTCATCAGAAAAGCACTGAAGCCAGCTGACTTCTTCGATGAAAATGGCATCCATTATCGCGTAACGCATATAATATGTTAGTTACCCGAGATTCATTTCGTTTCACGAATAATTGCTTACGAACACAACATTTTCTAACGTCAGACGGCAATTTGTTTGCATCACTTACATAAGATCACTCAGTACTATACAGTCAAAACTTCTGAGGTCAGCGTGCTATAATGAGCTGTTATTATTATATACTTAAGGCCTTAAAATTCGTGCGAAGTAATTGTCTCATGACGAATCCGGAACTTTTTCCCCGCGTCAAATAATCACCCCGAATAATGAAGCTCGCAAGATCCATTTTTGCAACATGTAGTTACAAACGATCTTTGAGAAAAATTGAAGTCACTCGAAGCTTACGTGAGGCGCGCTTTGAGATTTGTTCTAGTGCAAGATGAAGATTAAACAGTTTTTCGACGTTGTTATTAAGTTGCAATGTCAAACCCGTTTTCACGCTTCAAGACCACCGAAGCCAAGAAAAGAGAAATAAATAAGAACCTACCACGGACACGTAGGTCAAGAATTTCTTCTTTCAATACTTTCGGACGCTGCAGTGCAAGGCTGCTTTGTTCCCGGAGAGCCGAAATCTGACTTTTATTGTTAGTCAAGCTGCGCCTACTGATCATTGAAAGAAAAAATTAAAATAAAATGAACGATTGAACGTGCAGACGTAACTGACAGAAAAAAGAAGTATTTGTATGTATTCAATTTGTTGCAGTATTTTTACTCGCAGACGCTGGCTACGACGTGTGGGTCGGCAACTTTCGAGGCAATTCATACTCAAGATCTCACGTCGTTCTGAGTCCCGAAGATCCGAAATTTTGGCAATTCAGGTACCTCCTACCATTGCTCTCTGTAAATCTTTCACCACCTGCCGCACATTATGTAACCATTTTTCTTCATGCAGCTTCCAGCCGAATCTTACGAGCTACCAATTACCCCTTGAAAATTTTTACTAACAATTCTTCCACCAACCGTCAGTCGTAATCACATTTACAAATAATGTATCATGCACGATACATGGATCGAAGCTGGATTCCATACCGCCGTTATTACAATTGACAATGGTCTCAACCGCCAAGTTCCAATGCTCGAGATCCAAAGATCGGCTGGCAATAAGACTCTGGAGCGCTGACGACCGACTTACAAGTGACTGCAGGCCATCCGAAGATAGCTCTATTCGCTGTACCACTGTTGTTGTTATTATTGTTGTTACTATTATCGATAGACTTCGGTGTGTTCCAATTTGTTTTCAACCGTTCTTCAGGAATAAGACGAGGCGATCTCTTGTACGCGGCAGAAAAATAATCCGAATGGACGATCCGATCAATATCAGTCAGTCAAATCTCGCCACTACATCTCTGCTAAGTTGTTCACCTTGCAATCGCGATCGTAGCTGGTCAACATTGATCCCGCGAACACGCGATCAACTCCGTGATTTTCTCGGACACGTTGGAACGGTGCATTTCATCGCCTCTACATTTCTCGCATGCCCTCGTTACCGATTCCGAGTCAACTTTGTCATCCTTGTCCTAGATTCGTCGGATAATTTTCAACGCTGCTCTTTCTACTCCCTGCAGTTTCCACGAAATGGCGTACTACGATCTTCCCGCCATGATAGACTACGCTCTCGATCATACCGGCCAAAAGAGTCTGATCTACATCGGACACTCCATGGGCACGACCACCAGCTATATTCTGCTCTCGAAAAGACCGGAGTACAACAATCGATTGCGATTGGTTGTCAGTTTCGCGCCAGTTGCTTACTGGAAGCACGCACGTACGGGAATCCGAAAATTGATTTTTGATAGCGGTGATTTTATCGAGGTAAATCGATCTATATATAGAATAATAAAAATCGTACAATGCTATAAGTGGTATAAGTATATCGATGTAGGACCATTGACCCTGATTCAACTATCGATGGGACGTGTAAACGTGTTTCAGCAAACATTCCGTGCTCAGGGAATTTTCGAACTGTATCCACAAAGCACGCTCCTCGCACAACTGATAAACTCACTGTGCAACGAAAAAGCTGCTACCCACAAAGTTTGCGTTTACACAATCTTTACTTTCACTGGATTCGACCCCGAGCAGTTCAACACTGTGAGTTATTAAATCCATGGCGATATTTTTTCTGCAGCATGCAATCAATCAATAAGTTATACAAAACTCTGATCTATAATATTCTCAGACTCTCATTCCGTATCTGGCGAGCTACTTACCTGCCGGGGTGTCGCTCAAGACGCTGACGCACTACTATCAACACTTATCTAGTGGTAGGAATTATTGAACAATATTTTTCAAGCATCGTGCTTTTTCAATTTACGGTTCGATTCCCACCGGTTGGCAGGTCAATTTAGGCAGTACGATTACGGCTACGTCGAGAATTTCGGACGTTACCAGCAGGCCGAACCACCGGCTTACGACGTCTCCAAGATAACAGCACCAGTTGCTCTCTTTTACGGCAGGAACGACCCCCTTTCCTACGAAGTGGTAAGAAAAAATTTGGCTACCCTCGCGGTCGATGGATCGATTTATAACTCAATCAAATATCGATTTTCTGTCTACCTTCACTCTCATATGCCTGCAGGACGTTATGGAACTGAAGAAAAGGCTGCGGAACGTTGTAGCTTCTGTCGCAATATCTTACCCAGCGTTCAATCACCTTGACTTCGTATGGGCTACCGACGCTAAACGTCTCCTGTACGACGATACCATAGAATTAATTCACCAGTACAAATAAAATAAGCTTTTATTTCACCCTGCGAACTCTCGCGGTTTCATCGTAAGGTGGACCATATCCGTGTATCCACAACAATTATGTCATGACTACGTACGTAATGTAATTCGCAAATATTCACAATGGTGACCAAAATCAGTTTGTAGAAACATTAACATAAATTTATTACGGTTCCAAGGTAGCGATGGCAATAGTTATCAACTTCCAGCTGTAATCAACTGACCACTTCAAGATTTTATTTCAAAAACTCAGCCCGTGACCGGAAATTGAGATATGATTGCCAATCGGTGTTTCCTCACCGCACGTCAAAATGGGCAAACAATTATTGTTGCGAGAATTTAAATTGCAATACTGCATAACAATTTATTTATTTTCAGTATAATAATATATTATTCATGTGTATACCATATCGCCATACATAAATTTGCGAATTGTATTGCAGAACCTATATGGACAAAGTCACGTAATCTTTTGTTGAAACAGTTATCATCTGTTTTATTTTTCTGCCAAGTAAGAAATTATTTTTGTCGTTCCAGTCAGTTCCGGTAAATGATCGTAACGCACTTCTTTCAAACAGGATGATTGACCAAGTCTGAGACCGAGTGTTAGCCAACATATACCAAAGCTTTACTTAGATCGATAAAATATGATGACGCGTTAATAGCGTGTGCATCCAGTATATGTATAGACGTAGATTTTAAATTTTACCTGTAAGCGTAAATTTACATGTACGGATCTTGCCACTGACATACCTAGTATACTAACTGAAAAATATTGAACGAAGTAAAATTTTGCTTTATTTATTTAATGAACCCATGAATGATGAGCTTAAATATTCCAAATACTTTGTAGCGATCGTTGCCTCACCAAATTCATGCACCTAGACTTCATTAATACGGAAGAATTCGAATGATGACCCGGGGCCGAAGACATTCAACTCGATCGTCCGAACGTTGCCGTGATCGACGCAGAGCTGAAAACAACTGTGTAATGTCAGATTCGACGCGGAATAGAAAGGAGAAATTGTGAGAGATTCGAGATAAGAACCAACGCGACCATCTCTTACGCCAGAACAATTATAGGGAGATTACGAAGGCAATTACTCGCGTGACCCGGTTTTGTAATATCGAAATAAAAATTTCAACGAATCGTTTTGACGTACGTGTTCCCCGTTCTGTAACGAGAAGCGTCATTTCGCTGGGGGACGGAGCTCCGGACGATGGGGCTCGACGTCGGTAATCAGTCGACGGAAAAACGACACGAGACGTTGTGGCGGCTGCGATAATTTCCGACCGTTTGTTTCTTATTCCAAACCTTTGCCGTATACCGAGTTGAGCAATAACTGAAACCGGGTCTCTTTGTCACCGGCGGAAGACGTTCTGTCAAATTTTAACGAAAGCCTCCCACGCACGCTCGTCGAGAACCGGCAGTCGCTCGGTTTATGATCAGTCAGTGTGACGCGCATTGTACAAGTATGATTACCTCCGTGTAAGGGCCAAAGTGCAAGGAACGCCCGAAGAAAATGTCAGAAATCTGTAACCGGAGTGGGGGACGTGCATAATACAATGTGATCTGGATTTTTTGGGACGGACGTATATATATACCAGTTCTCCGTTTGACCGATGAGCAACTTCGTTTCCTGGTGTGCTAGTGAAATGTCCGATACTCACTTTTTAATTCCTAATCCAACCGTTTGATACACGATAGAACGTACCGAGGAACGATTAGTGCCGGTTAGTTGTTCTTGTTAAAATAAAATTCTTTCACTCTTAGAACATATATATATATATATATATATATATTTATATATATATTTATTTATCATGAGGAACTGGAGCATATTAGGATGCCTTTTCGTAATGATTAATACACTTGACAATGTCGACACAGTGTCTTCGAACACGTTTCGACAAAACTCCAATCCGACCCGACCGCACAAACGGGTAGAAACTTTGGTAAGTATATTTTTTACAACTGGTTCTCGTTAATCAATACATTTTGCAGTAGATCGATTCCAAGTCTCGAGTAAATTAAACATTTCTAGAATAGTTGCAGCCTGATTGGTACACGGAAAAAAAAATTCTGTTCGGCGAGCTGTATTCTACAGCTCCAGTAACTATACGCACTCTACGGTCTATCTTGTAGTTACAGCAACTATATATTAGTCAGCTCTGATAGCTGCAAGTTGTTCAGCTCTCACAGCTGAATGGTTTTGCTCTAAGAGCTGTAAGTTGCGCTGTGCTCTGGTGCGTTGACATATTTCATAACCTTCAAATTTCATGAGTATGATTTAAATACAGTTGATAGATAATTGTTTAAATAGTCCATTCAAATATGTAAATGACACTGAATAAATAATGATAATAATGATGAAAAATAATACTAATAGCAATATAATTGTACTATTTAATAATAAGCGCTGTGAGCGGAGCCGAAAAATTCTGGTCTAGCTCTTCGAACGAAGCTGTTTAGCTGAGAGAGCTGAACAACGTACAGCTATGACAGCTGACTAACAGTCAGTTATACGAACCATGCAGTGCTCTTCCAATAACAGAACGTTTAGTTCGACGAACTGTTTACAAGTAACTATCTAATATTTAGTTCCACGAGCTGAATTTTTTTTTCCGTGTAGCAAGAAAGTACGGTGAAGTTTTTTATCTGTATTATTAGTGTTATTGTTCATTAAAAATTGTCAGGAAATACTAATTTACTATAAAAATTGCTACTTCAAAATGTGGCGACCGATTTTTTTTTATTTACAAATATAGGTAATTGCATAGTTTTTCTTCCGCATAAAGATACAGACGATTTCTGTAGCATGTTTCGCCGTTTTTCTTAAATTTGGAATACAATTGGGGAAAGTGTACAAAGTTTGAAGGTGAAAATCTTGAACAACAAAAAGAAAAAAAAAAAGAAGAAAATTGAAAAAATCTAACATCCTCGCGTTTCATTCCATGACGTATGTTTAAACACTGAACACGATTATTTCAATATTCCTTTCTAAACACATTTCTGTCAGCTATATTTAAGACTCAATCGCAGCACGACCAATTAATAATTGCAATTCAGCGTTAGCACATCGTACGAAGGTGCTCAATTGTCTGTACAATGTATTTTCTTTATTGACGAAATTCATTTCCACGCCATTGACAGTGCTATACCGATTATGGAAATGTTTGATACTCTGATGCATCGATGTATTTTACGAATTTAATGCTATAGTGAATTTATGCCTGTAATTTAAAGGAAAGTCTAGAAAATATGGAAGGATTATAAAGTTAACAACCGAAATTCCAAACACCTTGTGTTACAATCGTATAAAAATTTCAAAATGTTAATTAATTACCATATTGACGAATAAACTGAAATTGTCTTGGCCAGGGCTTAACCCAACGTCACGATCCTCAAAACTACCATTTATAAGGCAATCAATTAATGACTTTTTAATTATACGTTACCGTAACAGTGCATACCTAATCACGTAAAATCTTTGTCGAGTATTAATGTGATTTTGTATGGCTCGTAGCGGATCATTAGGTTCTACCGCGAGCTGAGGAACGCCGATCGTGCACAGATTTGCAATTGCGAAATCCTACGCGCGTCACGCAGACCTAACATTACTTCGATGAATTATTTTGAACGTGCTTGAGCGCGTGACCTTGGAAAAAAACATAATCAAATTTTATACCTTACACCGCACGAACGACAGAGAATTCACATTTACATTTAGTGACAATTTAGTGTACCAAATGTCCGAAAGACACCCTTGCTTTACCCGATCTCTAAATTCCAGCTACCGTGTAACTTGAATATTAAATCTACGACGTTGATCGGGTGTTCAGGTTGATATAGTGAGAAGAACTGAATACTACGTGGAGGAACGATTCGTGACTACGAGTGATGGATACGTTCTGAGCTTGCACAGAATGTTCGGCAGTCCAAGATCACCACCAGCACGAAGAAAGCCACTTGTGCTCCTCGTCCATGGTATGGTGGCTTCAACGGACGTTTGGGTAATGAGAGGACCGGGTAAAGACCTGTGTGAGTAACCCGTGCTTCGGCCTTACCGTTGTGACGAAATCGTTGTTCACGTGTAAATATTACACTTTCAGCTTATCTCTTGGTCGACGCCGGATACGACGTGTGGATGTTGAACGTAAGGGGAAACAGGTACAGCCGAAGACATCTAAGCTTATCTCCAAACCGTCCGGAGTTCTGGCATTTCAGGTAACAACGATTACTATTACGTGTGTATACGTAGATCGAATTTCGCCTCCTCGTTAGCACATCCAACGGTTCACTTTACGTGCCCCGTCAAGAGCTCTGGGAATGGCTCTGTACTGTTATACCATTTTATAGTTGGCACGAGAATGGAGTCTACGACATGACGGCAACGATTGACTACATGTTGGCGATAACGGGAGTGCCGAAAGTTACGGTGATCGGTCACTCCATGGGATGCACAATCGCTGCTGTTCTCCTCTCGGTTCTACCGGAATACAACAGAAAGGTCGATCTCGTCGTGGCTTTGGCACCGGTCATTACTTGGACGGCTCAATATCGGGGACCGCTTACTTTGGGTCTGAGATTTGCCAAGAGGGCGTTTGTAAGTCGGAAATCACTGCCGATTAATCATTGCTCGATCCCATCGCGATACTCGTCATTTTCATTTGATAATCCCTTCCGCTTCCGGAATCGCGGGATTAAGTGTCGTTGAATTGATGGAGATTTTCCAAACAATCAGAAAGAAAAACAACTCGGAACGTAATGGTTTGATAGTTGGACTCATTTGTACGGTCAGTGGCGTAATTATTAATTGCGGTGCATGGTATTGGCCTCTGGTTAAGTTTTCATTTGATACCGGAAGTTTAATTTCATTCTAATAGTGGAAAAATAATGTCAATTTTTCACGATGGATTTCGTTTACAAGCATATAATATTATTAAATTCAGTCTCGTACTTCGATCCGCGCGTGTGAACGTTTGCCCGATGTATATGATAATATGATCGAGATTGTGTGCTTGTCACGTACCTTTTACGTACGTTGTATTACCTGTTCGATAGCCTTGAGTCTGATGCTCCTGTAAGTGATAGTCTTCTCGTTTTCTTCATTTCCACGATATTTCCAGGATTCCATCAGGCGGCTTGGCGTCGAAGAAATTCTTCCTCTCAGAGAATCGACGTCACAACTGTTCTCAGGCGTCTGTCGATCACCGTCGATCAGAGAAATGTGCAAATGGATAATTTTTCTTTTAGCCGGAAGCGCGGACCCCGAGCAGTTAGATTCCGTGAGTATTTCCTCGCCAATAATCGTTCCTCTTTTCTCTCTTGGTTCGTTTAAACTTCGATTTTCTTTTCGTTCTTTTTGTAATAAATCTCTTCTTTGAATCCAGGCGATCGTACCATCCTTGCTCGAGCATTACCCCGCCGGAACTTCCCTGAACACGATCGAGCATTACTGGCAAAATATAGCAAATGGTAAGTGGTCTTTGATAGTGAGTGATACGGTAGTATCAGGGTATAAATTTAGCGTGATATCAACGTCGCGTGGCTCAGATGTTAGATTTAATCCAGTGACGTGCGTACTTCGATGACTATCTTATTGGTATCGGAAGATTATTCGTACACGTAGTATAATATTATCGAACAAGATCCTAATCATATCTTTATTTCTAGAAAGCTTCAGGGAATTTGATTACGGATATGGAAAGAATTACGCTCGATACGGCAGCGATATTCCACCGGAATACCCGTTGCACAAGATCACAGTGCCTGTTCTGATATACTACGGTGTTAACGATCCGTTGGCACAACCGCCGGTGAGTGTGTAACAATGAAAGTTCGTTGCGTTTAATTTACGTTAAGAAGTTACGGGGAATCGGAGGCTAGCGAGACGGCTTTTCTTATCGAACAACTGTACGAACAATGTTGATGATATTTATTTTCAGGATATCAGAGCCCTCGAAGAGCGGCTACCAAACGTCGTGGCAACGAAGGCGGTGCCTTGGCCGTTTTTCAATCATTTCGACTTTGTCCTTTCTAAGGACGCTAAAACTCTGCTGTACGACGACATGATGGTCATTGTAAAAAAGTACAAATCGTTAGGAAATCGATGACATCGATACAAGAGTTTTATACGAATAAGTTTGTAAAAATTCAATTGAATATAGTTTTTTCAATTAAATTTCGTAACGTAACTGTTTTTATTCCCGCACGGTATGGCATTAGACGACCTGATGCAACTAGGCATAAGTAATCCCGATCTTTTCAGTGACTGTCGTCCGACATTCTGAACCGCATGACGTGAGTGATTCACCCGCAACAGAAATGCTTTCGTTGACCTTGTGTATGCTATAACACTGACATTAAAATTACATCGGTTCAGTTGGAAAGTTACGTTATCGTAAACATAGCTAACCTTCGATTGCGTTGCATTAAGCGACTTGCTTCAGTTACTCGAGGTTGAATTCCAGCGAACGTACTTTCGATTCGCGAACATGAATGGGTACCATCCGATAAAGTTCAGACGAAATACAGGCACACTCTTAAGTGGCGTACGGAACATAAGCTCCAGTAAAAGTCGAAGTTCAGGTACGACGAATATCACTTAAAAAAATAATGCACGTAGTTATGCCATTACCGGTATGAATATGCAATTTTCTTTTACCTGTAGTATACAGAAAAAAGCAACCTGACTAGAAATATAAAAATGAAAAAACTACCAGTTTATATGCTTAGGTATACAGGCCCGATGTAAAGACGAACGCGTTGCATGATACGACATCGTCAAGTCACGTACCTATACTTTGTACATTATACCCGTAATAAGAAGTTTTGCGTTTGTAAATTCTCATTCCAGAGTGGACGATCGTGACATCGTTATATTCCTCATAGAGTTAGATATAACGATGTTGTCGACCTCGTCGTCACACGATGTTTTTCATCCTTTTTCTATAACTGTGAAGGCCAAAAAACGTGGGATGCTACCCGTTAATCAGTCAATCACGAGACGAACTTGGCTATTGCGTTATCTGTCGTATTGGGATCAACGAAAATTGCGTTTTTTGTATATTTGTAAGCGGAATTTTTTAAACTTCACTTTCCAGGCTCACTTGCTTAAAGTTATCATCTACGCACGTGAATTGTGCAATCATCATCGTTTAGCACCACGACAATAACCTTCTGTAGCAATTTCCGCTTTCACCGGCTATTCATCGTCCGTAAATTATTGTTACGAACGCTTCGTTGAACCCATTAATACATATTACAGCTTTGGGATTACGTATACGTGGAATATGATCGTTTCCTCGGTTATAGAAACGTTTCAGGGTATTCGACAGCAGCAAAACTGGAAAGATGTTATATACATTTGTACAATTTTGATGAACAGTCGTGATATCCTTCGGCGACTTCAGCAGCTAGAGTTTTGATCGGAATTCTTTCGCTATGATCGAGGAAGTGAGAAAGAAACGTTGCATTAAGTTGATATCACTGAATTCGTTTATTCTCGAATCCTCCATTTCGAAAATCCTTTACTCAAATAATTGAATATCTCACCCCCGCACGATCTTGTTCGTCATACCTGCCAACAATTCATTATCACTTAATGTGACATACGAAATGAAAAACTTGTGTACCAGCGATACACTTTCTTTATTTATCTCAGGTCTTTGACAGCAACTCAATCTGGAATTCGATAACGTCAATTAATCAATGCAAGATTTAGTTTGCGAAAAACAAAAGGATTATCTCAAGATTCACGTATTCGCACGGTCGTGTGGCACATCCATTTATAGTCAAACCTGATTGAATAGAAACGGATGTATTGGTACGTAAACGTCATTTATACCTGACAGAAATTGAAGAAAAATAGAATGATGGTTAATTCTTTTAACGAAGGCTTTTGAGAGAAGATAAATCTTTGTACGCGGTTGTCACGAATGCTGGTATTATTGATCAGGGCTTACGTTAGGATGAAAAATAAAAGTAAATCAATTAATGGATTGATACTCAAAGGCTTACGATAACAGATTCGTATTACGAAGTTATTATCAGGACAGTTGATCTGGTAGAATGCGTATATTAAGCGAATCGCGTGGGCAAAATGAAGTTTGAACGTTGGGATCGACGATGAAGCTGTTCCTCGTTCTTCTGGCAGCCTTAATCGGCTCTGCCATTGCAGATGACGGTGAGGTAGTATGGACCGAGGAAATGGTCCAGGACCTTTTCACTCGCTCATCCGACAACGTGGTTGCAACAATCGTACGTATAATATACACTTAGAATTATAGAAGATTTACTTTGACGGGAATTCGAGGGATGCAAAAAATTGCCCCGAAACCCTATAAGATTCAGATCATTTATACCCTTTCTGATTTTCATCCAAAAGCCTGAACTGATTACCAGCAATGGTTACCTCGCCGAGACTCATCATGTGGTCACCGAGGATGGATACATACTTGAAATGCATCGTGTCAACGCACCTTCCAGAATACCTATAACCCGAAGGAAGCCAGTCGCTTTCCTCATGCACGGTCTTTTATCTAGTTCCGCTGACTGGCTTATCATGGGACATGGAAAGTCTTTGGGTAAGCCATCGACTGAATCACGGTTCGACCGCACTGCAGTTTCCGAAATATATTCTCGGATGTAACAACGGTTCTTTTCTTTCCTGTAGGATACCTCTTAGCTGACGCTGGTTACGACGTGTGGCTGGGCAATGCTAGAGGAAACACACACTCCAAGAATCACACCACCATCAGGAATTTGAACGGCCGAAGATTCTGGAAGTTTGACTGGCATGAAATTGGTGTCCACGATCTTCCTGCAATGATCGACTATGTTCTGGATACTACGCACGAGAAGCAAGTGGTCTACATGGGTCACAGTCAAGGCACAACTGCGTTCTACGTAATGGCCGCTGAGAGGCCCGAGTACAACGACAAGATCAAGGTCATGTTTTCCTTGGCACCTGTCGCTTACATGTCGAACCTTTTTAGTCCGATGTTGAGGATTGCGGCCACCTTCACAAATACCCTGGAGGTTCGTAGTCAACCTTTCTCACCCCTGATTCAATTTCTTGTCACTACGTAACGGACTTGATTATTTCTATGCTCGTTTACGCAGACATTCTTCAATATCTTCGGCATGTACGAGTTCATGCCAAGCTCCGATCTGCTCAGTGCGGCTGGTTCCACTTTCTGCAACGACGATGCTTTGACTCAATTCCTCTGCACTAACGTTCTCTTCGTTATGTGCGGCTTCAACCGAGCCCAGCTTAACACCGTGAGTTGATTGAAATACATGGGATTAATGATCAATTGTATACCTGACTTGTTCAATAATTTCAAACTGCTTATTCGATAGACTTTGCTGCCGACCATCTTCCAATATTCTCCAGCTGGCGCGTCATCTCGTCAACTGGTTCACTACGGTCAAGAAATTCAATCCGGCTACTTCCGCTGGTGGGATCACGGCATAACTAGCAATTTGATCAACTACGGATCATTCAGACCACCAAACTACGATCTGAGCAAAATTACTGCGCCTGTTCACCTGATCTACAGTGACAACGACTGGATGGCTGCTGTAAAGGTAAGCCAACCTGTGTAATCCGCTGGACGTTTCTTCAATCTTCAATTTTTATTGCATTTTTTACAGGACGTTGAGCAGTTGCACGCCGAGCTTGGAAACTCCGTCGAACTTTACCGAGTCCTCGATGGAAAATGGAATCACCTCGACTTCGTATGGGGCATCAATGCCAAAGAACTCGTCTACGACCCTATCCTAACCAGATTGGCAGCAGACTACGCAGAATAAACGATTTATCATGTTTAAATAAACACAAGGTTTACTATACACAGCATAAATGAATTGAAGTTACTTCTTTGTCTAGACTTATCATTCGCGTGTAGCATAGCCGTTACGTGTTTAAAAAAAGTGCCATTTCAGTATTGAAATAGTACTGTGAAACTTATTACCATTGCGCTGTAACGATTCAAATAAGTCCTCATTATATCAAAATCGGTATTCAGTTCTAATTGACTCTCAGTGTCCATCACGTCGCGTCCACCTTTGCAGAATTTCACTTGTCCTTTCAGAGACTGGACTCTCTATCTACAAAACTCTCTTCAGAGCACAACATGCCGAATTTTCGTCTCTTATACGTGGCTACAACAGAGCTCAACTGAATGTAGTGAGTTGTTCGGCGATTACCTGCAATCAATGATAGATAGATAGATAGATGCGTTTATTCGTCCTGGGACAAGTCCCCTTAGGCGGCGTACAAAAAGCTCATGCAAACAAATGATATCTTTAGGCATAATATACAATAAAACTAACAACAAAATAACATAAATTAAAATTAAGGTTGAAAAATAATGAGAAAATAATAAAAAAAAGTTATGAGAGAAGGAGATAAAAATAAGTAAAAGTAAATAGACCGAAAGAGAGTACAAAATAAAGACAGAATGGTAAATAAGATAAAGAAATAATGAGTTGAAAAAATCAACAAATAAATGAACAAATCATAAATAATTAAATAAGTTAAGAGGTTAACGCGTGAGCAAAAATATAAGAGAATAGATAAAAGTAACATAACATTAATCAGAACAGGAGAATTGATAAATCAATTATTCAGGTGTAAAAATAAAAATATAAGAACGACAATCGCGAACGGCAGAACAGAGAAAATAACATAAAGTAAGACCATACCGCAAGTGTTTGAGCATTCCACTCAAAAAAACATTTAAAAAAATGAATTAAAACATGAAGATGAGTAACCAAGTACACGAGTGACAGTAAAATAATAAAATAAATAGAATAAATGAATAAACTGGCCAGGGCGAATATTTTATCTAGTGCCATAGAAGGTAAAATTAGAAAAAATTAAATCAATAAAATAAAGTAATATAGAAAAAAATGAAATAAAATAATAATTGAACCTCAGCTGCTCGACGTTTGCGTAATGAACGTAAAGCTTGCACTTGAACAGCCCTAGTCTTTCCTCCTCGGCTACTTCAGTAGACAGCGCATTCCATAAATAACAGGACGTCGCGACAAACAAACACTGATAAACGGCCGCCCAGCAGAACGGTACGTACAAGCGCTGGGATGCGGTGGCGTTAGCAGTGGCTCGTTGCGGATGAGATTCCGCAGGTTCGAAAGCTTCCGCAAGGTAAGAGAAATATTAAATAGATAACACCCGATTAAATATACAGTCTCCCGTCTCGCACGGTAAGCGAACTCGATCAAAGCCTGCGATGCGTAATATGCTCGTCTCTGCGTATACCCGAGATGAACCGGCCACAGGAACTGATAACACGCTGTAGTCTGATACGAAGTGTGCGCGGCAAGTCGTTACATACGGCTGCACAAAATTCAAGGTGCGGGAATGCAACGTCGGTATTTTCTATATATTTTTTTACAAAAGAAATCGATGCGACGTTTACGTTGCTTACCGATTTCAGCGTGACCTGACTATTCAATGCTGCGTAATGAAACTGATAAGCCTCGACTGCTTGGCACTTGTACGCGTTTCTCATTTCGTCGTTTCATATACTTTCTTCCCACACATTTGAATTTTATCGCAGCATTCGCAACGCCGCTGCAATTACATCCTTTGATAAATTTGGCACCGTCTGATTTCACGGTAATGTCTTTCCTACTTATTCACTATAACATTTTCTTATTTGGTACGACCTCGGGTCGCCTCGTATATCGAGGCAGAGGAAAATAATCATATTAAGATACGGAAGATAATAATTTTGAAACGATATATAACGAGCCCGCCTGCATTGCAGGCTGTAATGCTGCAGTAACCTCTCAATAGCAATGAAGGTTCTGGTCCTTCTTCTTGTGGGATTGATCGGCGCTGCCGTTGCAGAAAACGATGACACGGTATGGACCCCAGAAATGGTTCAAGACCTTTTCAGTACTGCCACCGTTGTCGGTGCGACAGTTGTAAGTACATACTTATAAGCAATTTTATTTTCAATAATTTTCGACAAACTTTTACCTTTTTCCAATGCTTTGTCTGAACGACATAGTATACTCTATACCTATACTGTTTTTCACATAAGCCTGGACTGGTTGCTCATCACGGATACTTTGTCGAAAGTCATTATGTGACGACCGAGGATGGTTACATCCTCCAAATGCATCGAATCCCAGCGTCTCCTAAGAGTCCTGAAGCTACCAGCAGAGGCGTAGTATTCCTGATGCATGGGCTGTGCGGAAGTTCTGCTGCCTTTATTCTTATGGGACCTGGAAAAGCTTTAGGTAATACTCGAGTGATTGGCTGATTTATTACGCACTACGATACATTTTCCAAACCAAATATTCTGCGAACAACGTGTCGTTTGTTTTCTTCAGCCTACGTCCTGGCCGATGCTGGATACGACGTGTGGTTGGGTAACGCTAGGGGAAATACTTATTCAAAAAATCACACAACTATTACCGATTTTACCAGTAAAAAGTTCTGGGACTTCGAATGGCATGAAATTGGTATTTACGATCTTCCCGCCATGATCGACTACGTTCTTGAAAATACAGGACAGGAGAAAGTGTCATTCGTGGGTCACAGTCAAGGTGCAACAACGTTCTACGTTATGGCCTCTTTGAAACCCGAGTACAACGACAAGATTGAGGTCATGTTCTCTTTGGGTCCTGTCGCTTACATGTCAAACCTAATTAGCCCGGTGTTGAGGCTTACCGCCAAATTCGAGGGTTCTCTGGGGGTTCGTAATTGATGTTTCTCACCTCTGATTAATTTTTTTTTATCACTACGTAACGGATCGATTACTTAAATACTTATTTCCTTAGGTGATTTTCAATCTCTTTGGTCAGTACGAGTTCCTGCCCAGTCACGATCTTATCAGCACAGCTAGTTCGACATTCTGCGAAGCGGATGCTCTGACTCAATACATGTGCAGTAATTCAATCTACTTCCTGATGGGGTTCAACAAGGCTCAAACCAACACCGTGAGTTTATTCAAATACACAGGACCAACGAAGTCGGAATGGCGACTTACTTCACCGATTGAAATTACACGTTCGGTAGAGCATGCTGCCAATTATCGTTAAACACATGCCGGCTGGTGCGTCAACTCGTCAAGTAATTCACTACGGTCAAGAAATTAATTCCGGCAAGTTCAGACAGTGGGATTACGGCCTGCTGTTCAATCAGGTGCAATATGGGAGACTTACACCACCAGATTACGAGCTTAGCAGGATTACTGCACCCGTCCACTTGCTCTACAGTGACAACGACTGGATGGCTGCTGTAGAAGTCAGTTTACCTGGAGTTTTTTTTTTCTTTCACGTAACCAAGCATATTTTACTTATATAATAATTGTACTCGAAGAGTCGTTCATTTTTCTTTGGTAAATCCACCATTATTTACCGTTCTTGGGTTATCCTGTTAGTCATTTCACTGCAATACCAATTCCACGACTGACTTTATTTCGCTATTTTTATAGGACGTCAAACAGTTGTATGAAGAGCTTGGGAACCCGATTGAGATGTATCGAATCATGGATGGGAGTTGGAACCACCTTGATTTTGTATTTGGTATCAATGCCAAGGAACTCGTCTATGAACATATGCTGGCTGTATTACAAAAACGATATAGTGATTAGGTGATAGCAAAATCATCTACCACGGTTGCCGATTATGAAAAATAAAAATTGAGGTTATTCGATACATAGGATTCTAGTTAATGTACTATACTTTTTATTTAATAAATGAATCTCACGTACTCCGAGTGAATATGAGAAAGAAATTTCTCAAAATATACGTTGGAATATACTGTGCGTTTTCCTTCGTCATATGCCGATTAAATTTTTATTTTTTTTTTGTTCATTATTTTTTTCATAAATGAGTAAATAATATAACGTCTAGACAATCAATTCGAGAAAATCGCACTCCACCTTAAACTTTTCTTTTCTAGTTTTACAGACGGTGGTTTCAATACGGCATAACCGAGTATTGTACATGCGAACGTATTCAGTGACCTTCCCCGCGCCGTGATGACCCCGTTTTAAGGTAGAAAGTTGCGTGAACGCCGGCGTAACCGAATCGAAGTTCGATCTTTCGTTAAATTACGTGGGCGATTATGTAACGCACAAATAGTGCACCACCACCGGCAAAAAGACTTTCGGTTTCGGATGTATAATGTATGTATGAACATACGCAACAGGTGCATCTGGCAGGTAAAAGTAAGAGGATGACAAAACCTGGGTCGTGGGTATTGGGATACCTGGTGAAGACTTGAGGTACTCCCATCACAATCCCGCCAGTAGACATCGTATCATCCGGAGTCACGGTATACGCGTGTGAAGTTGTTGAGAAAGATGTGTTTCTAGAATTAAAACAGTGGCATGGATGCTGATAATCACGATTCACAAGTATTGGTGTGCGTGCCACCATGTAGGTAAACCAACCCGACGTTTAACCGGGTATCATTAGCATTGTACGTTACGACAGTGTTCATTTATATATAAAGTGTTCTACCTAGAGTATGACAGCTATCCTACCACTCAAGATGGTCGGGGCACGTGAGTTTTTATTCGTAATTACAGTAGTCGTGGTTATCCTCGCACCTTCTCTGGTCGAACCTACCAGGATTAGGACCAAGAAAAATGCCGACGTTGATCTGAGAACGGTAAGAACGTAAACGATCAACATTTCATGCATTGGTGCACATCTTCCGACATTATTTTTTTACAGCCGGAATTGTTGAAGAAATATGGTTATCCGATTGAAATTCATCATACCGTTACCGAGGATGGATACATCCTGGCTATGCACAGGATCCCTGGCGTCCTTTCGAAAGGCGAATATAAGGAAGCGTGGAGAGGTCCTGTTCTCCTGCAACACGGACTGGCGGGCAGTTCAGCGGACTGGGTCATAATGGGTCCCAAAAGGTCCTTGGGTGAGTTGTTTGACTGAATTGGAGCTGGCTTGAAATACTTTCGTCTTCTGCTTCCGATGAAGAACTGAGGGTACGTTGACCGCCATAGTTTGGTCGTCTGAAAAAGTATTTTCGTTTGTCAGCTTACTTACTCGCCGATCGGGGATACGACGTCTGGCTTGGAAACAGTCGTGGAAATCTTTACTCAAGAAATCATACCGTCCTTTCACCAGAGAACAAGTTGTTCTGGAATTTCAGGTTGGTTACTTGTCGCATTGTCAAAAGCCGACGTGCATTTTCGAAATCCATTTTTTTTTTTTACAGCTGGCACGAACTTGGGGTTTTTGACCTCCCGGCAACGGTGGATTACATCCTCGCTCAGACGTTGCTACCGAAAATCTTTTACATCAGTCACTCTCAAGGAACGACACAGTTCTGGGTCATGGCCTCGGAACGTCCTTCGTACAATGAGAAGATCATATTAATGGCTGCATTGGCGCCCGTAGCGTACACCAGTAATCTACGAGGGCCGGTAACGAAACTTGCTGTACTGACACCAATTGGAGTGGTACGTTATTCGCGAGCGATTCAGAAGTGAGACGGTGAACACTTTGTTCCCCACAAAAAATGATAACACCCCGTTCTTAATTTACCGGATGAATTCTAGTGGGTCGGGGAGAATTTTGGATATCCGGAATATACGCCAAGATCAACATGGGAAAACCTCGTTTCGAACTTCATATGTAGGGATTCCTCTTTCACCCAGTTTTTGTGCAGTACCGTTCTTTTCCTCATTGCTGGCTTCAGTCCCGACGAACTAGACTCTGTGAGTAAAGACGGGCAGTTCTTTTACTGTGTTAATTAAATTTTTCAAATAAATATTGTGCAATAATCGTGTTTTGCGCAGACGAACCTACCTGTAATTATTGGCCATATACCAGCTGGCGCGTCCTGGAAGCAGTTCATACACTTCGGGCAAGGGACTATGGAACAGGGTGAGACTGAAGCTTGAACTTGTTTGTAAAATATACCTGCGTATGGGGAATTCCATGGGAACCCGACTAACATCTGGACCACACCATTTTTGATTTTGTTAAAAAATATTTATGCTTTTGTCCCAACTCTGAAAAGTAATTACTTTTAATATAATTTTAACCATTAACCGCAGCCTCGAAATTTATACAATAATATTCTTGGGTTACAGGACGTTTCCGAAAATTCGATTACGACAGCGTTGAAAAGAACTTGCGTGCCTACAACGTCAGTGCACCACCAGAATATCCTTTGGAAAAAATTACAGCCCCAGTTGCATTTTTCAGCAGCAAAAATGACTGGCTCGCTACGCCAAAGGTAATAATAATGATCGATTAGAAAAAACTATTTACGTTATTTACAGCATATATTACAATAACACGTGGTTGAATAATCTTGGAAATCGAAAAAACAAAACCACTCGAGTATGTGAAATACGAACGATCAACGCGGACTAATGATTTCCGGTCTGAATGACCACCTAATTGTTAAAGATACGTCATTACATCGCCAAGCAATTAGCGAAAAGCAAGAAATTGTTTCTTTGCAATCTTGTATTGACTTTATTTAATCACGAAAATATTGTTATTAAACTCAGGTTGCGATATATCCGATCAATCTCAACTATATCAAATCAATTACACCTGCATGATATCATCTTCGTATACAAACGCCCCTATGTAGGTATACGTAGATACGTAGATATAATTAAAAAATAATAACAACCTCGATCGTATGATCGTATTTTTCAGCTATTTTTTGCGAATAAAAAACTTCCGGAAGAATGTTTAAACCCATAACGAACTGCACAATGTTGCTCTTTCTAATTTTCAGGATGTCAGTCTTCTGGCATCGAGGCTCCGTAGCTTGATGCTGTCTTACATAGTGCCCGTGGATACTTTCAATCATTATGACTTCCTGTGGGGAATGCACGCTCCGGAATTGGTCTACGAGCGTCTCTTCACGCTGCTGGAAGAATTTTCTACAT
Source organism: Neodiprion virginianus (assembly GCF_021901495.1). Classification (NCBI taxonomy): domain Eukaryota; kingdom Metazoa; phylum Arthropoda; class Insecta; order Hymenoptera; family Diprionidae; genus Neodiprion; species Neodiprion virginianus. The sequence goes on from NC_060882.1 coordinate 3,424,129, forward strand.
GAATACTTGAAAATCCTCCACCTGAAAATGTTCAAACAGTTAATATGTATAATATTTCTGTGCAGCTACTGTCTGATAACCATCACACCACTTGAATAAATTCAGTTCCTAGTCAATAACGAATACGAAGAATTTTCACAGCTAATTTAAAGTCACGACAATTTGGTGTTGTCAACGATCAATGAGCCTTACTTATTTAGTTTATACCTATCGATAAGAGAATTTGTGTTGATCAAATTACATTCAGAATTTCTATCAGTTATTTTTCTATTTGATTCCTATCATAGCTTAGAAATATGAGACATCGGTCATAACGTAAATGCAGCATCCAACTGGTTTTCAGTCATTCCTTTGTTGAAAGTATTACCCACAAATCGCCTGTACTCCTTACCAATTGCTTCATAAAACGTGGCGGTAGTTAATCCCAAACTGTCTAAATATCGGTGGATCAACATATGAAACATAAAATGATACACTCAACTAGATAATCAATATTTGATAGATCAAGATCCTCAAAATATACTTTCCAGAAAGCGATGTCTGGGATGATTGACTTCCAATGGATTTGGTGCCGGTAAAATTTTTAACTATCGTTACGAGAACTATTTTATTAGTAATGCAGTTAGGGCTCGGAGTATATTTATTCTACGAAATCCCTCTTTGATTTAACCTTTTTTGAATACTTGTGTTGCTCATAGAACCGCAAACGTGGTACATATTAACGATTACATCTGGGTATGCTCGTTGTCAGTTAGTCTCTTGGTCTTATCGAAAAACTAAAAAAAAGAAACTTATATAAAATATCGGACATATGGTTGAAAAATATCGCGTGATTTTTAAACATCAAGTTACCTTCTGACAAAATCTAAATTCAGTATAAACTTGTAATAATTTCTTGTTGATTGTTGTCAGTAGTGCTATTGCTGAAAAATGGTCGATTGCGAATCTAACATTACATCAATAGGATAACAATATTGAACGAAAAAAATATTTTATCACAATACTCGATCGTAGACAATCAGTATATAAGGCCAATCGAAATCGCGGTTTCCATTCAGAGTCATCAACCGCAGTCATGAAATTACTATTCATTCTGGTCGTGGCTTTAGTCGGCTCTGCAATTGCAGACGACGATGCCGATGAGAAGGTTTGGACTGAAGACGAAGTCGAGGATATTTTGGCCAGTGCAACTAGCGACGCGACTGCAACTGTCGTAAGTTAACCCATGGATGCTTATCCATCAAAGGATCGCAGAGAGTTCGGATTTTGTTTCGCATCTTGACTGGTTATTCTGTTTTTTAAAGCCTGTACTAATTGCCAACAACGGATACACAGCCGAGACCCACTACGTGACGACCGACGATGGTTACATACTGCAAATGCATCGTATCCCTGCAACTCCTACGAGTGCCGCATCCGATGACAAACCTGTCGTGTTCCTCATGCACGGCCTGCTGTCTAGTTCTGCTGACTGGGTGATCATGGGACCTGGAAAGGGTTTCGGTGAGTTGCTGACCGATCTAATAACTTACCGTCGATACGTCTTCAAACGTGTATGCGTTCGGTGAAAACAACGTCATCCTTGTTTTCTTCAGCTTACATCTTAGCCGATGCCGGATACGACGTGTGGATGGGCAACGCAAGAGGAAATACGTACTCCAAGAATCACACCACCTTGACAGATTTTACTGGCAAAGACTTCTGGTACTTTGACTGGCATCAAATTGGCTACTACGATCTCCCCGCCATGATTGACTACGCTCTTGAAACAACGGGTCAGGAGAAATTATTCTACATGGGTCACAGTCAAGGCACAACTTCGTTCTACGTGATGGCCTCTATGAGGACCGATTACAACGACAAGATAAAAGCCATGTTCTCTCTGGCGCCCGTTGCTTACATGTCGAATCTGAAGAGTCCGGTATTGCAATTAGCTGCCACCTTCGTGTCTAGTTTGACGGTAAATGATATTTTTCAATTACAACTTCGTGTTCGTCAGTGTGATGCGAATCGCTCAATTATTACACGAAACACTTTTTTCAGTCTCTCTTCAAGCTCATCGGTGTTTACGAGTTCTTGCCCACCAGCACTTTCCTTAGCAAAGTTGGAGCTACCTTCTGCAACGACGATGCTCTGACACAAGTCCTTTGCAGTAACATCCTATTCATGTTGGCCGGTTTCAACAAGGCTCAATTGAACGCTGTAAGTTTGTCCGCACCTAATAAAAAACCAGCGGAATTCAAATTATACCTGTTTCTCGATTCTGTTTAATTACAATTCGAGCCATTTATGACCAACAGACTATGCTGCCAACTATCCTTGGACATACCCCGGCTGGAGCCTCATCTCGACAAATCGTTCACTACGGTCAAGAAGTTCGATCTGGCAAGTTTAGGTATTACGACCAGGGTTGGATCTCGAATTTGTGGAACTACGGGTCGATCAGCGCACCGGACTACGATCTCAGCGCGATTACAGCTCCTGTTCACTTGCTCTACAGTGACAATGACTGGATGGCTGCTGTAACAGTAAGTCAACCAAAATATCATATCGATGAGTTATACATTCTTCTTTGGTAAATGCATTATTAACTTCAGTCCTGGAATTATCCTGTGAGTCATTTCACTGCAATACCAATTCCACGACTAACTTTATTTCGCTATTTTTACAGGACGTCACACAGTTGTACTCTGAGCTTGGAAACCCAATTGAAATGTACCGAGTGCTCGATGGAAAATGGAATCACCTTGATTACCTCTGGGGTATCAATGCCAAGGAACTCGTCTACGATCCCATCATTTCTATGATAGAAGCAAACTACAGCGACTAATTGTACGACGAGTCATGTAATTTGTGTCCAAACCGGAATTTTATTATAACAATACATATTCAAGTAAATATTAACCTTCGTTTTTGTGGCATTGTAGTGCAAACAGCAACAATGTCTGTTGTCTGACCCACTCCTGATTTCCTATAACATCGTTTTTTTAAAGTAATTTTGTATAATCCAAATAGCATCACCTCTTAGGCTCAAGGTGACATTATTATTTTCGGTTATTATATACATATAATTGGGAATTGGCTTGGAAAAAGAGAGGGGGCAATATTGCCGAATCTTTAAAAATTCATTTTCTTTCGTTCTCGTATTTCATTTACAAAATTAACCAACCAATTGCGGTAATAAGCTCGAGTTGGATATGCGTGAGAATTTTGGGTATACTCAACGTTTCTCACAATGTCGTGTTTCGATGTAGGACATTGCAATAAAATTCATTGTGTAACAATTTTATATTTTTAATATCACGTTAAAACACATGTACCTATGGTATTTATACGGATTTTTTTTCTTCCGATAACTCATTGGAGAAAATATATCGGCAGTCCGTTGTTGTCACATGTATGGAAGGTTCACTTTCAGCATTCGCAATATTAAGTGTGACTAAAATTTTTAAAAAATCCATATGCTAAACGATAATTATATTCATACTAATCACGAATCTCCTCTGAATTTTTGTTTGATTGCGAAAACATTCCACGCCAAGTAATTTCTAACACCAGCGGTATCGGGAGAATTCTGACTAGAGGCACTCCGTATCAGGATCTTAAAAAAAATAATTATTTTCTACCAAGCTCCTATTGTTTTAAATAAAGATTGAAAACCATTTGACGTTTTCTTGTAATTAATTCACCAAAAGACTCCCTACTTTTCGAACGCTCACCGTGGTGTTTCCCCTTATAAATATTGTTATCGCAGGATCGAAAAATTCGATGGAAATTCCAAGTTAATGACCCTTTCAAGACTTATCTCGTAATTACTTTACCTATCGCAATTATCGAAGATCAGAACATACCAGTAGGCTTATCGTTGTAACACGATCACCATCATAATCACAAATCGTTAATTAACGATCGACAATCGATCGGAGGAATCGCATCACATTAACTCAAATACGACGCAAATTGCATTATAAGCAAGGATTTTTATCATTCGATGATTAATTTATTTCCCATTCCAGCTGAGATAAGACTTCGGTGTGAATCTGAAATGCGATAAGACCTTATCTCATTCGTCATACATATAAAATCTGTTATTCTGTAGTATTAATCTATTCATAATATTTTCGCCGTTGCATCCCAGATGTCATCGTATATGTTCTTTTCAAACTGAGCCACATTGAGTAATTCATCGAATAAGAAAATACATCTCAAGTTTGCCAACAAGACTTTTATCAAATAATGATAAGTCTGGCCCTGATCGTTGACTTTTGTCGCCAAACTGTTTCGCAGTCGCAGTTTTTTGTTTTTTTACTCTAAATTGCCGAATTCTTTGGTTTAGTGAAACGAACGAGGATATATAAATGAATATTCGATATTTCGACATCTCAGATGGTGACGAAACCCGGAGAAGTCGCAGTTCACTGCTCTTACGCATCGTCATTTCATCCCTATGTTCGTAAAATAAACCGACATGAATAATCGATGACCGCAGGAGTGAGTGACGACAAATTATGTGAATCACGAGTTTCATCCAGATCATTTGTTACCGGCAAAGCGTGAACCGCAAACGTTTAAGGTTTGTTCACAACGCTTTTCTCTTTTACCCGACATCAGTACGTAATACGACCTGTGTCGAATTCCGAAACGATTGATCACTCAATCAACTCACAGACCCACGTCATCTCAGCAATAAAGGGTGCAAACGACTAGCTGATAAATTCTTTTGCGTTATCCCTTTCGCAACATCCGTACCGTTGTGAAAGGACCTTTTTCACTTCAATGAAAAAGACACCTCCTGAATCATACGAGTATCTACTCCCATAATGCGGGCACGTATATATATGAAGAAATTGTAAAGCATTCATGTTACACTCGTCGTATCTATCGCGTTTTAACTGTTGGGGTCAAGGGGTTAGATTATATTCGTCCCGCAATTAGATATCGAACGCACCTCGATGTCACAGTTCAATTCAAAGCACAAACAAGTGCTTAACGCTCGTGAGAAGCAGTTGAAAATAACGACTGCTTCGAGCAGGAAGCGTAAAATAATGGTTTCCGGTATTTTGGTGCTCGCCTTGATCGCAGTTTTACTTATCGGAAATATCACGGCATGGAGCCTGATCGAAGCTGAGAATTACTTTGATACCCCCAAAGCGAACCGGGTAATTATGACAACCACTGGAATTCATTTATGTTTATTCATAATTTGTGTTAGCTGCTAGCGGCGATTAAAACTCTTCTCTTGCTATCGGTACAACATACAACGTATTTATTTTGCGAGTATTTACTTCACGAACGTTGCACATTCTATTTCCAATCAATAAACTTACCAGTCCGGCATCTGAACCAGTAACAGAAATCTTGTCACCGATAATTCAACGGTAACTGGATTCGCCTTACCGATCGTAGGGTCAAACTTTGCATCGACGGTAATACATTAGCGAATATTAATTTGGCTGACCAATAACCGGTCAGTAACCACTAGCTGTCGTCACTTTTAACAAACTCAACAAGTCATCCTGTGTAAAGGATCATTTTTGAAACCACTTCACTTTGTCGTTCCTCAGTTTCATCTGGACATTCTACCAGAGTATAAAATAGAAAAACACATTTTCCAAACTTCTGTGGGATCAGCCAACGGAAGCAGGGAAGAAACTCTCCTTTACAGAATTCCCGGAGGGCCGAAATCCGCGCCTAAGAATGGAAAGCAACCCATGTATATTCAGCATGGGATTTTGTGTGATGCTGATCACTGTGCCGTTAATCAACCCCTGATAGCGATTGGTTCGTATTGCGCATTGAAATTTATTTTATGTTTCTACGAAGGATTAAATTTCCAGATTTAAAATTCTATCATCATATTGATTTTAGCGTACATCTTGGTGGATCAAAGCTACGATGTGTGGCTGGGAAAAAGCAATACGACTATCACCGGAAATATTGTGTCGTACGTGTATTTCATGTGATTGTAAGCGAGTATTAGCGTCATTCAGAATAATCATGGAAATATTTTACATCACCACAGATCAGAGAAGTTGGAGGAGGAACGTTTAGGATCCGTTGCGGATTACGTTTTGGAGCAGACGGAACAAGAGGAACTTTCTGTCCTCGGATATTTAAATAACACAATAAAAATATTCGGAATAGCACGGAGTGACGACAAGAAGCCCGAGGAGAATGTAAATTTTTATTATTGTGCCATAATCTTGAAAGTCAAATCAGGCGGATAAAAATAATCGAATGTCAACTATTTCAGTCGGGAATTTCAAAGTGGTTCGATAAAATTCCCGGAGTCCAAACAGCGAAGAAATGGTACAAGAAGGGTCAAAATTATTTGACAAGTATGCGTTCCTGATAAAAAAGTCTCATGTAAATATCTGAATAAATGAAAATTCTTTAGATTCATTGAAAATATTTTCGAAACAGGCACCTACAACAAGATAATTGGGGGAATCGATTACCTCGGCAGGAAGATGGACTACATTGCCGATGATTTGTGCATTCGTCAAATAACGGTGAGTCTCATGAGTGTCCTTCATTGATCAGCTCGGAGTTTTGTTTACCCAACAACAGTTACTAGTGATTTAGATCCTACTAATGGTGTTATTTTACAGGAAAAGGTTTTCAACGCCTGGGGCATCTCGCCAACGATGATAGCACGCACCTTCAAAATCGAAGATTTTTCGCGAATGATTGGTCATCCTGATGTTCATCTGTCAACGGTGAGGATCAGATTTTTCTTCACATCAAAAATTTCCTGCGCACGGTAATAAGTGATAAAATTCGTTTTCAGCCTGAGCTGATCGAGAAGTACGGTTACCACTCGGAATCCCACGAGGTGGAAACCGAGGACGGGTACATTCTGACTGTGCACCGTATCACTGGGGGAGCTAAACATCCTCCAAGTCCAGGAAAGCCGGTCGTGATCCTTCAGCATGGTGTCCTGTCCAGCTCTGCCGATTGGGTAATCATGGGCCCGTCAAGGTCGCTGGGTAATTGAATGGTTCAAACCAACTCACATGTAATCGTGGTATCGAAGCTTCGGCTTTGAACACTCTAACGATCAACGACTTTCAGGCTACATTTTATCGGACGTCGGCTACGATGTTTGGCTGGGAAATTCCCGAGGAAACACATACTCGAAAGCACACGCAAAAATCTCACCCTCGGATTCCAAGTTCTGGGAATTTTCGTGGCATGAAATGGGCGTGTACGATATGCCAGCGGTGATAGACCACGTTCTGAAAGTGACGAAAATGGACGTCCTTTCCTACGTCGGTCACTCGCAGGGAACCACTCAGCTCCTAGTCATGCTGTCGGAGAAACCTGAGTACAATTCCAAGATATCCTCCGCTGTTACCTTCGCGCCGATCGCCTACGCTGGTAACATGCGAAGCCCAATAGTGAAACCTTTCGCCCGAGTCAGCACTCCGCTTTACGTGAGTCTTCACAGGCTGATGAGTTTACTTTCGAACGTGCCAAAGACATTCAGAGTGGTTCCTCATATTCTTTCAGTACCTCCTGCGGCTGTTCGGCGTCAACAGCTTTTTGCCAACAAATGCATTCCTCACAGAGATCGGACGCGATATATGCGAGTCCAAGTCAATTCTGCAGGTCGTTTGCAGCAATACTCTGTTCCTGGCGACTGGATACGATATGAGTCAAGTGAACTCGGTAGGATTAATTCAAAATTTAAGAAGTCATATTCTCGTTTCATTTTTCAAATTTCTATCATCTACTTACAGACAATGGTTCCAGTCATTTTGGGGCACGTACCAGCAGGAGCGTCGACAAAGCAGTTTGTACATTTTGGTCAGCTGTACAATTCTAGTGAGTGTCTTCAACTAGAAAAATGGGCACTGAACAGAGAACAACGATTAATCCTTATTTGGTTTTTTAGAAAAATTTCGCCAGTTCGATTATTCGGTATCTTTCATTAACGATCAAAAGTACAATCAGGCTGAACCGCCCGAATACAACTTACAAAACGTTCGGATTCCGATGGCCATTTTTTACGGATCAAACGATCTACTGGCGGATTACAAGGTAGTTTGACTTTACGGTACAACTTAACGTCTTCTGTTTACAGAAGTTGTTCAATACACACGACTAATCTCCTATGATACATTTATTTTTACTTTCGTTCGCTACTATTTTGTCAACCTGATGATTTAAATCGGTAAAAATTGTTTCAGGACGTGGAACGACTTGCGAGTGAACTTCCAAACGTTGAATTGAAGCACAAAGTGTCTCTAGAGAACTTCAACCACATTGATTTCCTGTACGGTGTCGACGCGCCCAACGTCGTCTACCGACACGTCATCAAATATTTACACGTATGTAAAAAGCTGGGAACCGGAGGACCCATCAATAGAGTAGGAATAAATGACACTCATTCATGAATACATGCGTAAACACATCCGTTGACAAAAACAAGAAGGAACCGCGTGTGCCACGAGATATCTTCTTACGCGATGTTCGAAATGCTCTTTAGAATGTACATAAAATACAGAAATAAATTATATCGAAGAATTGTATTCACGTAATATATACTTAATTAAGATCAAAAGATCGAATACTTATATATAGTATTTATAAATTCCCACCTTACAAGTGCCAACTCAGTTTCTTTGGGTAAACTGAGCGATAAAAAAATACGAAGAGAACTACCGAAGCTTTTTTTTTAATTCTGACCACAATCCTGGATTTTCATTGCATGCTGCGCTTGCGGCAGAAAATCTAAGCCTCTCTCTGGTATACAAGATTACATTAATTCAAGAAAAATGTTATATCCTGTTGCAACTAATGCAGCTACGACCGAGGGTGGAGGAGTAAAAAATGAATACATGAATTGAATTTAACTTAGATGAATTCAAGGTGCCATAGAAATCCGCACTATATGCATAGTTGTTACGATAGAAAAGTAGTTACTCTGACACCACTCGTGTCACGATTGACCTTTTAATTCGTCAGCTCATTCGTACACCTCTACGACACACTCGGACAAATACATGCATACATCACACAAGGCATCATATTGCTTGTAACACAAAGAATGAACTTCCGGGATGTACGTATCACAAGAGAAGAACGTGGGCTGACTTCACGAGATACTACAGAGACGTCTACATGAAAGCTCGTACATCGAGGGTGAGAGAAAATCTCGATCAAGGTTACAAAAATTTTCAAAACTAAAAGATCAGCGATAAACCGAAAGACGTTTTCCACGAGGATGATATGCCATCCGATTTGAAAAATAGCCCCTGATGTTGTACTCGAAAAATAACCACCACCAACTCCCGAGTATACCTCATTATCTCGTTGTTTACCTTTAATTCTTATTGTGGCTGTTTGCCTCCCCGTGGATTTCACTGCGCCTGCGTCGTGGTCCAGATAACCCCGTCGACAGCATCTCTCAGTCGAGCGTCAGATCTCGCAGCAGCCAGAAAGACCCAGAGCGATATCAACCCCGGTGAACGTATATACCTGTCAATCAGAGTAGAGAAAACGCAGTGGAACGGGTTAAAATGTAGTTCATTTTAAAAGAGAGCGATTGAACAATTGTTAACAACTCACTGGAGCCACTGATTTTTTTCTGATTTGGGTTAATCTGTTCGTTCCGCAGTATTTGGTGTGCTACAGACGCCCCTAAGGGGGTTTTCGACAATGTATAAAGTTGAAAGGTGAACGAAATTAAATTTATAAACGTCCGTAGTGAAATACCATACGAACCGCCAAGGAAGGCACTGTGGTGATTTCAATTCCAGTGAGAAAGTACAGGCATATTAAGCTTCTTCAAGTGTGCCGTAGAAATTTTTTCGAAACGATACATCTCCGTTGTACTTCACCTGCCGGGGATGAATTATATTTTGAAAATATTGCGGGTAGTTGGATTTTCGTGCTCCCAATTAATTTGGTCATATTTTTTGGCCTATCCTTCATCTCTGACTATTTAGATATCCGTCGTTGTCTATACCAGATCCCACGAAAGAATCGATAAGTTGCGTCGCGGGATATAAATGAAATTATAGCTCTCTGTCTGTTGAGACTTCTCGGTCTGCAAAATCTAAAAAATATATCAACTTTGTCCAGCAAGATAATTTTGTATTTATAATCGCGTGAAATGTTCCGATTTAAATTCAGTCAATACACCTGTCCAGTTTTATCACTGCAAATAATAGTGAAATCGCCTCGAATTCAATTGTAATATATTTCATACCGATAAGTAATCATTGACAACTTAAACTGTTACACCGTTCAGGTGGAACGATTTTAACCGTGGATAAAATGAAGAACAGCAATCAGAGATCATCAATGGGTATCCCGGAATGAGATGCACCGTTTAGGACGGTGTTGAGCTCGTCATCGATCGTTCACTAGGTGCAAACAAAATATTCGCAAGAAAGCTGTGCGAAGGTGTTGAGTGAGGCCGAGCGAAGCTTTTCCAAGGACAGCCATCGGAGAACGGGATGTCGGCGAGGAATATTCGAGGTGGCCAAGCTGGCTCCACCGTTCAAGCTTTCCTTTTGATCTGTTCAATCTTCGGCGGCTCGGGAATGGGTAAAAAAAAGAAATTTGTATATCTATAGAATTTAGAATTTCGTACACCAATGTCAATATGTCTATCTAAAAAGTTATTCCCTGCGAATACGACATGCCAAAATTAGTCTGTTCGATTCCTAATTATAGAAAAACTCCTTGAGAATAACTGAATAATTATCCTGAATGAATTGAGAGGGAATTTTTTAGCATATAAAGCTGTGTAACGTGCCATGGGTACTCGAATACAGCCCGGTAGGTGTGCGTTAAAAATAGGAAATGCGGGGGCGAAAGACTTGGGGTGGATCAGTGAATGGAACTATCGATCAATTAACGAGGTGGAAAAGCGGGGTGGAGAGCCCTTAGGTAAAGGGCAATAGTCACTCAGCCTCGTCTCACGGTTTGATTGGCTTGCGTAACATGTGACGTGATCCGTTCATCAGTCAACCTCGAGACGTTCGTAATGGAGCAAATCCAGAATAAGCACCAAGTAATTACGGATTCTATTTGTATACTTGAATAAAACCCCCGTACAACCCCTTGTCCGCGAATTCTCTAAGGGTAGGACGTCACGTTTCTCATTCCGAAGACACGAGTAATGGTAAATTTTTTTGACCAATCATCGATTAACTGATCCTTTCTATCGATAGAAGACTACATTGGTAATTATCCTAGGGATGACATGCTCTGGACATCGAATCCAGGATTATTCGATTGTAGGCGTGCGGTGTACACCGATGATTGTCGGACGCCTATTCGGGGAAGTCAAATTACTGTCTGCTCCAAATACATTCTGAGTATAGTGACTCAACGAGTGAGACGTTACGTTGGTCCAGAACTCTGGGGTGCCGTAGATTGGGAATGCTCTTAGCGTCGGGCATATTTTCACGTTTGACGGTTGCTACGTTCTTCTGCGTTCACTGCGGGGTGCGAGTTTGCGTTGTATATCGATTTGGTGCGGGAGGACCACCGGGAGAAGGAGGCGGAGGGTGGCAGGCGAGAGGATGGAGAGGGTGCGAAGGCGCAGGCGTTTCTCAGTTGAATGAAAGTTCTATCCGCCCCCGCCCCGAACCAAGCCATTCATGGGCTTCTGAGAGTAAGGTTTTCTTATAGCTCAAACTACACATCTCTGATCCAAATTGAATCCTCCAGAAGTTCGATCCGTTTTATAATAAATGTGAGATGCTTAGCTGAAACGTGAGAGGTAAACATTTTTTGGTGATTAGGTAATTTGGACCAAGTATTACCTGCGTACTACGTTTTAAGGAAATCAATTTTTCACTTCCGTAATTTTTTGCGACGTCCATCCCTGCCGACCAGCTGTTTCATAGACCAGCAACCGAATTAATGACAATTCACAGATTAACTCGAAAAACTTGTCGTCAAATCAAAAACCGCCCTTCTAGACACCTCGAAAAATATTTTCTCCCTATTCCTGCCAGCTCGTGCTATACAAACTGCTTGGAGACCGCTTGAATGAAGCTGGTGACAAAGCAAGGAATGCGCTGAGACAAGGAATGCAATTACGCTAATGTTTTTACCGTTAGAGGGATGAGATTTTATTCCTCTCCGACATTCCTCGGAACCCTGTCTCATTTCATTTACCATGATCATTTTTGCGGTCAAGGTGTATTGCGATAGATTCAAAGGATTCGGAACAAGTTGAACTTTATCCCTTAAAATCAATCAATTTCTAATCTCGCATTGGCTGAATCATCGTTATCCATGCTACGAATCACTGTAGGACCCGTCCTGAGCTCCGAAGTCACGACTGACACACCAGCGAATAAAGGAGCAGCGCGACAGATGTTCGGTAGTGGCAGCTTGCGGCAGACAGGAAGCGGGCCCATCGTCCTGGGGACGACGGAGTCACCGTTTTACGACGGTGAGTTGATCAGATCAACGTCCGCGGTCGCAGGATTAGCGAGGACCGTTTACGATGTTTTCAGGACATTTGTACGAGGGCCCCGGTGGGTTTGGATACAACGTACCCGGCGGCAGAAACCACGTTTCCCAAAAATCGCACCCCCAGCTTCCCGGTGGGTATCACGGGCCGCCAAGGATGCCCGTCTCTCAACCCGATGCTGATACCTACGAGGCTTCTAGCGACGTGAAGGTCAGAAACGGCGCACCGGTCAACGGTCTCTACGGTCAAAGCCGTCAAGGTGTCGGACGAGGAATGGACGCAGACCGAGGACGAGGCGGCTTCGGCGACATTTACGGGGGCATGGGTGGTCGAGGTGAAGTATGCCCAGCTCATGGATTCGTCAGCTGGGCATTGACCCTTTGAATTGTAACGTCTATCTTCATCTTTGAACCCAACAGGCATGGACGAAACATACGTGAACCCGGATCGCACGCGCGTGCATAACGGACTCCAACGCGGTCACGGAATAGGAGCAAATCCCAACATCGAAGGACATTTTGGAGTCGGCGGACGCACTCTGATCCACGAATTGGAGGACGAAAGCGATCTTACCGGAGAGTACCTACTGCCCTGCGGATGGCAGTGCAAAAGAAGCGAGTTCCTTTGCTTGCAGTCATGCACTTGCATCCCGTTGAGGAGTCGTTGCGACGGAGAGGTAGGATATTGTCGTTTTCGCGAAAATTGTAGTTCACCGGACTCTCTGCTACCCAACGCTTGTCTCTCGCACAACAGATAGACTGCGAGGACTTCCAAGACGAACTGGATTGTGACAACGGGTCGGGATATGGAGGAAACGCGGAATGCGTCGGTGAAACAAAAATTCGTTGTCCATTGTCTGGGAAGTGTATTTCCAAAGATTGGCTTTGTGACGGTGACGACGACTGCGGTGATTTCTCCGATGAAAGCCACTGCGGTAAGTCTCTGGCAATATTGTCGGCCCGAACAATTAAAACACCGCTTTTCATTCTCTAATTATTGTCTCCGTTGTCTTCAAGGAACATCTCAAAATTGCACTGAGGACCAATTCGAGTGCAAAAATGGTCTCTGCGTCCAGCGAGCTTGGCTTTGCGATGGCGAGAATGACTGCAAGGATTTTTCTGACGAAGTTAACTGCACGAAAAAAGTGTAAGTTAAGCTTTATTTTAATGCTAGTGCATGTATCACGTTTCCAAGATGTACCTAATCCAACTCTTGACTGATCAAGAACTCGCTCTATCCTAGATAGAAACGCTGTAGATACCCATTGTGCATCCTCGAACACCACCCCTATAGCCTAGTTTCAAGTGCCCGGCAGTGTTGGGTTTATCCGAAATATTTACATTCGAAGTTTCATCGATGTTCGACATGTGTTCACAGTACGAGAATTTTTCGGTAACATCGCTTCGTAGTGGATTATAAAATCATTTGCTGAATGAATTCTAGTTCTATGTAGTGTAAATTTTTTTGTTTCCCAACGTTTGACATTTTGAGGTTTTACCTCTGCGCTGAAACGTCACAAAATTTCGATCCGGACTTGATGTGACACATGGTCAAACGCTAAATCATAGATATACGCGCTCGCAGGACAATATTGGAAAACTGGTGTCCTTCGTCCTAGATATTGGATTATCGTCACTCCCTCGTCTTCTCCCCCTTTAATACTCTTTGCCGAAGAAGGACACCCACTCTCCGAAGCCGACGAAATAACGTGTGTATCGCACTAATTCTAAGGCCCTTTAATCTCCCTGCGGCACAGACCAAGCTAGACCCACCTTGCTTTTGCTGTCGTATCGACTTCCTCCGTTACCCGCTTTGCGAGATTGACTGCGCGGATACAGGTGCATCACTCTCTTCAATTCTTCCCTTCGTTTACTATTTCATTTTACACCGTACACATGTGTAACGTCCCTAAAGGAAAATAGTGAACCAATCGACGTTGATCAACTCATTACGTAATCTGGACCGTATTTAATCACATAAGAGTACCAATGAGGTCGCCAACTGTCTTGTGATTTTCTTTCGTTCGACTATTCAAAATTTTAAGCGTTAGAATCCACAACTATTAGCCAAAATAAACGACATTTGGCAAACTGTTGGCAAACGCACCGAATAATTCACATTTCCATACTTGCCTTTCATGTGGTCTCAATACGGTGAACAAATGAGTCACTACATCCAATCAATGCTTGCTGTGAAATATTAACGACGTCAAGGGTAGAAGCCGATCCTCCGGTAGCGATGTCAATTTTGCATGAGCCCGAACGATGACATCCTGATGTTTCGGATACTTCTGAAAACTAACATGTTCGCTAAAACATGCCTAGAATAACTCGGGGGGAATGACTATGTGTACCTACCTATATACCTGCACGTGCATGTACGTGTCTTTGAATGTCACCCGGTTTGGCCCCCTTATACGTTATAGTGGTCCAAGGCGTGGAGTCGGCTGCGTTGCCCGGCAACGACAGTGATGTGCTGTAGTATCGACCGCCGTACCGGAGCCACCACCATCTTTCCCAAACGCTTGTGTTTTTGACTCCCTGAATTTCAGGCACGCGCAATCCAGCCATATAGACGCCCACGATCATCCGTCTCGCGTTCACGATGTACACACCGTACACTTATGCGTACAGACAATTTCCTTCTTTATACCTTCTTTTGCTTGATTTATTTATGGCGCTCATTCTAATTGGAGGTGTCCCTGAACCCTGAAAGCAACTATCACGTCGTTCGATTGGACGTCTGCGTAGCTTTGGATTCCGTGCACTGTGCACTTTCTTCAGTCAATCGTTTCATGCTCCACAATTACTCCTATCACGCAGAAACATTCGATCTTTGAACTTTGATAGGTTTTTTTACGACTGCGTCACGATGTTTAAATTTCCAAGTCAATTATTCAACAGGGGAATGATTTTGATTTTTGATTGTTAATTTTTTTTTTTGGCAAAAATTCCAGGCTTTGTTTGTTCAAAGTATAGCAGATGAAATAATGCTCGGGAAAGTCCATAAAACAAGTTGCGGGAGGGTTGGAGCTACTAGGAATCTAAATCCATGCTGGGAATGGTGGAAATCGGGTTGGGCTAGGTCGTAAGGGGCGATAAAGCGTTTAGGAGAACTCCACCATGACCCTACTGCAATCCGAGCTTCTGTACTGCTGCTCTCATATGGGGTGTCGTAATGAATTAGGGTTGGAAATACTACCCTGAAATAAATTCTACCCAATACCCATCCTGAGCTTGAGTCAACGAGATTTCAGGGAATCTTTGGACCTAATGAAAAAATTAATAATAATAGATACGTATTATACCTACGTTAGTCACACTCACAAACGTAGCACAACAGGTGACTGCTGAATATTTGGCTTATTTCCAAATAATTCACTCGATGTTCTATTCAAGTATCTGCATTTCCAATTGGCCGCATTATTCAAGGATAACTAATTACAGGGAATGCACACAGTATGAGTTCAAGTGTCAGGATGGAAGCTGCATCACTTTGAATTGGCATTGCGACCAAGAACCAGACTGTAGCGATGGTTCCGACGAGGTGAACTGCGGTGAGTTCGTAAATATTTAGATAGCACTATTCCGTTCTATCTCTAATCAAGGTAGAGAAGATGGTCCTGCAAAGGCGGAAATCAAACGATACAGAAAAACAATTAAACGTGTGATGCATTCAAATTTAACCAAGGCATATATAACAATGAAGTTGATCGATTGTTTCCACGCCGTAGAAAAAACCGGAGTTAGTTGTGGCAGCAATGAATTCCAGTGCGCTTATCCAAAATGTGTGCGACACGAGTATCGCTGTGACGGTGATGACGACTGCGGTGATGGAAGTGACGAGAAGGATTGTCCTGGATCATTGACAACCAGCTGCAACGATAATGAATTTCGGTCAGTGCGATATCTCACTTTTTGATTTTCTGCCCGTCGCCATTTAGCGTAGACACTGCAGCTTGCTCCAAATCTATAGAAAGCTTCTGCAAGTTTGTAGAATATACAAAGCATTCGTCGAAACTCTAATTAGGCATTTCACGAGAAGCCCAATTAGCTCCAAGCATCCGTGTTACTCTACTTTTCTCTCAAAGATGGTAACACAATCTGAAAAAGACAAATAGCACGATTATTTCATATAGAAGAACATGGTCCAGACAAGGGTGTTCTTTCATTCGAATTTTCCTGATTGAACAGGGCCCTCGGTGCGTTAATAATCATGCTGTGGGGCCGAGCCGCGTGGTTGGCGAGCCGAAATATTGGCAAAAAATCCCATCTGTGCATGCTTGCGAGAGTACTCTTTGTCCGGATAGGGAACAGAACTGAGTGTAATCAACTATACGAGGGTCTTCTGCCACGCGTTCACGTCAGCGTTTTGTTCGCTCTTTCTCTTTTGTTGAACACCATTGTTTCTGCAGATGCTCTGGGGGCAAGTGCATCAGCAACAAATGCGTATGTGACGGAAACAAAGACTGTGACGGTGGTGAGGATGAGGAAATGTGCAACCACCCGACACCTCAGGGATGTTCACCTCACAACGAGTTCACATGCTCCACCGGCACCTGTGTCCCGGTAAAAAAATAAAAAAAATTATTATCGTTATTGGAACCTTTCAATTGCTAGATTTTGC
Source organism: Neodiprion virginianus (assembly GCF_021901495.1). Classification (NCBI taxonomy): domain Eukaryota; kingdom Metazoa; phylum Arthropoda; class Insecta; order Hymenoptera; family Diprionidae; genus Neodiprion; species Neodiprion virginianus. Next base: position 3,441,197 of record NC_060882.1, read on the forward strand.
ATTCGCACAACGATTTCTTACCTCAGAGTTTCGTATGGTGTTCTCACCTGCAACATTGTCACAATGTTTTCAGCGATTGTGGGTATGCGACGGCGTTCCTGACTGCCCTAATGGTGAAGATGAACAAGGATGCGCAGTGACTTGTGAGGCGACCCAGTACTTGTGCAACCCGCCTCGAGTAATCAACGATACATCAGTTGCTGCTACTAACTCGCCCCAACCATCAGCGACGCATCACTATCACCGATATTGCATCGCTATAAAACACGTCTGCGATGGTACAGCCGACTGTCCCGATGGTGATGGTTCGTAGATTGTTATCGTCGTCAGATTTTCTTCTACATTGTTGGAAATGACGCAAGGTAGAGTGCATGGTGTTATTTTGCTTTACAGATGAACTCAACTGTCCAAAGAAACGCAACTGCACTGCGACGGACAAGTGCACGCAGCAATGCATCTTGACGATAGATAACAAGCCAGCCTGCGCTTGCCAGCCTGGGTACAAGCTGGGGAAAGACAATGCGACATGCGAAGATATCAACGAATGTGTATTCGAACAAGTGTGTCTTTGTTACGCTGATCCTTTTCTTTGCAAATATTCATGAACTCGGCTCAGTCCATCTTTTGTAACTTGACTTGATGTTACGCGTATTTCAGGATCCAGTCTGTAGTCAAACTTGCAACAATACCGTAGGCTCATTCGTCTGCAGCTGTATGGCCGGTTACGTCCTCCGACCTGACCTCAGAACCTGCAAGGCCTTAGGGGCAAATCCTACACTCCTTTTTGCGAACCGGGTTGATATAAGACAGGTTAGTGTCGTCTCGTATCCGAAATCCGACATCAGCAAAGGGGCACCCACTTAATAAGTTCTCATTTTTGCGAAATAGGTTAGTCTCAGCAATTCCAAGTACACAGCTATCCTGAAGGGGTTGCACAATGCCATTGCTTTGGACTTTCATTATAAACGAAGCACTGTTTACTGGTCCGATCTATCCATGGATGTCATACGGAAGGCGTATGTAAACGGAACCGGTGCCGAAGGTAAGATAATTGATGAAATGTCGAACAATTTTTCAACGAAATTCCACCAAATCATTTTCGCAGACGTTATTCGATGGGGCCTGGAAAGTCCAACCGGTGTTGCTGTCGACTGGATTCACAATCTTCTGTTCTGGACTGACTCTGGAACACGTAGGGTGGAAGTAATAACTTTAGATACAACAATGCGGCACGTCCTGATATCTAGTGACCTCGACAAGCCACGGGCCATAGTTGTTCATCCAAACTACGGATACGTTTACTGGACGGATTGGGGTAAGACTAAAAGCAACGAATGATCGTGTCCCTCAGTCTCATTGTTTGACAAAAATTTAGGTCCAAATCCAAAGATCGAACGTGCAGACATGGACGGTTCAGGCAGGGTCGTTCTTGTTACGGAGTCGATATCCTGGCCAAATGGTCTAGCAATAGATTACACGTCCGATCGCTTATTTTGGGCAGACGCAAAGCATCATATTATCGAATCTGCTCACCTTGATGGGACGGATAGGAAGAAGGTCATAAGGAAGGGAGTTAACCATCCCTTTGGTATCACCATATTCGAAGACTATGTCTACTGGACTGACTGGCACTTCAAGAGCATATCCTCTGCGAATAAGGGAAACGGTGCTGGATTCAAAACTATTCATTCCGGTGGGTTATTTTCTATCAAGGACTAGGTTTGGCACCACGTTGGCAAGTAGATATAGTCTTACAGCGAATGAACTTGAAAAATAATTACTCTTCGATTATCTAATCCGAAGGTCTTCACTTCCCGATGGACGTGCATAGCTATCATCCGCAACGTCAACCTGAGTATAAAAATCGGTGTGGTGATAACAATGGAAACTGCTCACACATGTGTCTCCCAAATAGCACCGGTTACAGTTGCGTCTGTCCTGTGGGGTTGAAGATTAAACGAGATGGCAAGAACTGCGCCTCTACTCCCGACAATCTTCTGATATTTGCAAGGAAGAAGGATCTCAGATTACGGCCAGTCGATCAGGCCGCAAGAGGATTCGACACTGTTATTCCCGTCGATCATATTGAAAGCGCTGTCGCACTTACGTGGGACAGTAATGAAGATACTATATACTGGACAGACGTTGAGACGGACACGATAAGCCGGGCGTACTTAAACGGCACTAATCAGAGTGTCATCATCAGTTATAACTTAGGTTTGCGGCGAACCAAGTATCAACCGATATTATGCGTTTGTTAGAAACTTGATATTACTGTTTTTATTACAGAATCTCCAGCTGGTTTGGCTATGGATTGGATAACGCACAAGTTATATTGGACTGATGCTGGGACGAACAGAATTGAGTGTTCAAATTTAGATGGATCGATGAGAACTCTACTGGTATGGAGGGGGCTTGACAAACCGAGGGACATCGTGGTCGACCCGACTGGTTAGTTTTCAAAACTCAGCAATAATCAGGAATTATTATGATTAAATTTTTTGTAAATTCGATTAATCTTGTAGTCGGGTATATGTACTGGAGCGATTGGGGCGAAGAACAGAAAATAGAGAGGGCCGCGATGGACGGCAGTGATCGCAAGATTCTCGTGAGCAAAAACTTGACATGGCCAAATGGATTGGCAATCGACTTCGAAAAGAACCGGCTCTACTGGGCAGATGGTGGTACCAAAAAAATCGAGTACTCTGACCTGAATGGCAAAGGCCGAACCGTACTAATCTGTGAGTATAAGTACTTCAGCTTGTCGGACATGAAAGTGTACGTTTAGTTGTCGATTTAACACTCGAGTTTTTTTTTTGTTTTTAGCCACTGACTTGCCGCATCCCTTTGGTTTGGTGATTTTCAAAAATAAAATATTTTGGACCGACTGGGACACGCAGAGTATTCATCAAGCAGATAAAAACGACGGTTCTAATCGGAGCGTGGTTAGATCAGGAATATCCGGTCTCATGGACGTCAGGGTATTTCACCGTCATCGAAAGACTATCAACACACCTTGCAATAAGAACAACGGCAATTGTTCGCATTTGTGTCTGTTGGCACCCGCTCCGCGATTCTATAAATGCGCGTGTCCAACTGGTCTGGTTTTAGAGGTAATACAAGCATCATTTGGTTCGAGGACATCCTACACCATGTGCAAACAATGGTAATCGAGAATGCCACTTTCTATTTCATTGCAGTCGAATGGAGAGACATGTCCTGATATGCCGAGTGAATTCCTAGTATTCGCTCACAGAGAAGACATCAGAATAATATCTTTCGACGTCAACTACACCGTGGACATAGTACTGCCAATAGCGAACCTAAAAAATGCAATTGGAGTGGATGTCGATAGACGAACCGGCGATCTGTATTGGACCGATACTGCCGATGATCTCATCAGGAAAGCAAGTTTTGACGGAAGAACTGTAGAAACGATAATCAACAACGGAATCGAGAACGCCGACAGTTTGGTCGTAGATTACATAGGTCAAAAGGTTTGTGATCACTTAACGCGCGCGCTAACGTAATTTGATTCTCCTTCATGATCCTGTTACAGATATACTGGACAGACGCTGGACTAAACAGCATCGAAGTTGCTGAGCTCGATGGTATAAACAGAAAGGTTCTGATTTGCTCAGGACTAGAAAAACCTCGAGCTATCGCTCTGTACTATCCAGCTGGGCTTCTTTTCTGGTCTGACTGGGGTCACAACGCCCGTATAGAACGAGCTAATATGGACGGCGAACAGAGAATGACTTTAATAGCCGACGACCTTATCTGGCCGAACGGTTTGGCCGTTGACCTAATTGGGAATAAATTGTACTGGAATGACGCTAAGAGAAGCGTGATTGAAAGCGCCAAGCTTGATGGTTCAAATAGAAAGGTTCTTATCCACGATGTTCGTCACCCTTACGGGTTGACACTGACCAAGGACTTCGTTTACTGGAGCGACTGGCACACGAAATCCTTACACCGTGCGAATAGAACGACGGGATCTAACAAAACGGTAATATTGTCCAAAATAGAGGGAATCATGGATATTCGGTCAGTCAGCGTAAGTTTTATACACAAGTAAAATATTTGGAGAGTTAGAAGCGAGTTCGAAAATAGCTACTGATACTCACAATCAGAATTAATTCGCAGAGCGAGGATCTTTACATCGCTGAGAACGTGTGCGAGAAGAATAATGGCGGATGCTCACATTTGTGCCTTCGCAACCCGAAAGGTTACTCGTGCGCTTGTCCGACTGGAATCCTTTTGAACGAGGATAAAAAGACGTGCAAATTGACCCCCACAAACTTCATACTGTTCGCAACGAGGGAAACGCTCGCCAGAGTGTCATTCGACACGCCAGAGATGTGGGACGTGACTTTACCAATCAGTGACATCCACAATGCAATCTCAGTAGATTTTCACTGGGAAAAACAAATTATAATTTACTGCGACGTAAACTTGGACATAATTAGGTAGAATTTTAATTACCTCTCGCCAACGTCGGCATCTTTCGCTTCCTCTACATCTAGTTTCGATTTCCCTCGTTACAGGAGTATCAACATCCAAAATTTATCCGACACTCGGGTAATCATAAACTCGAATCTCACAACGCCGTCGGGCCTGGCCGTTGACTGGGTCGCTAACAATCTTTACTGGGCTGACACCACCAGGAAAGTGATCGAAGTTGCCAGGCTGGATGGCAGCAGTCGTAAAAGAGTCCTGGAACAGCTAGACGACCCAAGAGCGCTTACCTTGTTCCCGGCAAAGGGATACATGTACTGGACCGAATGGGGTGAACATCCCAAAATTGAAAGGTCTTACCTGGACGGTTCGAGTAGAAAAGTGATCATCTCTTCGGACTTGGGCTTTCCAAATGGCTTGGCTCTTGATTACGAAAAGAAAAAGTTGTACTGGGCCGATGCGTTGAAGGACCGAATCGAGACGTCCGATTTACACGGACAATACAGAGTGCAGCTGGTCCCGGAAGCAACTCATCCTTTCGGCTTGACGCAAGTGAGTATACAAAAATTTCACCTCCGAGTACCTACGTCCTTCAAGCTTCATCCGTTGCGGCGATCGTGGTCCGATGTGATAACGTTCTAATTTTATTTTCGCAGTACGGGGATCACATCTACTGGACGGATTGGTACAAGAAGGCAGTGGAACGAGCTGACAAGACCACTGGAAAAAATCGAATTGAGATTCGAACTGCGCTGGACGGAGTAATGGAGATCAAAGTCGTCTCGGCCGCAAGGCAAACCGGGTGGACTCCTTGTGCCGTGGAAAACGGCGGCTGTAGTCATTTGTGCTTCTTTACGCGGAAGAACTACGTCTGCGCTTGTCCGGACGTTAAGGATTCCAAACCCTGCTCGACGGGTAAGTAGTTGAAATATTAATGTCATCGTAGTGCTCTCGAACTTTTGTGGTTCCGCTATCGGCTGAAGTGGCTGACACGTGGATACTTCTTGCAGTACCGAGCAGAGAAGTCCCGATAAGAAAACCAGGGACAGAAAACGATCCCCCGGAGGAAGACGATGATGAGCCAACCATGTCGTCTGTCCCAACTCTTGTACCTCGGAAGCCGCATCACGATATCACCGGCAGATTCCCAAAACTTTCCCCTAGTAATACAAATTTCACATTGAAAACGGTGGTAATCACGATAGTCGTGATGGTCGTTATGATAATCGTCATTTTAATCGCCATCATCCATCTTCTGTGCCAACGCAAGACCAAACAGAAAAAATACTTGTACACCGGAAGAAGTGTCCTCACTTTTTCCAACCCCAACTACAACGCTTCAAGCGGCGACGTAGGCCCGAGCAATTCGCAGCAAGATAAAAAGTCGTTCATCTGGAAAAGATTGAAGTACGACAAGTCGCAGGTATAATTAGTACTTATTGCAATTCGAGCATGTTAATAAATTTTCCAACGTGCTGAATGCTTGACAGAAGGATTTACAACGAAAAATAATTACCTTGCCGGTGACGTCGGTATATTGAGTATGGTGAAAGAGGACCTGGTCTGTAGATCCTTCTTCGTTGAAAAATTCCCTTGGCACGTTGCTATGCTTATGTAGATATTTAACACCTAAAATGCTCTATGTTTCTTTCCCCACTAAAACATTGAATTATTGATTGATCGATCGAATGATATATAATCACTTAATAGAAAGCTAACACATCCAAAGTTGAATGCCCAATCAAACTGCAACATTTGCCACTTCACTTTATACAAATGAATGAAACAGAAACCACCTAGCGCCTAAGCTATCTGCAACGTAGTATTTTATGCGCAACCTTCTATGTTAGGTAGATGCAAAAAATTGAACATCGCAATTCTATTTCCACCGTCTTTACTTGATAAGCTACGCGTCGCGTCGCGTCCTTTGGTCGAAATGATCTACATGTATCCGCCCCATGAATCGTCCCGATATTGTTCATACCCACTACTGTTCACTATTTTACTTCCGTTTCTTAGTGCCGATATAGGTCGAAAATTATCGGAGCGATGACATGTGAAACTAATAGCATACTTGAACTTGATCGTTTTACTCTTCGGATTTTTGAACTTAAAGACTCAACCCTTGTCTTTGTCGAACAGTTAGTTGCGCATAAAATGTGATCTAAAGATTATGACAATATCTTGAAGGGAGCCTCGTTATCATCAACTCTGTATTATCCAATGAAAGCTGAAGCTCAGACCACCGTACCTCTAAAATTGTAAAATTATTAATTGCATATTGAAATATTTTTGTTAAAAAGGTTGAATAGAATTTTTAAGATAGTAAAGTATGTTCAATATAAATATTATAGAGGCACGCTATAGAAACTCTTCATTGTAATGGTTATTTGTCGTTCCGACGAATCGGAAAATTTTGCCATAAGGCATAAAATTACGAAGAAGAAAAAAAGCGAGGAACTTAATTGTTAGAAGTAGCTGGTGAAAAGATTGAAGGAACGTATAAACTCTGGGCGCATTTAGGAAAAGAATGAAAGTTCCGTTTCGTCTTAAAAAAGTTTTCAACCACAATGGTGTAATACTCGATATTTCGCAACTGACTGTGAAAGCACGAGTAATGAATAAAATGAAAATTGTAATAATAATACTAGTATTTAATAATAACAAATAAATGCCGACAATGAGCGATTAATTCTGCAATGTACAGTATCTGATTGGGCATTTCTGCACGCTGGTAAACTCGGATGGATAGTGTAACAATGTTACACAAGAGACGAGGAAAATTTTCCTACGATAAATACGAAAGAAAAAAGAAAAATCGAAGAAAGAAATTAAATAAAATAATATATATACGCAGCCTCAGGGGAAACGAAAAGAAAATAGTGGAAAAAAAAAATCAATAATTCATTGTCTTGTCAATATAGGAAAGAGTGTACGAAGATAACGGACAGTCCTCAAGTCCCGAAGTGGTTTCCTTGATTCCTCCCTCAACAACTCCGAGCAGCAGTAGAGCTCCGTCAGTCACACCGAGGGAAACTTCACCACCAACGTCACTTCCGCACGTCACTCACCTAGACGGTTAGATACATATAATATTGTACTTGTATCATTTCGAATGCAACACTGTCACCACTTTACTTATCTATTACACGCGAATGTTCCACCCTGTTCGGAGAAGCGTAACCAGACACCAGCTCGATCCGCATGACAGCTGTGAGTCCGCGATAATGACGACTATGAACGACATTCTTCCACTGATAACAAAAAAAAAAACAACAACAACAACAACATATACCAATACACAAGAGGTAACTTTTCACTGAGCTATGCTATGCTGTCAATGGTTTGTGAGACTGTGACACTCTGTGATCAGACTCACTTTCGAGAATAATATGTGGCCAGTGACGAGTCAAGATTTGTCTGTAGGGTGTGAATGGTTTTGGGAGCACTGCGCTGAGTAAACGTTACACAGGAACAGGAAATGAAAACTAAGCATATACTGCGTTATTAAGGGAATAGAATATTTGAAAGAAGTCAATGCGGTAGACGCGTTAATAATTTTTATAAACTGATGAAAAATGTGTATGAGAAATAATTCATACCAAATAATTGCTGTCCGGATATAATTTTTACTCATTGATCAGATATATTTCTTGCATTTACCGATGTGTTATTCGCACTCGCGCTATCCAACGACATTTATAAATATTACGAAGGAACGAAAATATACAAATAAACATAACAAGCACGAAAATAACATTCCAAAATTATGTACTTGTCGTTTTGCAAGGGCGATCATTCACATACAGGCTACGCATCTAATAATTATATATTCCATAAAAATACTGCCACATGTGTAAAAATTTTATCCTTACCCGACTTTCGTATACCGATAAAAAATGAAGAAAAAAAATTTGCATTCTACGTAAGTCTCTTTTGGCAAACACGATGAAGATTTATTTCAAATATCAAGGGATCGAGATGTGCCCAACTTATTTTTAAGCGTTCAGTCCACGAATAAAAAATTGAACATTTTTACCAAGTGGAAACATTCGATTTTCGGTTCACTTTTTATAGCTTTGATATCAAGCGCTGAAGTGACAACTACAGTCTTTATCGCCATGCGAACAAGTGCGACTTACTTCTTTCTCAACGTTTACTTTCTAATCAAGTACAAGCCACAGATTTCGACTGCATAAAATATCTTACGATGTCTATACCCTTGTATCACTCCAATTTACAGATAGTGCAAGTATTTTGTGTGAATGGTGTATTAAATGTATATTATAAAGATAAAAATTAAACTAGTTATTTTTAAAAGGTCCCGATTTGTATGAAGACTGAAAAGGTTCGAAAAGAGTATCTTTGATCGAGTAGCGCATAGTGGTCTAAAGATAATGATAATGATAATAATAATATTATTAATGATAACAACAACAACAACAACAACAACAAAAACAACAACAAAAATAATAATAATAATACTAATAAAATGATTACAACAATAATGATAGTAGTAATAATGCCATCGTTTTACCATGAGTAGATGTAACATCACCCTCAAAACCACGCACATCCGTATGTATTCTATGCGTACAATACGTATATTTATACATACGTGTGTCAGTGTGTAAATACTCGATCTGTGTTGCGTGGATGTTGCGTATAAGAGAGAAAATTTCTCAAGTACTATTTTTTAAACTTTATTCGAAATATATCGTTCCTTCGCAAAGTGATCACCGTCCTATAAAACGCGATTATATATCTACCTGTAATATGTTTGCAAATTCACGTACTACTTGAATTTGTTTCCATAAATTGATTTTTTTTTTTTTATTTTTATTCTATTTTTTTTATTTATCGGCCATCAAGTTGCGAAGAATTATCGTGTGTATGGAATTATAGAAACTGTTGTACGGCACAGCAGAAATGTTGACAAACAAATTGCGATTGATAAATTTCAAACACTGAAAGTATATAGATTGGAATAACCAATATTATTATTACATACTGTGACACAAAATTCGCGTTAATTGAATAATCCGCTTTTAAGAGATCAGTGAACCATTGTGTAGCTTCAGCGAAGATTTGTGAAACGAGAAATCTCGTCCACTTCTGTTTTTCATTGTTTTTTCTTACATTTCTACCAATTAAACACTGCAGCGTGCATTATTGCGTTAATTCTATTTTTCTATAAAGCTATATATATTTTTTGTACTATCAGCATATTTTTTCTCCCATAGATTTATATCAACATGGGGTATATACATATTCATATATTGTATAAATGTAAACACGCTATAAAAGTGTACACGTACATGATGTAACATGATATTACCTATATTCGTCGAAACAGCGCAGGTTGCTGTAACACTTAATTCAGTCCCAGCGGGTCTAGGACTTCGTAAAAGCAAATCCGCGCAATGCAGTTTCGTACATTTGATTATTTTCTTTGCAAATCTATCATAATTCCTTTCATTCATCGATTACAAACATCTAGATGTATCGCAGAATGAGTGATCTAACAAGGACATGTAAAAACGTGAGCAACGTCGCATAAATACAATTATTTATTCTTGCAAAGACACACCCATTTATGGACTCTAACTCAGCCTCGACTTTTCGCACATAATTAGCAATTTCACCATTGCAAAAAGCACATTTAATTGTAATACAATATAATGAAATAAGTTACATTCGAAAATGACAGATCATTGAATCGAGTCATTGGCATTCGCCAATTTCCGCATCTGGTAAATACTTCTTGTAACTTCTACATGTAGCGCAATAAGTGTCAATTTCATTCTTTTTGCATCTTCATTGTTACACGTTGTGTATAACAATATTTGCGACGTTAGCTAACGATGTTGAAAAAATGTCGAATACTTTAAAATGGCATACATGTCCTTGTTGAAATGACTGATTCGTTAATGTTTAAAACTTACATAATCGCGTTATACTAATGCTATAAAAACGTATTGTGTAATTTGTTGAAAAACCTACTTGTCAAAACAGAGAATATGTTGTAAGACGAGTGAACGAAATCCTTAGCTATGAAATAAGTGCGTAATATGATATTTGAATCACAGAATGTTGATTTCACAATTAATACAAGCTTATTATAACGGTGCGTGAATATATGACATACATGCAATTGCCATATCGTCCGTTACCGAGGTATTTTCACGATTTGGCAAAATGAAAAATTTACGCGAAATAGAACAAGTACGAAAGAAAAGAGCGAAGATTATTATTGAATTTTTTTACTACGTGCACTGTTGCGCGATTCGCGATTTTCAAAAATCAAACTAACAAAACTTTGATGATGTGTACATTTCCGCGATTGTTCCCTGTTATATTGAAAAGTTTGAGGCTTATTACAAAGGCATACGTTGGTACATTACCAACTTAATTTCAATGTATTATACGAGTATCGATAAGCGTGTGTCGAGGAAAATTTATAGAAGACCGTCTACTGTGAAAATAAATACAGAATACAATACCTAGTCGATTTACGAAAGAGCTAGGAAAATATCAGATATTTTTAATGTTTAGATCTTCAACGTAAACTAAAATTAATTAGATATATCGTAATTATTAAATAATATACATTACATAGGTATAACGGTATAATTATTATGATCCAAAATATTATTGATATGCATGCTAGGTATATTTAGAGCTCAAAGATTCTATGTGATATAGAACAAAATCTGAATTATAATATCCACAAATAACGCAATGTTCATGTATGTGTTATCTATAAAAAATAAAACACATGAAATCGTTACATGAAAGAACTACGAACACAAGAATAAAAGAGATATCTCACAACTTAATTTTATCTCAGTGAAAATTAAGAGAGAAAAAAAAAAAAACAACAACAACTATCCGATCGAATTAAAAAAAAAAAAATCCAAATTCGCGGATAATAAAACAAACCTGTGCTCTGTTTGTACTACACCATAGATATATTTATTGAATGATCAATATTGTCTACTCTGTATGTTCAAATAATTGAATGTAAATTCCATCGTATTATGGTAATTACGTAAAAATCTGCCATGAAATCGGCTTCTTCAAGTTACTTTGATTTAATAAAATTCAATTTTCGAAAAGTATCGAGTATCGTTATATCTTACAGAAAGCAACCAAGTAATTTTTATTTATTCAATACTGAATTAATAACTTGTGCTTCGTTCCTGCTGCACGACATGGTATTAATACGTTGCCCATGCAACAATCTCTATGCGAAAAATATGCTCCAGAAATATATTTATAATCATTCTTTGACTAAATAATTACGTCGTTAATATGTATATATAGGTATACATGTTTTTCTTTCATTTCTGTATACATATTATTGAAACTATTTCACTAATTCTCACGTTTTTTCAATTAGAACTGCAGGATTCAACGCGTGGAATGTTTGCCGTTTCTATTTAAGTGTTACTTTAATTTTTCTAACACTGTCTATTATCGTCGGATACCTATAAAGATATACGGGATGTATTTGTGAGGTTCAAAGCTCAGGTGAATCAAGCAAAAACATCTCATTTACTTAATGTTAATAAAAGTGAGTCATCCTCGTTGGTATTACAGATTCTATTCGATACTCGTCGTAGTAATTTATATGATGCACTACGTTTTGTATTATATCCAACCGTATTTTCAAACAACAATGACGATTATACTAGACAAAAAATGAAGAACATTATCACTAAACGAATATCGAAACAGTTACAGTCGGTGGGCAGCCCGACCGAAAAGTCGTGCATAATAAATGTCACAGTCAAAACCTGACCTACTTCGACGAATCCAAATTATTCGAAACAGTTACATACACAGAATGCATAGCATGTACCCCAACTAAGGTAACCAAGGCACATCGACTTTGATGGCTATAAAATCATCTAGGAGCTTTAAATGCTGTTGAATTTTTATTTTAGTCATCAGTCAAATCTCATGCAGGTGGCACGTTACAAATTTCGAAATGAAAATAATTTAAAACTTGATCATTCTTATTGAAATTGGCCACCTTTGCTCTATTTGTCATAAATATTATATGGTCAAAAATAATTATAATGGTATAAGTGTTTGATACCAAAAAGAGAAAGTAATATTGACTAGTATTTTCATGCTATTAAAATAAATTATCTTCGCATTTGTCAAATTCTTTTTTAATTGACACGTCACTTGCGGAAAAATTTCCTTTCTTTCGTCATTCGCTGATTCATACTGCCGCTGTGCAAGAACGCAGCCTTAGTTGGGGCGCTGCTGTAAAATTGGATGAAAATCTTGGCCTATACACGAATAAATCGACATTGAAAATAAAAAAGCAAAAAGACTCTAACACCCCGCTCTCGTTATACTTCGTGTAAGTATACGTAGTTATTCAAGAATAAGCAGCGACTGAACATTTTTATCACCACAATATTGTACACCTACCTATCACGCAATTTGAACTTACGTGCTGAGTAAGTTTTGATTGATTATTAATTCATTGGATTAATATTACCCTGAATGTTAACTAATAATTATACTTAAATTTAAAAACAAAAAGTTTGCTGTAAATTATTAGATTTATATATTCTGCAACATATTCTACCGAGAATGTATTATTTTTACAAGCGAATTCCTTCGAGTAATGTCTCAATATTCGGTATAAAAGAAATTCGTTTATATTTTTATTTCGTACCTATTAGGAACGTCGTTTTCTTTTCTATAAGCAGCGCGTCATTCTCTCTGTTCCAACGTTGTTCCTCCATAATCATCGTCGCCTGTATATTTGCACGAATTTCATACTATATTTTTCAAATGATCGCATAATGAGATTTCTCAAAGGAATTATTTTGTAAAATAAACGGACTCTAACATTCGGTGCCAAAAACCATATTATAACTGTGTAAATAAGTACATGTAATTGTATAACTTATATAATTGATAATATACATAAATATGTAGAAATAAGAGATAATATTATTGTACTATTTGTATAGGAGTTGTGAGTAATTTTAGAAGATTGTTTAAAATATTTGTGCGCCATGTTGCCCCGCATGGCGTAAGAATAAACTATTATGTATCCTACGAATAATGTTTTCAATTTAATCTCCTTTCGATTCCTCCGCTGTTATTCGTCACACTGCGTTGTACATATACTGTACGTGTATCTGTATAGTTTGTTAGAAATTAAGCATAAAATAAATTATGAAAGCTATTCGATTGAAAGTTGATAGCAAAGATCGGTTGATCATTGAAATTAAAATTGAGGAATTCGATGGAATCGAATGAAAATTGAAATCAAAAGTCGGATGAAACTTACAATGGTCAGTAAGTTTAAAATCAATTTATTTTGCGTATCAACAGTAGATATATTTGAAGCTGCACAAACGTTTCATACAAGTTGGAACTTATTAATAGGCAACAGATCGTTTTTGTCATACTTTATCAGTATATTTGATTTTTAGTTAAATTGTTGTATGTATGTATAATTTATACGTGTGCAGCATACAGAAATTAGATTTTTATAATTTCTCGTTAATCGAACACTGAGTTAATGGTTCCTGCACATTCCGCGTCAGCACCTCCCATTGTTACAATGATTAAAATAACCGGAAAGTAGGTACAGATTTACTATATTCTAATGCAACCACTGGTATTCAGTCAGAAGAAGGCAAGTATCGTTTTGCTCCAAAACCAGTGATGGAACATGAACGTCTTGTCGAAATTTCGTTAGTAATACAATTTCGTAGTTGGATCGAGGTCATTTTTATAATCCAATTATGGCACTTGTCATTATGAATTGAAGAAAAATATCGAAGAAACTTTTTAAAAATTCTTGAAATAATAAAGCATCGCGAATATCTTTAGACGACGTACAATTTAAACCCAATCTCGAATTTTTAAAAATTCGGAAGTAGTAGAAGAGAATTGAATTAATTGAGTTTAAAATACCTCAAAATGAATTCCATTTCCTCCAGACTGTGAAAAGTTTGGAATTCGGTTATTTACTTAAATTCAGTCTGTTTTGTTTTTTTTTAATTACAGTTATTCAATGAATTTGATAGCAGCTTAAACTAAAATTGACATATCAATTGGTAGGATATTAATTTTCTATGACGCGTATCTATTAACAAATAAAGTAAAAAGACCGATCAAAAAGATATTAATACAGGCAGTGTTTTGATAACTACAGTGATCGTACTAATACGATATTTACTACTTGAGATTTCTTCAGCCAGCATGATGAATGAAATATCGCACTTGAAACATTTAATTACAAAACACTATTTGATTTGTACAGCTGCTAATCGACTGGCAGATCTAGTTGACACAATTTAAGGCGTGTATATAGTTCTTCCCCAGTGATTATACATAGCGCTTCCTGATGTGAGAGGTTTTCTTGCTAGTAAAATTTTAGACACGGACGCAATAAATGATTTTTTAAAAGTAACTTTTGCATGGTTACGTCGATGCTATAACGCCTAATCGTAAGAATCTGGATGTGTATTTACATCATTATTGATCAAAACACAGAAAACATACGGTTTACTAACGTAGTTCGAAAATAGAGCATTTCTTTCAGTTTACCGTGTCTATCTGGGTCCCTCATTCATATCCGTATCAAATACGTGTGTAAATTAAAAAATTACAAATTAAGTAATCAGGCTGAATTAGCAATGATACAATTGCATAAGCCTATTCAAAATTTTTGGTAAGTTTTCAATTAAATATTAGAACTTTAGGGGTTCAGACGAGTTTTTCAAAAGACGAAATCAAAAGTTGAAAAATAAATATTTTACGTAACTTTGACATTAAAATATTTAGATAAAATTAGAGATATAAGAGAATCCTAATGCATCACATTTCCTGCGTACTCCCTACCTTTTTTCACCTTGCTCTTTTTCTATAACAAGTAAATTAAAGTATTTCAAATATAATCTATGGCCTCAATTGTATAATTTGTAAACGATAATTATTAACAATTTTCTTGTCAGTATAACAAGCACATTGGCTGACTGAATAAAATATAAGAGTATTAATATTATTTAACAGTTAATAAATAATTAATAATAATTTTGTTTTTTAACTCTGATTTATAATTTTTATAATTGCACTGGTATACTGAAAATTTAATCACAATTGTTTATCATGTTTGTGACATATAAAATTTAAAAGTTAAAATTAATCCTTATTGGATTTCAATACTGGCCTCGTTTAGTTAGTCATTCGTGTTAATGTTTGAAATGATTTACACACATTCGTAATCGACACGCAATATGCATAATTCTTTGTCTCTTTGATACTGAGAATTGTATCATTTGGAATGGAACCGAGTATAAAATTAATGTTAGATCATCGATTGTATTCGTCAATAACGAATCTGAATTTGGCAGTAGAAAGATGAAATCGAATAAAATCATTGTTCAAATTATTATCACAATATAGCAATATTATGAAAAAATACGACTCTAAAGTTAGATCTTTGCTTGAAACTTTTTTCACTAAATTTTTTCTTTGCGGGGAATAGTTTTTGTACAGATTTCACGTTTTAGTCGGTGATTGAAAAGTGATTAAATCAAATAATTGACAGTAAAAAATAACGTTAATATCACACCTCTATTTTGGATGCAGCTCTGGAAATACTTCGTACATCAGGACTTCGAAAATATCCTGTAATGAAAGATTATAATATACTTGAAAAAATTTATCTACCGAGTTTAGACTCAGATTTTACTTGTTAAGAACTCGATTTGCCGTAAAACCCCTTGATACATTGAAATGCATTTACTTACATAAAACAACTGCTTGTTCAGGTAAACATTTTGTAGCGAATCAAATACTTTGGTCGCTCCACGTTGGGCACTTTGAGCTCCGACCAAATTGGTCAGAACTTCAGGTACATTATTCAAAAATTGTCTGCGAGCCTCTCCTCTAGTTTTCAATTTCTCCTCATCAGAACGAACGTTGTTTTCAACGCACATCTGGCCATTTGGCCACCACGATTTTGTAAACAATTGTATATAATAATGTAACATTGGCTCAGAAAATACCCATCCTACAGTTTCTCTAACTTGCCTGTAAAAATCATTCCAATGGTGCAGTGTTTAAGAGTTACAGAAGTTCGTTCACTTTAGAAATATTTCATCAAACGGAAAATTATGTATACATCAATTGACTCACCGGTTTATCGTACGACCATAAGTGATTTGAACAAATGTAATCAAAGACCTCCTCAGCCACCGAAACACTCCTCTAAGATCAAACACTTCTCCGAGCAGGGTGTAAAGTGGTTCGGCAATCGCATCTTTACCAGATCCCATACCGTCGGAATTACCCATACGACCTCCTTCTCCATCATCCAACAATAACGAGTAGTCTTCTTCTTCGTCTTTGTCTCTGGAATCTCCGCTGCCTCCTGATCCACTGAAAACATTATTCACTTATAAACTAGCGGATCTGCGTTTATTTGACGATAACAGTTTTTCACTTACGTTTTAAACAGAGTCGATAGAGAAAAGCGAGATTTTTTAGGTGATGGAGCTGTATGTTTCAAATGTTCAGAACTCGGACTCAAAAATGCATACAAAGCTTCACTTTGGTTCAGACGATCATCTTCCAAAACATACTGAAAAATGTAAGGATAAAATCAATAAAATTCATTTGTTGCTGTGGTCAGTCAAAGCTAGGAGTATAAATTTCCCACATTTAGATATTTTTGAATCTGTATCTTTGCTTTGTCCAAACTGTTTCTATCAGATTTTCCAAAGAATTTCAGCGGCTGTGAGGGAAGTTCAAGATTCTTCACGTTCGAACATAATTGACGTAATTTTCTGTGGAGTTCTTGGAATTCAGGCAATCTTCTGAGCACAACCCAACCGGTTGATATACTCTCTTCGTTATTTTCATCCTCAGCCATGTGTACCACAAGTACAAATTGTGGCGCTTCTCCATTTTCTGGGATCTGACGAAATGCGTTCATCATTTTACAAATAGGGCCAGAAGTGACAAAACGTAAATTCGTTTTGATATCAGAAATTTATAAGTAAATATTTCTTTTATCGTACTTAATATGACCCGAGAACAATAGTTGATCTCATAAATTACCATACTACTCCAGCTGACTAATTATCTTAAATACGCTACGTAACATTTGATAATGGGAAAATACCTCAGCGCTTTGAACATCTGCTGTCCAGTGCCCCAAATGTTCCGCCCACATTTCAGTATGAGTTAAATGAGCTTCGAGCTGCCTTCTCTCCCCCTGTAGCCACTCGACTTCCTTCTCCAAAATACTCAAAACTCTACTCTCGGGTTTTAACGATGATCTAAGTGCTTGTAACGCTTGCATTTTATTGCTTAGCTTTTCTTGGAGCTGATCAAGTTTACTACGAGCATAATTTGAATGTTCACCAACCAGTAATGAAGAAGTTTCAGATATAGTTCCATCCGCCAACTGACAGTCTTCCAATAGACCTAATATTTACAAGTCTCACTTCACAATTTAATCAAAAATTGTCTACATGAATGGAGTATTCTAAGTATTCAACAGCATAGTCAAAGAGCAGCACTGCTAGAGGCTCTATGAAATAAATTGCACTCGAAAAGCTATAGCAACAATCATAAAAAATTTCATGGCTTAAAGCTGCTGTGCTTGATCAATACTACGCATAGTGCAAAAGCATTAGAAACATTCGACGATGAAAATAACAGATAAAGATATCACTTTCGATTGATTATTATATCCCAAGTTCGAATACATGTTATTTTCACATTGATAACAAGTTGAGCATGATCATTATTTATCTACATCGTCGATGTTATCTAACGTAGTGTTCTATGGATGGAATAAAATTCACTTACAATCTTCTACAGAGGGTGAGAGAACAGTAAAAGTCAACATCAAAACTTGATTAGAGGACAAAGACTTAGTGTTAAGAGTGCAATAAGTGGCTCTACATTTAATATTTTTTTAATGTAATTATTCGTTTACTTTACATTAATAGATTTCTCCATACCAATTATTGAATAACACATAAACTTTTCATTCACAATATTAAGAAAGAATCTGTGCCCTACTCTGATGCACATTTTAACGCATATGTTAAAAACAATATCGTGTAAGTCTCCATTGAACGACATTTTTAGATAATAAACAAGTAATAGTAATAAGAATTGAATAAACTCACCATCTGCTCTCTCATTGATCAATGCCTCTTGCATTTTTTTATAATGTTCACTGACGAGAAATGATGAATAATACTTTTCTTCCAACGTTCTAACAACACTCTCCTGAACTTCATAAAATACCTCAGGCCCTTTGTCTCCCAGTAAAAAACTTTCCATTCTCTTCCTCAGAT
Source organism: Neodiprion virginianus (assembly GCF_021901495.1). Classification (NCBI taxonomy): domain Eukaryota; kingdom Metazoa; phylum Arthropoda; class Insecta; order Hymenoptera; family Diprionidae; genus Neodiprion; species Neodiprion virginianus. The sequence continues at coordinate 3,460,015 of NC_060882.1, forward strand.
TCTTGTCGACTTTAATTTCAGCAGTCGGGGATCTAATATATGTATAAAATATTTCTGCTCCCAATTGGTGCCAATTTGATCTTTCAGCAGCACGCAATTCTTGCACTGCTGCCCAGTAACCAATCAATCCTTGGCTAGCAACTTGCTCTAAGAACTGAGACAGATAACGGCGTCCAGTCACATTGTCTAAGATTACCTGTAAAGGTACTATTCGACCATCCGCGACCGCAGCTGGATCAGATATGTCGCTTTCCTAAGTCAGCAGAAAAAAATTTATTATAGAATAAAAGTAAGTGAAATAATCAAAGACAAATGTTAAAAAATTCGCACACCTGTACAGGATAATCATTCCAGCCTAGAGCTTGCATATGACATTCGCAAATATTTTTGGCATATGTTAACTGACTGATATATCTTTTTAACTTTCTCGCCTGAACAACATCTGATTTACCAAGATTATTGCTTTCAGGATCTAGTCCCTGAGCTCTTTTAACATTTTGTACAGTTGTAGCCTGCATAATTTCAGTGACTATGTTATATCTGATATGTCTCAGAACTTCCAAGTCCTTGGAATTCTTAATCATTTGAATGAAGTCTTCAAACGATTCCGCATACTCGTAAGTCTTCTTATGCATTGCTTCCGTAAGCTGTTGTTGTTCAATGTAAAGCAGAATCTTCTGATTTATGTAGTCTGGATCTGTTATTAGATCTATTGCCGGCTTCAATACTGAAAATGATTTAAAAAATATTTTTAACAAGGTTCAGGCTAGTTGCAAAATCAACTGTGTTATTTCCCCTTCTCGATGTCGCACTTACTTTTGCAAGTAATAACTTCTCTGAGAAGAAATTTAGCTGGAGACAAAGAGTAGCTTCGTGGTAAAAAAAACATAATGCATATCTCGCTCACTAGTCTTAAGTAATCTAATTCATCTAACGGTGACATAAGGTGTGCCGATAGAATGAACACTGGGTCTTCACCCTCCATTCTATAATTAAAGAAATTCAAATCATTAATTAAAATTAGTGATAAGGAAAATTTTGTCAGTATGTGACTTTCAACTTTCTTCTTAATATTAATATGGTGAAATAAATAAGACTCACGCTGCAGCTTGAGCAATTCTGATTTTTTCAAAGTGAAAAGTAACTTTGTTGACCAAATCGCATGCCACAAGCTTTGTATGATCTACACGAGCCAGTCTATCATGTAGACTTTGTATAGCACCCCAAACGTCTTGTTTCATGTTATCTACTATTTGTTCAGAGCCAAAAGCCAGCTCTGCCAGCCAAGATCCAACAAAATCTTTAAAAGCTAAATCAAGAAGATTCTGCAACGCTCCATCTACCATTCTAGTAAAGACCAACGGATATCGAGCAGGTTTTCGCACTGCCGATAACTTGGGTTCGTATCCTTTCTGCAAAACGTTAAAACAGATTTATAAACGTAATTGATACAGCTTCTTTGGAAAAGTGATTCGATCGTTCTTAGAAAGAGTATTACTGCAAATAAGTTCTGACATCGGCTATCGAAAAATGATAAACATACCATAATCATGTGCCTAAAAGCATCCATATCTGCGACAGTTTTCACAGTACCTAACCCGGTATGATGCTTTGGTGACAGAGCAATGTGCACTTGAATGACGGCGAATGTTCCAAACAAACAACAGGAAAGTGTGAAAAATCCGTAAAAAGAGTACCATGCTAAGTCAGGCCAATATAGCCATATAGCAAAGTTGGCCACGATTCCGGGAAAAATGTACATTAGCATTACTTGCATGATGATTAATTATCGTAATAGTACCTTTATAAGGTATTCCTGCGTTAACATGATTTTTTGGACATCACATGAACTGAAATAAAAATCGCACGTATACGCGTGGTGTCCGACACGGGGTTCAGCCCATGTCGCAGTACTTGTTTATCTTTCTTTCGACGAATTCTGTTTTGATTATTATTATGTTAACAACAGTCAAAATTTCTGTTTTACAAAAAATTATTAAAACATATTATAGTACTCGGCTACTGTTCCACTGTTTACGTGAAAATTGTCGATATTCAACAGTGTATTCAACAACCGGCTGAATGCTAGATTTCGATAGTATCAAAGTCGACTGCTGTTTCACGGTACAATCCAATCGATCGGTCCGAACTGCAGACGAATCTGATGTCGTCTGAGTTTGGCGACTGGATTTAATTATATTTTACACTCTTGTTACATTCTTTAATATACAATGACGACTAATAAACTAGCCCAAGTAAGAATTTTCAATTTAGTGCTTGTACTATCCAATTATTCTCATCACTTAACATAAACTTGGAAGCTAACCTCACAAAATTAATCTTAAGATCCACTCCGAATCTTGTAGTTTCAATCATCTTTCACGTGTATAACGAATTTTTTATTACAGGGTTTGCGAATGTATTACCTCAAACAACCAAACCGATTCGAATTTGGAATTGGAACAGAAATGCCTGCAGCGTACAAGAAGTTTTATACTGAATGGAAATATACACAACCAACCCCTGTACATTACATTGAAAAGGAAGGAAAATATGCAAGAAATGAGGCCACGGGAGAAGTGTAATGTATTTCCTCAAATAAAATACTTTTTTACAAACATGCTACCATCAATTTGCAACTTTCCATGATAAATATGATGATCAGTGTTTAATAAATCTGAGAGCATGGAAAACTTGCAAGATTTTATAAGATGATACAAATTCACTTACAGATATCCAGTACAAAATGTTCCACTTCCATTAAAGTATCCCAAAGAGGCTCACCAAGGTTTATGGGGTGGTGAATCTGTAGTACAAGGTTTTCAAAAACGACATCAACTTAAACAGAAAATTCCACATTTCTGGGTTCCTACATTGAAAAGATCCATTGTTTACAGCGAAGTTCTTGACAAGTATATACGTGTCACCCTCACCGACAGAACTTTGGATTTAATTCACAAGAACTATGGATTTGACCACTACCTGTTGAAGGTACCAATCTATTAATCAGTAATAAATACCACGTTAATTGACATGTTTAAAACTCATCTTTTCTATACAGACACCAGCTTACGATTTGAAATCTGAGCTGGCTCTGAAACTTAAAAGGAAAATTCTTGAAACATTGGCAGATAAATCTCTTTATCCCGATAATCCTGCCAAGAAAGACGAAGTTTACTCCAAATATCAGCAATATTTATCTGCTGTAAGTAAATGAAATATTGAATATTCATTTAGGCAATATTTAATAATTTCCAACAGTCTAAATGAGTTGAAAATTATTGTTTATAGTACACAAAAGAAGAAATCGAATGGTATGGTTTAAACTGGCGTGAGGCTTGCGTGAAGATGTTCGCAATAAAAGCTGCCCAAACAGTGGTTGCTCCACTGAAACATCAGTATCGAGCGGAACTTATTGTTGAGTTACAAAATGAAAGTGAAGTGCCTGCTGAACCAGAAGAATCTAGGTATGAAAAAAAAAACATGAAGCAGTACTTACATTAATTATCCAATTCGTAATTAGGGAAGATTTTCTAGTATAAAATTTTTAACCTATACAATAGTTTGAAAATTTTAGCACAGTTGTTGTAATACTTTTAAAAAACTTCTACTGTTCAATTTTTGTTCCAGTATTTCATGGCTTTCGAGGCTTAATCCACTATCCAAGAGTACAAAGACTTCGTAAAAAGAAGATAATGTAGTATTGATTCTGTCATGTATATGTATATTTTAAAAAGCATACCAGTAAATTGGCGAAATGAATTTAAATCTTACTTTATTTTCTAGCATGGCTAAACTGTACTGTTATACGTTTACACATAAACACAAATTGCATAATACACTAGGTAAGCATTTAATAACAAGAATTAACGAAGCTCATTATTCACACTTGCTCCTACTCCAATATCGACTAGCCCAATTTTCTCAAGAATCCAAGCAAACAAACTTGCACCATATCGACTGTTTATACAGATCTAAAAAGAGATTTGTAATACAAATGGTGAAACGACCATATAATGTTGCTACTAGGAACTGAGTTCCACATAATATATGAACCATTGTTGGTTAATATGTTTCAATTACTTGGCAAATTTTAACTCTTGATACTTGGCGTTCAGCATTGTGAAGTGAAGATAAGTAAAATAAATATTATCAGCTACGTCTTTTATATACCATGGTCGATACAAAGTTCTCTCTTTGGAACATCGTGACAAAACAAATATAATAACAATAGTAATAATAATGCATCTATGACACTGAACATTCTAGGTCCCCATCTTTTGGTAGACAATTCAGCAAAGAAGCTATAGCCCTTGTGATATATGTCATGGTTCCGTAACTGCCGCTAGGTGCACTATCATAAAAATGTTGACAGACATAAGCAGCTCCGCCACAAAGTAAGCCTCCTGTTGCAGTTGTCTCACGCTGTTCTTTTGGCTTAGCGCAACAGAGTGTTGCGTCTCCATCTGAATTCATCTAAAAAGACCATAAATATTGATCGTACAAATTTGTTCGAATTGCAAAAATTTTCCATCACAATGTATAATTACCTGATCTTCCAAAAATATGACATTTGCTTTATGCACTAAATGTTCGACAGCTATGAGCCCACCTAGAGAAGCTACAACATTGTATTCAGTAACTAAAGTGAGAACCATTAGAGCCTCGACTACTAGCTGGCGATATTCTGGTTGTGGTATAGTATTCAGGACAGTTTCAACGGCTAATGCAAATTTTAATTCTCCGGGCGTCATTTCTTGCGTTAAATTCTGCGGAAGTACTCTACCCTCAATAGCCAAACCTTGACACTAAAAACATAAATAATTCTAAAGTCGTACGATACTATTATAACTCTTCCTAGAAATTCAGACAGCTTATCTGAAAGAATGGTTAACTTGGCTGTGCTTATACTTACTCGTTCAAGCACTCCCCATACCCGAGGATAAAAATCTCTGGGTACTCTGTTCAAGGCTCCATCTAGCCTCCGTCTTCGCAACCATTGACCTTGTCTATCAGGCTCTAATTCACCGCCATCCGGTTGGTCAACTCCCAGAAAGGAACCAATTTGAGATTTCTACAGGATACACAATATCAAACCAACTTACAAGAGAATGTACATTCTTTGGAAATTAACATTGTTGCAAACTGGTACTTTGAAGCTTGAAATCAAAGAAATAAACTTCGCTTACCCTACTAACTCTGCCCGATTTACAGCTAATGACAGAGAAGTTTCCACGTCCAACTGCAAGAAATTTTCGTTTAATTGATATAGGTTGACACATACGGTAAAATAGGTCATCATATTTGCATACGAGTAGAACATACCGCTACTTATGGCGAATTCCTTGCCACTCATAATATGATGTAACAAATTTTTCATTTCAAATGGAGATAAGTTCAGTAAATGTTCAGATGCTTCCTCTCCAGTACAAATTAATGTTCGAGAAAGTTCAGTGGCCATAACTTGGATAATCAATCCAACTCTAAGCCTCAACATTTCGTGAAATAGTTGAGGCTCAGTTCTGATAAACATTGCCAAGTAAACAAGTAGCTCCTGGGTCAACATGGCGGTAGATTCATCATCACCATAAGCTTGGTGAATCAGAGATCTCAATTCATTTTCTGGCAAAGGTGCAACGATAGTATACTCATTCGAAGGTGGCATGCCGACTGTAACTTGCTTTTGACGGACTAGCAAGTCAGTAACAGCCTTGGCTAGATCTTCAACACGTTTTCCTAGCATACCAGCTGTGTGCCTTACAATACCCCACATTTTTTGCTGGCAAGCCTTTTGATATAATCCTTTCAGCAAGTCTTTAACAGTAACATGACGCCCCTCCTCAAGCATACCAGTGTCATAATGCAATCCTTGCGAATCAACCTACAGATAATCTCAAGTTGTTAAAATCTACTGAAAATAATAACGTTTGATGGACATTGTAGGAACTTCGTTATCTCAACACACTTTACCAAATATTGCAAGATGTCTCCCTGCTCTTCTAAACTTTCAGTTTCCCTTAACATTGCTAATAACTCTTCCACTTCGGTATCAGCGTATTGTGTTTCAGATGCTAATCTATGTCTATGCGACTTGGCGGATTGCTTCCATGGCAACAGGTCATCAGTCGGTGATGGTGTACGAGTTACGATTACTGGTGGAGAAGATGATTGCTTTGCTGCTGCCGTATCCGTTATCTCGATAAATGGATTGGAGGAGTAGCCCACGGAAATTCTACGTTCATCTCCAGACATTCCGAGACTTTCAGCTGAACAACCAATATGCAATATTTATTCAATTTCGACAAATTTTGGAAACTATTTTTTTGCGACTAGAAGACTGCAAAGCAAGAGGCGGATGTACATATGCAATGTTCAACTTTTTTTCTCAATTGCTTACAGCTAGAAAGTGCTCGTACTGCATACACTTGCACCAATCGTATTCATATTCACAAGTAATCAAATAGATGTTATATAGATATGTTACTAAACTTACGCTCTTGGAGACTTATAGGAACCACTGGTGGAAGAATGCATTGAAAGAAAATTGACCGTCTTTATGAAATAAAAATTACTAATATACCATAGTTTAAAAACTGTCAGGTAAAAATTGTATAGACTTACGTTCTACCGCTATGGATCTAGTTTTTTTTATAGCACCCTTGACAGACATTTTACGTCTGAGATTTCGTCCGCTCCGAGCAACAGGCCGATTAAGAAGGCCAGAACGATGCGGAAAGGCACGTAATAAGTGATCATCCAGGTATTGTTGAACCTATAAAATTTATATGGGTTTTTATCAGTAAAAATAAGATTCCTACAAACTCCCTAAGCATGAGATACCTTGAACAAATTTATATTTGATTTTTTTCATTTGAAACAAATGAGATTGACATATTTGTGTAATTTTATTACAAGAAAAATTTGCATTGGTATAATAGCATTTATCTTTTACCTGGGGATTCAATTTATCAGGTCTGCCTTCCTCTGAGCTACCCAAGAAGCTTAAATTAGTGATACAAGAGGTACTTAAGAATTCATTTAAATTTCCCAGGGATACTCTAGTTCCGTTGATATAGCCGCTCTTTAATTTTTTCATGGTAGTGATCATGGCCAAGGGAATTTTTCCTTGATCTGAAAAACCAGGAACATTTTATGATAAAGTATTTATTTCGAAAAAAAATGCTAGCAGCACCAATATGTCATGTGATTAATATCATTCGCCAAAACTGAATAGCTTCAATCATACTTTAAGAAGCTGTACAGTTTAAAGAATTAAGAAGCTATGCAATTTGAAGCAAATGCCAAAGCAATCAAGATACCATTAAGATTCGTAATGTTCGATAAAATAAAAAAGAACAGGCTGCCCAGTAGAATTGATGCCCAAAATCCTAGGTTCTATTCTAAACTCAACGCTCAGGTTTGCACAGTATTTGCACCCACCAGGTTCGCACAATGGATATAGATGTTCCGACAGATAAAATTCATTTCCAGAAGTGTCGAGAAAAGTGTAATAACATTGCTCTTGTGGAATTGATTATGTTTGAAGTCAGGTCACACATTTTAATACAGATTACAAAATTAATTTTTAAATTACAGCTTGTTATCCCGACTCTGGTTGCTTCATAGTTACCCATGAAATTTAATGCTTGAACAAACCTTAACAATTCAAAAACAAAACTGTAATAGAAATCATGTGCCTGATAATATGCATAAATACAAAGTCAAAGAATTTTGATGGCCAAAGTAATTCAAATCACAAAAATGATGGAGGCAAATTTCCTAAATGTCTGGTACAAAAAACACATTCTAGGATACTTCCAGGATTTCCAAGATTTCCAGGATCGTTGGACGCTCTGGTGTGTTCTAGATTGAAGCAATAATTTCAATGGTAGAATTACTCGTAGATGTAATTCCAGAAAAAATGCTGATCAACACTGATAGCATACCTAGATGATTATGAGTGGCTACAAGTGTAAGAGTAGGTCTTCCAAGCATTTGTTTCCAGTTGATGGTGAGGAAGGCCAGGTAGTTTGTAACAGTATCGACGAGTAGAGCCGCATCATTTGTTGTATAGTACTCCTCCCCATCAAAGTTCTAACACATGCAACACACCCACCCACCGCAAACACATAAGCCAAAATACTTTGATATTAATAATTAGTATAGCTATACTTTCACGGTCTGCATCAGAAGAAAGAAAAGCTTTCCAGGGCTTGTTTTTATCAATAAAAACAATCATTACTCAGAATTAGATTGTGAGATTACAATGACTCGTTGGATACAAATTTCCTTAAATACCGTCAATCAATCACAAAATCCTTCAATTTTTTATCCTTTACATAGAAAAAAAAAAACAGGAATTGATTTAATTATATTTTTCTACTTTTCTGCTGGAAAGCTTTAAATTACTTGTTGACTGACTGGCTGGGAGTTTTTTCATTATTATTCGATGTAATACTAGGCGATAATTCGATTGTTAAGTTGTTTGACAAAGTATGTTAGACATGTAGTAAGTCTTGTAGTGTGGTAAGTTTTTGAAATTAAATCAAATGTAAACAAGTTGTCTAAAACAATAAATAATGCAATAGAAAATTGCGAGACTTGAAGGGACAGAAAAATAATATCACACACTCAAGCTATCGGATTAAGTCTACTACTTCCAGGCATGTTAGGAGTAACCATAGGTGATGAATTGACGATATACTTCAAAATTCAAATCGAAAACATATACCCATTTATGTTCGAGTCATAGGCTCCTAATAAAACTGAAAAGACCAAAAAGTTTATTGCTTGAAAATTCCCTTTAATAATATTGAATATGCATAATTTTTGGAATAAAAATCATGTGACTGATATAGAGATCTGGTATTAATTGACTGAAAGTTAATGCAACATTGTTTGAACTTTCAGCTGAAATTAGGATGAGTTTGATAAATAAAAAATGTAAGGAGCATACTAGACAAAACTGATTTAAAACTGGCCCCAAGTATTGTTAGGCCTATGACTCGCAAGTACAGTATTCATATACCTAGGTGAGCGTTCTTGAGCGGCATCACCACCAGCGGCCGGCCTAACATGTTTTGCCAGCTAGACTTCAAGAAATTTATTTCGCCTTTGAATATGTCAATCATGAGCTCATAGTCCGATGCGATGTAGAACCGTGTCATGTCCGTCAACTATTTTTTTTTTTTTTTTTGTACAATAAAAAGAAAATGAACAGTAAGTAGAAATACGAAGCATATAAAATTTACAAAATTGAAATAAAATGGCTTACTTGTGGTGTAAACGCAAATATTTTATCATGTAGAGAGTATAATTTGCTTGTGCTGAGTATTCCCACATCTCTCGATTTTCGCCCTGATAAACCTAATTTTTTATTACGTCCTGTTGACAGAAGATTACACATGAGAATCTTGCATTAAAAAAAATTTATTTTCATTTACTGGTCAAGTGAATATCAAAGAACATATACCTAGATAAGTATACAAATGACTGAGGACTTTGGCAGGCTGTACTTCTATTGGTGCTACTTCCGCGATAGTTTGAACATGGATATCGTGTTGGGCAATTTTTTCGCGTATTTCAGCATCCTCTGCGAGTATAACTACTTGTACCACAACATCCGGTTTCTTCTCACTGCACAAACGTCTGTTTAGTGGATCTAGCTCTCCAACTGCCAAGAAACCCTGTCATAGATAAATCGAATATCTGTAATGCCTGAGATATATACAACTCTAGATTCGGAAGTGCAGATCTACGATAGATTCAACTTTACGCACTCTCAACTCCGAAGTCAGTTAAGGGCCACTTATTATTCAACAGAAATTGATTCAGCTCACCTCTTGCAACAGTTTTCCTAGAATGTACAATGATTGTGCCCACATGAAAGGACATCTACCTATTGCCTCTCTTTCTTGGCTACCGGGATCTGCATATTCAGCAGCTACCTTATCAGCTGGTACAGTATATAATTCTGGAACTAATTTCATTCCGTCTTCAGTTTTAATCATAATTGCCTCAAGATATTCTGTATATTTTATAACTGCGTCCTTATTGCCTTGAAAGCAAAAGTCAAGAATCAAGTAGCAGAAGAACAAAGGCCATTCACATTCTATATTCTCAAACATGCGGAGCTCCCATGGTTCGTAATATAGGCTGAAATGTAAAAGAGAAAATTGTAGAAGAATAAAATGAGCAGTAAAAACCGTGATCAATTTTTTTTGACTACATAAAAGTATCTTTATTTACCGTAATGTATAAAAAAATAATTCAAGTCACTAACAGATCTTCATGTATGTCACTATACAAACCGATTAGGATCTTCTTTGGGAGTCCTGTGACCATCTCTGAGGAACCTCTTGCAACCGTATCTTCCTTGTAATTTTTTGATAATAGCACTCCTAGTTAAATCGATAAGATTAGGTTCGTCAACAGCAAAAGCTGGGAAACTTATGATAGACAAAAGACCACTGTCGAGTTCCTTTGAATTGGATTCTCTTGGTAACATAGACTGTAGCACGGCCTGACACTTTTGCGCCTCGTCAGCCAGTACGTGAATAACGGAAGTTGGACCACCGCGAGCACCAAACAAATCCAGTTCGTTCATAGCTTCGAGTGCGGCCTTGGCCATTCCTATGCTGCTAGCATTGAGCTCTGGTAATCCGTGATTAGTTTTATCTCCTCGTTCCCAAATACCGTAATCCGGCGTGCAATAAGCAGATTCAATATAAAATACTAAATTCTGTATAAAAGCCACCTACAATTTAAAAAAATACATGACGGAGAAAATTAAACAAGAAGCTGACAAGTCTGTTTCCCTTAGCGTTTCAACGCTCACCTCATCCAAATTGAAAACAATTTGTAATCCAGATGCAGTCATCTGAGCGAGAATCAACAAATATAGAGAAATAGCATCAATTTGAAGATGTCCCCACTCTGCATCCCCAACGACAGTTTGTCCATTAACAGAACTATACTTGGCATGCAAAGCGTCATGTGGATTTTGAGTTGTTTTAAATTTTTCTACTTTATCCTTTTGCTGCATCATGGCCATTAACAAACCACGCATCAATTTAACACAGCTTTGCTCCAACTCGTAAGTTTTGGCCCTATCCTCGTCAGCATCAGCTATTTTTTTATAGGCCATTGAAAGACCCCAGACTGCTAATATGCAATAGATGTTGTCTCGTATCCATGCATGATTAATGTCAGCACTCGCCGGAAAAAGGCCAGTAACTGGATTTTGATGGTCCATAATTATTTTATGAACCACACGCTGATAGTAGTCCAAACGGACTCCGGAGTTGCTGCGACTTCGCATTGTGACTACACCTTGCTATCCCAGTTTTGAACTGTAATTGAAAAACATTGATAGAACTATTTTGCAATGTGGATGCTGGCACGAGTAATTTACGTACGCAAACGTTATTTATCTTAGTACCACACAATTAGTTTACAAGACTACGTGTTACGGGAGTAATAGAGCAATGATTACTACGTACATAATTGGATTGATTTTGAGGTTAGAAATATATTTACGCATAAATCTGTCACCTGGACCGAAATATAAATTCAGATTCAAAATATCGTTGAGTTGCATAAGCTCCCCATTTCTTCGCAAGTATTCAAAACGCTGAATTATATTTACATTTGATATTTTCATACATCCCAATTTACAATGTGAAACGAATGTCAAACTAATAGTCACAAATTTCACAGTCGTGAGACCGTAAACTGTTTGACAATGAGAGAGCCCATGTTGACGGTTTTTGTGTCCCTTGTTTAGTAGCGCCCACTGACACGAAATAGGTTGATGGAACTAATTATAACAGAAGGAACTGGGTATACCGGTAACAAGCGTATAGGTATATCAGTAGCTATAACCTCAGGTGAATCACCACTTAAACGACTTCATTGGTAAATTCAAATGTAGACTAATATATCAGTTACAGCAAATCACAATTCGTTCTCATGAATACAGAGTAAGTGATGTATATAATATAATGACCTGTCATGATGCTCATTCCACTTTCAGCATCGTGAAAAATTTCGTTTAAATGAGCTATGGTACAATAAATTGCAAAAAATAATAATTTGACTGAAAGTGGAACACCGTGGCTGTCGTGAATGAGCCTATCCATGCAGCTAAGAAATCGTAGATTTGTGTAACGATTGTTACCGCCACCACGTAACTCAACACATGCAAACTCACCAACACTGCCGAGTAATGGAGAAGTTACTGGGATGTCTCTGCTTAAACTCTAGAAAAAACAAAAAAGAAACTTAAATTCATTTACCAAACTGGGTTTCAGTCATGTTTCAGTTCGCAAATTATTATTATTGTTGTTTACCCCCCCCCCCCCATATTCATTCGCGGCATGTTACGCAAGGAGAAAAATTCGGCTCAAAATATACCATTTCAAAGTATCATCCAATAGTTGAAATAAGTATTCTTACCTCCTTCTGGTTGCTCCACACTTTACATGTAGTAGATCTCGTAGCATCTCACAATCAATTCCACTCTCACTCTCACTTTTTGTATACTGTAGCTGGCTGCCTGGGCCGATTGAATAAACTTGCTCATAACAAAACTATATGCATTTACCGAGAATCAGCCAAACGAATAATAAAAAACCACACCCGACGCAGAGATACGAGAATCGAGATCGTCAAAAACTGAAGTTAGGTCAAACAATGAAAACTCAGACACGAAACTCACCTTCCATGTTTGCAGGCTATTTTTATTGCAATAACTCATTTTTTCCGTGGGTCACACGTTACCGTTTGTGCATTACTCAGAACTGAGTTTGGTGGGAATACACTGATCAATCAAATAACGTGTCACAGCCTGAGCAACGCGATCTGTATTCTACGACGCGCGTACCTTTGCTCCATTCGCGCCGGCTGCTCGAACGCGAGTGAAGCGATTAACTCCGCGTGGCGCTCCAGAGCAACCATATTTTCGTCGTTGTTTCGCGAGTTGCCGTTGACGGCTACATTAGGCGTTTTGAAAGTTTGAACTGTGCATACATCACGGGCGTTACAACTTAAATACAGATAATAAAAACGTTTAATATTCCATGGTACTTGGGTTATTGCAATAACACAGAACATTTCAACTTCTGTTTCCTATACCTGATTTTATAGTTAAATAATGGTATAAAATGGGTTGATACAGTTGTGTGGATATGGTAGTAATTACTTGAGTCAACGGCTAATTATAAATTTCAGGTTCAACTATTCAGATATAATAAGAGTATACGTATACATCAAACGATTTATTTGAATATTCAATTTAACAAAAGAGACAACGCTTCAATAGGTTGCTTAATGATTCGATGCTTTCAGTTCTTAAAGACTCGTCATCTTCAATTTATATCTCAGTTATAGAAAAGTTGAAAACCAATCACTTACACTCGTTCACCAGGCTGTCAAGTTTTGTAAAGCAAAATTATTTTATAAGTTTAAATATTGCTATCTTTAAAAAACAAACTGTTCAATCACAGTTTTAATTTTTCTCTCGCGTGTCCACATATTTCAATATTCTGCGTCACAGTATAATAATAACCTACTATTCAGGAAAGTTGAAAGTATAAAACATTTTGCATAGGCAATTACCTCAAACTTCAGAACTAGTTTTTTGAATGATTCTCTTCTCCTTTTCATGTATATGTACCACAGACCAGCAGTTGAATTTATGTAAATTTTCACTAGTACCATCCACTTGTCTATACTGCAGAATATAATCATTGGTTACGAATGATACGGTGATAGTTTTTGTACCATCGGAATCCATCAAATGATCAATCGCTCTTAACTTTGGCTATTTTCCAAGCTCCGATTCTATACTTCAACCAAATTAATCCCAAGTCACGACCCATCTGCAGCCAACTCCATATAGGAACTACCTTAGATCCGTCAATTTCTGTCCAAGTCACAGCGATCTCTGTTATAGGCAAACCTAAAGTTTGTGCAATGTACAACATTTCCACGTCAAAAGCCCACTGTTCTACATGCAATGCATTAAACAACGTTCTTGCGGTTTTGCGGGTCAGAAGCTTAAACCCACATTGAGTGTCTCTAATACCTCTGACACATAGTAGCCAGACTAGAAAGTGAAAACCATGCATTAGGAATATTCGGAATATGGAGCGTTTTGCAGTTTCTTCCTTCTCTAAGTGTGCTCTCGAACCACATACCACAGCATCGGACGATGCTACCTTTTCAGGCTCCTTTGTGTAGTCACCTAAGATAAGAGAAACACCATGAATATTGAATTAAAACTTGCACTGACTGAATACCAAGGTCACACTTACAGCCCAAGATTTGTTGCAAACTAGCTTCCAGTTTTTCAATATCACTAAACTTGGTAGCTCCATCAGCATCGGCAAAGAGAAGTACGCTACCTCTGGCGCTTTGTAAGCCCTAAATCAGAAAAGAAGCTGTTATTGCTAATTAACAAATATTTTGACATTCTTTATGACTTTTTGAAAAGAAACTGTAATAAGGATTTTTCAACAAACTAACCAATCGTATAGCCCCACCCTTTCCTCTGTTTTTGACCAAGCTCAGGACTCGAACAGTATCATATTTACGGCTATAATTCTGAGCAGCCGTGACTGTTCCATCTGTACTCCCATCGCTGACTACAATTATTTCGTAAGTAAATCCAAATCTTTTGCGGTGCTCGAGATACTCAATACATTCATCCAGCATAGGTAGCACTGAAAAATAGAATATCAGGAGCATTTGGGATAAGGTTCTTAAATTTTGCTGTATGCATTTCACAAGCTCACATCTCTCTTCTTCATTGTATGCAGGTACTATAATGCTGAGATGTACGCTCCAATCATCAGAAAGAGATGGAAACATTTCTCTTTCTCCTGTATGAAAGTTGTAAAAGTAATTCTCATCCTTGTGACGCCACACTTTGGGATAAGGCTTTGTTGTTGCATAAAGCACCACACAGAACTGAAAAATGAATGAGATAGATACAATGGCTAGATGATAAATTTCCGTTCCATTTATAGTGAAGCATAATTTCTTCACACATGCATTGCCAGCTGTGATAAGTTATCTTTTACAGTAAATACAAATAAATGTTGCAATTAACGGACAGTCCAAAAATGACGTGAATAGTCTTCAGGAATGAACAATCAAATTTTAAAAATACGATAAAAATATTGAAAACAAATAAAAAGTGGATAAAACAAAACAGGCAACAGGTAGAAAAATACTTGATTTCGAATCAGCTATTCTTTGCCGAAATCAACATAACCTTAGCCAAACTGTCAACACCTACCAAAATAAGAAAACACACGGCGAGAAGAGCGAAATATCCAATTAATGCTTCTAGGGCAATCATCCTGGTGATGAATAGTTGACCAAGTATTACTTGATCACTGTTAAAAATGCAAAATATCCGCTCATCCCGTGCCACGTAAATATACTCGCCAACACAGCAATGAGGCGCGCAGCCATTCGATACGTTACAATTCTACGTCACGATACGTCTGTTTGTTTATTGAATCACGTTCCATGTAGTCTTTATGCATGCTTATTCGTTTATAATAAATTTTCTTGGAAATGCCACGTTCAACCTGAAAATACGTTTTGCAATAAATGTTGAATTTAAATGCAACTGTTCTGAAAGGCATGTTGATTGAGGAATTTTTAGAACTAGCATTTAAGGATCATGATACGGACTGAATTAGTTGAAAATACTTTTGTTCTTTAGGCTTAGCTTTTCAAAGGAATTTGCATCTTGACACACTATCCATGGTATCAACGATGGTAGCTTGTTTAAATGTTTTTGTGATAATCAGTTCCCTTCGCAGCAAAAGTTTTTGTTTTAATGTATGTATAAATTACTTCTATTATATATTCAGTAATAGTCAGTTGTAGCTGCTCAAGAATATTTACGGCATAGTTAGTCACTATTATGTCTGAGCCAAACAAAGGTGATGACACTAATACGCAAAATGCAACTGAGCCTGATCAGCAGACAGTGCCAAAGAAGTACCCTTCTCACATCACGCAAAGTCATAAATCTGTGAAAACTGATCGAGGCATATCGAAGAATGCGAATGAGAGTGCAACAGCATTGACAGATTCTCCACCTGAAATACTGACACAAGTTGCGCAAGAGCCAACTCAGCCGGAAGTAGATTTATCGAAACTAGTAAACGTCACGAGTGAGCCATATGAGCCAGTCAGCTCTCCAAAAATAGACAGCAATCCTGATAGTAAAAGAGATGAAAATCCTCCTCTGGAACAGGTCCCTAAACATTTTTCCGAAAATAAAATAAGTTTAGGTCTGATTGAGGTAGCTGATAAAAAGGAAGGCAAAAAAAAAATTAATCGTAATGACCTGACTGAGGAGGAACTAGATGAAATTTGTGCTGGAAGAGATGGTAATGGAAGGTATACTAAAACAAGAACCCCAGGGCTGGATCCAAGGTAGATCGCTGTACCATTTCCAAATAATATATCTACACAAACTTTTAAATTACCTTACTTTTAAATTAACAAATTTAAATTAGATTCCAGCAAACAAATCAGACATTGAGATGCTTCGTCATGTACACAGACTTCTATCGATGTGAAAATATCCTTGGTGAAGGAAAAGTAGCATGTCAATGGTTCAAAGATGTTTTCACTTCGATATGTCCACTTGACTGGGTTCGCAAGTGGGACGAAGCTCGAGAAGCTGGCCGAATGCCATGGTCAAAAGGCAACAGTCAGGGAAACTTTCCCGGGCATAGTTATGGAGATTGAATCATATCTGATTAATGTACTCAACATCTGTCAAGTGAACTTTTTTTTAACACAGAACCAAGTAATTCAGAAAATTTATTGAAAAGAAATCTGTCCCCATCCTCCTGTTTTTACTGTCATACCGTGGATGCGAAGTTAAAGTAACTGGAAAGATTGCCGCTTGAATTTCGTTTTAGACGGTTATTCTAGATGAGCATCATTTAAAATTATTTATAATATACTACTCTTAATATAACACACTGAATAAAGTAAACGTTTTGTGCCAAAAAATATTAATTTTATTTTACAGGTACATAAGGGTTAATATTTATATATAAATAGAATATAAAAGAAGAGTTTCTTGATTTTCTTCGACTCCTTTACTTCTTGCGGTGTCTTGAAAACTCAAGTTTTGAGCCATAGTAAATTATTTTGAATTTTATACACATATATAACATCAACCACTTGGAAGTTATACTACACTTTCGTTTGATTTTCTTTTTTTTTCAAATCTTCTTTTACAATTTGTACAAAAAAAAAAAAAATTACGTATTGAACACTCTCATACTACTGTCGTTGATAAAAATTAAAATAATACAGTAACAAGATTTAATTAAAAAGTAACAATGCATATCGTAAGAAGTACAAATAAGAATTTTAATTTCTTTTGTAAAGGTCCTTCAGTTATGAAGACAACTTACCATCTCGAGGTGTCGCCGCAGCAACCAATGGGATGGACTCTGCCGCGGCATACTGCACCTCCGACGGAACATTACCTGTAATTTAGGGTGACAAACTCATTAAAGCAGAAGTAAATATCGATAATTGCATTAAAGGGTTCTACTAAGACGTACGATTTTACAGATGTGGTATAAATAAAAAAAATTTCAAAAACCTTGAGCAATACTCCGATGTTAAAGCTTATGGTACAATATATAACTCGAACTACAGTGTTATGAAAAAGTAATATGCTGAAAATCGACCCGAAATTTCAGTATTTACGGTTATTTGCATTTTTATCGTATATACTTGACAACAAATGAATTAGAAATGATTATTCTTCGCGAAGTTTGGGCGTGAAGTTCAAAAACTGAAACTTCGTCGTAACGACAAAACTTCGCACGAAATATGCGCGTGCCAATATATGTGTGACTGTTGCGTGCTTGCGTGTGCGTGTCTAGAACCACCTTACGTATAATTTCTGGCGAGTGCATTTCAGTTAGATGCAGAGAGCTACTAGCCATTTCTGGCAGATTGATGCATAAACTGGCATCCTTCATCTCTGCAGGTCCCCATGAGCTCGTAAGGGCATAGAATACCACTGGGGTCGGTCGTCCTGGATGTTTATGGAATAGAGAAGAAGTCGCTTAGTATCTTAAACGAGTATCCAAAAAACGACATTACTAATATGCCGCAACAATTCGTATGATTTGTAATTGGTCCAAGTATAAATTTTATAAGAATGCGAAAGATGGGAACCCCTGAGTTTTATTTTTTATGAGTCGTCAATAAACATCTATCGTTGAGAACATTGCATGCAGATAGCGTAATCTACTGAAGTCAACCCACCTCGGCACTTTTAGGTGGGTAAGAACAGATTTATAGGGTTGAAGAAGTTTTCGCTGTTCCAGACTGTCCTTTTGACCAATAAGTTCAACTTTTGGACCATCCAAAACGAATTTTGACATGGTAGTTTCACAATCTTGTAAATACTTAGTGACATCATAACTTTCTCCGGAAGGATTCGGGGTGCTGGTTGACTGTGGTAAATTTTTGCAAACACTGCCTGGCAAGAATACCGCTGTTGTGCTGTCCTGGAGTTTTAGCGTTTCTGTTTCTGATACACCAGTTTGTTCTGCCTCCACAACCGCCGTAGATTCCGGATTAGAATTTGAGTGATCTTCCGTTAATGCGACACTAATAGTGATTACAGATTCATCATCTTTCTCTTTACTACTTCCCTGAGAGATACTCTGCGGCGATTGAATCGCCGGACTATCCAGACAGTGGTCAATACTGTTTGTTGAACTCTGAGGATGAACTTGGCTTGGAACATCGCCTCTGTCTACACTGAGAGAAGCTTTTTTTTTGGATAATTGGTGAGTACATCCAGCAACTTGTTTCAGCCGATTATTCAACAGCTGCGCACCTGCAGCTGGTATCCTGAAATATGTGCAGACTAGTGATTTCTGTTGCAAAAAAGAATATGCAAATAGAATATTATTAAACGGAATACATGAATATTATGTAGAATCATCTGCAATAAATAAAATTATTTGATTGATTAGATTTTACCTATTTAGCATAAACTAGTTATCAGCTAAAAATATTATAACCCTCTTGTTAATACTGAAATGAAATCATACTTATAGTTAGCTCCAATAACTAGACATCCTAATCCAAGACAGATTCTGGTCATCTTCACACACTCTCTTCTACCGCTGTTCAACTTTTCATAAGCAACAGTGATGTTGGGCACCATTTTATTGACTCGATCACGTTGTGCCTGAAGTCTCTCCTCTGCCAATTTGAGTTGTTCTTGAAGTTTTTTCACTTCCAATACAGCACGTGTTTGTACATCTCTTTCCATTTCAAGCTGTCGCAAATTCCCAGATATGTCTGATAAATCATCCAGAATAGCATACCTGTATTAAGAAATACTTCCTGATTGCTCTTCATTACCAAAAGTTGACGGATTTCATAACAATAAAATCGCAGATAGTTATTACCCTGAGTCTTAACTACTTGCCAATCAATAAATTAGATAATTTCACTTTGTTGCTCACCGTTTCTTTACTAAATTGTGCTCTACAGTAGCCAAGTAAGATTTCTGTTCACTAGATGGTAACACGGAGATTGAGTCCAGCTCCTTCTTAACATCACCTCTAATCTTCTCCCAGATATCTTTGTTATTTCTTAATTTTTTTGGTTCGTTCACAGATGATTTTGAAACCCCACAATTTTTATTATTACTTTCGGGATTTCCAGATTCCAGTCTGGAGTTATCACTGTTTTCGTTTCTTGAAAGAATAACTGTAGATGCTGAGGAATTTACCAAAGTACTATTCTTTGAATTCTCTCCCTCCCTGGAAATAACTAACGTCGATGCCATAGAATCTACTAAACTATCACGTTTATCGCTGACATCGATTGCCGTTGTGGTTTTTCTGGAATCCATGGAAGGGGAACTGGAAGCAAATCTTGAGGGTGCAGTTATATCAGTCTGATTCTTTTCAATATTCGTGGAAATCTCGGCTGGAGTAAATCCCTGGGGGCTGACTTCTTGAAGTTCTTGATTATTGGACACGGTTAATTTCGTATTCAAGTTTGTACCTCCTCCTAGGCTGACTGTTCTACCAGTCTTTCCTTGTTGCAGTTGTACATGAACATTTTTTAACTTTGACTGACCTTTCATGAAAACTGTAGAATCGTGGGTGTCTTCAGTATTCACTGTATCTTTGGTTGATTTTACCGCTGTTACTAGCCTAGATTGTGATGTGCTCACAGGAATGTACAAGTCAGTTGATTTTTTAGAGGCTATCTTAACATTCGTCGTTTCATTTGGAATTTGAATACTAAGATTTGAAATGGATGGTGTTGAACCATCTGCTTTACTAACAACAGAGGTCGCTCTTGATTTACCACTAGAAATAGTAGTTTTCAAATTGTTCTGAACACTAATATTCCGCAATTTATAATCTTTGCTAGTTGTGGTCATTAGTGACTGAGAATTTAAAGGAGCATTATAATTTTGCCTTGAAGTTATGGGAGATGCTACTGGACTGGCAGGTGACAGCGGACCAGGTGGAGTACCGCTACTTTTACTGCTCGGAGATAGCGGTGAACTGTTATTTCCTAGCACTCGGTGTAACTTCATCTTTTCACGTTCTAAAATCTGTTGCTTCAGACGGCGGTACTCTTCCTGTTGTGAAATTGGTAGATGACGAACAGCCTGTAAGATTAACATAATACATAAAGAGCACTTGATAGAGAAGGTCGTTGGATAACAAAATTATTGAACTAAGCATTGGACAATTGCTTTATTATTCTACCCGGTTCGGAGTTCAAGAAAATTTTGGCAAATTACTGAGAGAACTTCTGTCCCTGTAAATAAAAGACTGTTATTTTATGAATGGGTATTTGCAAAGAAAGATGTTGTTTCCTCACCAATGGAGTTGCGGATAGTACAGGTGATTTCCTATGTGTAGATGGTGCTGGACTGACAGGCTTTTGTGTTACAGCAGTTTTCGTCGAATTGGGATTGGCGGCTGCTGCAGTTTCTTGCTTTTTTCTGACATCTTTCAAAAATAAGTCAACGCTTCTCTCAAATTCCGACATTGGAATAGATAACGCTGGTTTCTGTTCAGATCTGTTGGAATTCACCAGTTCTTGGTGATCTTTATTTAGTAATTCCGTTTCATTTTCACTTTCAGAGTCCGAGGCAAGATTTATAACAAATCTCTGTGTTTCTGATAATGGATTAGTTATCATACCCCTTGATCTACTCCCATCCACCAATTTATTAGCATGTAAACTTATTTGGTTCAATGTTTTGTGGGCATTAGTGATCACTGCTGCCTTTTGTAAGTTCAATTTCTTTTGAAACAAAGTGTTCTGATACTTCTTAGCATTATTGACAACTTTAGTACTCGCAGATATCGGAGTTTTTTTAGCAATTTTCTTTGGAGGTCCTTTGCCACTTGCTGAGATCGATCTTTTCCTTGAAAGAGCTGTAGAGAGTGTTGATTGATCATGAGTCACATTTTCAGGTAATATACTCTTCGCTGTCACAGCATCAGATGTTACTACTTCAGACAATGGTCCTGGAATTGAATTTTTCACAGGTGGATTACTTAACGATGAGGTGTGGCTTGACAATGACAGTGGAGAATCGCTGCTTGAGTTATAAACCAAAGATACCGAAGTCTTTGCGGCAGGAGTATTTGGCAAATCTTCGACAGACTCTGTGCTTGTGTTTGGTGAGCTGTACGACAGATTCGCTAAAACTGTCGTTTTTGTAATTGTATTCATAGGTTCAGGTGGCTTACTCCGCTTTGCCAATGAGGCAAGAAGAATAGCTCTGAGCGCCTCTTCGTCTTCATCGATGCTACTTCTTCTTCGCTTATTTGCTTCAACTTTTTGGCACATCATGTTTTCCAATATCGATTCTCCAGAACCTTCACTATGAATGTTGGCAATAGATGCGGAAGGTTTACCTTCCGTATTGCAGGTGGTTGAGGTATTTGAAATATTTGCAATAGTTTCATTTACATCATTAATTTTTTGTACATTAACATTGATAGTTACCGTATCTGATGTGCTATCATTCGAAGTATTTTCGTGAATACCTAATTCTGTTTTCGAATGCTTTGCACTACTGTAATTATTGCCTTTTTCTATACTTACAGAATGAGTTTGTGGTATAAAAGTCTCTTTAGGTTCTACAAACATGGGAGCAGGTTGCGTCACGTGCTCAGTTTCTTCTGGCTTCCTTCTATCAGTCAGCGAATGGTGATTCATTTCCATTCCTTTATCATTTAGTTTATCTGCAGATGGTGTTTTCAAATCATTCGATAGCCTAAGAGATTTTTTATCACTCCTCCTCTCATTCTTACTGTTTGAAACAGACTGAATCTTACTTCGCCTGTTGCTCTCTCTGCTACTTTTTTGTACCACAGGTTTCTGTGACTTATTCCTTGAATTACGAGTTTTCTGCACAGAGATTTTGGGACTATGAATTTTTCCTGATCGATTAGACTTTGAATGCTGTTTGCAACGCAAAACAATTTCTGGACTAATAGATTCTTCAGGCGCTATAGCATTTGCAACGGTTGTTACTGTATGTTTGGTTCCTATACTTTTATTGTTCATCAACGATTTACTTGTATGCTTCGATTTGGTTCTAGCTGGCTTGCTTGTTTTTGATTCTTTTTTCCTCTCTACGTCGGTACTCCCATTCCGTTTTTTGGCTGATTCTTTCTTAGAATTTCTTAACGTATCACTATGTCCTTGGTATTGTGCAACAGTTGTTTGGAATTCTGATACAGATTCTGGTAATTTTCCTATTGTTTCCACAATTATTGAACGAGTTTCTAACTGTTGCACCTGATCAGTTGACATGCACGTTTTGCTTGAAGACCGAATTGCTTGTTTATTTTGTGACGGTGCTGGTTGATCATTTTCGGAATTCTCATGATCTTCTAGAGTTGAATTATCATTGGCAGAAAAATTGAATGCAGATGGTTTAACCATGTTGAGATGAGGTTTTTTAATCACAGGAGCAAGTTTGATGGGTTTAAAGAGTCGACTACTATTAGTTGATTCAGTAGAAATCTCTACAGGTTGCATTTCTGCGCTCTTGAAAGCTGGTTCAAGATGAGGATCAATTTTTTTAGGAGGCAACGGTTGCTGAAGATTTTTGTTTGACCTCAAAATTGATGCGGGTACTAGAGATTTGTTTACCAAAGTTGGAATTTTATTAGCATCTTTCGTAACATCTGGAACTCCTTGAAGATACAACGGTTCTTGGCTAAGTTTCAATATCTCTTGAGATATGGCATCAGGAATATGAATTTCTATATCTCTAAGCTCTGCAGGCATAGGGACTAGCGGACTTCCATCCAAATCTGTCTCTGGCAAATCATCTACCTCGATCATAGTATCCTCAGGAGAATTCAGCAATGAATTAAAAGCAGATCCGATATCTGCATCCATTGACGAGGTTTGTGACATGTTTTCTTTTTCTATCTCCACCATTTTCTTAGGGCAATCTATTGGCGACAATGCTAAATTTTCTGTGATGTTGCTGTTTGATATTTTACTAATATCCTGTGATGAAGTTGAAATTAGGTTGATATGAATTAACGCACTTCTATTACGTTTGCTTTTTTTCATATCGGATTCTTGGAAATGTGAAACATTAGAAAACAATGGTGTAGTATTCAATTCAAAATCACACACTGGAGTATCTGTTGGTGAGTAAGGAGTATCAGGTATGTGATTGGGGTCTGAATTACAGTGGGAATCAACTTGGGGCGACAAGTATATATCAGGAGTAGTGATGGGCTCCGATGGAGAGTAAGGTGTAGTAGGTAAATAATCACCCAACTGTGGACAATGATTATTTTCTAATATCTGAGTCATATTATTTGGAAAACAGGGTGAACTTGTGGGAGACTGTGAACTTGGAAGAACATGTTTACTTGAATCAACATTATTTTCAGACATTTTGTTCAGTGGGAGATAAGATGCCCCTGTTAGTGTTTTAATCTTCGCACTTCCTAGAACTTGTAAATCTAAATTGTCCGAAACTGTTATCTGACTAGTTGGTGTGATAAATGATACATCTGAATGATGAATACCAAGCAGCTCCGTGTCTACGGGAATGTTTTGCGAGATTCGATCAGTAGGTGAATAAGGTTCTGCTTCTTTTTCTTTATCCAGTTCTACTTCGGAATCCAATTCCATGTCTTCAGGATTAGTATTCTCATTAAGCTCTCTAGTAGGTGTAACCGGTGGCGTTTCAAATTTTTTTTCTTCCTCATCAGGAATAGGAATACTGTCTAAGAAGCTCTGACTGAATGGGCTTTCTGTGTTAGTCCGAGCAGAGGGTGGACGTTTTTTCGATTTACCTACCATTACTCCGCGTTGCATTCTGTCTTGATGCTTCTTCACCACGGCTGACCGAAGAGCAATCATGCGTAATTCCAAATCCTCGACATCTTCATCAATATTATTAATCTCCCGCTGTGTACTTTCTTCAAGTTCCGTATCTTCTTGAACCTTTTCATTTTTTTTTGGTTTAGTTTCCAACGCCATTTTACGTAAAAGTGCCAAGTCTTCCTCATCGTCGTCATCTTCAACAAATTTACTCTCTCTATTTGACTTCATTGTAAAGTCACTACTCCCATTATCAGCTTTAATCATGTTATTCAACTTGTCCTTTAAAGAAGGTCTGTGTTCCTTGAGTTTATCTACATTTCGATTCGCTGATAGTGAGCCAACTGTCTTCAAATGCCTGACCTTCTTCAAAAGTTTGTTGACATTGCCGTACATGTCAATATAAGTATTCGTCGGGGACATAGAACTCCTGAGCTGCCTTCTAACAGGTGATTTTACAGGTGAATGAGGCGATAATCTTCTACCTGGAGATCGAGGCCTACGAATAGGTGATTTTCGCAAAACAGGTAACCGTGGATGTCCTAATGGTGACCTTGATTTAATAAAAGGTGATCTCCCTCTACCGATGGGTGACCTATGCCTTCTCATGGGTGATTTTGCAATTCTGGACCTATTGTAAGGAGATCCTGGACGTTTATGTGGAGAATTTGACTCTCTCCGATGTAGCCTCGGCAAGTGATTATCCTTTAAGACTTGTGAGTCATGCTTTTGTATAACAGAAGATTCAGGCATTAGATTAGTCGCAGTATTTACTGCGGCATTTTCAGCAGTTACGGACGAGATTTGAGACCGTTTTTTTTTTCTACGCTTTCGGATCTTTGTGGTTTTTGCTTGCGGTAGAGTCAGTACTTGTTTAACAGTGTCAGCAAGACCGACAATCTCCATATCACTATCACTCGAGATTGGTATGAGGTCATTATTATTTTCTTGTAAAGTAGATGAGCAGTGCTTGGAACCAGAATAGCCAGAATCTTTGGTGTGGTCACAGTTTTCTTTTTCTTGTACTGCATCTTAAGGGGAAAAATATTCTGCTTACAGATTAGAAAAGTGCAACACGGATATTATAAATACAAAACAATATAATGAATAAATAAATATAAACCATCAACTATGCATGCAAAAGGTAACTACGCCGTTCTTTCGGTAATAATCAAAGGTAGCTCAATGTTCAAATATTAGATTACTTGTATTACTCAGGGATTTCAAAAGAAATCAAATTACCAAATTATTACTTTGGAAACTCTTTACCAGACTGACATTATTGAAATGACTCGGTCAATGATTCACTTTATACTGAGCTCAATATTTGTCTAATCCTGGAATAGATATGAGCTTGATCGTTCAAGGCATTCGTAGAATTGAAGTCAGAAAATATTTACGAGATGATTTGAACGTTAGACAAAATATTGAAGTTACAAACTTAGGAAACGTGCTTTTCACTGTTTCATTTTCATTTCAAACTTCTGAATTCTAGTAATTATCTCCGAAAAACAATTCCTTTAGGTATAGGAACACATCAATAATTTTTTTTTTTCAAGGTAGCCTAGACTTGTAATAAAACAGATTCTAATACTTCCAAGTCTGGACAATTTTTTTTTGAGAATGCAAGTAGAGTAGTATACCTTGAATTCGTAGTAAATTTAATTCACTGTGCTCAGTGTGAACTGAGTGTAATTTTCCTTGCTTCCACTGTATTAAAACAATGATAAATTAGGAAAATCACATTCAGTACCGACTCGTGAACGGTCAAACTCATTGCAAAGCAAATGAAAGTTGACGGTTCCATCAACATTCAAGTGATAATAAAGAGAAAGAAATCATTTTTTAAATCACCTTTTTTCATCGAGCTTTTCAAGGTGTTTGTTTTTGTTGGCGCAACGCACCAAATGGCGCATTGTTTTGTGGACAAACAGATGGGACACTGCCCGGCTGTTCTGCGTCTCAAATTGCACCTGTCATTGAGTTGGCCTTCTTCCGAGGAGCTTACATCTTCCAATGATATTTCACCCTCTTCTTTCTCGTCCAATATTTCAATGACTTCGGTACAACCGCTGGATAAATCACTAGCCATTTTTTTCACTTCGTACTTGTGAAGCTATAATTGACTGATAGAGTATTATCATAAAAATTATCTCACGAATATTCGTAGAGCATTGTCAGAACATATTATATGCTATACCGATTTAACATGTGTATAGAATACACCATGCTAAAACTGATCATTTCTTTTTTACTTTATCTTCCCCAATCTTATCAATTCAAGGTTAATTACGCACAACAGCGATTCTATGAATTATCAAAGAAATGTACTACATTCTAAGCTGGATATTCACAGCAATCCTCTTCTAGGCAACGGCTCATCGTTTACGACAACCGATCATGAAAAATTAACTGTGTAACGGTTCCAGGGATGTCGTATCACATAAAATAACGTTATTCACTTACTACATTGTTCGCACATCTCTTCGTTATCGCCATGACACTAATCTGGGTGGTGAAATGGTGGTGAATTGGTTTATGAACGCTTAGTGTATTCATTGTGTCATATCGAGTGTTTTCATTGGTTATTTCTGACCAAATATTCGCTTTGATACGTGCACAGAATGCGCCAAAATATTAGTACGACCCTCTCGCGGTGAAACAGAAGCATTAAATGTAACCCAACCAACCTGCGTTCAGAAAATCTGCTCAACTGCCGAGCATGCAGGCATGCGGGTGCGTGAATGTGGTGAACAAAAATATAACCTAAAAAATTGATACCTCGTAAAAATGATTGACAAAGTAAACTCGTTCGTCGATCTGAAGCTCAATTCCTGGATTGTCAAACAATGTAATTCCATTGGTACGTCAGATTAATTTTTTATACACAGTACGAATAGCTGCGTGAAAAATAATTTAATCTTCGTGACAATTCTTAGGATTGAAAAAGCCTACTCCTATTCAAGCCAACTGTATTCCTCGAATTTTGGCTGGAGAAGATTGTATCGGCTGCGCTAAAACTGGAAGTGGCAAAACTTTGGCTTTTGCTTTACCGATTCTACAAAAGCTATGCGAAGATCCATATGGAATATTTGCTCTTATTCTTACTCCAACAAGAGAATTGGCGTTTCAGGTGTATATCGTACAAACTCTTGCTTGTGATCCAATATTTACAACTGTTCTGCTAATATCAGAATTTCTATTTAGATTGCAGATCAGTTTTCAGTGATTGGTCAAGCTATAAACTTGAAAAAATCAGTCATTGTTGGCGGAATGGATATGATGATTCAGGGAAAAGAGTTAGCTAAGCATCCTCATATTGTTGTTGCTACTCCTGGGCGTTTGGCTGACCATTTAGAAAGCTGTGATACATTTACTTTAAAAAGAATTAAATTTCTGGTGCTTGATGAAGCTGATCGTTTACTCAGCGGACAATTTGATGAGCAGATTAAAACAATATTTCAAGCTTTACCCAAACAAAAACAGTCCTTACTCTTCAGTGCTACTATTACTGATGCCTTGGATCAAGTTCAGAAGGTCTCCTCAAACAAGGTAAAAATATATTATACTTTCTCACACATGCAGAGAATTTTTCTATCGCTTATTGCCAGTTAATTTTTTATTATTACTAATCAAAAATATAATTTCATAATGTGCTTTCATAGGTTTACATGTGGGAATCTAAGGAGGAATCTGGTGTAGCAACAGTTGACCAATTAGAGCAGCATTACGTGCTGAGCCCAAAAGAAGCTCGAGACGCTTACTTGGTTGAAGTAATCAGAATGTTTAGAAGCAATAACGAAAACGGATCTATTATGATTTTCACAGATACTTGCAAGTGAGTAAGCTAAACGTGTACATTTCAAATACTTCAACTACTTGGTAACTCTTTAATAACGATGCAATGTAAAAGTAATACTATGCCTAAATTATACAATTTATTACACATTTATAATTCTTTTGCAGGAATTGTCAACTACTGTGCATGACCCTAAACGAAGTTGGTTTTACAAATGTTGCTCTACATGCAATGATAAAACAAAGAGAAAGGTTATCAGCCCTCAGTAAATTCAAATCAAACCATGTAAGGATACTTATTGCTACTGAGGTTGCTGCCAGAGGATTGGATATTCCAACGGTAGAATTAGTAATCAATCATACAGTCCCCAATATTCCAAAAGAGTATATTCACAGAGTGGGAAGAACAGCGAGAGCTGGGAGAGGTGGAATGGCTATTACTATAGTGACACCAAATGATATTAAATTAATCCATGCCATTGAAGAAATTATTGGAACGAAACTGACAGAGTTCAAAATTGATGGTAGGTAGATTCAAGAAAATTGAGTTACCAAAATTATTAAATTTGATAGTAAATATTGACAGAATAATCTACTTAAGCAAAAAGTAATTATCGGATTTTTTTTTGTTAATTTACAATTGCAGATAAAGAAGTTGTGACAATTTTTACCCAAATATCTGTGACGAAACGAGAAGCTGAAATAAAGCTTGATGAGACTGACTTTTACGAAAAAAAGTTAATAAATAAAAGAAAAAAGCTGATTTTGGAAGGGAAAGACCCTGATGAAGAAGAGGAAAAACTGATGAAAAAAATTCAGAAACACAGGAAACCAATAAAAAAGGCAAAATTGAATAACATAGAAAGCAGTAGTTCAAGCTGATATATCGGTACAAATGTATTTACAAAATGAAATATATTTTGCATTAATATTATTAATACTGTGTTTTCTATCAATATCTGATCCCTGTATTTTGCTCGTATTACAACACGACACTTACCTCACCTACCGTACTATGATTCTAGAGAATTAGTATAAGAATGTTACAAATAATCGAATGTTGAATCATTGAATTCATCTTAACGTGTATGATGTTTTAACTGTATGTAAGATTCAGTACATTTTAGTATCAAAGAAGGCAATTACTGGATATGTTCAGCATCTAATAAAGGGCTTTTACGACTCGTTTCATTGAAATTATTTATGATGAAACGAGATCTAGTGAAAACTCATCTTTTCATTTTCTAGGAGATTACAATAACTTCCTGTTTTCTCAGAAAACAGAGAAACGGCCAGTTAAATAATAATTTCCAATATTAAGTATTGTGCATTTCTACAAACATTAAAATTGAATTCGCAAGTCAGTCCATAAAGTAAAAGTAGACCATGAGTTCGCTGTAGACGTTAAGTTAATTCCTGAGTACGTGACACAAATTACAGGTACGGTCCCTACCTATATCATTACTTATGTGGAAACATTCCTCAATATTAGATTCACATAATCATATTCCTTTTGCTTTATAGCGGATACACGCTCGCTAATTAATGGGGTCAGCCGGTAAACGAACGTTCGTGATTTACCGTGTAAGGATTAGATGTATGTGAAGTTAGAATCTCGAAAATATTTAATCTGCATTGTAGTATTTACTTGTAACAAATTTTTTTGTACTTGAAGAAATTTATTTCGTCAAAACACATGAATGAAAGATAGAGCATTTTCCTATGTAATATACGCTTCTGACTTAAACTTGTATATACATAATTCTAAAATTTCATCAGTCCTTGTAAAATATGCTGATCACATTCGATAGAAATTTATTGTATTATCAGCCTGCCTTGAATTAACTATTGAGCCCTTTAGTGTGCAGAGTTACGAACTAGTAGAAAAAGGTAAACACATAGATATCTTATCTAACTGAATAACAGTTTCGTACAATTATGCCATGGTTCATTCACATTGGTAATGTGGCAATCGTATCTCGCGACATTTAGCCAAAGGCTCGATTAAAAATTAATTATGCGACGGCAAGGCATTTTTATACTTTCAAGGTTTAGTAAAATCAATTAATATTGCCAGCGTAGTTAACCACGTTAATATGAAACCTATGAAAATTTGAAGTATATTTATTTAATAGTCGAAATTACATGCGGGCTCTGATCTTTTCTTCATTTCGTATTAATCCCAGTTTATCCAGAAACGTGTACAATTCTGTAACATACTCTTTAGGGTGCTTGTGAAAATGTCCAACATGAGGGGATGTTTCAAAAATTTTCATGTATGTCTGAAAAAGGAATTTCAAATTTTAACAATCTTCATCGCTAAATAGGTTGTCAAGTGATCAAGAAAAACGATACGACGTATTATAAATTGAGTGTACATATTTACTCAATTTCAATTATTATTAAACCATATTTTTTTATTAAAGACGTAATTATTCGCAATACTAACCTCAATACCCAGAGAATCCCAAGAATCTTTCACCCTTTGGTTACACTTCAGAGCTCCCACAGGATCAGTCTTGCTGACCAAAAACAGAGCCGGAGCATGTACTAAATTTGTGTGAAACAGTTGACTAGAACGAATGTAGTACTGTGTTGCTTGCTTGTGAAATGTTGCCAAATGATACCTATAAAGTTGATGCATAAGTTAATAATAGTGCAGAAAATAGTACACGTTGGACAAATCAGTGATAGCGTATTGTGAGCAAAGAAAACAGAACATCAAAAATTGTATTATTAATGGTATGGGCTAAAAACATTTCTTCTGACAGCTCATTATTGGGAGCAGAAAAACTTCAGGAAAAAAGGCTCAAACTAATAAGAGATTCCAGAGTTCAAGTTAGAATAAACAGTGAATTAGAGTAAAGATAATACACACTAAAATGAGAAAATTCAAATGTACTCGAGATATTTTTTCATCACTCCTTGGAGCATGGCATTATTTGGAAAGACTGCAAGCGGGGTTCCAATTGATATTTCGCTAATGTCAGCCGCGCTGTCCCAAATTTGCCCGACTATACGTCCAATAACAGGATCATATTTCTGCCGATTGTTAATTATTAGGTCCAAAGTTTCACCCCACATGTAACCACCAACCGAAAATCCATGCAAAAGCACTTGACGGTAGTTCTGATTCTGTTCCAAAAATGCGAGTAAATCTGCTGCGACCAGCTGAAAGACATACTTATGTTGCTCATATTTATCAAAGAATTTTTCATAGAGTTTATAGAATTCAAATAAGTACTCGAGGTATAAATGCATTTGTATTTTCCTGTAGTTATACTCACACGGGATCCTTTCACTGGCCAAATAAGTTGCCACGGACTGATCGAAACAGTCACTACATCAAAGCCCTGTTCCATATAGAAGTTTGCAAATTTCATAATATGTTTTCTTTTGGATAACAGCCACGATAAGATAACAAGTAAAGGACGACCTTCAGGCAGGTTCAATTGAAAATTACTACTCTGTGTCCCAACATTATTATCCTGTGATATAAGCTCAATATTTTTCGAAATATGGTGAGTGGATAATAATCTGTGGGTAAATATACTAGCCACCTGAAATCAACAAGGGTTTCATCTATGTTAATAAAAAAAACATATACAGATTACGAAATGGGCAGTATGTTACTTGCATTACGTATGTATAATACATAGTGAGTAGAAACATTTGGATATAATTACAAATGCAAATAAGTTATGACTACAAACAATAAGTCTATTACGATACAGGATTTTAAGAATATACATGGTGTTCAGACGATGAATATAAGTGAATAAGTAGTCGCCAATTACGAAAGACATTTTTTCTCACCAAACGTTGATTGTCTTGTAACAATCGAACCCGAGTATGAAATTGAGCTGAAGTTCTCCCAAAAACTGAAAGAGCCACTCTTATCGCCGTCATGTTTCAATTTGACTTATTAAAATCCAAGTAATACCTAAAATATGAGAAACAAATTTCCTTATTTCCATATTATATTTCACGAGTAAAAATTGAGCAATGAACGATAAACTTCGATTTAATAACTCGGAATTGCCGAAATTGCGAAGCTGTGTTAATAAATTGTTTTTAATCTTCAAACCATTTTACATTTATTGTCACCTTTTATTATTATTTTAATCGTCTACTGTGTAATCATTAAGTCTAATATGAATTGAGCGTTCTATGTATTTTAAAAATGCAATAATGGAGTTGATTGCAACGAAACCCTGGCAAATAGCTGCATACGTGGATGGGGTATTTAATTATAAGGTATTGTATACACGAATGCGATACAGAATATTACAACCTGATAATATAATTTTAAGTAAATTTCTAGTTGCAATGCGACGTTTTGAAATACTGCGTGTCAACAACACACGCGAATTGAAATTCTTCATTAATAATTCTTAATTAATATTTTCTTATTTTTCCCCGAGATTTTTCCCCCGTTGTATTGAGAACCGTAATCTGTTTACTTGAAGATTTGAACGGGTCCAAAAAATAGCATGTGTATGTAATATGTACAGTCGTGGTTGCTGCAATAGTTTCGCCGTGCTTATCAGTGCTTATACCGTTAGAAACCTTATATTTCACGAAAGGACTAACGGCGATGTTGTTTCTTTTGTTCTCATTTATACCACTTATCGATCGTTAGTCGATGTTCGCACACATCCCCTTTTATAAATTAATAAATAACCATCATTCGCGCCCACATCGAGCAGCATCGAGTAAAACACTTGTCTCGTTTTGCCGTCGGAATCTGGATTGATAATGGCACGTATTTTGCATACAGTGCGTACATGTCACAAGAAGTAAATGCAATATCGCATCGCAACACGTTGTGTCGTGAAAACATATCAAACATTCGGTAGAAATATATCACAGCAGAAGAAAGCGAGCCAATAAAAACGCGGTAAAATACACTTTTGACTGATTCAAAAAAATTTTCTTATCTTTTTCTTTTTTGTAATCACGTACGATCTATTATACGAACCTAAATACAGACCGGTATACGGAACATGAAACTGAAGGCCGGTTCTAATAGTACTGCCGACTGCCGATGTGCCGAGTCGCAAGGAACGTAGCGAAGTAACGGCGAAGCTTCCCATACTCGAGCTTTGACCAAGCTGAGGCTACCATTAAAACATATATCATTGCCCACAGGCTACCTGTCACTTATCAGCATATGTGCATCCGTGTGACAAGCTGGCTGTGACGTTATGATAATTGCCTCCTTACCGCCACGCGTTCGCATTTACTTTATATTCTAATATGACCGCACATTTACTTACAATCTATACTTACAC
Source organism: Neodiprion virginianus (assembly GCF_021901495.1). Classification (NCBI taxonomy): domain Eukaryota; kingdom Metazoa; phylum Arthropoda; class Insecta; order Hymenoptera; family Diprionidae; genus Neodiprion; species Neodiprion virginianus. The sequence goes on from NC_060882.1 coordinate 3,493,521, forward strand.
ACAAAAATAGATGATAAGGTTAAAATGTTCTTTCGCATAATAAGCTGTTAGAATAGAAACATTGTACGCATGCACGCGTAACATGCATCGAGCATATCTTGCGCATGCGATCGGAAAATGAGTATTGCTTGGATCTGTACTTTTTGCCAATTAAATACGCGGCATTAACAAAAACCAGGACTGCCGTTAGTATTTTGGAACTTCTGACACGTGTGTTGCTTTCAAAAGACATGCGGTCGTCACGTGAAAAAATTTGCAGACGTTTCGGGTCTTCTATCGCAGCTGTGGATGTACACGAATTATAATCTTTCGTAATATCTGAGTTTTATCTCCAGTTTTAAGATTACTTTGTAAGCGATTACTGTTTCTGACACATGCAGTGCACATTGCATACCTGGATTAGATTATGTACTGCTCTGGAATCATATCAGTACAAATTATTGCGTAAGGGTATTATGATTGTAATTTGTTAAGATTTAAGTATTATATATGTATATATAATTTTTACTGATCACGTTCCTTTATTACTATTATTACCGGCTATTTAAATATTACAAATGACTACCGTACATGTAAAATACAACATACACAACATTAATATAATATATGTATTATTTATACGATGGTACAATATTTTATAATATATGTATATGAATACCACTGAATATACTTCTTGAAATAAAAATATGACCACTAACTAGAGAAGATTATATAATTATTTTACCTAATGAGTTTTAAATAAGACAATGCAAAGTATGCGGTTTCGTCATATTAATAAGTAGTGTTGTATATCGTAAAAAAAAATTTACATAAATAAAAAAAAAAAAACGAGAAGTGAATTTTATATCAGTAACTTACAGATGAAATTACTAGTTCTCGGAACTGTATGAAATGCCTCTGGCTAAGATCACATCATAAAACTCAGAGAACGTTCAAGAAGACGTTCAGACTTGCAAAACTCCATCCAGTTCAATTCAGTATCATGATCTTTTATCAGTAAATGGATAATACACAACATATTTAAAAACACGTCATATAAATATTTGAATTTATAACAACAGAAACTCGAAATTATTCATTGTAAACATAATACAGTGATAATTAATGCACTCTTAATATCTTATCCCCCACCAAAACAGGGGCAATTTAAAAAGCAAACAATTTTCGCGTATCTAGAATTGACGTTTAAAATATTATATAGTTCATACCATGTTAAACAAAATTCACTCCTGTGCAGAAATTGAACGATCTGGTATATCGTAAGTCATGGAGACCAGGCAACACTATAGTGCCGAACTTGTTAAATTAGTATCATAATATTGCGGTATCAGACATAATGCAGGTTTGGAACTACAGTTACGTGTTCATGACACAATCCTATGATTTATACAATTATCATAATTTTTAAACATATACTTTTTTCCGTAATAAATTACTTACAGCTATTGTCAGTTGAAGTACAAATAAATAAAGCAATATTTTCTCAGCATATAACGTAGACAAGAAGAAATAAAAGTATGAAACGTATATTTACATACGTTATACATATTGAGTCAGGCTAAAAACAGGAAGTAAAGTTGTAACAAATGCTACGTAGAAAATTGTATCTAAACGCGAATAATTTTTATCAAAATTGGTATTACACACGTAATGTCACCTATCAATGCTCACTTTGTAACTGAATGCAGCCCATGACTAATCCGATAATTATTTAATCTTTCGATCACCGGTGACTTTAATGTATATTCAAATAACCCACATTTATATTATTGGACTATAGCTTGGCCAGTATACTGGGCAAGTGAAGGTCTAAAGATTAATACACCAACCTTTGCCAGTGATATAAAATAAACGTTCAGTTCTGTAACGGGTTGCCACGTTTTCATTTACATTTATATCTTCACATTCGCATGTACGACTCATACCCCAGAATCAACAAATAGCTGTATACAATGCTATCTGTTTTCGATTTGTATTGTTGGTACAGATTTAAAACACTACAATACATTTGTGCGCTTTGTGACGTAATATTTCAAAACTTGAAAGCTCTCACTTGAATCATGCAAAACTATATTCAAGAAAATGAAAGAAAACGAATGACTGTGCTTCTGAATCTGAATACCCGAGTGTGATTTTAGTTCAAACTAAATTTAGACAGCGATTGATGTATACAAAAATTATACTTGAAATAGTTGCAATTCGAATATATCTATGTTGCTTTAATATGGATACACATAGATAAGATTCTTAATGAGTTAAATATGTATACGTTTATACACTACATCATTACATTCTGTGTGATGAGACATTTGCTCTTTAACTAGTCAGTATCTTTGACCCCTGTACAGTATACTCGGTGGATTCAATGACTTTATAACTATGAATAAAACTTATTCACAGTTGACGGATATTGGGAAACGACGGAGTTTCAGTTTTAATTGACATCAAATAATGTACGAGTGAAAATTAGAGAAAGACTTTAACATTGGCCAACTGTTCTACACGTTCAAATTATTTTCAATCACAGTGCTACTTGACATAGATGTTTCATAAATAGAATAAATTGATCAAATTCTATTGATTAGAGGTCAAGGAATACTCGGACTTGTTTATTATGTAATATTAGAAATGACGTTTCAATGAAAATATTTTTTGCTGTTTACGAGTACTGTAAATCCATGTTTTCGAATTTTAGTGTAATCTGCGGGTGGAATTGTACATATAATTATGCGTCAAAATAATTGCGGAGGAAGAAAAATATGTATCGATTGTAAGTCATTTGTATTGTTGATTGTGTCATTATAGACAAAGTTCTCATCACAGAGTAGGGCTCGATTATTATAATTATCATTATTATTATTACTATTAAATTATGATATTGCAGTACTACAGTATGTAAGTATATAATAAATTCATAACAAAAGGAAATTTCTAGATACTGAATCCGTTGAAAAAACCGTGATTGACATGCATGTCATTTTTCTAAACTAAAACAGTATCAACTCCCTAATCTCTATCATTAGGCAAATTAAATTCTGATGCGAGCTCTATTAATCTTTAGACCACCGGAAAGTCAAAATATAGTCTCTGCCTGTGATGGGAACTTCATACATGTTAGATTTAAGATACAGTCACAACATTTTAAGACTTTCTAACGGGAATAGAGCTTTTCAAATCCCGGCAATGTAAAGGTTAATCGAGATCGTAACCGAATTTAATTTGCATGTAAATTCTGATTATTATCTAAGGCTGGTAGCAATGGGTTTTATTACTATTGACAAGGTCGTTACAGTAATTCTAGTGACGACGTAGAGAGTGGATAATATAAGTATTTATGCTTTATCATACAATTATAAATGCATCAAAGTATACTGATGCCAGATCATGTGTTCACCAGGCACTGGCTTGAAACATTTCGCGTTTATAACAATCAAAAATCAATTGCCAATCAGTATTATGACAGTACTGTGTTTTTTTTCGTACGTACTTAAAAATATTGTGTTACCTCAAATATACAAAAAATTACATACGTAAAGAGCACTGTGCGATTCTGATTCCACGATATTATAGTGCGTTTAGTACTTGAAAATGTCTCGGGGTATTTCACAGTCTTAAAAATCACCTTGGGTTTAACTTTGTACAACGTATATGTAATTACAAAAACTTCACGCTATCTGGAAGAATTTGGTCGAAAAAATTTCAGATTTGGTACAAATACTTTTTCAGTAATCCAAAAGAATTTTCTCCCACATCTTTTACTACAAATAATTTTTATGACATAGTTCAACATTTATTATTGTTATAAAGTCGCTTATTTCCAAGAAAGAACTGAACTGATTTGATAAAAAAAACTCACTCGTATATGTATGAGCACAATTCTTGTACTAGGTGAGACATATTGAATAATTCAAACCAAAATAACTCGACTGAATGAATTCGAACTTAAAATCAGCTTAGAAAGAAGTTAAATTTACTCTTGTAAACATTACTCATTACACAGTAAATTACATTGATGGCAGTATGAATTTCAGGTAAGATTCAGCATGCTCAAACTAATTTAATATACGTTTAAAATCGTTGATATAACATCACCAGCAGCATTTAATGTCAACTGTGGGTGATAGCATGCTGAATATATCACGTAGCTTCATTTAAATGTTATCTAAATATTCTGCTAATTTATGTACAATCATATCGTAGTGGTAAGAATAGTAGAAAACATTTTTACGTGCAATCTTATAAACTTTCAAATGAAATACTTATTTTCTTAAGTATACCGTGCGCCACGTTTGTATAAAATTATTTAAATATATGTGAAATATTGCAAACGATGTAAATGTCAGCATTCGTATTTTTCAAATTGACCAGTTTGCTTTCAATTGCTAAGCATCTAAGTATCACACAATTAGCTGTGCGGATTGTGTATAGTGACGCGAGTACAAAAATCAAGCTTACATCAGTATTCACATACATATGTTTCGCGAGGCGTTTGTTCCTACTTATTGAAGAACGTTTCTATTTGCAGAATCACATGCACATTAATAGTGTGCATGAGTGAGTACGCACGGTCCCAATATAAAAAAAGAAAACACATTGGAGAACGAATGTCAATATACAGTAAAAATTTTATGTTTACAAAATCTTTACGTGAACTGTCAGTGAGATGAAAACGAAAATTTCATTTTCACCCCATGCTTTACCAATTGAAAGATAATTGTGAGTTATCAAGAAGCAATGAATATGTGCCAGCATAATACACATACAAATTCCAAAACTTGATGAGAAAATTGAAAACACTTTCACTGACTATTTAGCTCTTATTTACAAACTGTATTATGATATTACAATTTAGAATACATACCTATTGGTAAGTGCTAATGATAAAAATGCCACGCTATATACATGTCTCCAAGATAAAACGGACATGCGTCGAATCTCAGAAAGCTTCAACAAAACTAGCTGGGAATAATCCAGTTCGACCTGTACGTTGTAGAGTTCCTTTGTACCATCCGTCATCACGTTTCTTAAGGACATGTATTATATCACCAACACGAAGTTCCAATTCAAACTCACTATTTGGAGGATACGGGACGATGCAACGAAATCGATACACACGATCTCTGTAAAAAAGTATGAAATATGTATGTAAATGCCCCAGAATATCAATGCATAGAACTTCAATTCTTTATTCTAAATTCTAGGTTGCTTACCGTTCTCTAACCGAAGTTTGCTGTTTACTTTGCTTTGCGGAACCAGCATCTAATGAATTACTCTTACGATGATGATTTCCTACGGCAGCTGTGCTTACTCCATTATCCCCACTCCTGAAAATATTATATTAAAATGTATTTATGAGGAAAAAGATGTAGAAACATAAAGAATAAAACACAGTATAGAAATTTGAGTTTGATAATAAACTGTGTAAGGGATGTGTACACAGGTAACATGCCAAGATTGATAGAATATTCAATTTGATGACTGTATATTGCCCTCTAATGTTTGATGATAATTCAACTTCCACATTATTTAATACATATTAGTTCTTGACATCATCAAATTTTGTGTCTGAGTTACAAAGATGTTTTTGATTACAAAGCATAAAGCATGACAGGTAAATCAAACAGCAAAATCACACATCAAATAACAAGGCTAAGATGCAAATGACGTTCAATATAACTAATCCGTAAAAGTAAATATGCACCAAATGTATCACAGACGAGTTCCATTATTTTATTGGTGCAGATACCAAAAATTTGAAAGCATTCCAAAATTGATCAATCAATCAGTCACACTGTAACCCAATAGCGTAGAATTTTCAATCTACAAAGAGTGTTTTGATTTAATATAACTGTTGCATTGCAAAAACTAATTGTTACTGGAACTCTTATATTATCATAATACAGTAATAATTGTACACATATTTCAATGAATTCCAACATGAGATAATGATCAACTCTAGAGTGTGCGTTTACTGTACAATAATCAACAAACCTTTGCAAAAAAGTGACAGGTAAGGAGGGCCGCTCCTTATGTTTCAGTCTTTGGGATGCAGTTGCGTGACTTGAACCAGAACCGGTGTAGAGACGAAGATGTGTATTTTGAGTATTTACATCCAACTGTGGACAAACCTGCAGTAGCTGGCTCGGGCAAGAACCCGATCTGAGTGCCAGGATCATGCAGACTCAACATTAGAGCATCGAACATTCAAAAGCGTGCATAGCAGCATTTGTGACAATGTGATCTAAGAGAAATGAACTATTCACTCCTTTACTTTTTTATACTGCAAAATATACAACTGAAGTCAGGTTTGGAACCTATTTAAATCGAGCAGTTTGACATCGTATGAATTTCTGCTCCCTAAAATAGATTTTACATGAAAATGTTCAAGAAATGTCTTACAATCATGCGAGTGCTACACACATACATAAAACTTTCCATGGGTAACACATACATGTGGACATAAAAGCAACAAACATTGAGTGAAATTGTGAGTATAAACAAGTTCTAAGCGAATGCAGTAATACATTTGTGTCAAAGACTTCACGAATAATGCATTATTTATTAAAAAAAATTTTTTTACTCACCTAATGTGGACGGGATTTACAACAGTTACAGTGTTTCCATCATCAAACACTGGATTATCCATTGAATACGACGTTGGTGGAGGAGACTTTGATTTTTTAATGTTAGTTAAGCGACGCATCAGTGAGACACCTTTTTCTTTTTTCTCTTTCTGGAATATAAAGAAATAAATATTTTTGCTATTGACCAAGTTAGACCATCTGCATCACTTCACGTTCCTCATAGTACTTTAGGCAATATGACAAGCGGTAAAAGTGATATGAGAAATATTATAGATACCTTCTCAATATTTCTTGCAGTACCAGCTGCCACGGAAGTATTGGGAGGCGGGCTCACAGTGCTGGCTAAACGCAGTGTGTTGTTAGGACTTCTGTTTAGATCACCCAATGGTGAAAGTAACATTGTCTGTTTGCCTGGAGAAGCTTCAAGGTTCATACAAATGGTGGTAGAATAACTGGAGAAACTTTTGTACATTTTTAAAAGCTATTCATGTTAAACATGGTTAATACTCTAATTGTTTTTTGATCAACATTACTGATTTTCGTCGTTGCATTCGAAAATTACAATGATGACTATCAGGCGTAAAAGACCACTTGATTTGTATGTTCACTAGCATTAGATTTCATAAAAGGTTTACGCAAACAAATAGGGGTTACAGTCTTCGTAAATAAAAGCTGAGGTTTAAATGGTATTATACAGTTTGCGTAAAATCTTACCTAGATTTGAGGACATAACTGCACTGTGACTCCGTCCTAGTGGATTGGCTGCCAAAGATTGTTGTTCATTGGCCTGAGATTGACCTTGATTCTGAGTTTCACCTTGACTGTGCCACGATGAAGATATACCAGATGCAGGGCTTGTAGTTCTGGGAGGAAGCTCAGGTGGCGGAGGACGGGAACCGAGGGGTTGTGGGGCAGGACCTTTGTTTCTAGTATAAGTTATGCAAGGTCGTGGCTCATTGCCGCTTGAAGAGACAGACGTCGATTGATTACTTTGATGAGTAGCTGTACTTGATGCATTACGGCAAATGTTGCGTATCTGTAATTGGGACCTGAAAATTGAACGAAGACTTATTTATTATGAATTTATTGGACATCAAGGCGGATCGGTAAAAAAAATTATCATTGCCAGCAGCTTACTTTGCTGGGGCAACGTAATTCCCAGGAAAAACTCCACATTTTTGCGTTCGATTTGACGTCCCTTTGAACCAGCCATCCTGACAGCGTTCAGTTACCATATAAATTCCACCTTTACGCAATTCCAACTCGTCAGCCTTCTGCGGTTTGTAAGGATAGAGAGCTATATATGCCGCTGGTAAGTGACTACCACCAGGAGTCGTAAGCATACTTTGAGATGGCTGTGCGAGTACCAGATCACTGCTGCCACTACGTTTATGGCGTACACCAGGATCAGTGCTACTGCTTGTCTGTGAACGAAACACTTAGAAGGTCTTAAGAACGTTTTGAATTTATATCTCGTATTGTTATCAATGATTTACGTACCTGGACTGGAGTAAAAGGTTCATTTGCACCGGTCAGCGCAGCATCAATTGCTGGACTAAGAATCTCAGCACTATGTCTGTGATGAGTGTGTGGATGATGGCCAGAATTCATGGCAGTGAAACTGTGGCGCTTCATGCTATGTCTACTTCCGACAGCAGGTGGTGACGTTGCTGCAGGACTACTTGGGCTACTAGGTGCTGTACTTGAGCTACTTGAAGTATTTGAACTATTTGGAGTATTAGGAGTTGTTGTCGTCGAACTGCCGCCAGATGAAACAACTGAACTAGAATCTGACATTGGCAGTGTGGACGCCTGTGGAAGAATTATTTTTGGATCAGTTTTTAGCATCTTATTAAAACAGGCATCTTGCATCATTGATTTACTTTGGCAAATGTAATGCCTGATGATTTATACAAATAAATTACGCATACCAAAGGTATTTGCGGTCGAGGCTGACTTGCTGCTTGTACATTGCGAGAATGATCTGTTGGGATAAGTGGAGTCGTTTCTTCATTAGTGGGTGTTGGGGGTGCTACTCTGGACGGTCCTGGTTGTGCGCTAATAACAGATTTTGCCATAGTCAAGTATGTAAAGTAGCTGAATTTGATGCAATATGCATATCGAATTCTCAATCATTAATAAATAAAATTATTCTGATATGGTGGAATTACCTTCCATTTATATTTATTTCTAGCTGCTAAAAACAGTGTTCTCTTTATACCCAAGGTTGTTGTACCCACTGATAGTCAATACGTGTAATGTGTACATATGTGTATATGTGGACAAACATATCTGTAATTGTCTAAATGAATACTTACTTGGTAGAGAGTTTCATCAATGCTCTAGCGATGCTGTTTAATTCAACAAAAGCAAGGGGAAATATCCCGATACGATCCAGCAGTTTGCCTTCAGCCCAATTTTCATCGACTCTTCTTATTACACTGATAACTTCACCCTAAAAATATTTCTAGTCTCAGTAGGTTTACAATAAAATGCAAACGCAAATGAGAATGAGTGCATATGCAGGAGTTGTTAAATATGATTAACGATAATTAAGGACATTCACCTTATTAAAAGTGAGACATCCATCTTCATCGTCATTAGTCATCCGGAAGTCATATAAAGCTTTACACTGGGGTACGTGGGGTGGCAATGGTGTCATTACCTGAAAAATTAGTTACAACTGATTGTTGATTAAATAGTACATAGATAATAATGATAGGCAACAGTAGATTTATATCTTGAGCAAATCACTTTTGGATGAGCCATATTAAATACTGAATATCTGTTTGGAGATTAGTATTTGCTCAGCGATCACATACTTCCTAACTATGACTCAATATAAGATAAAAAAATAACATAGGTTTACAACTCTGATTATCGCACACATTGAATCCTACAATAGATTACAGTGACTTTATTGTTCTCTAAAACTTATACATAAAATTTTCTAAATATTTCATAACTGTTTTATGAACAAACCTGGACATAAGATAAAGGAAAAACTCCATGGCAATTTCCACATTCTCCAAAGTACCAATTGTTATCAATCTTCTTACTCAGAATCACTATGTCACCTTTCTTGAAACTCAGATCTCTGTATAATGACAGAAGGCAGAAAACAAAGGAAAGAAATTAATGAACAGTTAACAATAGCAATATCAAGATCAGTTTAAACAACACAAACTATAGGTTTCTGTGAAAATTTACTCAAAAAAGTGCAAGAAACTTTTCTAGGAATATGGAATTATTGCATTACGTTGGAAGTAGGGAGTACTTTTTATTTCAAATCTTTCTGGAATAATGGTAAGGATTAACCATTGACAATTGTGAAGGGATGATAAATCGACTAACAACTGTAAATAACAAAATGCGTAATATCCTATTTAAGAATTTTACATCGTTACCAAAAATTCTATAAGGAGTTGTGATACGTGATAATGACAATTCGTATATTTGGAAATTGGAAATGCTCATCAACTCACCCTGGCACCTTGGATATATAATCATAAATAGCACGACCGTAAGGCTGATTGTGCAGATGAACCTGTTTAGCCGCAGAATTTGTTTGGCGCATAGGCTCGGCCGGGATCGTAATTGGGACTTGGTTGGCGGTGGCTGAAACCGGAGCGACCTGATGACCTCCGAGCAATCTTTGGGGACCCGGAGTACCACGTACTGAAGTCTTAATGGCCCTGGGGGTAGCGTTGCGCATCCCTTCCAAGATCCGCATCAAAAGCACATTTGGTGGGAGGTCGTCGATCTTTACATCGACGAGGACCCTGCACTCCGGACATCTGAGCTCCCTATGAGTGCTGAGAATTTCTTCCAGACATTTTTTGCAAAAGGTATGCTGGCAGGGCAATACTTTGCTGGAAGTATCCAGTCGCTCAAGGCAAACCGAACATTCGAGCAAATCGTTGAGCATACACTCATCCATTGTTTTAACGGTTTTAACTAAGTTGAGATTTCCGACTCGTCTTTCGTGGTATTATTTCTTGCGCTGTAACACTACCGACGGTGATGCTATTCGTACGTATAATTGTAACACCTTCGTGCTGCGGACATAACGTTCTCGCTTTTATGTTAACTGCTGAAAGAAAACGCCTTGTTTCACTGCCCCATCATCCCGGAGACTCTCATGACTCGATTTCGTTTGTTGCATCCGCGCACACCCATTATCTTATATCGTCCGATTCCTGTTAATTAAAAGCACTTTGGTTGTCAATGCCGACAACTTTAACACCACGATAAACGTTAAACATAATACCGGCCAATACGACTCCAAATCGCTCATTTCGTCCCGACTGCGCTTGTTGGATTTTACGCAAACACTCGGCGCAGAGTGCAGCACTGCCCGCACTGTAAATGAGTCGCGCGATTTTTCAAATAAAGCGACATGAGAGTGAAAGCTGATGTAAAAACACGGTTACTGGGTGGAGTATTATTATTCGTCGCTGGCAATTTATTAGAACAATAAATTTTAAATCAATTATTACGTCAGTCATGATCCTTTAAGTCTGAATTTGTGTTCGATGTCGATTAAACAAAACACGCTCGGTGCGACGTTGGCCGCGAATCGTATTTGTTCATTCTTCGTCTTGCGTTTCGTTCGGACTTTAACTCGGTAAAATTTCTATAAAAGATATGCCGTAATTACACTGTATCGGTGTGAAATATATACAATCTGGCATGAAAGTAAAATGTTTAAGCATTGAATGTAGAAGTGAGTTAAATAAAGCGATTGTGGTGTTGGCGCAGTTTTGCCATTCTAACAGTCGTTCCTGTCAGCACAAGTTGTGCGAAAGTCAAACGATGCGACAATCGCTGTCAACATATCTCCGCAATGAGATCTAATGATAGCTGCAAGTTTGGTTTATATCCTCGAATAATATTCAATAAAACTGACTTGTGGATCATATGTTTACTGATCAGCCGGATAGAATAACCTCAATCCTAACTCGCCAGTTACTTGGCGGGATCTGTGACGTAACGATAACATTTGACAAACGAATTAATGTATCGCTTTTGAACTATACAAAAATATACGAAGCGGACTTATTATCTTTAAAGAATGTGAGTTTGGATTTGTGATATAGTGCTCGATGATGCAGCGATGGATCACCCAAAAGTTACCTGAGAACCGGTATATGAGCTAACTAGCTATATGTTTTTTCATTTGTTAATCCTCTACCCTTTCCTAAACTGTAAAACGTCACGCTTCATGTACGCTTAAACGATAGTTGGTTTTCTATTTACTCGGCGATCGGTTCGTACAGCTGAAATATTCAAGCAGAGAAACTGTATGCCATAAGTTGGACAAGGGAAAATATTTGCGTTAACGAATAATTTGTGATGTGGTCCGAGAGTACGGCAAGTGTACTTCAAGGAATATCATTAACATGAACCACCTTCAATTATAATTCACAAATACAGGTACGAATTTTTTTATACATACTATATTTTGTCCCGTTGAAGGGAAAAGAGAGTTATTTATGCGTTCTGAGGAACATGTTGGAAATTTTTGCAATCGACATTTACGAGCAATATAATTTGAGAAGACTTTTTTTTGAATGGGCGGCATGAGGGGATTTATGCCTAAGTGAATCCGTCTGTTCGTAGGCAATCCTTTCATTACAGCGTGGTTATGATTACCTATACGCCGGCGGATTTCACAGGCTTCCTGCATTGCGCGTCCACTATGCATAAAAAGTCCATTTTCTTGCAGAAAGAAATAGACAACGATGTAAACGATGCAGAGCTAGTTACGCTCGGTAAAATTATAGCAGATTTGAGTTGAATGTAAAAATTGAATCTACCATCCTTTGACTTGGCAAAGCGCCGCCCGTTTCGCGGAAAGTAGCAGTTTAATTGTTCGACAATAACTAGTGATTGACTTTTGCACTCGATGCTTCTAACTATCTGCGAGCAATAAAACAATTCCAGGTAGCGTGATTTATGAGCACACAGCTATTATTGCAGAGAAAATACTTATGAATCATGTCATTAACTACAGTTCCATCTTATGCTAAATCCAGGCTTTCAACTGCTGTAACTCTACTTGGATGGAAGCATTCTCTTGTACAGCAATGATGTTCATTAATGCCTTGGACTTTCTTCCGACTAACTTGTTTTCGGTCCGAAATAAGATGCGAGTTCGATTCTATACGAATTATATGTATATGGGACCGAAAGCAAGTTAGCCGAAAGTCGAAAGCATTAATAAATATTACTGTTCCAATGCTGATTCTGGTTGATCTTCGACTTGGCACTAGATAAAAATTAAGTATGACCGACTTCATAAAAAGTTAAGCTCAATCCGTGTAGTCTTTATGTTCTCCAATACTTTTTTACGCTTCACACGCTTCACCGTGTCGAAACATTGTCCGAAAACAAAGAAACGGTGGCATTTTTTAATGAAGCATCGTACACATACTATGTATATATAGTTAGGCAATCGATGAGAATCCAGAACCTGAAATATATCGCTATTTCAGTGGAATCGAGAAAGCAGCGAATGCAGCGCTGGGCCGAATCACGGCGAAATATATTGTACGCGCAGAGTTTCTTTCATCTATCAGTTTATATACTGAGTTTGTCGCAGTTTGCCCGATCTGTCGTGAGCCATTTTGTGCATCGTTCAAGCAGCTGTACAGCAAGAATTTTCATACGTTTAATTCGAAATGTCATAACGAAGTTACTTGGTGTTTCGTTCAATTGCTGACGCCGTATGAGAGTAACGTAAATTTGATGATAAACAAACAGTCAGTAGTTTGAAAAGTAATCGAACATTTTTTCACAAAATTTACTCTCGCGAAACAAAGAACTTTTCGATACTTTTCAATAACCTTGGCCTGCACGGTATAATAGTAAGTACTACAGATTGCGATGTTGTTAAAAATAGTTGTATGCCTCAATCAGCGTATATGGATACTTTCAAAAATTGAACCATGTAAAATAGTCTGCAGGACTATAACCACCCAGATCCAATCATTACGTATGTTCACAGTACGTTTGGAACGTTCAGTGTAGAAAATTTCTTTTTCATTTTCTTCCCATCTCCATACATACATACGTATTAGGATGCTCTACTATTGGATTGTCATACATTTAAGATATTTATAGTCGACTGGTCACGAACTATGTTTTTGTGTAGTTAGGGCTGTTTAACCCATAACTCGACTAAAACTTTTTGCAAGTAACAGTACTGACTTTCACTCGCACTTCGGCGAGTTACATCTTCGATTCCCTTATCTGTGGAGGCAACCAGATCAAACTTGGTCCATAATTTTACATTTGGATTTAGCGTTCTACATCCTTGTCCTTGTTTGTTTTTTTTTTTCTCTTCAGTTCACCCTCTCATGTTGGTAGTTTTTGCAATGTTGGTCTAAAAGTAGTTTTTTTGGAGCATTGAACTTCAGCCATGCATGTAGGTATATATTTTTTCATTTGCTTTCAATTTAGTCTAAGCATAAAATATATGAAGTATCATTGGACTGATGCCGTTATATGGATACTTTTTCAGTGAGCTCGGATTAATGGAATTAGCACTTCTTACCTGTTCTTTTACGTCAGGATTAATGGCAAGTCGCAACCTTATTCGCATGGCAGTTGCAGTTATCCACAAACCCTGCGTGCCATGAGTATTCAACTTTCTAAACAACTGACATTGTAACTAGGATATAAGTTAAGGTTAGTTTTACTTGTTCTGATACGATTTATAATCTCGGAAGTGTACAGTTGGTGCATTGGAATTAGTTGTTTTAATTTTCGGTACGGATAGCAACTACTTTCATCATTCTGTTCATTCAAGTCTGTGGGTAAAGTTTAGTTGCCTCCACATGACGCTTTGTTTACCTAACTTCTTGTTTGTTTTGCCAAGCTTAAATTCTGCAACTGCAATTTCTGAAAGATAATACCTGATAGCTGATGCTACTAAATGAAAAGTATGATATCATCCGATAATGAGTTAATGCGATTTGCTAAGCTTACAAAAATAAACTTAATTATTTAAACGCAACTGTGCAAAGCTTGTCCAGTGTTTGTACCTAAGAGACTAAAAGTTTCAAGTCGATGATTTAGCGTTTTCTCTGTTTTAGTCCCACCTTACCACGATAGGTGCAAAGTATCAACAATTGAAGAATGAGCAATGACAACATGCAACATCACCAGCATCACCACTCGGGGGATGTCGAGTTAGCACTGGTGCTTCCTACCTTTCCAAAATCAAGGAGGCCCTGCGTAAACGTATGGATGGACAAGATGAGCAAAGGCTTGTTGTCTTGCGCACACTTTAAGGAGCACTGGAGAATTTGGGTGCCGAAAATCTATAGCCCTGAACCAAATGGAAGTTGTTTGGACTGGAGTTTCAATGAGGAAAAGGCGCAGAAAATTCTTTACAGTTCTTTAGAAGAATTTATATGCAATGGCAATCCACAAGAGGTACTCCAGCAGCTCAGTCAATTGGATAATCCACCGTCCGTGTGTGGGAAAGTATTCAAAATGGGTGAACCTACTTACAGTTGTAGAGAATGTGGAATGGATTCAACTTGTGTTTTATGCGTCGTATGTTTCAAGCAATCTGCTCATCGTAATCATAAGTATAAAATGGGAACATCTAGCGGCGGAGGCTGCTGCGACTGTGGCGATCCCGAAGCATGGAAGAACGATTCGTCTTGCAGCATACATAAAGCTGGTATTCAGTTCAAAAGTAGACCTCGCAATAAATTGCCTGAAGACATAGCAGAGAGGGCGAAAGCTACGTTCGAAGCAGTGTTAAAGTATTCTTACGAGCTCTTGTCCCTGGAACATGTACCTGGACTACCATCCGATTTGTGTTTGAAAGGAACAGATGAAGATCCACTTTCTTTACAGGCGACTAGCGATACTTATTGCACTGTTTTATTCAACGATGAAACACATACGTTTGAACAAGTAATCGGTACATTGTCTCGAGTAATAAAGTGTAGTCATCGAGATGCAATTGAGTTTGTAACGAACATTGATAGAGAGGGTAGAGCGGTAGTAAAATGTTCAACTTTTCAACATTGTACTGAATTGAAGTCTGAGATCGAAAGATTCACATCCAGACATGGAAATCGCCCACTCAAAGTATTGGTCGTCCACGCAGATGTTGTTGCTCATCAGTTATTTGCAATGAAACTCCTAGCATGGCTGCAGGAATTCATGGCGCACTCGGAAGGCTTCAGAATAGCATTCAGTAATGTCGCTCTCCATACGAAACTTTCTGACGTATCAATCGTCGAGGGAATTCTTATGAGGGACTCGCAGCTTTGGAAGGCAGCACGAACAGCCTGGCATAGGCTTTTCATCTCAGGAATGTTGGTAGAATATGAAAGTAAAAAGGCATTGGCATCTGTATTTACGTACAACTATGGCACTGTCATGAAGGATTTTATTAGGGATGACCATGATCATTCCTTTTCTATTGCTGCACTATCCGTTCAATTATTCACCGTCCCTACGCTTACGCATTATCTCATTGCACATAATGATGTACTCTTTATACTGTTGAACACATTTATATCAGAGAGCTCAAGAAAATGCAATGCGCAAGGTAAACTAGAATTTGAGAGAAATTCTGCCAACCAAACTTTCAAGAGAGCTCAACACATTTTATACGACTTGCGATATTTATTGAGTGCAAAGCCAGACACATGGACGGATGAATTGAGGCATGGATTTCTGCAAGGTCTTTCAATAATGCTAAAGCTGTTGTGTAGTATGCAAGGAATGGACGCTGTCTCAAGGCAAGTCGGACAGCACATAGAATTCGAACCAGAATGGGAATCAGCCTTCAATTTACACATCAAGTTGGCACCAGTCATCAGTCTTACTCTTGAATGGTGTGGTTCCGATAGGACTGTTTTCATTAAAGCATTTAGGCTGGTTTTGAAAAAACTTTACGAGCTTCCAGGAAACGACCTTGGCCCAGGACAAGTTAGGGAACTAGCTAATCACAGTGCCTCGTGTTTGCAGTACGATGTTTCCACAGAACCTGTATCTATTCATCTTCCGTTATCTAGATTTTTAGCAGGTCTGTTTTTATACTTGGAACGTTATAATCTTGAGTTTCAAAGCTCGGAATTTATGATGCCAACTAAACCGACACCGGAACAAATAATAGAACCTGTTTTAAGAACGCAAGCAATGTTTTCACAAGTTCACGCTGGTATGTGGCGACGGAATGGATATTCAATAATGAACCAGTTGTTCTTTTATCACAATGTTAAATGCCGAACAGAAATGCTTGACAAAGACATTGTCTTACTACAAACAGGTGCCTGCCTGATTGAAAGCAACGAATTCCTAATTCATCTTTTGAATAGATTTAATCTACTGAACTGGGCAAACCCAGAATTTGAAGCAAACACTCTGAAAAATCCTGAGGAAGATAGCATGAGACAAACGATCAGTTTAGTTGAAGAATTTTTAGGGTTACTGATTACTATTATCGGAGAAAGATATACACCCGGAGTTGGAAACGTAGATGCTGACGATAGACTAAAAAAGGAAATTATACAACAGCTGTGCATCAAGCCCCTGCCACATTCAGAATTAAACAAGACTTTACCTGACGATGTACACCATGAAACAGGAATGGAGAGGGTAATCGACGACCTTGCAAACTTTAAGAAGCCATTATCATCGTCTGCCGGAAAAGGAGTATATGAACTGAAACCAGAATTTTATGCCGATTATAATGTGTTTTTTTATCATTACACCAGAGAAGAATTCAGCAAATCGGAAGAGGAGCAGCGTAAGCGAAGAAAGGCAGCACATGAATTGGAATGTTGTCCACCACCGAAATTGCCCAAATTAACGGAAACCTATAGTTTGGTTGCTAATTTACTACAATGTGATGTAATGCTACATTTAATGCAAACTGTTTTGGAACGTGCGCTTAATTTAAGAGCCAGAAGCTATTCCGAGCCTCAAGTTCAGAGATTACTTCATCTGATCGGTTACGCTTTGCAGGAGGAAGAGTCAGGCTATTACGCATTTTTCCGATTCACTGAAAGATCTACAAAGTGGGAGATTTATAAATTACTGGAACAATTATCACACAGTCCGAGGCTGGATGCTCACAAAGATTTGGTCACATGGACATTGGAGAAGTATCAGGAACTTTTGGGTTACACACCGTCCGAAGCAAGAAATGTACCATCTTCTGCACCGTCAACGGAACAAAACAGCGAACCAGAGGCCAATAAAATGGACAAAGAGTGGAGAACCCAAATGGCTGCGCAGCAACGAGCTAGGATTATGGCTCAGATGGCTACGATGCAGAAGAACTTTATGAAAGAGAATGCAAAGCTGTTCGAAGAAACTGCCCTCGAAGGTAACAAAGCTAACGATCGAGGTTCTAATTTGGACATAAGCGAATTTTCGGAGCAAGCTCCTGTGGCGGTAGGTATCAATCAAACGAGTAGAATATGTGAGGAAGAAACATATACTTGTATACTGTGTCAAGAGGATCAACCAATAACGGCCACTGGTCCTGCAATGGTACTTGCAGCGTTTGTTCAACAATCCACCGTCCTGTGCCAAAACAGAGTAAACACAGATGAACCCAATCCACTTTTTCTCTCTGATAAATTGGGCGCAGCACCTCATACCAGTACTTGTGGTCACGTAATGCATGCGCAGTGCTGGCAAAAATACCTTGAAAATGTACATGCAAAAGAAAGCAGGAGGCCTTACAGAACTAGACAACCGGCAAGCTTTGACATAGACAAACAAGAATACCTTTGCCCTCTTTGCGAGTGTTTGAGTAATACCATATTGCCACTTTTACCACCTCTTGGAAGCCTGCAGATGTCCAAACAAAACAAAGTCAATGTAGATTTCTCTATGTGGTTACGAGCTTTAGTAGTAACGCTTAGTTGTAAAGTCAAAGTGACTCACGGAGTTGTTGAGTATTCAGAAACTAGTCACGATTTGTACTGCCGCTATTGTACAGTTGTAAATCCCCAAGATTCTGTCGAGAGGTTTGACGAAGAGGTATCGTTACAACATCAAATGTTCGCCTGCCCAATTGAGCGAGTATCACGAGAGCTAGGAGATGTCGGAGCGTCGTTTGAAGCGCTTTATGCTCAAACCGGACCTCATCTCTCTAAGAATTTAATTGGAATGATACATTTATTTGCTCAAGCCACATACACCAAAGGGCTGGATGTAGAACCACACGACGGAGACCCCCGTGTACCGCTGTTGGCATGGAAATCGACCGTTTATACTATACATGCGATAGAATTTATTCTGAGAGATATGGAAAAACCGCTACTCGGAGCTTTAACATCGAGGCTGAGAGACAGTCTAAAAGGATTAGTAAGAATCGCCGCATTTCTTGGATCAACCTGGCCAAACACCACTGTGATTGGAAATCATGCTCTACATTTTCTGACCATGCTCCTAGAAAATCCACATGACGGTCCCAGTGTGTTGGACTGGGATCCCTTGGGAGTTCTTATTCCACTAACAGTCTCTCTGATGAATCTCTACAATATAAAAGCGAACGCTTTTTCCGGATTGGTTACCGGCGGTGTACAAGAATCTCATGCATTGAAGTTAGTTTTTCTCTCATTGATCGTCAGAATTCTTGTCACCATGGAATACAACGAGAACGAAGTTATGGACATCGACAATAAACATTGGGAGGACCAGTCAGTGTTGAAATTTACCGAAGAATTGGGTCTGAAAGTTGGGAGTTACACAGCGTCGGAACTTTGGAGGCGTGTGCAAGCAGCGAGCATACCGTTTCTTCGAGCCTGTGTCCTGTACTTTCATTATTTGACTGACGTACCCGCACCAGCTGAACTAACAATACAAGGGGGTGATACTTATGAAAATATGTGTAAATATTTGGGTCTTCCTGTTAGGTCAGATGAACTGTTGGATTCGGAAGCTGTTGTAAATCTTGCCAAATTGTGGGTCGCCCATCCAAAGGTTCAACAATATCTGTCCGGCACGAGTACCATTGTCGTGACAAAAGACCCACTGATGATTAATAAACTTGTAGATTTGCCAGAAGACTATAGCGAATTGATAAACGCAGTTTCTCTATTCACATGCCCGAACAGTGACAGAGAAGACTCGAGGAATCCAACGATGTGCCTTGTTTGTGGCGAGATGTTATGTTCGCAAAGCTACTGCTGTCAAGTTGAGTTAAATAAGGTAGCAGTGGGGGCCTGTATTTATCATGCTAGCAAGTGTGGAGCTGGAGTTGGACTATTTCTGCGAGTTAGAGAATGCGAGATATTATTTTTAAGGTCTCCAACTAGGGGGTCCGTCACCTGTCCCCCTTATTTGGACGAGTATGGAGAGACGGATCAAGGCCTGAGAAGAGGTAATCCGCTCCGACTTTGCAGAGATCATTACAAGCAGCTAAATCAATTATGGTTGGGGCATGGCCTACACGAAACTATAGCCCGAGCGGTCCAGTCATCCAGTACTCTTATAACGATGCAATGGCAACATCTATAACCGGTCTGGCAATCCCATAATTGATATCTATCGGATTAACCAAAAAATACTAAATTTACGATTAGTATAAGCGAATAGTGAGTAATGTTATTGTTAATTATTATTTGATTTTACAGCCTGAAAATTATAAAATTATTTATTTCTTTAGACAGCGATTTGTCGAAAGTCTTTGTACATTTAAATACTGCGATATTAAATATCCTTGTTGCATGTTTCAAATAATTTCAGAGTTTACTGAAATTTGTATTGTATAAATTTAAATATAAATTCATTTTCAACTATAAAACTCTACATTTTACGAATTTTGACTTGCCATACATATTGGAAGAAAGGATATAAGGACAAGGAGAATAAATAAGAAACAAAATGGTACTTATCCGAATGCTAACGCAGTAATATCATTGTAGAAGACGTGAAATCGTAAATACAGTACTTGTAAATTAATAAACGAGAAGAATGTGTGTCTGCCAAGTCTCCTAAAATTTAAAATGTGAGAAAACATCACAATAAATATAATCGAAAACTTTTATTACGTTTTTGAACAGTTATTTTTGAGTAGATTCCGAGGTACTGTTGAAATTGAATTAACCAGCGGTAGTATATCTCATTCATCCTCAATAAATGGATCGCTGTAATTTACCCTAGACCGTCATAGTATTTACCATAGAATCATAAACTAATCTCTTATTCGATTCATTCTATTCTGTGTTCTGTTCCATTGATTTACCGTAAAAAACATACATGCAGGGTGACCCACGACGATCGACCAATTTCAAACCGCTGTAATTCGCAAACGAAAAATTTTCTACGAGAAATAAAAACAAGTTCTAGTCGCAGATTTTCACCAAGAATACATTAGTAGCCAATGGGACGATATTCCTGGGTCACCGTGTACATATATTTCAAAAGAACGCTGAACGAAGACACTTAAAAAAGTGTGGCAAAGACTTGCGGTTGTTCAAGCCGTCAAAAGTTTCGTGATTTCCGATAAACGGATAAAAATGATAAGATCATCAATTGAGCGATATAGTATCTTGCTCAGCTTTTTTAAATTGAGAATACGGACCATGTCACTAGTTCATGTTGGAAAAAGACAGGAGGAAAAAAGAAACAATGAAGTACGAAAAAAAGCGGAGCGAAAAGACTGTTAAATCCTGTTTGCGTTATAAAAATTAAATAAAAATAAAAAAGATTCTTCTTTTTCAACGCAAAATTCTGTGTTATTACTGTTCAATTATTTTCGTAACATGATAATAACAAAATAACACTGTACAATGTTGAGATTAAAAACCAGTCGATAAGAATGATCAAATTTACGATTATTGTTTCCACCTGGCACAAAAAAACAAGAAAAAAAGAAAGAAACACATTGAATTATCATCGTATGCAATCCGATTATCCAACAATTATCATGCGATTCAAATGAGATCAGCGTGCAATATTATAGTTGCGCATAACGTGTGGGCAGTAGAGCTGTACGTTATTAATCGATTCGAAGTATTACCAGGTGATGTATTTAGCACGCACAGTCATATAATGCAATTCAGTATACATGAAACGTTGATTAAAAATTCACGAACGTTGATGTAAAGTGGAAAATTTGCGAAGCTTCACCCGCAATATCATTTCCACGCACATCGGTGCGACTCGTATTAAAAGAAGTAATGCGTAGAATCGCTGTAACATTATCGTAATTTGTTTTGCGGATCATCATTGAAGGATGTGGAAGTCGAATCGTCCAACTTTCTCTCTCCGATTTGGCATCTTACTTATAATTATTGGGATTATTACCGTTATCACCCAACCGCACGGCCTTATCGTGGATAGTTTATTAGACGCGGTTCGCACACGTTTGTTTTATCTCCTTTGAATTTACATTATGTTAAAGGGTGTCTCAGCTGGAGCAAAAATTGACACCATGATTACGTACTTCGTGCTTACCTACATTTTATAAAGTGATTACGAGAGCTTACTTGTCAAAAAAAATTTTACTTTGATCACGTCATTTTTCGTGGTTTCTAAAGTTTCATATGATTTCTTAAGATTAAAAATAGATTCCTGTAATCCCGAATGATTTCTCACGACTATCAGTGATTACATTGACGATTATTACTGATTTCGTTGCGATTTCAACGATTACAAAGTAATTTCGGATATTACGAATTGATTTCGAATGATATTGACGTTTCAATCGCTTAAGCGAAACACCCCTTGCATTTTGCGACCGTGATTGTAATTTTCATTCCTCGGGTATTTTCATTGGACTGCAATCCTTGCAGAGACTCTCCCACGTATTTATTTTCCAGAACTTGGCATTGGTCAAAGGAACCCTGGGATTTAATTTCTGGGAAGTCACAAAATTGGAATTTAAAGTATACTTATTTCACGTTACTAATCCCATCGATGTACAGGAGAGAGGCGAGGTGGCAAATATAGTTGAACGTGGCCCTTACGTTTACGAGTAAGTGTACGAGTAAAGTTTGAGTATAAGGTGTCTCGTGCAACTGCAGATGATCGAATATCTAAGATCAATAAGTTTGCTGTAACACTGGACAAAAATTTTAAACATTCCCCAGCGAATTGCTGGAGAAAATTGTCATCGAGACAGACGATGCCGCCGATACGATCGACTACCTGGCAAGACGAACGCTCGTTTTCAACGCAACGAAGTCTGGTAATTTGTCAGAAAATGAAGAAGTCACGATTCTGAACGCAGCTCATGTCGGAAGTTTAATCACGGTACGTATGCTGGTGAACAACAGACGCCTTTGTGACCTCCAAAGATCTGAGGAAATAGTGGCTTTCCGCATCACCGTACTTTGCATACACATGAAATGACGTAGGATACGTGTTAACTCGATTAGATAGCAAATGGTTTCCCTGCGCTTCTATCAAAATTTGGAAACGGCCTAGCTCAGCTATTTTCTGACCCGACGAGCATATTCATGCGGGGTCGGGTGAGAGATATTCTGTTTGATGGATTACCGCTCGTATGCGACCCTAAAGCCCACCCAGAGCTCGTCCTTGTTTGCGGTCTTCTGAAACGTCAGCGTCCACCAACGCTCAGAACCACTTCCGAAGCTGGAATCTACGCCTTTAGCTTCTTTCACAAAGTGAGTTATCCACGAAACTGACAACCCTACATTAGCCCAATACTAATCCAAGCGGCGTTAGGTACGTTATAGGGTACCATCGAAACATTAATATAAAAATTAATATTCGCACGATGGCAAACTCAGGTTTTTTACTGGCTAATTGACTCGTGGAACGAATAAAATTATGTAACGAAAGAACGAGTTTCATTCAGCAGAATGCATATTGCTCAATAGTCGAATCTCATATCTCTAGATCAATGGGACGGATGACGGACCGATGACCGTATCTCGCGGGGTAAACGATCGTTACACTACCGGACATTTATCGGAATTCAAAGGCTTGCCTTACGCAGATTTTTGGAGTATAAAAAATTGCTCCATCATCCGAGGAACCGACAGCATTTTTTGGCCACCGATGAGCTCTCGACAACCAGAAGTATTTACGTACATAAATGACCTGTGCAGGTAATAACAATGATAGACGATGATTGGGAAATTATCATTGTGTCGCACATCGGAGTAATAATGTGAATTGATGAAGATAAAATTTATCATTTCCCGAATCAGATCGGTTTTCGCTGTTTATAAAAATGACACGGTATACAGTGGTCTACTAGGCTATTACTACACCACCACGGAGAGCTTATGGAATGACACAGAGTCACCCTGTTACTGTCCACGAGAGAAGAAAAAAATCGTCTGTCCAACACAGGGTCTGCTTGACTTGAACAAATGTCAGGTGTGTATCATATTTCGGTTAAAGTTTAACGACGATTGGGATTGAACCACGATCTCGCCACATTGATGACCAAAATTCAAAGCCGCGTGCAAATACTCTAAGCAGATACGATCCTCGTACACTTAGTTGATCGACCGCATAGCTGTACTACAGAGATATTTGCGTTCCAAATCTTGAGCCCATCGGCTAAGTCTCTGTCGTTTCAAACTTATTACAACACTGTTAATGAGCTGACCTATTTATTCTGATGACCTATCTGCACTACGATGTTCCATATCGCAAGGAAGTGCCGGTAATGATGTCGGAGCCACATTTTCTGCACGGTGACCAGAGCCTATTTTCAATAACTAATGGCTTGCAACCTGACGAAGAAAAGCACGCAACATACGTTGTGGTGGAGCCATTGACTGGAGCACCGCTCTCTGGGTACAGGAAAATGCAGCTGAACCTCAAACTTCCGCGTTTGAAGCAGATTCATGTCGTCGCTAACGTGACTGAGGGAGTATTTCCGTTGCTGTGGGTTGAAGAGGTGAGACCGTCACGAATTGCGATCATCGAAAGTAGTGGTAATTCGGCTGCTTTGTTTTGCTGCAGGGGACAACTCCAGGACCGAAAATATTAGCCCCAATTATTCTGGTCCATCGGGCGATCCGGTTGATGACCTTTTTATCTTGGATGCCGTTACTTTTTGGTATATTTCTCGTCGCTTATTCCTACTGCACGAAGACATCAGCAAAAACTGAAAATCCCAAAGCCTCGGGCCGAAGTACATCGCTCGCGGCTCATTAGACCTCCAAATACTCGGAGCCTTGTGCATTCATTCAGGTTCATGACAAATAATATTGTCAGTCTTAATTGAATTCGATTAATTGAAAGTTAAAGAAAAAACCGCGTCACAGCCGTATCTATGTACAAAAATCGTTACTATAATTACACTAATATATATATACATATATATTACAAGTATAAATTTAGTCGTACAGTTTTATTATTTCTACCATTGACACCCACGAACCGAATACCAAAGCCAAAAGGGCTAGAACCACAAGGGTGCCGTTCTTCCATAATCTCCACCTATACGTCCCCAGGTGATTGTCCCAACATGAAACGGTCTCAACTATTGCCGGAACGGCTATCCCGAGTATGGAGAAGAGCACCGAACCGATCAGCGAGATGAACGGCTCGAGATCGGGAATCGCAATGGCGAAAATAACTAAAAAATAAACAAGTCACGATTACAAACTATGTACACGAACAATCGTTTGTGGCAAAAGTGGGAAAAACGAATTTTCACCATCGCTAACTAAAATCCGTATCCATGGACTTGAAACAGGTGCTTGCTTACCTGTAACGATAACGAGGAAGATACGTAACAAGGTCTCCGCGATGCCTTGGAACTTTTTGCTCACCCGCACTCGAAGAGCACCCCATATCACGTCAATACCGATGTAGTACTGAAGGCCATACGTGAAGAGGATGGCCAAGGCGATGAGGAGTTTCACGGCTTGACTTAGGCTGAGCAAGGAAGACGAACGATTCTCTGATTTACGGTCCGTACGGTCTACCGCTCCAGTTATGAGCATTGAGAAAGAAAAGCTGTGTGCATTTTCCTTCGAGTGGATGATTTTTTCTACTCACACGTCCGTCGTATCCAGGTTCAAGGTGACGCTTCCCAACGTCAGTTCGCCGTATTTTAGATACCCGAAGACCCCAATGACGGCGTAGAGCGCGACCACCGTGGTCATAGCTATATTAAGGACGCTCGGACAGCCGAGAAAGTGTTCCGGTGTGCGCATGCTGTTTTCCACCGGCATTACCTGCGGCAAATCGACGCGTACGTTCCTTTTTTAATTATCTTTTCGTTACGTTGGCTCGTTTATCATTACACGAAAGGCAAGGTTCGATAATGCGGTTACGTGTCCGCGACAAGTGTAGGCTGTTATAACGATTAGAGTAATTAATTTCGCCCTTGAAACGCAAACGTGCCTTTTCAGGTAAATCGTCACCGTTTGCGATTAAGTGCGAGGTAACTCCTGTAACGGAAGTCGCGAGCCTATAGCTTCGTTACGTAATAATTGAGTAATTTACCGCGCCGATTCCCTCGATGGCAAATAGTACGGTAGCGAAAAATTTTGGTAGTTGGCCAGGACTGGCGATCAAGTTGACGCTGCTGATCGGCTTTATGTCTTGGAATAGGTAGTAGAGGGTTATTGCGAAACCGACCATTATGCTGATATTTGCTATCACGGAAAATGGAACCAAATGTTTGAGATTCCTTATTTGTCCCAGAGCCAGTAACGCGGGCACCAGCATCAACATGTAAAGTCGAACAGAAATATCCGTTCCGGTGTGATAGTCTGCTACCTGAAAAAGAGCAATCCTCGTCAAATTGTTGTCACACTCTGACCCCCCCCCCCCCCCCCCCTCCATCAGGAATTTAAATGTTCAATTTTTTCGATTCGAAACTGTTCAAATTGTCAAATGGTTGTTCTTGTTGTTGTTGTTCTTGGCATTGCTGTATTATAACCGTGATGCAGCTGCAAGTGCGATATACAATCACCTTGTACTTATTCTTCGTAATTACCTATCGCCGTCTGGAATTCCAATGAGGTTGTTTGACATGCGGGACATGAGCGAAATAAATTTTATAATAATTGACGTGCCGAATACGCGTGTAAGTTGTTTTTTTTTTTTTGCAAAAAAGTTATTCTCTTTTCTATCATCATCATCATCATCATCATCACCTGTTTAATGGAAGTCGAGATGAAAACTACATAGACGCAGGAGCCGCTTATGCAAGTAGCAGCGATCGCCGCGTCGACGAAAGATTCTGCAAACTTGGCGAGGTGCCGAAGGGGCTTAGGACCAATGCGAAAAGCGGCACCTGCCGTTTGAGCGAATGACATCATGGGTGTCCGCGTCCGTTTACAAAGGACCTGCGACGAACGGACCAAAATGTGAACGCAATGCGCGCACAGAATACCGATCAGGATGGTGCAGATTGCCCCGAACAGAAGACCCCCGTTTTTTATCGCACTCGGCATCGCCAATATCCCTGTACCGAGGGAGGCTTTCAGGAGGTGAGCCAGCGAACCTCCGTCTCTGAAAATTTCGAACGTACATACCTATAGTGCAGTTGCCGACACGATCGACCATTTAAAGGGTGTACAGCTTGGACGGTCCAAAATCGTACCTATTTTGAGATTTTTTTCTTTTTTTTTTTTTTAAAACAAAAATGAAAATACTTGGAGAAATTTGAGTTACAGGGCTTTTGTTACTCATCCCCTCCCCCTTTCAATTGAGTTGGATTTTCCAGCAAGAAATCATGCGTATAACGTGTTACTTAAAAATTGACTCACGAAGTTGCGTGTTTTTTATCCCTGTGATCGAAGGGGTCGTACAGTTCATCTTTGTCATTGTAGACGCCTGTGTCCACCGAGGTAATGGTAACGCTGTTGAAAATAACAAAAAAAAAATAAATAAATAAAAACGTATATTTAGACAGTTTTCGTTTCATCAGTCGAATGTTCATAATTAAGCTTCGACCAGTCGTTCAAGTACATTTTGCCTTCTCCCGACGACAATCAGGCGTTGATTCTCCTCGACAGCGCGTCGCGGATCACCCATAGGAGTGAAGGTAGTATAAGACACGTGCCACCGAGTTCGTATAAAGATTCCCGCGGCGTTTTTGACCTGTCAAAAGACACGGCTAAACTCCATTTTGGTGGCGGAAGGCCGGAAAGAGTTACGCGTAACGAATGTCAATTTGTCTGAACTATCAGAGATTAATATTCACCGTGATTACCGATGATGATACGCGCTCCTTTGCCACACACGTACACGCGCGTATAAGCTACCGCATTGTATTTTCAAACTCAAGAACTGTGTTACATGAAGTGATTCACCCGTACGGGGTCAAGAACTACACCGGCTTAAGATTCCAGCGGTATATCCTCGTACGAAACTACTTTTTTCGAATCGTCATTCACAGCTGTTCATTGCTGACGCTAATTATACCGTACCCGCGATATATTTTGCTACTATAAAGACTATCGCGTATATCCGGACGTGCTGCGCTACGTTGACAAAGATAATGACAAAGTGCAGTCAGGAATGCAGCATGGTGTATTATACGAAGGTGGCATTTTGCACAACTATAATATAATCGATGCGCATGTTATTCTTACGTGCTGCTGAAGTTTTCCATCCGATTCTTGCCATCGGATTCTTTCTGCTTCTCATCCATGACGTATCTGTGAACAATGAAAACACCGGGTATTTATCTGCTGGTTAATGAATTCTCCAATTCCTTTAAATCCACTGTATGCCTCGGGCTATTAGATATCTGGGCTTTGTGTTGAAAATAAAACTTTTCAACAATAAATCGAAGATATAAAATATACCTGCTGATTGTTAATAATTGACCTTGTTTCGTGTGTTGGCTTATAATAAGCGGGTCGTAATCAAGACTATCTACTCAAATGAATATAATTAGAGCAAAGACGATTATTCGTTTATTCGAGATAATGGTGTTTTAACAAATTCCTTTACAATTGGCCTTGGAGCTTCTCGCGTGTGACCGTCAAGTAAGAATTGTTAAATAATTAGCAAGTATCGATCCGCGCTGCAATCGTATAATATTGTCTTTCGTCATCTTGTTTATTCGATTAGATAATAATATGCCTGTTGACATCTAACAATTTTTCCCCCCTCTAGCAGCGTTCTCTGTCACTTACGTGGTGGTGCGTTGCAAGTCTTGAACAGTGTAGATTTAGGCCAATGAACAGGCGGTTTTATGCTCATTGCGAAATGATTGATGTAGACTAATTATGATCCTGAGCCATAATAATTCGGAAGTGGAATCGCTCGCTGTAATTTTTCGGACTGCTGCACCCGCGCGTTACGAACCGAATAACAATTGAGACGTAACTTTTTGAACAAATGGAAAATTGACGAAAAAAAAAAAAAAAATACAACAACAACAAAAAAAGAAGAGAAAAACCTTCCAACACTACCATTTTTAACACAAGTTTGAACATTATATTCAGCTGTGATTCCGCGAGACTAATAATTATGTTTTCTAATATCGAGAACAGTACTGTTACTCGCCGAAGGAAAATTCCACAATTTTTATAAGATTAACTCTATTTAGGACAGAGTTTCATAGCCGTATATCACCGCAGGTATAAATGATCAGTTTCGATTTCGCTGTGATAGCTGGAAATTAAAGGGCAGGATGTCCCCAATCCGTCAATCAAACAATTACTCATCAGACTTGATCTAATCTGCAAGAGATACACCTTCGTTTACCAATTTAAAGTAAGAAATATTCTCTGTGAATTTGTCCCGATTACAATAAATCCACTGACGCGATACCACGTTTGTGATAGATAAAATTATTTTCAATCGTTCTTTGCTTGATTATACAATCAGACGTTGGCACACGTACTATTTCCGATAAAATCTCAAAAATCTCGCTTTCCATTCTCGGTATTTTTGCTCACCATGGGAATGCAAGTGGTAGGTGACATTCCTTTAGTTCAGTGGTAACGTAGTTGAATTTATAACAGCTCAGAGAATGAAAATGGATCGATGGGAATTCGTTCGAAAATTGGACACACAAACATTTCAAATGCAACATCAAAGTATGAAACCCGTTCTACGTACATTGCAAGAACATACTCTCTGCAATAACCAAGGTATAATGGTCATAAATCCAGATACACTTAACGAACCATGTCGAAGCCTTGGCTTGGTTTCCATCTGGCGTTTTGTTCACGCGGCAAATTATACGCACATCTCGCACTCAAGTTTAATTTATGCAACAAAACTGGAATTGTTACTTTACCCGATCTAATAATCAGGATTCCTGGTAGCGAATAAATCCCCGCAAGGCTTACTCATAAATTTCCGGCTAGTGCCATAACAAGAATCATTTACCCGCCCGAGTTTGATTCCATCTGTTCAAGTACACGAAGAATGAATCGTATCCTCAAAAGTTTTCCCTACCTTTTGACGAAATTGGCACGACCAAAAGTCCCGGTCGCTATGACGCTGCATCGAAAATTAAAACGACATCGAATACGAACCGTTTCCGAGTCGTGAAAAGAATTTTTCACCGTCTTCGTCGCGGGACATTGACCTTTTCGATTACGATGTCAGGTGATTTTGAACCAACTTATGTATCGACTTGAAAATTCGAAAGGAGGGCCACTGCCAAGGGAATCTTTACCTCTCTGCTACATTGATCTTGAGCAAAATGTTACGACAGGTGAAACACTTGTTGATTATTTCGTAACACAGCGGATCGATCGCGTCGACTTACGACTTAAAACGGCTGGACGTGAATAGTTGGAATTTGAAAGATGGATTCGGTGAAAAAGGAGGATTGCGGGGCGCCGGGTGGAGGAGGAACCGTATAGATGTGAAATATCCTTTGATACGATATTGATGAAACACTGGCAAATGCGTAGCCAGTAAACCTATCGGCGTGCAATGGGGAAACGAAGTTTTTCTCCACCGTGACGTAATTTGCGCGGGTATCAAAACTGTGAACAATCCTCCAGCTCATTTTCCATAGTTTAACAAAATCCACCGTTTCAGTGTATCGATATTGATCATGGATTACTTTTAATTGAAAATACCTACAATCTAACTTGGATATCTTTTCGTCAAATATTACCGGCAGATGCATAGATATGAAACTCTTCTACCAAAAGATATTATCGAATATTGTTTTGTAGTCCAATTATTTTTATGGTAATAAACGTTGAGATATTGTGTGTGATTTTTCGATTTTTTTTTTAACAATTTCTGTTTTCGTTTGTCGGGCGCTACAAAAAAATATCAATGCGAAAATATTTGCAGTAATCAGTGACATGATCGAATTTGGGGTGATTTTCCACACTGTCTTGAAAGTTAATATTATACCTACGCCGTTTCTATCTACATCGATTATTTGTCTCAGGATCACGGTCAAGACTAGTTTGTTATAGATATTGTTCAATCACGTTGACAGTTTTTCCGAGAATTAAGGTGCGATTCAAATAGTTTTGTAATTTTCATTCAATATATTGCAAATGTATGCGTGAATCCTTACGAATCAAATATACCATTACATCGATACCAAGAATTCTGTGTAAAAAAAAATAATAACAATAGTAATATAAACATAAAAAAGCGTATCACTGAATTGGAAGAAAATTTACTCCACCAAGTGTGTTGCAGTAGAATGAATTTTTACCACACGAGTTGTTTAATTTTGTGACTTATCAATATTTCAAGTTTGCAACAGATACTGGCGCCAAGTTTTTTCGCTCATATTTACCCAACTAAATACAGAAACTCGTTTACACATGTGTTTATCACGTATTTGAAAATTTGCATAAATGATGAAAAATTTGAATAAACAGTATTATTGTTCGTGCCGCATCGTGAATAACTATAAAATCATTATACCGAACGTATTCACGTTTTACAATGTATTTTCGCCCGTTACACATGTCAAAATTCTGTTACAGACATTCGTAAATATTTATGAAACCAACGCCGGCGAGACGAAGAGATTGTTCAACTTCTACTTTAGCCGCACGGCCGGCCTTTCCGATTAACACTGAAGCTGCCTTTGACGTTTCAAAGCCATGCACCTATGGAGCAGTGCCCCATTACTCAAGTGTATTCGTAAGCAGATGTCGATGCACGATTGCAGGCAAGTAATTGTAATATGAAAGTACCTCCGCGAAATTCGTTACGTTTTCTCTTGACTCGAGCGCCTCTCTGAACGTCCGATAAGCCTGCAGATTGAAACTCGTCTCGCAAATTATAGTTTAACAATAAATTTCATCCAATATTATTGTTCGCGCAGAGTGTATATACATGCGGAATCGAATAGCGAAAATTAATTAGAAAAAGAAAAAAAAAAAAAAACGAAATAAAAATTACACATCCCTGTTTTCAACTCACTATATCGAATTTCGCACGAAACGCACGTTACGGTAACGAGATCGAAAACGTTGCGTTGATGAACGAACCGCGCGGTCCATGACGAAGATGTATGTATGATTCTTGTGCGTTTATACCGCAAGGAACTCACCGCGTGCGGCATGCAGAATCTCTTAATTCTGGTAGACTGAAAGCTCGCCTCGAAATTGATAGTGTTATATATACCTCTACTATTGCTTGGGACGACGATTGTACTCCCAAGCACGGGGTGGGGGTTTGTCCTTGCGATATACTCAACGTACATACGTATACCTGACTCGGTATTCACCTGTTGTGTACGCAGTTATGTGTAGATCGACAAGCCGTTGACGTCCGCCCAGTTATGCGGCTATAGTTTGTAATTTTCATTACTATTAGTTCAACCACAGCGACACTTCGCAGTTTTAATGTGTTCCTTTTTTTCTTTTCTCTTTTTCCCTTTTTTTCATTCCTCACAACCACATGTGACGAAATGTCAAGGTGCTTTCAATAATTTCACCGCTTTATTGTATACGCGGGTATACAAACACAAGACATTTGGCGTTGTGTGGAATTCACACATTATGATACGCATACAGGTTAACACATATGCCACAAAAAGTCCGATGTCGAACCTTGACGCGTCTAACAGTTATCGATACAGGAGCGGTTGATGTACTGATTTTTTTTTAACGAAAAACCTGTTCCAAATGTTTTTCTTTTTCTTTCCTTTCCTCTTCCCTACTCGTACTAATACCGGGCCGGTGACGTAACACGATTAACAATGCTGGTTTACCGAAATTTTTATGGTTCGGATCTGACACCGAATATTTAGCGTTGAGAGCGTGATAAACACCATTCGGTGGTTAATTACGGGACGCGTGATCAGCAGATAGAATCTTCAGTCTTTGCTATACCGTATTCCTCTACCATTTTCTTGATACTTTCGAAACAGCCGATTACCTGCGAATATAATAAAATTTTCGTATCAGTGTGGCGAAATTCTCGATTCTTAAAAGCACACGTATAGGTATCTATGTGTTATACTACACACGCACGCACGTCAAAGCCATTCGAGCTTTATTGTTACAGCTATATCAAGATGTATATATTTGCACGATACGTTGTGCATCGGAATTTGCGAAAGTCGTTTCCTTTGCAATTGCGTCATCCTAAGCTGGAACATATCCTCCCCCTTTTCCACCATGCTTTGATCATTGAAAACACCGGATGTCATGGAACGTTAAGTGTAATTTTTAGCTCTTCTACGCGGTGAATATAATGAAAAATCAAATTGGAAATAATTATGTATTTAAACGTTAGCGTTTTGTGTTTCGAGCCTCGTTTAACAACGTTTGACAACCAATGTCGTCTTTACGTAACGCATAGTTTAGCTATTCCGTAACAGCGAATGTACCGGCAGAAATTTGGTATTCTTCGTTACGCATTCCGATAAACTAAAACCAAGCGGAAAGTTAACGTGACAATTAATGAACAAAAGAAAAAGAAAACGTCACAGACGTCTACACATTCCTGCAGAATTTTATGTACAAAGTTTGTATAACTTCCTTTGAACGCTCGTATTTTGTTTATTTTTTGGAAAATTTTACCGCTGTCAGAGCGGCGAACTTTCGAAAATGGAAAGGAAAGTATGAGCGGTTGATAATTCGTGAAAATTGTCAAATACAGGTGCCGGCAACAAGGTGGCGTTTATATCCCATAAGTAAAAATCTCAGGCACTTATAATCCGGTTGACGAATTATCGCTGTATTATCTTTGTGGGTTTAAAGCGACTTTTTTCAAAAATAAAATAATTGCAATTGTCTCCTACCGTGCGAAACGAATTTAAGACAAGTCACGAGTGTGCTAGTCGTTGCAATTCGGCACGTTAACTGTGTCCGATGCAGTAAGAAGTGGTCGCAACGTGTTATGCCGGCACAGTATTGCGCCGTTTGTCAAATAAAACGTGCATCCGAAAATGAACACGTCAGGGCTGTGCCAAGAGTGCAACAGACTGCAGGAGCGAAGGTGCACAAATTCGTTATTCACGGGAGCACGCGTCTCCCGTCCTTGATTCCAACACAACCGGTGGCAAGCTTCCGAAGTCGGAAGCTCTGAGAGTCGCCTAGTCGGTGCAAAGGTCGGAGGAATTATACGTGCGTAACGCAACGCGGTGAGTCGGAGGAAATACCGCGGTTAAGAATATCCTCCGGTTATTCCGCGTCGTGCGTCAGGAGCCCTTGACACGGCCCTGAAGTTTGCTGTGAGGCTACCGCTTACCAGCAATACGATCCAGAGGATGAATAAGAGGATGTTTTTAACCAACAGAGTCTTGGGATTCTTCGAACCCTCCCAGCTTGTCGCGAGATCGATGATTCCCGGCAGCAAAAGCCCCATCGAACTGAAGCAGAACGCCGCGAACAGACCCAGAAGCGGTCCCAATTCCGGCAAGGCGACGGCTACCAGAACTTGTTGCGAAAAGTGTTAATTAGGATGATCGAGATCGTTCCGTTCCTCATACTTGTCGTGCGAGGAATGTCGGTACAGCGATTCGTAGAAAAGATTCCAGCATTGTTTACGAGGCAAAGATTACAGGTGTTACATGTATACGTATCACACGATATCGTCACGGTTGCGGAGAGGTATTAAAAAAACATGGTAGAAACATTTTTATCCTCAATATCGAATTTTTGTATAGTTTCATTGAATTTTCACCAATGCGTCAGCAAGGTCGGTACCGTCTATTATTTTAAACAGTGTATTGTGCAATCCGGAACGAACGTGCAGACGCACGAATAATAAACTGGTTGCTTCTGATGAACGTGTAATAAACAAGTTGTTCCCGACCGGTCACACAAGAATACCATATTCGTTCGCGATGAACGCGTGAAGAAGAAAAAAAAAAACAAAAATAGAAAATATAAAAATATCCGGTGTTTTCAGTTAAAGTAATATTTTTCAGAATTATAAACGGTTCGTTTATGCCATACTTGTACATTTTGATTGTAAATTTCAAAGTCCGTCATTTTCAAACCCAATGAAACTGTTGCAAGCGAGCATTGTTTTGGATCTGAGGATCCCTTGTCCGAACTAATTGTAGCATAATTGATAGTTCCTTCCTACAGTTGAACGTGATGTCAATGGTCGGAGTTCGCCTTCCTCGACATCACGTTTTTACGGTGATACTTTAATCACGGTCTACTTACTCGTGACTATGACCCCGCCAATGCGAAACACGATTTCGAATATCCTTCGTTTATCCTCGTTGACCTTTCCCATTATTTGCGGCCATATTATAGAGACTGGAACGAAGTAATGTATCGCGTACCCGAACATTACCGACAAGGTAATGGCTATTTTCACAGCTTGAGCAGCTCTGGAAAAGGCAAATAAACATCATATTCTTTCACAGGTTTCGCGCGTTACGCGCGTGTATCTGAGTAAAGGAAAGCGTAAGAACTCCCGATACGTTGATAAAATCTACCGTGATGGAAAATGATTTACACTCCAACAATAATGGTAGTCTAATGTAACCGGTAGGGATGGCCGTTCGTGCATCCAAATATACGGAATGTGTATATTCGGCTCATTGGAGGAAGATCGGATGAGAAGGAAAGGGGAATCCCTTGCAGAATTGCAAGAATTTCATTACGAACCGCGACCAGGAAAATAATGTTATACACTGTACATATGTTGAACGGCTGCGTAAAGATGAAAAACAATCGACCGCAGGTATCAGTTATAAAGGAATTATAAATAGTCTTTTAAGAAGACGCGAAGATCGTGTCAGGCTGTCCTACCTGAAACTCGTGGTAAACAATTTATGACATTATAACTCACGGTTCGTCCAGAGGCAAGTTTTTAATGACGGTGTCGCAGGGATTGATGTACTTGTTGTATCCAAATAATCCGAATAGCAGGTATATGGTCGAGCTAAAAGTCATGGATATCGCTAGTATGGTCGGCAGGTGATCGGGCGTTTTCATGGAATTCTCCAAAGGCATAAGGAGGCACATGTTGTGAAGCGCGAACAGGAATATGGTGCAGTAAACAGGCATGGCTACGAAGTTTGTATACGCGGTCAGACGCGAGGGACTCTTCATGTCTTTGAAGAAATAGTAGAGAGTGACGAAGAAGCCCGCTATCAAAAACAGACTGCCAACCACCGACATCGGGGTCAGGTACTGCAGGTTTGGGACCAGGGAGACCAAGCAATAGAACGGCGCGGACAACAATATGTATATTCTGACGTCCCAGACTATCGTGGAGAAGTATTCGATTACCTGAAAAGGTGAAAATCGTGTTCTTAGTGATAGTAACTGTTGACCTGTTCGATGATCAGTGCCATGATCAGACATTCGATACGCGTACTTCGATGACGCTCGACCTGACATTGCCTTATCTGTATTTGCATTTAATTGAAGAGTTCTCTGCTCACCTGTTGAAACGAGGTTGCTACGTACAGAATGTATATTATGACGGTCTGATATTCCGCGAAACAAGCCATGACGTTTGTTACGGCTTTAAACGTCCTTCCGTACTTCCTTAAAAATTCCGGTCCGTATTCAAACGACGAGCTGGCCACTTCTCCCAAGTCCAAAGAAGGCACTCGAACACGCTTGCAAAGAATTTGGGCGCATCGTACCTGAGAATGATTGTGATTAGTTTACGAGAATAATTATTATCCAGAATCGGTTCGTTTCGCACTCCCGACTTCTTCGTAGTATCATATTATTTTTCAATCATTCTTTGGAATTATTCACTTACGGTTGTTATCGCCGTGTACATTGTGACGAAACCCGTCAGGATGGAACAAGCCGCTCCCGAAATAGTACCGGTCTCTTTGAAGGCCCGCGGCAGGAAAAGAAGACCACTGCCGATTGTAGATTTGAATAGATGCATGAAAACGGCTGCATCTCTGTAATCAGATCTCCTCCTAGATCGAGATTACAGTTTTGGGGGACGAGAAATTTTTCAATTTTGCCATCATTAGTTTCACAATAATAATTATCTTTCGTGCTGCTGCAATAAATATTTCAGACTTACACGCGCGGTGTCTTCGAAGCGTGTAACAAGCCATGCAAACGTTTGTGTCTTATACCCTGGAGGAAATTTCTACAACTACGAATTTTTACGCAAGTCGGAACACTTCGTATCATTTCTCGACGAATTGTTAATTTTCGTTAACAATTGTAGTAGCTTGTAAATTTTTTTATTGAAAAAAATACAAATTTTCATGGTAAAATTGACGAGTTTGCTTGAGAACCTATGAACATGTACAATTTTGTCGGAATACAATTTTTTGCACAAAATTGTACGAAATTTCCGAACATCCCTGACAATTTGAAGAAAAACGTTATAGAAATCATTTTCACCAGGGTAGCGTATGCAAATTACGGGCTACAGAAAGTACAGCGTACTCACGAATTTAAATTTTCCTGGGATCGATGTAAAAAAGGATCATATTCGTCCTCTTCGACTTGTGCTGATCTACCCTCTGACTCTCCGTGCTTTAAACCTCCCGAAGGCTTAGCTGGTTTTTCAATACGCTCGCTCATTGTCAGTTGACTAATCTATCTGGCTAGATATTCATTCGCGATATTTGTCGGTATAGAATAATTTCAGCAAATACCCACATTTGTATCATAGAATTGATTGTAAAGTATTTAAACAATTTTAAAAGGTTATATACATTACCCGATGTCAAGTGTCCCATATGTTTGTCAGAAGCAAAAAAAGCATTCTACGTACCAAACAATTGATGAGTGACAACACACACCTGGAAAAACTGGAAATGCCAGGGTATTTAAAAGGGGTCATTAAAAAACCTAGAATTTTCAGGGGATTTTTAATTTGGTCATGGAAAATACTGAAAATATCAGTTTTCCATCATGGGAATAAGAAATGATTTTTTGAGGTAACAAGTTTTACTTTTTCTCGTCGAGATAACAAATTGGCTTAAATTCCCTTTTTTGTACATCATATTTTTCTTCAATTCGAATTGAATTTAAACCGAATAATAACAATAATAAATAAACCTGGATAATCTCGAAGAGAAAACCTAATCGTGAAACAGTTGTCATAAATAAAACGCTGGTGGAAACGTTTGTTTCACCCAACGTACAACCACGGAGCCTCGGTAGCGCAGTAGGCAGCGCGTAAGTCTCATAATCTTAAGGTCGTGAGTTCGATCCTCACCCGGGGCATTATTTTTTTACTCTTCCAAAAGCAGTAATTAACAATGAACCACCTCCATTCTGTGAGCTGTTCTACATTCCATCATTTTTTATTTGGTGTATTGCGAATGGATTCTCGATGTCAATTAACGCCAGGTAATGTCAAGTTCATCACGTCTGCCTTTCAGACCTGACGCTGATCGACATCAAGCATCCAAGTGTTTCTTGGTATTGAGCAAAAAAATTCTTTCTCTGAGGTTGCATCCGTTGTTATTTTATAAAAATATTGATATCCTAGTTTTATTTTAGTTGAGTTTAGTTAAGAATCGTCTTCACGATGCAATCTGAGGTACGCGAATCATACGCGTGTAAATTCAACTCCTGCTCAAGCGTTGGCAATAAAAATAAGAGACTGGTTATAAATCAATCGGATGCAATTTTTTCTTTCATCTAATCGTGAGTGCGTTGACTGAAGATATACCATTCCTCTTTGGTTCAACCCTTATATTCGGGGGGCAATATTATCGCTCTGCACTTGCCGCCCCGTTTTACAGAATCCCAGTGTAAAATCACGTCTGTGAAACAGAATACTGTAATTTCCTCCGACCTACCGCTCTCCTTACTATATCCTTAACCGTGGAGTAAAGTCCATACGGTTCGGATTCTTTATTGGTTTGAATTTCGAACGAGTCGAAGATAAGATACGATTTGTTGTTATACATTTACAAAGAAATTAGAATAAATTGTGTGAAAGCGTTCGCAAATAAATTTATACAGAATGAGGGAAACGCCGTTATCAAATTGTGAACGAAATTTTATAAATAGAGCAATAGCCGAAGACACGGTAAGTCAGAATTGTACTATTCATAACCTCTTGTTACAGCACGTTTTTTTTTCCACTTATTGTTGGTCTTGACTTTATAAAGTGTACGTATTTCAAACCTATATCAATATTGATTTTACCCGTATATCCTCCACGGTTAGAACAAAATTATTGCTACGTTAACTAGTTTCTAACCTATCATTAATGGGTTTTCCTAATTATCTTATTCAGCGTTTAGATGGACGACAATTACTGGAAGCTCGACCAGTGGAAATCCATTTTGGAGCAAACTGGGGCTGTTGTCACGTAGCTTTGGGTGAAACTAAGTAAGGCGTTACATCTTATGTTACTGCCTAAAAATTCATATTTGTCACTGGCTGTACATTTTTCAGAGCAATTGCCCAAGTATCCTGTGATATTCAGCAGCCAAAGGCATCTCGTCCAAATGAAGGCATGCTTCATATCAACGTTGAGTTCAATCCTATAGCTGCCCCACACTTTGAAGCAGGCAGACAATCTGAACTTGCAATGCAAGTCAACAGGCAGTTGGAAAAATGCTTTAAAGATTCTAGATGCGTCGACTTGGAGTCTCTCTGCATTGTAGCAGATGAGAAGGTGATTTTAATGCAGCCGAATTAACTCGAAAAGAATATTTTTGCATGAATTGCTTTGCACTAAGTTCTTTGATTAGTGCAATGTGAGAATGCTGCATAGTTAGTAATGATTTACGTAGGTATGGAACCTGCGGGTAGATGTCAACATTCTCAATCACGACGGCAACCTTGTCGATTGCGCTTCAATCGCTATACTAGCTGCACTGACACATTTTCACAGACCGGATGTCACTACCACTGGTGATTCAATAACTATCCATTCGTTTGCCGAGAAAGATCCGCTCCCGCTAACGTTACATCACTATCCAGTATGCGTTTCGTTTATTGTCTTTGAAAGGTGAAGAGAGAATTTGTTAATTTACAATCAAATAGTCATTTCTCAGTTTACTTCAAGCTAAAAGCATTTTAATCTTTTTCAGTGGCCAAATCGTTATGGATCCTACTTACATGGAAGAGAGAGTAGGTGCATCGCAATTAACCCTAGGATTAAACTCTTACAGAGAGCTCTGCAGCCTGCAGCTCTGCTATTTGGGCAAGACATCTGTGACGGCTGATGTGGTGCCGAGCATTTCGCCCCATGCAGCTAATTATGCTAACAAATTAGTTACGCAGATTAGAAAAGCAGCACAGCAAGATGTTGAAGCAAAGTAGGTTGGCTTCATTTCAAGAGTTCAAAAGCGTTTCTGCATCCGGAATGTAAATCTTGGTAAGAACTTGTATCGGCCAACAATTGTAATATTTATACAATTTCAGGTACAACAAAGAAGATCGCGATGTATGTCGATTGAAGGAATGCATTACATTCGGAAAATTGACGGCAATGACAAAACCTAAGCTCAGTATTAAACTCGCGCACTGGGTTGCTGGGAAAAGCAGCCCCAAAAGCGGTGAGATTAGTGGCCTAGTTTGCATTAATGATGTTTACTATAGCTTGGCAATCAAAATTCATAAGAGATCAGTGGATAGAGTAAATATCAAAAATTCCCACTCTTTGAAAATTTGTAATATCGCATTTGCTGTTATTTATATTATAATTTGATGTTTTGTAAAATTTCGTTTTCAGATATGGAGACCAGTGATTTCCAAGATGAGGATGACAATATTAAAACTCTTGGGCATGGATCTGCTGAGCTCATTACTAATATGGTACACATTTTCTTGTATTCGTTTTCAATGACAAAATTAGCATACTTCAATCTTAGTTATTCAAACGAGTTGACCTGATATAAATATTTAGTTTAAAGTGCTGAACTTAAATTTTTACCAAGTTCAATCATCTAATTTCGCACTGTATAATTTTCGTGACTTGAAACTATTCGTGTTATTACTTTTGTAACAGAGTAAATCAGTCGGAGAGGGAGGCCCCAATACTTGGCAGGCATCTGACGAATCCTCTGATGATGAAATCGAAGATATTGAAATCTTACAGGAAACGAAACTAGAAAAAAAAGTGTTGGACGATATAGGTAACCTTTTCTGTTATCTGCCAAATTTAAAATACCCAATAACTTTTCTAGATTTAGTTTGGAATATGCTCAAAAGCTTTCCAGGTCGAGCATTTTACACGATTACATTCAGTGACTTCATTTTTTTCCCCTAATAACGATAAAACTTTTTTGTTAAGTACTTTAGACAAGTTCAGTTTCGGAAATTTTACACAGCATACGTAACTACTTATTAATAATTCATAAACACTTCAAAAGCAATACTTTTACAGATTTAGGTGGCGACAGCGAAGAGGAAGATACTGTAACCGTCAGCAAAAATGATATCATGTAGTTTAATAGAAAAATGATCCCAAACATTTCTTGCATTCATTTCCACATGACAATTTCTCTCATTCCCCGTTTCAAAACATGCATTTCTAAATTTATCAGAGTACAAAGCTTGTGATGATACATCAATTAAAATTATGAAGAATCTGTGATGTGAACTGTTTGCTCTGTTCACAATTTTTATTCTATATTTTATTTCACAATCAGCGAACTTAGATTGTGTAAAGACATACCGAAAATGAAGAACTTTTTGCGAAAGGGAGTGAAAAAGCAACACGATTTTTTGATATAAAAATGTATCTGGGTCGAATAAGGTACACCATAAATCTTATCTGCAAATATTTTTAGGTACTATGTAGGGGAGCGGCGGGCAAAATGGGTCCCCTAAGGGGAAATAACATTAGAACAGTTTCGATAGTGCTATTTTTTTCGTCTTTAGCCTAAGCCTACATTTCCAGCCTTATCGAAAATTTTTTAAATCTCATTTGAATGTACAGAGAGCCCATTTGCCTGCCTCTCCTCTATAAAGTTCATCCGTATTCCCATCTAAATTCAATATCACCAAACATTTTCCCTTAATTCGTCGATACTATTGCACTTCGCGTTAGTTGATTTATTCCCTGAGAGAATTTACACTGAATTGTTCAAGTAAATCGAATTGATGTTTGGAAAAAAAGGCAGAAGCACGATATTCCGTTGTGAAGAACGGTTTTGAAAAGTAAACCATTTTTTTTAGTTCCATATATGGATACGTTCAATTCATGTATAATTTACAAAAAAATTAATTTCGAAATCAGCTCAATTGTATAGAATTGAAATGGATAAATTATTATTCCGTATAACGAATTTTTTTTACTTAGTTTGAAAAGTGGATATTTATATTCTTAGAAATAAATTAAAAATACATTGATATATAATATAATAATCTCAATCATAAGAATTGAGGGAAAATAAATATCACATTTAGATTTAAATATTTTCATAATGTTTCTAGGGCTATCAATCTATCTTAGTTTTGTGTCGAAAGCAATCTATTCGATATACCTTGCCATACGATTTCCAATGTAAGTATAGAGGACACCGAGTGACAAGTCCATGTTACGTAGGTTCACTGGTCAATCCATTCTTCTGATCTAACTTGTTAGCATTAGTCTTAACAGTGAATATGAAGAATGTGAGAGCTTCTTTTTCCACGACAGGAATTGTCTTGAAATGTTTCATGAGCGTCTGTAACATTGCAAAGCAAAATAAGCATTAGTTGACATTCGTAGTCTTTCTCCGCATCCATCTATAGCTGGTTGTATGATTTTTCAAGATGATAAATAATGGAAATTCAATTTACATCTGCTAGTTGAGCTTTGTTCAGTCCAGGTCGTGTTGAGATTTTGTAGTGACGTTTGTAACGGCGCAAAGTTCCGACTTGAAGCTGAAAAAGGTCAGCTTCTGGCAGATCGTTATCAGTTTCACCCGAATCCTCTTCGGACTCCTTTCGCCTGCGTTGCTGCTGTTGCTGCTGCTTGGACCTGGCGCAGAGTATAACTTGCTTATGATACTCGCAGATGTATATGTGACGGGCCTGAAACAAACAAGAAGCACTGTGAAATTGCCCATGAGAACAATATTTCCTTTACACATCGAAAACCTTTCGAAGGTAGCAACTTTTGCTTCGATACAAATGTTTGAGAACGTACCATGTGGTCAAGATTGAGCTTGAGACGTTTCTGAGTGACGGTTTTCTGTATTCTCTTACTGTACGAGGCGTTGCTGGTAGGACGAGTACATCTCTCTCCCTCGTCCACCAGGCAACAAATTTGATCCGCGGCTCCCCTCGAGTCTTCTTCCCCGGTGCTAAAGCCGTTCATGATGAGCGGTGAAATTTACCAGACAATTAACAGACGTATCAGAGATGGTTCAAATCCACATGAGTTTGGTGCCAGATGCGGTGCTGTCTGTTTCAGCCGGACATTTTATCCGATGCCGATTGACGCAACGTGTGACGTGACTTTTATCAAACAATTACCGCTAGGTAATTACAAAATATTTTAAATGATTGTTAGGTCTAATATGCGAAATGGTTAAACAGATGACGGTCCGGTCCCTGTCTTCTGGCATTAGAATAGCAGTGAAAGAACATTTTGCGAACTGCACAGAATTATCGTCGGGAGGTCGAATAGCGACAGGTTGATAATCCGGCGCAAAACTACGTTTCGAACAATATTTTA
Source organism: Neodiprion virginianus (assembly GCF_021901495.1). NCBI lineage: Eukaryota > Metazoa > Arthropoda > Insecta > Hymenoptera > Diprionidae > Neodiprion > Neodiprion virginianus. The sequence continues at coordinate 3,537,014 of NC_060882.1, forward strand.
TACGCTTTTTTAACTATAACCTCGACAACGTAATTGAAAAGTTGAACACGAATTGTTTACAGATGAGGCTACGTCGCGGTAGTGAATTACCAAACTGGGAACGAGAGTTTCTTGGAAATAAAAAATTTTACTTCGACAGCCACATCGGCGTTTTCGTTAAATATGTATATTATTCTTATTTACACTTCCTCGGTTTCTCTCGCACACAACGCAGCCATGCGCACACGCACACAACATCGCACAGTTTTCGTCCAACCAACGCAGTGCGTCGTATTACGTTTCGGAATCCCGAACGATTCCGAATTCAGAAGACGGGGACAAATTATTACTCCCTATTTCCAACCTTGGCAGCTGGCGACATCTATAACAATTAACATTTGACCTCGTCATTTTAAGTCGCATTTAACGCGACGTTTGGCGTATTTAAATGCGAAACTACCATGCGAAGATGATTTTTATCCATTTATTCGCTCTGCTAAATCATTTAAACCCGCACTCGATAGATTGCTTGTAAAATTTGGAACTTGTTTGTTGCTTATCGTTTCTCCCGCCCTTTTAACCGGCAGCCATATTGTTGGGGGGGAAAAAGAAACGCTTCAAAACGTAAAAGGTCGGCGCTGATTGGCTTACTTTTTGCGGCTTATCTGAAATAAACCAATGGTGATGCAGATTTTCCCCGTATACTTCCATATGCCGCATAAGTGGCGTGGGGTCGCGATATTCGAAGCTGAGAATCCTTTTAGCTGTAGAAGACTGTTCAGGTAAGAAAAATCCGATATTTTTCTTCAGAGATATTGACAGATTGTAGTTGTTAACAATCAATATGCAGAAATAATTCACCAGTGTTGTGCCGCGTAAGAAAGTGTGTATTAAAGTGACGATGTGCCTCGTTTGATCGTACGTTTTATTTCCACACAACCGTCATAGCAAATGGCTGCCCAGAGATACGCCGAGATATATTATTTTTCTCCGCTTTTACGTCTCGCCTCTTCCACGTAGCTGAAATCCTATATCGCGACGTGAGAAAAAATCGGATTTTCATCGACCATTTTAATTATCGAATAGAAATAACCTCGCAGGCGTATCGTTATTGTTAAATCGAGCTGCCAAGGCTACGTGCTCCGCGTACCCTGAATCCATTTAGCTGCTTACGCTATGCATTGGCATATACAGTCTTATACGTGCCGTCGTATACTCGCAAAATAAGCGTACGATGCTCCCCGATCACGCGACCGGAATATCTCGAATAACCTCACGTGGATGTGTGATTTAACAAAATCGAGACCCACTTTCAGTCATCAATTTCGCAAATAACGCCGCCTTCATCGTAATTTCGGTTAACTAGGTTTTCCCGCCTGCGGGCGAATTACTACGGCGGCATCACCGCCTCTGTCAAACTTGTACAGGGCGGCTGATTACGCCAGACCTGCCTAGCATCGCGGACTCGTTGTTTTCTTCATATCCGCGCTGCATGCGACGTAGGATAAACTCCATTGTCGTCGCGTATTGCATCGTGATGCGATCTTATTACTAGCTAAACGAATGACTAGGCGGTCGGCAAGGAGGACCGTCAGGCGGGAAGGGAAGGGAAGGAAAGAGAAAAGAAAAGACGAGACGAGACGAGACGAGACGTGAACAAGTAGCTCCTCCTGGCCTCTGCGCTATGAGAGGCTCTAGGGGGAACCGAGATGCAATCAATGTATACCGTTCGTATCATAAACGCGTCTCTGTATGCAAGCTGCACGCTAAGCTGCCGCTGTACATTCTGAATATGAATTTTTTATTTTCCTTCTGCGGTCTCTCTCGGCTTTCGATTCCTCTTCGCTCCTCCTCACCTCTCTGACAATTTTGCTTACCCTACAAATTCCTAAGCTCAAAACCGAGAGCGGAAATTTTTCGTCGGTATAAAATTCTTGTACTTTTTAGATTCCTTTTCGAACTTATTACGTGATACCGATTGCTGCTTTCGACGTTACGTTGCTTCGATATTTACTATACTCGCGTAACGGTGTTCTTTTTTATATCTCTGACGTATAACGCCGTCTTGTACACGAATCAATAAAATTCGAATTTTGGATTTGGATTATTTTTTTTTTTTTTGTTATTTACACAATCGAAAACGATCGAACGTTTGGTTTTCAGTTTTATTTCTTTGTCGAATTTCGTTAATGATACTACCTCGACATCTCTTTCCATGTGTGTTTTGTTTTTGTTTTTTTGAAACCAATGTAGACGTCTCCGTCTCGACATTCCATCGCCGAAAGAGTGTAATTTGTTTCGATGATTTTTGTAATGATATCTGTAGTTTTACTTTAAACACAAAAAGAATGCATCATTTGATCAAGGCAACCACAATCTAGATCTGTCTCATACGTGTATATATATATATTGTCATATATGTAAACATGTCCGTTCTTCCAATAACTTGTGAATTTACTCGCTGAATGTGTCATATGCAAATTTATATCTCTCTCGCACATGCGAGAGTTTCGTAATTGTGACATTGGATTACATCCAAACAAGAAAGCGAAGAGAGGAAAAAGAACTTCGTTGCATTATAACGTCCTTCTTACAAGCAACTATAAAACACTGGAATAACAACCATTGCACAGGCAATTAACTTGGCAAAGTATTGTCGTAAAAGTTTTCTTCTCCGAAGATGTCGCCTAATCTTGCCTGGATCCGTTAAAAATTATCGAGCTTAAAATTATTATTTGATATAGTATTTAAATAGTCTTATCAAAAATACCCGTCGCCACTATCTCAACGTATACGAAAACTGTGGAAAATTCTCTTTCTATAAAAGTTGATAAACATGTTTTGCATCGTTTTTGAAACCGACTGTAGCATTATAAAATGTTAAGGCGTTGAATGGCGACCATCTTTTTGTATTCCTCGCGTAAAATCAATTACAGTGTCCCGAATAAAAAGCACGTCTTTTTCCTCGCTCACCGGTAATAAGCTATCTCTGAAAATCATAAACAGTCGTTTCTGGTAAGCCTGTAAGGAGCTACGTAACCTTGCCTGCCTGTGTACGATGAAACATGTATGTATGTACGCCGGTGCGCACCGTTCGTTGCTGCGCTAGCGCAACGCAGCACTTTTCGTTTATACATGTGTGCATACGAGACACACGGCCATACGCGCGCGTATCTTACGCGTTAAATACACACACGTACGAAGGTGCGTGCACGTTCCGTGCCTGGCGCAGCTCGGCTCTTTAGTTCGCTTCGTACAGCTGCTGCCATCTTGAGGAAAGACTTCGAGCCGAGCGAAGCCTGGCGGCAGCCATTTCTAATAAATCGTGTGACGTTCGTCGGGGTTTATTGTTGTTGTCGCCGCGCTGTAGTAAAAGCGAACTAATTGCAGTTGAAGGTTTGAGTGCGCGTGAGGTAAAAGAGAGGCAAAAAGAAAGACGACAGAGAAACGAATAATAAAATAATCATAAAAAATAACATGGTACATGCGTAAACGATAAACCACGTGTATGCACACGTATATATATTTCACGTACGACACAGATGATAGCGCATTTCGTACAGAGATCAGAGGTAAAAAATAGTTGTTAAAAGAGGAAAGAAAGAAAGAAAAGGAAATAGAAAATACTGGGAAATACACGAACGATGCAAATGTGAAAAACAATAAGTCAATTTAGATAAATAACGAAAGGTAGGGACACAAATATAATTGTCTTCGTCATCAATTTCAGTGTTTTAACAAGCGCAATTTCGATTCCGTGCTCTTTCGCAACAATTTCGTTGTTTTTTCTTTTCTCATTTTCTGTTCGAACAATTACATGTTGTATAATACAAATATATATACATATGTGTGTGTGTGTGTGTCATTTTTTTTTATTTTTTTATTTTTTAAACTATATATCTCACTTCCTTTCGATTCTGGTCTCTCGACAAGTTCGTGTCCTGGCGTTCGCATGCCGGAAATTGTCGACAGAGCCCGAATTCGTCCGCCATGTGCCGCGATTGTCCAATCAAATTCGTGGAACGGACGAATCGACGACGAACGAACGAAACCTTGCCGTACTACGTTGGTCGTGAGATAAATTCGACCGGGCTAGTGATTCGAAAATTAATCGAACATTATTTCACGCATTTCGCGAGGTTTGACGAACGTTAGAATTCATTGTAATTTTGCTACGCATTCGAGTCACCCTAGGTCATTGTATTTGTTCCGTTCAAGTATGTCGATACGAACATTCTATACATGCTTCGCGTATGGCGCGCGTGCGCCTCTTGCGCGGCCATTAATTTGCGGTTTTTTTTAGAAGTTGTGGAACTTTAACCGCAAAATTCAATACCCGAGTTGAATTTGAATCATCTTTTTGACTGTATGGATTTACAGGATGTGGCGTACGCGTAATGCTTTCACAACTCCGTTCAATGTTTTCAGCAATGCGTAATTACTCGGACTCCCAATTTCGTAAAACTATTCAAACCGCGATTCGCGTGTACGAACAAATTGAATTCTTTTTTTTCAATCTACGTTCCAATGCTCCGATATTACAGATTTCACAAGTATGTGCTACATGCGTTCTGAGATTTTCCCACCGATAAAAATGATTCTTCGTGACAAACAATTCCCTAAATTTTCATTGATCAACGCCAACAGCAGAATCGAAATCCCTTCGCAAATCAACGGTCATGACTGCGTATTGTCAGCTAGTATTCAGATTTGCGTGTATTTTTATTAGCTCTGTAAAAGCATTGTATTTTTGTATATTGATTGGATTAGTAGTGTGATTCGTCAGCTTCAAACGACGTTTTGTAGGTGAGAATGAACAACATTACTCCGATTAGCTCGTCTTAATCAAAGCCACCGCCTTTATATACAACGAAAAGACTCGGGGTTCGTTCTACAGAAATAAAAGAGACCTCTTACAGCTAAATGATATTCGTAATACGCCTTTGATATAATGCCAAGTTCGCCGATAACCAAGCTGAAAACATAATTTATTTCTATTCGCTTCTCTATCGTATTCTTCGAGCTACCAGTCTGTGAAATATTGAATTATCCATAGCCACGAACAGAAAGTTTTTCGTTGTTAAATGCACGGAGTAGAGAATTTGCCCGAGTCACGGTTACATTCTGGTGGTATTTTTTGCTCTCAGCAATCCCGATAATCGTCTCTACTTCAGGTCCAGTTAGTGAAAAAATTGAAAAATGAATAAACGAACGTATAATGAACAACGATATCGGTCGCGACGATTTTCAATCGTTCTATTTTCAAATCAGTCATGTTTTTTCACCACACGAGTATATGTACGATATACGTACACAGCAGATAAGGTGGATCCGATTGGTTACAAACGAGACTTCGGTTTATTTACTTCACCTGTGTATTTCTATTTGAATAAAACAAAGGGTGTTAGGTGTTTCCGAGTGTGCGTTCGTACAATAAGGCTGTACTGCACAGCTTTGGCAAAAGGTGAATTTATATTTCTACGTGTCGAAGTAAGCGATTTATTTTCTTCATTTTTCACCCTCGGAAATCCGCTTCGGCGAATAAATATATCCCCAAGTAGCCCGTAAGAAATGTTTTCTGTAGGATGTACTCGGAACTTCTCCCGTCATTAGTTATCACGATACCGGAACAAAACCCAAGTTTTAACACTTACCGAGGACAATGTTTTTGTCGCCAATGCGTCGTCGTGCCGTTGACGTACGTCTCTTGTCTTATCTGTAGAAGCGTTAATGTATCTACCTGTTGATACAAATTTTGAACACAAAGCATCAACGTTCAACTGCATTTGCACATATATGCATATCGGGCCCCCCCCCCCCCCCATTTATTCTCTGCGCTACGCTCTAAAATAATTAACTTGAGAATTTTTACGTTACGAGGAATCTTATTGAGAAAAGAAGACCTGATTTACGTTTACGTGAGTAAGTGAATCACACTGACATTGGAATGTATTTTTATTTTTTTTTTCTTATCTTTTTCACCCGTTGTACGTACATGCACGGTTCGTTTCCCCGACGGACGAAGACGGACAACGATAGTTTGAAAATGAAACAAAGGAGGAATCGATGCCCGTGCAATCGCAGGCGAATTGGAAAAAAGGAATTTATTTTTTATTAAGAAAAGGAAAAAAAAAAACAAACAGCAACAAAACCTCTACGTTTCGGCGTAATCCGCAATACATTTTATATTCAAACTGCGCGATAGGTGTTTTTTAAAATTGCTGGAGACTGCGAGGTATGTCGGCGCCGTTTTGTTTTTTTTTTTTTCAATTGAATCAACTCTAAAAACGCGGGATAGAGACGGTCTGGAACATGTGGCTCAGTCCGTTGGGTCCCGGTTGGCCGAGTAATTTTTGAACAACGCGTGTTCGCTTCCTCTCCTCTCTCGCTCACTCTTTCTGTCGGGTTCGCTTGGGCAACGGTATAAGTGTAGGTTTCCGTAGGTAGCACCTGCGATCCGTGATCCACAACGTTGCCACTGTGAGTTCCCGAAAGGAACCCTGGGGAAACCGGCGTTAGGATGTGAGGAAACTTAACCAGGTATAAACCAGGCATTGTATCTTTACGAAACATTGTTAGTTCCCAGAAATTTTCCGAGTACCACGATGCGTTTTTCTTCGAACACCAATCACCGGACAATGTGACTGCGTTCCGTTATTTCCCGTGCACGCTTTGATAATCGCTTTCACATTTCATTGAATTTTTCGGTAATTCGTACCATTATTTTTTCGCGGACCATGTCGGTTCGGTTCTTCGTATCTGTAATCCCGCAATACGCAACGTGAGCACCTCGAGCTTTTAACGGCGTACCCTTCTTACAATTAATATTTTTCGATATGTACGTTAAAATGCGGAAACTATATCTACGCGTGGAAAAACCAGGCGATACAAACGGCTCAACCCCGCAACCTTGCACGAAACGTCATCGTCGCGTGCTTAATTATACTTACCGACTGAGCACGTATCACGTCGAACAATAGAAGACATTTTTAAATTAACCCTTGCCCTACGGTGTCGATTCCCATCAAATTTTTTCCGCAACACCAGCGTTTGTACCGTTATAGTTCTATTCCTTTCCACAGTATATGCGAGCGTACGTGTGTACCTTATCAAAAATTCCATTAGTAATAAGTCTATAATTCGAAAATCAACGCGATTGCGATTCTCCCCGACATGCCCCCCGCCCTTAATTTTCGACGTCTCTCCTCCCGTCGCCCCTCCATTAGCTCGTAAAGTCGAGTTAAAAAGTATCGCTGTTTCGTCGAACGCGGTATACGTGCGCACGTATCCTTGCCCGAACCCTATACCCTGTTTCCTAGCATAGCATTTCGTCGGGAGAAGAAGGGACGCCGCAGCATGGCGGCACCGAAGCAGGGCGAAGGGTTGGCTAGATCAGCGCTAGGCGTTCGTGTGAACGCGGATGCGCGCGCCTCGCGTTTCTCTCCTCGGCTAGAATCGGCAGGGATCGTACATTTTCGGGCGAATGGACGCCAACGACACCGAAACGGAACGAACGAACCCCGGGTTCCACCTCTCTCTTCTTCTCTCCCCCTTCCTCTCTCCCTCTTGCCTTCTGCCGCTGCTGCTGGCCCTGGGAATGCGCGGCGCCCGCTTGCCTCTCCGCGTCTTATTGACCCGGACCCGGTTCGGTTCTCTCCTCTCTCTTCGATTCGTGCTGCCTCTGACTCGCTCCGACCCGGTACACCCAGCCGAATTTTACACACGCATGTGCTACACTCGGTTTCGATCCGTTTTAACAAACGGAAAAAAAAAAAAATAAGAAAAAGAAAAGAAAAAAACAACGACAGAATTTTTCAATCCTCAATTTTCATATCTGCTCGCGCGTTGCCAGTTTCAAATACGCGCAATCGAGCGATGGCCGTACAACCAGGCAGCGTACAACGCACACTTCGTACTCGTATCCTCGGTTCTCTTCTCAACTCGCTTCGCGCGGATACTCGTGATATTTTTCATTAATAGCCAAACAAGCCAACGTCGAAACAGAGTAGGAAGGGGGCGAATTAACGGTATAAAAAAAAATAAAAATAAAACTATAGTAAAAAGAAAGTAAGTAAAAATATGGTAAGAAATCTCTGCCTAAAATTTGACCTCGAGTTTCAAGGGTAGAGAAGGGTTCAGCCCCTCTACCACCGGCGGTTAGACGCTCTCGATCGGCAGAAAGAAGGAAGGCAGGCAGCGTTGCCCGAGCCGTGGTGGCAGGCTCCGGGCATCCCTACCCTGGATTTCCAGCACTCGGGTTGGCTGGTAGGATTTTCCTTTGTGAGCGTCGGGCGGCGTACGCGTACCGGCTAGTGAAAGCTCGACTTGACAACGCCGCGTCCCCGACACACACGCTCAAGCCCGACGCCGGTTCGTTTGTGTGCGAGTTTCTCGTCCCGTGTATACGCGCGTAATAGGTGCCGCCGGTTGGTCGCTAGCGTGAGAGAGAGAGAGAGACAAAGAGAATAAATTTTATTTCGTTTCTACTCCCTCGTCATTTACCGCGTTTCTTCTAAACCAGCCGGATTTACGGCAACGTCAACGCGCCCGTCGTACGTTTCTCTCCCGCTGCCTTGCGTGGCTAGAATTTTCCAACGGCAAAGAAACGAGGGGGAAAAAGAGTCGAAGAAAAGTTTTTCTCTCCCCATATCTCTCTCTATCTCTCTCTCTCTCTCTGTCTTTCTGCGCCACAGTCGCGCTGCAGTGTTCAACGTATATACATACGCGGCTCAAGAGGAGGACAGACGACGTCGCAACGGCGTAGCAAAGTAATTGCGTTGGTAGTGTGAGTAGTAGTAGCAGCAGTAGTAGTAGTAGTAGCAGCAGCAATAGTAGTGTGTATCAGCAGCGTGTGCGTGTAATATACGTGTAAGTTTAGTTGCGTACGTAGTTGTTCGGCGAGGCGGCGTCGGAGGCTAGGGGCCGCGGCGGAGGGGGGAGGAGAAGGAGGAGGTGGCGGCGTGGCGGCTGAGTATAGACCGAGCCGGCGAGAGAGGGCGGGCGCGCTGGGAGCGGGAGAGAGAGAGCGGCGGAGAACGGTGCGATGTCCCCCCTTCTCCACCCCGGGCATTCCCCTCGTTCCCCTTAGCCGCCCCTACCTCTCCTTCCCACCGAACGCGGAGCTAACGAACGGCAAGCGTAGCGTCGAGTAGACCGCATCCCAAGTAACGTACCTTCGTCCTCTCTACCTTCTCTTCCTCTACCTACGTGGTATCGCGCGTCGAACGCGTAACCGTCGCCGCCACCGCCGGATTCGCCGCCTTTAACCAACCAAAAACCAACGATATATCGATATATAACCACATAGTGTGTGTGCAGAGGGGTTAGACGCGAACGCGTGTTACACGACCAGATCGGCGTTGCTTAGTTTCACGTTTTGGTTTTTAGTTTCCGTTTCGTTTCGTTTCCGTTCGCGTTTACTGGTTTGAACCCGTCGGTTTTTTTCGCATCCAGAGGTGAAAAATCTACGAAGTGTGTTCCAAGTTTCTACATCTATTCTTCTATTTTTCATCGAACTTCGGTAAACGTTGTTTACACTTGCGATAAAAAAATTCTGTACCTCGTGTGCGTGTGTGTGCGTGCGCCTGTGTGTCTGTGTGTGTGTCTGTATATATATATACACATACACATATATTATATACATACAGTCATACATATATATGTATGTATATGCATATATTCACACGATTCACGTATATATTATAATACAACTTTTCGAAACCCGGTGTACAAAGTAAAGGGTGAATTTCTTTCCCCTTCGCAGCCTTGTGTTGTAACCCATTTGGTGTGTTTTGTTGTGCGCGGGACGCAGTGGACGAATAACGAGGCAGCAGCGGCCAGACGCCGTCGACGAAACGTTGTTCCCTCGTTCGTTCGTTCTTTCGCAGTGTGACAGTGTGTGCCTTGGCATAGACGCTATATACCTTTGCCCGTAATAACGTACGTACGCACACGGGGACACGACAAGGCGTTGTTGTACAGAGGGAGCAGAAACGTTGTAAAATACATACGTTCGCAGATATAGACACATATATATATATATATATATGCGTGTGTGTACAATATATAAATATATATATATTCATTCACACATACAGACACACGCGCGTTTACATATATACGTATTTGCAGAGAAGCGCGCGCGCGCGCATACAACACGGACACACAAGGAAGCCGGACTCGAGACGCACACGGACGTAGAGAGTTAGATACGTACGCTCGCACACACGGAGATACGTGAAATACATTATCGTGAGAGAGAGAGAGAGAGAGAGAGAGTGTGAGAGCGAGAGAGAAAGAGAGGCAAAGAGAGAGGGAGAGGCAGAGATACACAGGAGGGATACGTACATACGTTTGGCAGGCGCGCGCGCGGTACTCGCTCGACGTACGAATGAGTGCGTGAGCGAGCGAGTGTGTGTGCGTGCGTGCGTGCGTGTCCGCGTTGCCTTTGCCTTGCTGCGTGGCGTACACGACGAGGACGACAACGACGACGAAGACGACGACAACGACGACGACGACGACGACGACGACGACGAGGAGGAGAGAGAGTGTGTGCGTGTGAGCCGTGTATCTCTCGTGTGTGTGCAATTCCCCAAACGCCGGAGATAAAGTGACAGACGGACGTGTGTGACATGTCGGAACACCACCGCGTCGGCGGTGGATGGGGCACGGCGTCCCCGGGTACGCGAGAGGATGGATCCGGTGGAGCGGTATGGTGGCCAGGCGGTCTTAACGCCGTATCGGCCGAACAACAGCAGCAAACCATGCAGCAACACCATCAGCACTTGATCAACCAGCAGCAGCAACAGCAGCAGCAGCAACAGCAGCAGCAGCAGCAGCAGCAGCAACAGCAGCAACAACAGCAGCAACAACAGTTATCCCAGCATCATCAGGACATCGTTAGAAGTACGGCGGCGGTTGCCGCCACTCAGCAACTTTTCTCCTACAAGATGGCCTCCAGCTTCCAAAATCCGGCAACTACCGGCACTCAGTCGACCGTTTCGACGTCGGCGCCTGTCGGATCCTGCATGCGGGGGGGTTACGATTACAGGCTTGGGGGTGCTGGTGGAGGTGCCGGCGGACCCGGGGCACCCCCCAGTGTTCAGTGGTGGTATCCCGGCAGCGTTATGGAGGCATCGCAAAATAATCTTCATCAACAACAGCTTCAACAGCAGCAGCAACAGCAACACCTATCGCCTATTACTACGCAAGCTTCCACGCCCCCCATTATGTCCCCGGTATGTTACCGATCGAACGAACAGCAACCCCTTTTCATTCCGAGTCTATCGCATTTTTTCCGACTATTATTTTTCATTTTTTATTTTTTACCTTTAGTCTTATTTTATATTCAACTTTTGTTCATCCGAAAGCCTCTACTCCCAACACCCTTGTTTTATTCCGTGAACCGCGACGACGACGACTAACGGGCGTTGCGATTGTACACGTTCAATGTTAATTCTTTCGCCACGCCGTCATCGCAGCTTCACTATTTTACGTCCGTATGTACAAAGGCGGACAAACGCGGTCGTTGAAGAGGAGAAAATTCCACTTTGTGGTATACGTACATACTATTTCGTATGTGTCGCGTTATGCGTTTCGAACTTGTTCTTTCCCTTCTTTAATTCGACGTGTCCTTCTTAATGTTCTCGTTGTTGTTCTAGGACGACGTTATTGCTTTACTTTTTCTTGCATTGCGGAGGTCTAGCAATGGCGGCGGTAGACGGTAGTTGGTTTTTTTTAAGTTCCTTCTTTTTTTTTTTTCCCCCCCTTCATATCGTCCATTTTGCCCCATCAAGTTTTAAGGCGTAGCCATAAAATTTTGTCGCCCGCGGGAGAGTAGGTATAGAACCGTGTGCGTGAAGTAAAAACTGTTCGTGTTTCTTTCAGTTTTTATTCTAATTCTCTTTTGTTGAAAGTATTTACGCTTCGTTGTGCATCGGGTGTGCCTTTGGTGCGAACGTTGCGACGTGCGTCCATTTCGCCTCTTTGAAGAATTATTACATAAAAAGAAAAGAAAAAAAAAAAAAATGTTGGCGATTTATTTCTACGTCGGGAGATAATTTATCATACACTGTTACCCTGCGCGAAGCACGGAGCGAAATGGACATTTGCGTGTATTGCATTTATTGTATTGAGAAAAATCACTAGCGGATTTATCTCGACTCGATTCTTCTTCTCTATCCTTTGGGCGGGGTAAAGTTTATTGACCCGATGCTGAATTGATAAATCGTCTTATTAGTACGGTTATACTCATTTATATTGGTTTTCTTTGTTTCTCTGGCTACTACGACTTAAACCGGGAGTCGATTAATAATTTCTCCAATATTCTTTCGATTTGACAATTTTATCCGACTTAAATCACTTTTCAAGATTACAGGAATTGATCATTATTTTTCAAGTGTTCCGCAGAGTGTTGTGTGCGGACGCGGTAATGCTTTGATCAATAGCAGCTCGGCTGGTTTAATGTCACGACCGGTGGTGTGATTTATGCGCGAAGTAAATGAGAAATTAAAAATTAAGATTCTACCACGAATAACGAACAAGTGCAAAAAGTAAATGGTGTCAAAATTTATTTACTGATACTATTGTTAATGCTTCTTTGCGAGAAGCTTTGTTTTATACGGCACTTTTTTCTTTTTAAAATCTCACTTCGACCTATCCGCGCCGGGGTCAAGCCAGATACACGAGAAAGACGAGGATGGAGAAAAATGACGAGCGAGAGTGAGTGAGAGAGCGTGAGAGCGGCTGAGCGAGAGAGAGCGAGAGAGAGACAGAGAGAGAGGGGTAAAGTAAACGAGAATTGCATCATGGACGCGCAGGCATTCCGGTTGTTAGAAAAATTTTGACGTAACAGCAATAAACAGCGGTGCGGGATGGTGGCATGTGAAAATTAATAACGTTGCCGTTCTAACGAAATGCGAATGCCAATTAATAATTACAGCTCGATAGATTGAACAATTTCGGTTCGACGGAGTCGCAATGTTTGATCATTAATTCTGATTGTTGAATTTTGAGTCGATTATTACCGTTTGCTTGACTCTCGAGTTGAGTCTTAATTAGGAATCCATTTTTAGACGCTCGTTCTTTTTATACCATCTTGCCACATAATATTACTAATGTTTACCCCGTCTACGGTTAGAGAAGTTTAATTTTACACCCATTTGCCGTGTCATGTCTGTTTGAGGAATGATTTCACAATTTATTTCTAAAAATTTATCGTAACAATTTTACGACGATAAAATAACGGAGAGTGTTGATTCTTTCTCGAGATTTCATCCACGGAATTTTAGGCTTTCATTTTGGAATTTAGGGATTATTATTAATCTGTTTACGTAGCAACGGTGACGTATCGCGTGTCGAGTAGATCAACGCTACTTGACGGACGTGTGTATCGTGACACCATGGTGTTATTTGATAGCCTGTACCGAGCGTAGTCTTGTACTGTCTTTGCCGTTCATTACGAATGAGCGTTCAATATTTTGAGTAAATATTATCGCCATTCTTGCTTCCACGAAACTAGCGAATGGAAATGATTCACAGAATCTTAATTAATACGCAACGCCCGCGCATGCTATGCGTTTTGATACGTACATGCATAACGCACATGTATTATACGTATCATATGTCTATATATATATATATGTATTACGCAATGATTTCTTACACTTATACCTGGTTTAGAATAACTTTTCGTGATGATATAAATAATTTCGAGAGGTCGTCGAATAAACCGGTGAAGAACAGATAAAAATGATATTAAATAACGTGAAACAGAATAAGTGGCAAAATTTAAAACGCAGGCAATATTATATTCCACGTCTATAACGTGTATGTATATTAATAATTTTATTTTCTTTCTTTCTTTCTTTTTTCTTTTTTTTTTTATTGTTCGGTATATATCGTCGAAGAAACGATTAATATAAATATGCAACGTGGCGAGCGATGACGTAACGATCCAGGGTACACACATACATCTGTTGACAAACCAACGCCTAAATTTAACAAGCGCACAGTGGTTACTAGAAAACATGTCCGTATGCGTATATAAATATGGCGTAAACTTACGCATTTATACAACGTATTATTAGCTTATGGTGAAATGCGAGAAAATAAGAATGAATAAACAAATCAATAAATGGTTCAACGAACTTATCCTCCGTTCGAAAATATTTACCATCGCGTTTATTCCAAGATCTTTGTTAACTTGTCGCCGCCTTCGGTATAGGAATTTTATTTTATTTTTCCCCTACATTTTCCGGTTATTCTCGTCACTCGTATTTCTAGTTGGAACAATAATTTACGACCACGCGTAGCACTTATATATACGCGTGTTGAATGTTCGTGGTTACTGTTTTCCGATAACCTCGCGGTACGAAATGCAAAACTGAACATTGAAGGTGCGACGAAAAATTAGGATTCTTATATTTTTTCTATTTTTTATAACGATGACGATATCGTGTGTTATACACATGTTTGTTATCCACTTCCAGTACGTATTATTTCTAGCGTCGGACGATTTCGGATAGGATGTTCATATCCCCTCTCCTCTACCATCACGGGTATTCGCGTGCTTACGGTTTTTGAATCTTTTTTTTTTTTTTCAATTTTTCTTACATCTCAAATAATATTCTAGCACATCACATATAAGGTATCTCACGTATTATACCTCTGCTTATTTTCTGCGGAATTTGCCAATCTCGTTTTAGCTCGTGTAAGCATTTTTCAGACTGTACCAGTACACGACTTGTATATCAAACTGAAACTCGGCGGTGCGATGCTTTTCGAACAGCAGGAACAACAGTTGTGTTTTGAATATTTGGAACCGTGCATACCGGAGTGTGCGGATCCATTTTCAAATTGATTATCATTCACTCCCCCCTCCCGAGTTCCTTGGATAGGCTGAAAATAGTCGTAAGCGGTTCAATTACTTTGACGAATCTCGCGTGTGTCTGGGAGAGGTAAAAGTTTGCAAGAGTAACGAAAAAAAAAAGAAATAGAGTAAAGAAAAAAGGAAAATTGACTTTCACACGCAAACTTTCATGTCAATGCGTATGAGAATAAATTTGCGAACGTTGAATGCAGTGAGCGCTTCCGCAGCGTTAAAATAAATTATTCGAATCCAAGAAATGCATGGTATCCTTGCTTACAGCATCAGATACAGCAGCTACCACAACAGCAAAATAATCTGCAAAATCACGCGCAGGGCTTACAGCGAGGAAAAATGCCGAGAGGAAAGGCAGCCGATGCTAAGCCGAGGGGGCGAATGACTGCGTACGCGTTCTTCGTACAGACTTGTCGCCAGGAGCACAAGAAGAAACATCCCGAAGAGAACATCGTATTCCAGGAGTTTTCCAAAAAGTGTGCTCTCAGGTGGAAGGTGAGTCCTTTACAATTTATGCCTGCTTATTATTATTCCCTAATCGCGATTCGGTTCATTAAACCACCGAACACTAGGTATTAACGCCTTATTTATACCCAACATAAAATAAAATGTGTTTTCGTTGTATCGAATCTTTCGTACGGGTCTTGCGCGGCTGTAAAACTGAACAGAACGTTCAAATAACACCTGCCTTTTCGTGTAAGACTATTTAAATTTCTTTCATCATTCGTTCGCATTCTAGTTGGGTTATTTTTTTTTTTTTTTCTCCTTCTTGTTCCTCATCTTTTCTCCCTTTCTATAGTCTTTGCACCGTATTATCTGGAAATTTGAGCAACGTCGTTAAAATCGGTATAAGAGGCCCACCAGCGGCAAATTAACGATAATCATATGCGATCGCGTGCACTGCTACTAATCGTCAAAATATTCTTCGTTTAATTTCGTTTGAGCCAATTGATGAACGAGTCGAGGCCCGTAGTACGGGTGATGGAATTTTTTTTTTTCTTCCAATCTTTTTCATTCCCCCCCCCCCAATCTAATCAATGACACGTCATCAAATGTATCACACATGTAACGGTTGTCGGGCTGTTGACTGAAAATTCTACAAATTGGTGTACGAACGAAGAAGTCCGTTCGATGTTTCAATTATTTGGTAATTTATTCATTGGAAACGAGAGGAAGCATAAATCGGCCGAATTATTCTATTTCGATGTTCGGAATCAAATGTTCGTTTCACTGTAAAAATCATGAAATTAAACATGTTTGTCAATGGAAAACGGTAACGATTGGGGCTGCTCTCGGGCGCCATAGACGTTGCCGTTGCCCCCAACTATCGACCAACTTCGACCCCTCGGCTTCCCTCTTTTCCCTCTTCCTCCGTTTCCCCCTCGCCACCCGCTCGTTCTTGTTCCCCTTTCCCTTCCCCCGTCTTTCCCAGGCCGGCATTCGCTCCCCCGACCATTCCACATCCTCGACGGCTCCGCACCTTGATTTTATACCGCCGCCTTTCGTATATAACAGGCTAAAAGACGTAATACGACTTTCAATATATCGTTATATTAATAACGCTGTGCGTTGGATGACGGTAAAATTTTCAGACCGATAATTGTAACGGCTTTGATTAAAGCGGATTATTTTGGCCGGCTATGCTTATTCATACCCATTCTTTATTTCGGTTAAATAGATTATTATATTTATGGATTTTAGCTGAGACGCGGAGAAAGGCTGGCTGGCTGGCTGGTTGGTTGGCTGGCTGGCTGGCTGGTTCGCTGGCTGGTTGCTGGGTTATAGGTATGGGAGGAGGTATAACGTCGCACGCGCCCGCGCAGTTTCACCACACGTATAGATTCTTGAATTTTGCCGAATATACATGTATATAGTATACATATACGGGAATATATATGTATATGTGTGTATATGTATGCGCGTGTACAACTTCGCTTTGATACAAATAGCTCATGTACGTGACATACGAGCATTTGTGTTTAAATCAGTTTAAATCGTCGAGAAATACGTATACTCGAGGATTTATATCCAATTGATGGATAATTATTCGATGTGTGCGTACGATATTGTTGTACACATCACTTTCAATTCATTGTTAAATTACAATGTGACTCATACTGTTGTGGGCACCTTCGCGGATCTAGTCATCAGTCTGATAGATTATAGCGACGTCGTTGGATATACTCAGTTTTCAATTGCTGACTATCAAAGTATCAACTTACAAACATCTATAGATAACGTTCGCTGGCTGTTGATAGATATGAGTACCTTTGTAATTCCAGCTATTCCTTTTCTCTTTCACATTTCGTTTCAACGGTATTATTCTCCATCAGTTATCCCAAATGAATTCGGCACGTCGCGTAATCATGCGACGACACTTGAATTTTGATTTTAGCAGACTTCCTTGCACCGACGGCGTGTCATTTTTAAATCGTGAAATAGCGCATCTTCTGAACTGCCCAGGCTGCCGGTTGTGTTGCCTTGTTGACGCAGGTGCAGGAATTTCCCAGTACTGCGTATCTATCGGCGCGATATTTCACGCTAGCTTATTTTTGTTTCTTTTTTTATACATATGTATGTATGTATTTATGTGTATTACCGCACTTTTGATTCAGGTTCATACGGCAATGATAATTTTCAGACTATGTCGGATAAGGAGAAGAAACGCTTCCACGAAATGGCTGAGAAAGATAAGAAGAGGTATGATGCTGAGATGCAGAATTACACTCCACCCAAGGGTGAGAATAAAACAGGCAGAGGCAAGAAACGCAAGCACATCAAAGATCCAAATGCACCCAAGAGATCATTGTAAGTCGCGATTTTATTTTCTCCCTTTATCCTAGAATGACGAATATGTGTTTCGTTTTGTTTTTCTTCATTTCAATGAGAACACGACATTCTAGTCGCACAATTTTGAAATATTCGGATTAGATTCGTTAAGTAAGTGCATCATCTCCAATCGATTGATGTCTGCCGGCAATTTTTACGTTTTCACACTGATCCTGGTACACAGGTCGGCCTTTTTCTGGTTCTGCAATGACGAGCGTGGTAAGGTCAAGTCATTGAATCCGGAATATGGAGTCGGAGATATTGCCAAGGAGCTAGGAAAGAAGTGGTCTGATGCAGAGCCTGAAACGAAATCCAAGTACGAAGCCATGGCAGAGAAGGATAAGGCTCGATATGAAAGGGTATGTGGAACCATTGTATAAATGTTAATTCACTTTGACGAATTACAAGATATTCTCGTTGTCTCCAGAATATTGAGCATTTATGCAGCAATCAGATGAACAACCGCAATAATCGTATTTTTGTCAAAATAAAATAGATGTATCGTGAAATTTTCTGCAACAGAAAAATCCTCTTTATACTGTCTGTAACTACCACTGCTACTACATTTGACAAGACAGGTTTTTCTACCAGCTGTGTTCATTATCATGAATGCGGGATCGATCAGTACCGTTTAACAACTGACAAGCCGATCAAAATAACGAACGAACAACCAGAGATGATTATCGACTGCATATTTTCAGGAAATGACTGCGTACAAAAAGAAACTGAAGACCGGGGGACCTGGCGTTGGAGCCCCGGCAATCGCTGTGAAACACGACAGCGAGGAGGATGCGGAGGAGGAAGATGGTGAAGAGGATGACGAATAACGGACACAGTTGAAACTCTGGTCTATCACCCCGTGTCCTTGATATATCCCCAAGCATACCTCACCTACTGTACATACCATTGACCTTAGCGTGAGCGTACTTACACCACTAGGAGAACAAATAACTAACCACCATCCCCCTCCCCTGATTATTTACAATAATAATAATTAAAAATACCGCGATTATGATAATTATTTTAAAAATTGTATGTATGAGTGATGCGAGCGGAGATTGTATGAGTGACATTTGTATTTTAACATATTGATAGTACATAAAACATGTAAAGTGGTATAGGATAGAGGAACGAAAAGATTACCTTATTACCTTTACCCATAGCCCGTTCGATTGGAGGGTACAGGGACTTGAGAGAACCACCGCCAATCTACTGCTCTACTCGCAACATTAATAAGTGAAATCTTATTATTTTCTTTTTACTAAAGTTGTAACAAATAACAATAATTCTGAAGAATTTGTAATTAAGCATCGTGTTAAAAAAAAATGCTGCCTTGTAATCGGTCCCTGTCCTTACCATTACATCCTCCCTCTTATATTCATTTTTCATCAATAAAACAAAACCAAGTTTACATTATAAATATTAATTACCACTACTATTATTATCGTTTTCGACGTTCGTTCGTTCATTTATTTTCTATTTCTTTTTTTTTTTTTGTCCTTACATACAAAATTTTTTTTTTCTTTTCTAAATCATTTTCGTGCGTGTAATTACAATGCGTTAGAGAAAGCGAGGTACATAGTGTGTTGTTTTGTACTGCCTTGAGTCACATGGTGTACAGGAGGCTGTATTATAATAAATTATTATGGTTTTCTCGTAAAGTTAACATTCCTAGATCCTACTATGTACAGATCCCAATTATTGAGATTTGAGCCAAAACTAAACAGGGCATATATTGCTGTTGTATCGTACCGAACGTGTGCGTGATGAACAAGAGCTGAAGAACCTTGTGACCCTTGGCCATTTATTTGACTATAATTGTGCGTTAAAAAAGTGTGACGCCGATCGTTTAAAAAAATGTTATCTGCACAGTGGCAAGAAAGAAATCAATCTTTTGTTTTCACAGTATTGCGACCGCAACAGACTGAGTAATTAAACTTCGCACCTTGACTTCTTGGCTCAGCCGCAGTTTTAGCCGCCATTTACACAACGTAACTCTTCATTCTCCCCTGCACACTGTCACACAATGAATAATTGTATTATTACATGAAAGAAAACCGACAAAAAGAGGAAAACCTGTTTTAGAGGGAGCTAGAGGACGAATACTGTAAAATATGAAATTGTAATATTTTAATACTGATTTGCAGATGTGCATAATTTTAACATAGCTGGTTAAAAATGAATTGTACTGATACGAAAAAAAAATGATAAAAGTCAAAAAAATAAAATAAAAATAAATACATCCATTTGATGGAGATAATAATAAAAACAAATATTGAAACTCATGACAGATGAATTCTCTGTGTTATTTTAGGGAATTGTAATAGTTACAAAGGAAAATGTTTGTTTTGTATATCTCTTAGGGATAAATAAACTTTTCAAAAAATATGTAAAATAATCTGTACTCGTATTAGACTTATATTGTTGGTAGTTGAATTCGTAGCCAAACTTGCCCTTGCTTCATCCGTCTCTGAAGTATTGTGCCGTTACGAGAACTAAGCTACGAATTATTGTGCGCAATAGCAGGGCAATAGGATAAATACATGGAGTATATTTTGTTTCGAGAGTCGCTAAAACTAGTGAAATCAATGTATTGAGACTTGGTCAGTATGTGAAGTAGGTGCAAGAACATTACGATTGTGAGATTCATGTAAACTAACGAGGTCACTTCAACAGCTAACTTCACGTTATTGAAACGTTTTTGGGTATTCGGTGAGCTTTGATCGATATAAAACAACGGTTCAAGCGATAAGGAGGTAAATTTTTATTATTCTCCTTTATACATGCTGAAAAAAATGACGTGAAGCTGTTTAGCTCGTAGGGCGAGGGCCGGCCTTAATTGATTCGTAGAGTTTGTAAAATTATTCTTCGGGATAGCCAGATTTCGCATCTCGGCTCGTATCGACAGCCACCACCCACGCGGGCATCTACTGATTTTATCAAAATATACGCGAGGCAGAGAAAAGTGGCAATTATTGACGCGATCCGAAAGATCGACGAAGCGTAACAAAATGGTTGCTTCGTGCCGGCTGGCTGACTGAGACGACTGAGAGATATCGAGTTGTCGGCATTACACGATAAAATTACGGAGGGTTCAATTTTGGTCGACGATCATAGTTAGAAACGTTGTAAGCACTATTGATGCACTTGATTCTTGTTTTTCGTTACTGCTGAATAATATCGAATTTCAGCACCTCGAACGCAAAGAATGTCTAAAGATATTCGTTGAATTCTAATGGATTTGCATGCGTTTCCACATTCATTCATTTCCTTGTGCCATTCATGCTGTATTGACAGAAATTCAATGCTTTTGTATCTAATTCTCTAAGCTCCCAATGGTCAATGTCATTCACATAATTGATTTCGCTATACTCGAAGCTCGGAGTATTTACGCATTTCTACTACTCAACCGTAGTATAAATACTCTCAGTTTATTCCGTTGGGCGTAATTTGTGATTGAGATCTTCCTGGTTTAATTGAGTTCTGCATTGAATAAAATCTTGGTTACTGACAATGAGACTGCGATAGAAACGATAGGAAAGTATTGCTTAGGTCACATTCCGTTAATGATTGATGGTCAGTGCTGACAATCAAGAGTGCGAAAGAGACAGAGCTAGACAACAGTATGGGAATGCGAGAGAGACACAAGACTGCTGATATGATTACGTGCCCACGAGACAAATAATTAGGATAAAACTAAGCAGAAACATACATTTAAACGGATCAAATTTTTTTACCCTGTTTTTTCCTGAAACGTTACGGGAATATATGAAAACTATGCCCTCGTAAACGTAGTTGATTGATCGCAGCACCAAGGCGTGATGCGGATAGGTAGGATAGTTATCTTATCTTTATTTGGTAAAATTTTCGCTACCAACACCGTGCGGTAGAACGTCAATAATTAATTAATCTTCGTAGCTTTGGGCAAGTTTTAATCTTTGATTTAATAGTGGATAGAGAAGTGAAATAGGTATAAATTCATGTTACCTACTTACTCAATTGAAATATCAATTATTCGAATACACAGTCACGGGCTTCTGGACTTTGGTGATGGAGGAAAAGAAAGAAACTTCTGTCCCGCAGGAAGAAGGTAGAGACGAAAATGTGACGGAGGAGGATGATGAAGAAATATATTCGGATATTGAAGATGAGGGTGAACCCGACACAACCTGGTACACGATCTTACGTTTTAACAATGATTATAATACTCATTGTCAATGTTACATTTATATTCTTATCTAACTCTGAAGATACATTTCCAGAATATTAATCATGGATTTGACTGTATTGCAGGCTAGGATTCTTTTACTTTTGCAATATTGAACGGCACAAAATCAGTTCAGAGCATCCGCAATGGGAGAGGAATGATATCATGAAAGAATTGACAAAAATGTGGAACAATTTTGACACCGAAACGCGATCTAGGTACAAAGAAATGGCAGTAAATGAACAGTCTACTTTCCTCGGCAATCAGCACGAACGGGTATGTACGAATAATGTATTGATCATTTTTGTTGTAATATTTTCGGAATTGAAATTTTTAATTACCATTGTTCATCCTAGCCAGTATGATATTGAAATACATTTTATTAAAACTTTTCAGCTATTGTGAGAATTACAGAACAATAATTGATGGCAGTCAAGTTTTGCAGACACAAAAACAAAAATTCTGAAACAATAATGAAGAAAATCATACATTTTTCACTGATAAATAATATTTGATTTTATTACTGTGCACTTTGAGCAGAATTTCTCTAGTTTACATGTTCAAGTTTTCATAGATTCCAGAAAAATTGATTGCTGGTTAGCTTTTTACTTTTTCTAGAATTATACACCAATTGCCTTGATCGTAATAAGTATTCGTAATTAAAACGTTGGGCAATTCTGAACACAAACTGGACAATTCGCCTTCTTCAAATACGTGGTAGAATCTAAGGAAATTACCACCACCTTTTCGTTTCCACGGAACGAGCATATCTGAATGTGTGAATTCCGTACGGTTTTCGTGGACAGGAAGAATTGCGCCTCCTTCGATAGTCACAGTTTCCCCCAAATCATTCAAAAGCTTGTCATGTTCATTTGTGCGACTTTTCAAGTAGGTGGATGCTACGGAATTCTTTTTTTGTTCCTTTGCCCAAACATAGATTAAACAATGACCTCCGGGTTTTAACACTCGTGTTATTTCGGAAATGGCTTGTTTTCTTCTGTCGATTGTGGAAAGATGGTGAATAACCGCTATACTGATCACAGCATCCAAGGAATCGTTTTTGTATGGAATATGCAAACAATCTGCCAGTAATACTTCGAATCCTCTACCATGGCAAACATCAGTCAATCCAAAACTGCGGTCACAACCCACCTGAAGTTGAAGATATTAAAATGAAACGAAGATATCTGCTTTAGTTTACTACAAGTATAATCGGATATGGTAAATGTGGAATATTCACAAGATTGTGAAATAATAGCGTAATTTTCTTTACGCCAATTAGAAGAGGCTTGCCTTAAAGATATCTGGTCTTCCGTGGAGATATTTTCCATTCCCACATCCAACATCCAAGAGCAATCCTCCTTTATCCAGTGATTCAATAAATTTTGTTACATTAGGCCAGGGTTTGTGTCGCGTTTCACTGAAATGGTCTGATATCTGTTCGTAAACCTAGAATAAAGATAATGGAAAATACGAGAGGTTTAAAGATGGGTATGTATATGGTGTAAAAGTGAGCACTCGATGTAAACTTTACCTTATGAACGTACGTATTCTCTATATCAGAAGCTAAGTTATTATTGATAATAGTCGAGGAATAATTTTTTCGAGAGTCGCAATATTTTTCGAAACTACATCTGCAGTCACCACTGTGGAGTTTCCGAAATGTGAAAGAGGTACGCGTTGACCTTTGCAAAACCGTTACTCCGTCTTTGTTTCTGATAACGTCATTGTGTCTTGGTACAATTCCGTGGATCCATGCGTATCGTGCTTCCCCTGACATAACCAGTAGCGATCTGGATGAAAGAAATACCAATCTTCGCTCCTCCCCACGTTTAAATTCCATCACACAAGGGGAACCCAAAGACAAGGAAAGAATAGTATCTTCGAACGGACTATGTGTATCTATATGAGGGGGAATACCTGTAATAAAACCAGTAAAATTTATTCCTTGCATAGTCGCGAGACTCATCTTTGAAAAGGAATAACAGGAACTTGCCTTGGCCTGGTAAGTAACGGTTGATTGTAAGCTGATCATAATCATAGTTTCCACAATGGTGTTCCTTGAAGCGAGTCAGCAGAAATTTGTACGATTCTGGAATAGGAGCTATTGGATTGTCAGGGTCCACTTTGTTAGTGTCATATCGAAACTCGTATCCAAAATGCTTGACTTGTCTGTGCTTCAGTTCAGAGGGATTTGTCCCTAGAACAACGTACATGAGTATAAGAATCAGAGTTCGAGTATTCTAGAAACTGTTTTCAGTAAAATGTTATAAATAATCGAAGTAATTTATGGGATGAATTCCATTTCATTACAATATTTTAATATGTGAGATATGAGGTTGAAACTGATATTTAAAACTTACCTGTTTCTGTCCAGTCGAGAAATTTCAAAAGGAAATCTTCTTCCTCCAAAGTTATAAATTCTTCTATTAATCTCAACCCTGGTGGGAGAGGTTTATTCCACAAATCGTCATCTGCACTTGGAACTGCAAAGTATAATTTTTTCAATTATACACAAATACTAGATACTCTGAATCTAGATCTATTTCATTTCTGTTAAGTTGAATTGCAGCTTATGGCATGAATGTTTTCTATATTACTCATACCAATGATCGTCATTCGAATGTATGAACAAAGTAAGAAGAAACCATCAAAAGAATTTGATTTGATCCATACCAGTTTCAGTAAAGGACAAATACAATGGGGTATTCTTGTTCTGAAATTTCAATCTGCCATGTAAAGCGTCGAATACAATCTGAGCATGTTCCTTAGTACGCAGTTTCAAAAAACAATACGATTTACCGACTGGCATGATTAAATTATACGATGGTACCAATTCATTTACGATGCTATCCACATCCTCTCTTCGCAATCCCGTAACCAGTCCGGCATTGCAAATCATTAAGCACTGAAAATGAATTCTTACATTGAGTAAACCACTACATAGCTAAGATCGTGAATCCTGATGCGTTATGATATTTGTCTCGTTATTGTAAATTATTATAACACTGACCTGCGTAGGTTCATCGCTGCATTTGATATTCATATCCCTAGCGAGTCGGTGCTGTGCTCTTCGCTGCTTTCGCAGATTTTTCACAGCAGGATTCATTGTAGACTATTAGTCAAATACACTTAAAATGAATATTTGAACGACCAATAGTTACTAGTAGTTATATTTTACCAGGCCATTATTATTCGTAACCCAATGACAAGTGATTCCATCTGTAAGGGAATAAGAGAGGTTATGTTGTTTTGTGGGAGAACAGTGTATCAAGAAGCAGAACATTTTTTTAAGGTTATGATGTGTTTTCTGTTTTCTGCTTTACTCGGGATACGCGTGACTGTAGACGACGAGCTCTTTTAAAATTGTGTACGAACGCATTCAGAGAAACTGGACTAGATGGCTCTGGATATAAAACATGTATTTTACAGATCAAATATTTAAAAATTGATGATACGATTGATTTTTTCTTTAAACATCAGAAAAAAAGATTTATCCAAATCGGCAATAACCAAACGATAACATTATTTAAATATTATCTCTTCAGTTACCGAAGTGGATGAAATTTTACAAAATTTCCGACGAAATATTCGATTCGATTACTTCTGAACTTATATATTTCTGCCAATATAACGATTGTAGTACAAAAATGTAACGAAAGTGCATGTAGTGTAGATACCATCGAACAAATACCGCGGTCTCCATTCAAAATACCGCGGTTAAGAATGTGTGCGCGAAGTCTCCCGAACAACTCCGAGTCAATCCGAGCACGACCGAACCGGCGGCCATTTTGCAACTCTAGATACGAGGTTCGAACGTCGTGAAGTTCGGACGTAGCGTCTCGGTCGCCGCGGATTTAATTTTGGGGTACGTCTAACACATTAAATAATTGAATATTATCACGCCAAGTTGGCCTAATCGTTGCAAGTGCACGTAAATACCGGTTACACATTCGATGCAGAGCATATAAAGTACGATTTCTGCCGCAACAAACGTTCGCGACGTCATCAAACAAATTGCGTTCGCGATTCGGTTGTCCTTGTGTAGGCATTTGTTTTTGTTTACAATCGGAAAGCTGTGTAGCTGCGTGCTGTTCACTTTGATATTCATACGCGAATATTGTCACCGGTACGACAATTCGTTTTATTATTTCTCTTCCTCTGTTTGCATTTTGCTACCATAGTGTATCTACGTTTTTGTTCCAACTTCTTATTTCGAAAGTTTGTCTTGATTGCATTTGCTGTGATGTAAACCGCTGTTTTTTGAAATCCACCATCATAACTTTCGGGTAATTATTTTCGCAGAGTGACTCCGATAGTGAAATATTGAATTGAAATGCAGTCAACAACGCAGTCAGAAATCAACGCCTTGACGACGACCCGGTGCAGCTGCAAATACGTCGGAGCAAAGTAAGCTGATGCTGTTCAGGCGCTGGGCGACGGGTGAGTCACATACGATCTTGTTTATCTTTTCGATGTGCATGATCGCCAGTTCTCACGTCCCCGCGCCACACTCATTTTCTCAGAGCATGGATGCACGAATTCGTATCCGACATACGAATCGGGTAATACGATAAGATTTGGCAGCTTAAGAGGTTGCTATAGCAAACTATATTATTGTGACTATTAGGAAACAGAAAACGTTTTTGGGTATTGTTTTCGGCATTGCCTGTAGAGTTGCGTTCACTGCATTATTGGAACGAAGTTCCTTATCGCTCGTTCACCGTAGGGGCTAGGCGGAAAAAAACGACACCAAAAAACCGACACTTTTTGGCTATAGTGCTCGTTTGCTATAGTGCGCGCGATCTCCCTCTCTCTCTCTCTCTCTATTCCAGCGTGTGCGCGCGCTCTCTCTCTCTGTCTCAGCGCTTGGGGTGGGAGACGGCAGCAGCGGTCTCTAATATAGCGTAAGGAGCTTCGTTCGTACCGGCTGTCCCATGACAGCTCTCATGTTTTTTTTTACTTCAGTACTGCTTGGTCTTCGACAATGACCAAAGGCAGTGATATTTTACTCTGTCGGTGAAGAGAGATTTTGCCGGTCAATATTGTTCGAAATGAATGGATGTAACGTAAAATCGTACCTCATCTTATTCTTAACGCTGTGATTTTCATCCGTACCTTTACTCATCACCTAATACTTTGATTTCAAAATTCGATATCTGTTGACATTGAAATTAATAGGCTTTTCTGTCGTATCGACGTCGTTTATTCCTAGCATTTTGTGCAAAAATTTATAATTTACACATGTATCCTTGTTTCTTTCTTACATCTCTTTCACGAATGGTGCGTATTTTCTGCTAATTGGATGATTGATACCGTTTGATTTCGGAAATTGTATTGCGCTGGTATACGTTTGGTTTGGAACGCTTGCATGTGAAGATTAATAACAATCACGAGTGCACGTATAATCAGATACGGTTTGCAGTAGCCACTCCATGTGTCGTCGTACATACAAGCGGTCCGTGTCGTTACATGAATATGATGAAGCAATCCGCGGCGTAAATGGCGAAAGTATAGTTTGAAGCGGAGATATAAAACGTCTGAGCAAAACTACGACTGATTCAGTCAGCGCGGAATCGTTCTTAGCGAGATATTCGAAAGCAGGCGGAAGATTTCGTGCAATTTTACATCCAGTTTGGTGCGCTTTAGGTCGATTTCCATCTTCAGAGTATTGAAAAAGAATCCTTTCTTCTTGGACAGATTTGATCAGAAGTAGAATTAGAAAATTTTAGCGAGTGGAAGGTCGATCGAAAGTGACGCTGACGTTGTTCTTATAAACAATTTAGTACAACACACAGTGAGAGATTTCTTTTTTACGTGAGGGGAAACAATATCGTGATCCACGATGAAAGAGGAGTGGAATAGCTTGTGGTCGGCGGCCTTGGCTGTCCTTGGCTTACTTGGTATATTTTTGGGGACGCATCTATGGAGGAACTTTAAAGTACTTTGGTATTACAAGAGTTTTAATGTGCCGTACAGCAAGCCAGTATTCATATTTGGCAACATGCTGCCGATGGTGCTGAAGAGAAAATCCTTCGCTAAATTCATCAAGGATTTATACGACGAATTTCCGAATGCCCAGTACTCCGGTGCATTTGAATTCACAAATCCCGTCTACGTTTTGCGAGATACCGAACTGATAAAATCGGTTACCGTTAAAAACTTTGATCACTTTCCCAATCACAAACCCTTCGTGGACTCGTCGATGGATCCTCTTCTCGGTGGCAATTTGTTCTCCATGACAGGCGAACGTTGGAAGGAGATGAGGTCCATAGTTAGCCCGACGTTCACATCCAGTAAAATGCGCGTGATGTTCGAGCTGATATCAAAATGCGCGGACGACTTTACGGATTATTTAGAAAAACAGCCCCGCCCGTTTACCGTTGAAATGAAGGGTCTCTTCACGAGATATACGAACGACGTGATTGCCACGGCCGCATTTGGCATTAGCGTTAATTCTTTAGAGAATCAGGAGAACGAGTTTTACCTCATGGGCAAAGACGCCACAGACTTTAGCGGCCTGCGGGCTGTTAAGATGTTCCTGTTCTCCTGGAGTCCCGCACTGATGAGGTTATTGAGACAGACCTTCATCTCGCACAAAGTGGCAACATTTTTCCGCAATATAGTCGAGGACACGATATCCACGAGAATTAAGGATGGAATTGTCAGACCGGATCTGATTCATCTACTGATGCAGGCCAAGCATAAACAGGGAGACGAAAAACTCTCCATCGACGAAATTACAGCGCAGGCGTTCATTTTCTTCTTCGCCGGTTTCGACACCGCTTCGACACTGATGTCCTTCACCTGTCACCAGCTGGCCGTTCATTCCGATATTCAGGATAAACTGATCGCCGAGATCGACGCCGCGTTCGAAGAGGAGGGTGGCAAACTCTCTTACGACAAAGTCAGCCAACTCAAGTATCTCGATATGGTCTTGAACGAAACGTTGCGCTACTATCCGCCTGCTGTATTCACTGACCGTTTAAGCGACCTTGAATTTGAGTTGCCGCCGCCGAACGAGACTGGCAAACCGGTAATCGTCAAGCCCGGGACTCGAGTCTGGATTCCGATATACGCCCTTCACCATGACCCTCAATATTTCCCGGACCCTGAGAAGTTCGACCCGGAGAGATTCAGTCCGGAAAACAAGGGAAGCATCAATCCCTTTGCTTACATGCCATTCGGCGTCGGTCCCAGAATCTGTCCCGGAAACAGGTTCGCCCTGATGGAGACCAAGATCGTGCTTTGCTGTCTTTTAAGGAAATTCCACATTCGCGTCGGTTCCAAAACCCACGTTCCTCTAGTCCTCAACAGAAAAAGCCCAGCCATGGCGGCCGAGCATGGATTTTGGTTGGATTTGGAATCGAGGAAACCGGCAGTTTGTTGATTTTGCAGAAAATATGGATTTGTTGAATTCTGCTGTATATGACGAGAGATGTTTAATTCAGTGAAAGAGGTTTCACGGTTGAACTGCCACGAAACTTGTTTTAATTTTCTTGTTTATTGTTTTTATTTTATGGTTACAAGATGAGAACCGGTTGGTAGAATAGTTAAAAAAGAAACCTACAACCACGCTGTATATGTATGCAAAAAAAAAAATCACCTTGCGTAGTTCATTGCAATAAATACTGCGCCATAGAGTTAAAATAATTTCTTTTCTTCCATGCCTTTGATGTAAACAATAACACAGTGAGTGATTGCTTCTTGTGAGTGAAAATCCGATATTTTGTCTGTAGAAAAATGTATTTGATAAACTCATATCACGTGGACAGTAATGATAAGATTTTAATTCAGAGTCATTGTACTGAAGCCAGAGTTCGAAGATAGCAGTTGGATGTATAATAAACTTTTTTAAGTAGCATAATATTCGGCTCAGTTTAACTTCTATAATCATGTAAAGATTTTCTTCACAATTTGGTAAAATTCAGATTTTCAAGTTTTGCTAAATTATTTTGATCGATGACCTCGCGTTCGGTATGTAGTTAATATCCTACCCGGTAGCTTCAGCGTCTTTTAGAGAAGTCAAAAGACAAACACTTCACCATTCCAAGGTCTCTGTCCGTGTGCTGTCATCAGAGTATAATAATGTGAGCAGCTCGAATTATTATTAGCTTTGACGCGTATTTTGAATTTCAGATAATTACCCTGTACGAGAGTCTGCGTTAATCGCATACTTGGGTGAATTTGTAAAAAATATATAAGTACATGCATAATGCATATTTGATCACCGGAATACCGTAATATCATTTAATTTATTGGTTATCATCCAGTGTTCGCAGTTTCTTGTTATTCTGATTCTGAGTATAAATCTGCAGTCCGATACTCGAGACTAGATGTACACTTGACCATTGCATGATGTTACGCAACTGGATAGTTTCACTTGATCCGCATACAGAATGTGTCTCAGTTGTCAAGCGTTAAGTGGCTAGCCAATTAATCGAGTCTGTGTTTCGTCCGTGTAAACATACATACCTATGTCTCTTACATATTGAAGACTGAAAAACGGATCGTGATATTCGGTCATATTATAAAAGTCATGTCATGATAGTCTTTGCTGTATCACCCTATAATTTGCGACAACGTGTGAAATCGTTCACTAATCAACTGGAAAAAAGATGATTGAAATTGAAAGCAAACTTCACACGTACCAACGAATGGTGGTTAATTGACGGTCTTGATCATTGGTAAATTCACTATAATTGTAACAAACAGCCTAACGTGTTCTGCGGGGCGGGTGGGGGGGGGGATCAGATTATTTTGGCCTAAGGAAATGAGGAAACTATCATCGAACGGATAATGAGACGCAAAGAGGTTGTGACCGACGATGAAACGGAGAGCGGGGAAAGTGTCGAGGAAGAGGTTACCGGGAGCGATGAATCTATACCGGCGAACTCCAAAAAGGATCAACTCTTCGGCATACCCAATTTCGAATTCTCTTACAAACGACTACCCAAGAAATGCATCAAATTCTCGTTCCTCTGCGTAAACGGTGCAACGTTCGTAAGCAGCAGAATATTGCTTGTCCCGATATGCACACTGTTTCAGACATTTACCCATTGCTCATGGTGGAGATTTCGAAAGTACTTAAATCTTGGATCATATCACAGTTTTCAGGTATAACAGCCTTCATTATATCGATATGGATGCTGGCTGACACAAAATTAATGTCCAGACTTGTCGGTCAGCGACTTTTTGTAACGATACTACTTTTCGTCGGTCTGTTGACGGCCGGTATTTCTTTCCTGGGTATTCTGTCGATAGTAAAGAAAAGGAGAAGATTTTTGACCATCGTGAGTCTTATGATTATCTATAGATTGTCTGGAGTTTGCGATTATTTCCGTTGCACAATTTGCTAATGAATCATATGTAATTACAGTACATATCGTGTCAAGTGATATCTTTGTGCGTTATCTTCGTTTGCGCGGTGATGAGCTTTTCATTCTTTGATAAAATCATGAGAAAGCTACGCGAAGATATGGTTAACACGATAGTCAACTACCATTCTTTAGATTGGGTTACCGAAGCCTGGGACAACACTCACAGATACGTAAGGGATTCGTGCAACAAAAAGTCCATTGATGCGTTGCTCGGAAATACGAAAAATTCAACAAAATTCTTGCAAAATTCCATCAGGGAATATGTATTCCTCTTTTTCTATGTCTGTTTCACGTTGAGAAAAATTCTGGATTTTCCGTCGGAAAGATCAGGAAAGAGTTGATGAATTTTTTTGTTTCTTTTTTTTAATCTTCCAGCCAAGTGCTAATATTGGACTAAAATAGACAATAGCACGATTTTAATGACTCCCAATTCTGTGTTGAACCACTAACAGCTGCTATGCTGCGGAATCAGATCGTATCGAGACTGGGCTCGCTATAACATGAAAATTCCTCAGAGCTGTTGCTCCTCCTCCATTGACAAGGTAGAATAATTTCGAATTTACACGCGAAAAATTATCGTCGAACTGCAATTAATGCGGTAAAAATATTCCAGTGCCTTATCATGACCGAAGATTTGGCTTACAAGTCCGGCTGTTTGAAACGCACACTTATTCTACTCAAATCGAATGTCCATACGGTCGCTGTGTCCGCGCTGTTCATCTCGATCGCACTGGCAAGTATACAATGTAAAAAATTTGCAAAGTAGAGAAAAAGAACTTACCGTCGAAATGTTGGTTCGCTAATTCAGTCACGCGTCAAACTTTTTCACCAGTCATTTGGTTATTATTGGTATTTGCAACAGGCAGCGGGTGTCTTTCTGGCCGTTGGTGTGTGCAAAAGATTCAAGCTAAACAGATCGCCGGCTGTCTGACGTTCTTTGTAAGCTGTAATTATATTTGCAGAGGTGCGATTGACTTGTATGTTAAAATCAGAAGTGAAAATGCAAATAATGTAAAACGTTATGTATTTATTATCATATATAGATCATATATTTTCTGAAAACACTTAATATATCATACTTATAATAATATATCGTAAGTATATCATTGGACATGCTGGTTGGGTCGTGACACTGCGTCTGCCTATCGGCAGTGGCTAGTGCGTATATGTATATACACATCGGTATGTATGCATACAAGGTTCGAAATGGAACGTAAAATCTTTCAACGTATATTATAATAATAATAATATACTCGTGCGTGATGCCTAAAACTTATATACGAATATATGAGAAAGATATATTACGAATTACTATTTCTCTCTCTATCTCTCTCTCTCTCTCTCTCAATTTTGACTTTGACGTAACTATTTTTTCTTCTCTTCTCTTTGTTATTTTATTAATTTTTTTTTTACTACCGAACTGCAGACGGGCTAAATTATGCTGCTGAATTGCCATCGATCTTCGGAAAGTGCCTGTGTTATAATTATGCAATGGGTGAATGAAAATTGTGTGTATAAATAATGAATTCGGTCGCGTAAAACGTATTCGATTTTCGCGTAGCTGCTTCTCTACATGGTATATATATATATATCAATTACGTGTATTCTGTACATACACAACGTGAATTAGTACAGGTATATGTATATATATATATATATATATATATTGACATATCGGTAAATTTAATTATTTACGTATAATCATTTATTTTTATAGTATAAACTCATACGGATTTAATGTATTATAGGTATATGTATAGTGTAATTGTGAAGGACACAGGGCTGGGCGCAGATCAGGCAGATACCATTCAGTTACAGATATATTATATCATAGCAAACATCGTGACTATTTACAATAAATACAGTTTCGTTAGATTATATATATAAATAAAATATAATATCATATTATATTATATTATATTATATTATATTATTAGGTATATATTTATTATTTTTTTCTTTTTTGTTTTTTTTTTTTTTTCTTTTTCCATTAGGTTTACAGCAACACTCGACAGTAAACAATTAGATCAGCGGCAAAATAGCGTTAATCTACCTAGGTAGTGGTCGTAGCTATAGCGTAGCCGAGCTGTGCGCTCCGATTCAGCTCCCTTAACATTATATTCTTTTAATTAAATCAATAATTTATTTATTAGTTTATTAATCAAGTATACGTGGATCAGGGTCTAGCTACAGTAGGCCACCCTATTCTGTTCGCATTCTACGTTGTTAGGGAATAATTGGAATTTTCTTCTTCGTAAGTTTTGCCTTTTATCTTTCGTAATTTTATTTTACTTCGTTTTCTCATTAAATGCTCTAGTTCAATTTTAGCAATTAAAATTCTTCTCCATTTATTTAATTTTCCTCATAATTTTATACACATATATATATATGTATATATACATATGTGTGACAAGAAACAAGGAATTGTCACGAAACAAGACGAACTTCATGGAAGTTAAAAAATGATCAAATTTAATTAATTAATTAATTAATTTATTATTGGAAGCGGGCGTATTTTATAACCCATCCATCTACTATTATATAGGGCGACGACGATACCATCACTGCGTCGCTGTGTTTATATAATTTGACACTTGATATTATTTGAAAAATACTTTATGCTTTGAACGCTTTTTACTTTTGTTTTTCTTTCCCATTCTTTACTTTTATTTCAAATCTTTTTCTTTTTGCCTGTTTTGTTTTATTTTTCGTTTAATATTATTTTCAAAATGCATTACAAAGCATATTATTATTATTATTATTATTCTTATTCCGAGTCTTATTCTTATTATTCTTACGCTTATTATCATCAATATTATTATTATTGTTGTTATTAATATTATAAATATTAATTATTGTTATTATTATTATTATTGTTGTTGTTGTTGTTGTTGTTGTTGTTGTTATATCTAGTACTGTGTAATTTTATACATTCAATGGTAATTCATTTCTATTCCAGTTACCTATTCAGACATTGTACAATAGGTTGTGGTTTCCTTCTACGCAATCTTAGTAGGTATAATGCGTTACGCAAGGAAATAGTAGGTCGTCTTGTTATACTATTGCGTTATTATGCACGTACGCGCGTACGTCATGCCGAATGTACGGTGGGAATTCTTTTCCCTCTCGAATACGAGGAAACAAATCATACCGACGAATGTACTGTAATAAGTATATTGTGGATGCTAATCACGCAGTTGTGTCAATTCAAATCGCGGGTACATACAGATACGCGTACATGTAACGAATGACGGGCTTTTCGAAACAAGGATTATATTGTTGTATACACGCGGATACATTTATTTAGCGGTATAGGTTGCATATTTATTAATTGGCGATGGTTATGAAAATGAATAGTGCGCGGGAGACGAACAAAAGTTGATTAAAAAAATACCCGACGTGGGTATTTCGTTTATAGCCAGCCAGCACAAATATATATATATGTATGTATATATATACACGTATAGGTATAATACATGTATATGTATATAGGTTTAACGAAGATGCGTGTACCTATTACAAGTATAACGAATCGCGTTTTATCGTTATTAGACGTTGTAAGTTTCTTTCGCGTGAAGGTGGTTATTTTTATTTTTACTTCTTCGTCTTCGAATTTTATCAATTTATTTCTTCATTATTATTCAGGTATATGTTATGTATAATGTGTATTATATGTTAAGTATGTCTATGAAAATTTTTCGCAATTCGACAAATCTTCAAATTTTTCAAACTATACAGCACTAGGGTACAACACATCCATTGTTAAAAATATGTCAGCTTCGTTTAATATCCTTTCTTCCTCTCTCTCTCTCGCTCACTCTCTCCTTCTCGCAGACAATCATTCACTCTATATAAGCATTGCACCGGTTCTCCGCCCAAGAAAGCACCACTATAGTACACCACCGTCTTCAATAGTAATTCACTTCGTATAGTTACATATATATTATCATTTAATCCTATGGGTTTTTCAGTTTCTTTTCTTTATTTTTTCATCAATTTGTTTTATTAGGGTTAGATTAATGATAATGCAACGTCCATTCAGAGATTACCTCTATATTATAATAGTATTACGGTATATCGGATATTGCTGACGTAACAAATGTCATTATTATCATCATCATCATCTTGATTTGACTTATTCGTCGCTTGAGGGGCCATTCACTGTTGAGAGTTAAAACACACAAGATTTAGTCATCATTTTCTCTCGGTTTGACGATTTTATAAACTTATTTCTTTTTAGTTTTTCCTTTCACTCTTATCTTCAATTATTGTGTTTCTTGCTCTTCGGTTTTGTGGTTGCTTTCAATTATTTTTACCCATATTACGTCGTATAATAATAATACTATACCGTATATACGGTAAAAGTATTTATTCTGGTATAACGTATATTATATATTATATGTGCAGACACCTGTACATTTACCAATTATACCATAGTAAAATATTGTATATATGCAATATGTATACGTATTTATATTTATATGTATATGTATAATATGCATATGCAGTACGCCGCGTCATTTTATAGGTATAGCTTATTTCTATTACTATTACTACTGTTATTATTATTATTATTATTACAAACGTTGTCTCGTATCGTTAATTACTTTTTTTTTTTCCTCTTACGATTCCCCTCTGCTCTTTTTCGTCTTCTTCTTTTTTTTTTTATAGCTTATAATACGCCGATGTAAAGCTATGTATTGACTAGGTTCTCTCACTCATCCCAAACTCAACAGTAAATGGCCGCATGAAACATTTGACTTATTCATCTAATTACCTTGTATGAATGCATCTCGACCTGTTTGTCAAATCTCTTCTTAACCCCGTCAACCCCACTTTCCCTCATTATCTTTATTCGGTCGCTTTCATTATTTTTCTCGACCTTATCATTATTATTATTATTATTGTTTTTGCTGTTGCTGTTGTTGTTATTATTATTACTATATATCTATATGATACATCTTATCATTTTATAATTTTCATAAAACGGTGCGTTAACGGGTTTGACAAATAGTATCTGTCTTGTTATCCATTTTACATGAATTATTTTTTTTCACGCTGTCGTCCGTTTGAATTTCTCGTAACATTTATACAATCATCGATAT
This sequence comes from Neodiprion virginianus, assembly GCF_021901495.1. Taxonomy (NCBI): domain Eukaryota; kingdom Metazoa; phylum Arthropoda; class Insecta; order Hymenoptera; family Diprionidae; genus Neodiprion; species Neodiprion virginianus. The sequence goes on from NC_060882.1 coordinate 3,573,395, forward strand.
ACTTATGGTGTTTGTGAAATATGTCACCTGAAATATCGTCACGTTATTAGTCTTTTCAATCTTCAACAAAAATCTTCCCCTTCAACGTCTCATCGCGCTGCGAACCGAGATCGTGTACCTATGCGTTGTTATAAAATTTTTTTTTTTTTCTTCCGTGACTTGGCTTTTCTCTGTTGCTTTTCTTCCTTCGTTTCACATTAAATCCATCGGCACCATTGACATCGACGACGACACGGCAAGCTTATTGGCAACAATAAATGAGACAGTCATTCCTTGCGGTATAGTTACATCGACGTGTCGTTTTTTTTTTTTTTTCGTTTTTCATTTTCTTTTCAAGTGCTTTTAGGTTTGGTTTTAGTTTCGCATATTATAGACCACGGAATTCTTAAAAGTCTTACCACTATACACCCTATATATTTATACATAAGTATATTATAATGTTAGTGTTTTGGCATCTTTGAAATACACAAATAGACTTTGGTATAAAATTTTTTTGAAAACTTTTTTCTCATCTTTTTATTTTTTTATTTTTTTTTTTATTTTTTTCGTTATTACATTCATCTTTTCGATAGTGTTCTGTGTGCATGTAGAGCGCAGCTGAGCGTACAGCGGCTTGTTTTTTTTTTATATTTTAATTTTTTTTTCTTATCGTTCCTTTATCAATTTAACTTTTTTCAACAGTTCATCGCTCTTTCTTCAGACAGTCCGTTGCATACATAGGTTTAGTTGGGGGAATTTTTAGTTTACTTAATTTCTTTTTAATTTTTTTTTTTTTTTCTTTACAATTTTCAATTTTATTTAAAAAATCTTTTTTTTCTCTCCCACCTGTTTTAAATATAGGAATTACATTCCGAATCAACAAAAATGATCGAGCCACCAAAGTTTGCACGCCGGTGTCCCTCTCCTCCTGCGCCTCTTCTTACTCGACGGATCCACCGCCTTTTTGACGAACTTAATGTTGTAAGGGTCCTCGGCTAGCTCGGGATATATTTGCGCGTCATGGATGTATTCACCTTCGTAATTCGATGCGTAGCCAACTTTCAAAATCTCTTCTTGTTCCGTTGCCATCCATTCGACGGTCGTCGGTGTGTTGCTTCTGAGAGCTTCCCTCTCGCGGTGCCACGCCTTCCGTCGGGCTGTGGTCTTCGCGTGATGAAGAAGCCGTTGTTTTTCCTTTTCCGCAGTCGTTCCGTATCTCAAGTTGACAACAGCGCTCGCGCCGTGTATTTTCACGTCGATTAACGAACTGCTTCCGCTTCCGTTCTCGTTCTCGTGAAAGGTCGTATTCACCTGACCCCCGAGACGTTTCAGCTGGCCCCGGTCTTCGCTAGCTCTCCACACCTCCTCCTTGACGAAGTACAAAGCGTCCTGCTGTGTGCTGTGAACGACGAAGGTGAACGGCAGGAAGTAGGACCTGTTGAATACCGAAGTGAACACGTCCTTGTATATCGCGTTCGCCGCTGGTACCGAGGATACCACTGCTTGTCCGTCCGACGTTCGCGACACTAGGATACCCTTTCCAAATGGCGGATCCGACGCCGCACCCAAACGATTTGGTGCCAATTCGATGGCGTCCTTCTTCAGGGCTGATCTAGGCGGCGCTGACAAACTCGCAGCGTCTCCAGAGTTCCGCTGGTATATGTGCGCAAGGAAACCGGATTTCACTCCCAAATTTCTTGCTCTTTCTTTGCTGCCGAATATAGAACTGCTCGGGCCGAATGTCGAACCGACCGGACCCCCGATAAGCTCATCCGGGAAGAGCTGAGGCGCCAGACTCTTCAGATCGTATCCCAGGTGAGACAGCCAGGTCAAGTGCTCTGGAAAAATTGTCAAATTCACGATGAAGTATGAACGGGTTGTGATTGAGCATTGCAATGTCACATCACGTTTTTTAATTAAAAATTAGCCATGTTTCTTACCCGTGGGTTGATTTTGCTGACTCGTGTGCCTCACGTTGATCGGATCGTTGCCGTTGAATCGGTAAAGGTTGAGGTGCGTAGGTGTGGCTACTCTGTCCAGTACGTTTTCCCACAAGGGTGACATCCACTTTCCGATCAACGGATCGTAAACCTTTCCATTCGGCATGTGGACTAGAGCGGTGACCTGTTCGAAAATCCCCCGAAAACGGTGTGTTAACAGATATTCAAATGGAATGGTAATATTTCTATCGAAACTACAATCGAACATCGTTACCTGGTCCAACAATCCTCCGCAGAAATCTACCGGCAGATAAAGATACGGGTTCGAATCGTAGACTATGTGTCCGTACGGCGATCTCATTATCTCTCTAATTCCTTCGCCGTATTGGTTGAATATCATTATAGGTGTGCCGCATTGATCTGTCGCGATGTAATACTTGTGACGATAAACTTGGGCGTATATCAGGTGCCCCCTGTCGTCGTAGACGAGCGACATAAGCTTCGCGTCACGGGGGCTGTATATTTGGCTGACCTCGTGAGGCCTTTGTTGATTGTTGTAAAAGAACTGTGTCACGTTTCCGTAATTGTCTTTTCTCGTTGCAAGGCGATCGAGGTGGTCGTAGTAGTAACGCACGTCGAAACGACCCCTTTTCATGGCTCGAACCAGAAGCCCCTTTGCGTTGTAGTTGAAGCGTTCTTCCCTCGCGTTTTGAACGACCAAACCCCTGTTGTCGTACTTGTAGAGACCTTCGCCGAATTTCACTATCCTATCCATCGCGTTGTACTCCATGGGGATCGTATTTCCACGGTAAGTTAGAGAGAGCATGTTTCCGTTGTCGTCGTACTTGAAACCCCAGGGTTCCTGGGCCTCGACACCCGTCAATTGACCGTCGTAGTCCCACGTGTAGTTTTTCACGTTTGTGAACATATTCACAGCCACGTTGCGAGTGTAAGTTCTCGTCTGATTTATACGCCCTCTTGAATCGTGGTTAAATTCCATCCTAAACACTTCCATGTTGTGGATGGTTACGGTTACTTGGGTCTCTAAAAACCTACCGTCGGTACTGCGAGAAAATAACGCCGTACCATCGGACACGGTGGTCTCGTTCATTTTTGGTTTACCGATTTTAAACTGTCCGATCTGCTCGAGGGTTCCTGTTTTCGGGTTGTAAGCCATCAGATGCTGCGGCAGAGTGTGACCTCCGATTCTTCCCTGGACTGCTGTCAGTCGGAAATTGTCGTCGTATTCGAACGTGAATTTTGCGTTACTTAGCCCTGTCTTTGCCCCGAAATCGATCCTTTCCTCGATCAGAAGACCGGCGTTGTATTGGTAGTCCCATTTGTACTCGACATCTTTTTCCGAGTGTATCACTTCCGAGGGTAAACCGTTCTCTGTGTATATTATCTCGCTCTTACCGTCTCCGTGAATAATTTCGGCTATCTGACCGGAAGTGTGATATCTGTAGACAATGCGAGCACCGTCCCCGGGGAAAACAGTCTGCAGGAGGTTTCCGTCGTGGCTGTAATGTTGTAAATAAGCCCTTGAACTTCCGGGAGGAGTGTAGGTTACCCTCAAAAATCCTAGGGAAGCTTGACAGGAGAACGAGTGTTTGGTACCGGATGGCAGAGTAACGTGACGTAGCCCACCGTCGTCGTCGTACTGAAGTGTGAACCGTCGTGAACTGGCCAACGTTATTTTCGACAACATATTGTAATCGTTGTACGTGTACCTCTTGGTGCCGTCCTGGCTGTTCGTTACCTCCGCCAAATGTCCGTGGCGGTCGTAGCTGTATGTCTCATCGGACGCGCCCCATTTCCAACTTTCAATACGGTTAAAATTGTCGTAGGATATAGTGAGATTATAGCCGTGGTGATAGGGCTGCCAATTGAGTGGCAAACCGGCCGGGTCAAAGGTTACGGTCAATAGCGGGGTGCGGTTTTTGTCGTAGAACGTTTCACGGCTGAACGCCTGCTCGAATTCAACCCCTATTACCCGGGTGTCGTTCACCCAAATTTCTCTATTCAACGTCTGCTGGAGGTGACTCACGTCACCGACAAGATTGTACGCTGTCGTCATAGTGTTGGTCAATTCTCCAAGGTTCATTACCTGGTAGCTCCACATTGGAAGCATTTCCGCTTCCACTGGCAATGCGGCTTCTAGTAGTGGATGTTTGGCTTTAGCCGCGCTCAACACTGATCCACCTCCTGGTAGAGAAAGCGTTAGACTGCTGTTTGTGAAGGCTGTCGCCACTTCCACTTCGGTTCCTGGAATTAACATGATTATATCGTTTATCCTTTACGTTAAATCTATTCAACAAGTAAACCAGATTACAAACCATCGGTGATTCGAAGGGTCTTGAATTTATCGTTCTTCATGATCATTTCGAGATACCGTTGCTTGTCTCCTTTTCGAAGCGCCTGAAGAGGCGAGGACACCTTCACGGACAAACCCTCGTTCTTCGATAGGCCAGAGCTGAGTTTTAGTTTTTCACCGGTCGGTAAGATTACGTCGGTCACACGACCGAGGTTGTCGTAAGAGTACATGTAGGTCTCGCTTCCCTGCAAGAAGAACGAAAGGAATTTATTTCAGGTTTTAGGAAAGTGTAGTTGAAGCTTTTCCGTGCAACGCTAATCGACACTTACTCCAGACCGACTGGTGAGCAGACCAGTTGAGCTGTCGTAGTCAAGCGCGATTTCGGATCTACCACGTTCCGATAATTTTACGAGGAATCCGACCCCGGAAATTTTCAGTTCAGACTTGTGATCCTGAGTATTTTCAATGGAACTGACAACGTTGCTGTAATCCCTCAAAAACTGTATTTTATTGCCAGCACTGTCGGTGACGGTAGATAATTTTCCGAAGCTCGTATTTTTGCTGTACAGAAACGAGTATCTCGTCTTTCCCGAGGTCAAATCTTTGGTGGCGACGTGCTGACCGTAACGGTTGAACACGTAAACTTCATTCGACGGTGGAAATGGTATGTGAAATTCTCCGCTCTCGTCGTGGTTTGGAAGATAAGGCTGCAGTGCGAGGATGTGCAGGCTCCCCTGATCGGCGACGTGCAAAACACCGTCTGGAGATACCGCCAAAGCGGATATTGCTAGGAACTTTGCATTCGACGACAATAGTGTTTCGGTGCTGCTCGTGTCGTCGGTACAAGTGCAGGCGTCCATTACCTTGGTGCTGGGGGTGGTGTTGTTGCACTCGCACTGCCCTCGTAGTCTCTCTTGTTGCTGACCAGCAAAGTGGTACATCTTCCCCGAGGAGTCGACCATCCTTATCGAATTCACTCTGTGCGAGTCGCTGTCGGCAATGTACAACTCTCCGGTCGGACTGAAGGCGACGGCCAAAACTGACCCGAGCACTTCGTCCGGTTTTTTGCCGTTAACGGGCGTCGACGAGTTGATATTCGCGTTACTCGTGCAGTGTAGGGGTGTTCCTGCTACCACGCGAACTTTCAAATCACTCGTCAGTTTTAGCACCAATCGGTCGTCGATAAAATGTAACGATCCGTCGAGGGGACTCAGAGTTAATCCCGTTGGCCACTGAAGTTGTGCTTGATGCGCTGGAATGGCCCCCATGCACGGCGCGGGTGACCAGTGGTTATGGTGACCGTGGTGGCCAACAAGCGTGTGAATTATGCCGCGCGGATCGACGGCTCGAATGTTTGTGCCATCGGCAATGTACATGGTTTTGTCAGCGGCAATGGCGATACCTGAAAATCATTGTTGACGCGTTGAAAATTTGGACTTTCGGATAAAGATGCTTCGAATGGGCAATCAAACGTCGAGTAAAACTTACCCTTGGGATGTGCAAGCTTCGCGTGAATGGCCGGACCCTCGTCACCGCAGTGCCCCTCGTCGCCCGGAATGCATCTTTCGCCACTTCCGACCACTATATCCATGTTTATGCTAGGGTCATCAACTTTCTCCAGAGACAGAGCCCTCAGTATTTGGTGCTTCTCCGGGTCACTGATGTAGAGGTGACCGTCGGCCGGTGAAACGGAGAGATAATACTGGTACGCCACTTGGGTTGCACTGAAAAATATATTCGTTTCATCCCATTAGTCATCGAACAACGGTGTGGCAATCGATTCGACTATGCGCGACGACCAACCTTAGAATCAACACCGTGTTCACATTTCCGTCCGGAGTGATTCTTCGGACAAGATTGAAGTCCCCAACGTATATGCTTCCGTCCGGTCCGCTTGTCAGTGCCACGGGGGTCAGGAGTCGCGCATCTTTGGCCGGACCATTGCAGTTGGTGCAAACTAAGCTTCGTTGCAATCCAGTGCCCATAACAACCTTCACCGTACGCGGGTATTGTTTGAAGTGTAGGGTTGACCCGTCTCCCTTCTGCAGTATCCCTTCGTGGAAGTTGTAATGATGATGAATGTCCAGACCCCATCCGCCAACGTCGGATATGTCAACGTCAAATCCGTGCAAAGTTGCTGTTTGCGTTTCCCAAACTACCGATTGACAGCTCGAGTGTTGGTAACCGATAGAAATTCTAGCTTGGGCTACGCCGTACACTTTTTGTTTGTAAACGTTTCGCTTATTCCAAGCAAACGTGTGCTCGAGGTTCGGATCTGCTTCGTACGTTTTAGCGTGCAGCGAACCTTCGATTTCAACGTGTACGTGGACGTGCGTCAGAGATTTCGGAATGAACGGTCCTGTTAGCTGCATTCTCACCGTTGACATGTACCCGGCCGCCTGACTGCTTTGATACATCAGATGGAGATTTGAACCCGGAATGGCTATGCTCTCTTGGACAATCTATACGGAATTAGAAAAGGTGTTCAGGTTTTTTTTTCTCTACTCGATGCATTGAAAATAATTACATGGCGTAATATCGTTATGGCATGAAGAAATTACCGCAGACGAGAGATAAGCGTCTCTTACCTGAGTTTCCGCGAATACCAAACTTTTTCCGGGCAAACCGCCAACTTTTTCCGGCATCCACGTGCCGACGATGATCGGTCGTAAGATCTCATGATCGTGTTCCAGGCAGGGTCCACGTTCGCCAAATAGGCCCATCGAGATCCCTGGGAAGCCTATTATATTTTATGCGGTAAATAAAACGAAACTTAAACATTCAACACTGACGGACGGACGGAACAAAGACAACACAAGTTGACCATGTCGGTGTTATACAGTAACCGAGGAACAAAAATCTTCTTTGGTCAATGTCGTTGAGGTGACGAAGAGAAGAAAAATTGGCTAATAACACGTCGAAGGCATAAATAATTTTTTTTCTTTTCTATTTTGAAAAAACACACGAAGACCAATTTTATCCTTACCAACAGCAGGACTGGGGGGTTGATTCGGTCTGTAGGATTCGCTTTCTTCGCTGAGCGTCATAGCTACCGGAGGTAGAACAACGATTTGATTCCACGGGGCGAACACCGTGCGAGTCAAAGGCTTGAAAGGACTTCGTTGAAACTGCAGTGTCACGGCACCTCCGCCGTTCACGAGGACGTCAAACCTGATCGAAAGGTATAAAGGGTATCGTTTCTGAACGGTGAATAGACGATTGCCAAATCATGCATACACCGCGTTTGTGATCCGGTCCTAATTCGCCTGATTCGCGGATATTGAATATCTATTTAATTGAACCGTAAATCGATATTGGCTTTCGCACGGTATAAAGGCAGAGCTCGAGAGAGAGGCGCTATGTGTATAACCGTAGCCTGTAACCATAAGGCTAACCTTTGTCAAGCCCAGACTACCTGACACGTGCATATAACATGAATATTTAGACGTGATTTGGTTGGCGCACGGGGAGACAAGTCACTGCTACGGAGTTACGCGGAGTAATTAACAGGCTTTCGACATCATTAGCTCGAGCTTTGATGTGGCTTGAGATCCGTCCTTCTCGTCCTTCTCCGACATTCAAGGATTATCCTTGCCATACCGCTCTGCGACACAGACGCAGCCCTGGCGTTAGTCCCTCTTCCCACCCCCACCCCCTTCCCCTCCTCCTCCTCCTCCTACTTCTCCTCCCTCTCGCCCCGACATCCTTCATTACAATGCAGCTCTGATCCTATTACCGTGTGTGCACAGCTTAAGAGCTTGGACTGATTCTAGTATACACATGATATTATATATGTTGGTACGCGGAAATTTCGTTGGTGGGTGGGTGGATTTAGCCGAGGTTTGATAAGAAGCCGCGGGTATTAGACAAAGACTTATTGTACAAATGATCTTCGAGGTGGATTAGACAGTTTGAAAAAATACGAATACTCGTCAGGAGGTGCCGATTTGTACAGGTTTACTACGCGATTCCGTATAACTAGACTTGAAATTTATGTTCATTTACTACTCACCATCCGCCGGCTCTTGTCAGGGTGAATCCAAAGCGCGAATCCCTGTCGACCGAGACTCGGATCCCTACTATTCCGAGCCCCTGTTCCGTTACTACTTGACCTCGCATCACGGCGACCCGGCTGTTACAAATAAAACGTACAGCGATGGCCATGGAATTAAACGTTAAACGAACCCGTTAACAATGCGAAAGCTGATTCCTTGTCGAATGTAATCCGTGATATTTGATTCTCGATTTAAGATCGCGGGGCGATACCGCATTGGTATGATCATATTTCTGTCAATGAATAATCGGTGCTGAAATTAATCTGACACAAGAGACGAAACTTCACAGTGGATACGAAGGTTCAAAAACCGCCTGTGAAATCCTGACGCGATTCCGCGTTGCGTTTACACCCGTCAATGGTGTATTATTGTACATACGTGGGTTGCTAGTGCAGAGCGGTGAGTAAATTTGTTTCCATTTTTGAGACGGAATACACACGCGAAATCAGCTTCCGTTTGTTAATGGCTCAATGCACATTGAATATTCTCAATTCGCTGCCAATACGATTGGGTAACCTAATTTCAAACGGTGGATTGAATTCCCGATGCAACGCTGCGGGCGTTCCCCATCCATCCCCGCCCCTTCCTTCGCTGACATGGGTCGGAATTGAAAAACAATTCAAGAATTGATTTTGTAAGTGTCGGAACAATTGGCATGTGTATAATATCGTTAGCAAGCGAAATCTCGCTTATATATACATCTCCGTATGCATATATCATGTATGTATTGGCAACGAGTGAGAATATTCAAATTCATTAGTTAAATAACAATTCTTTCGAGCCAGGGTTTTATCAACTATACATATACATATAATATATTTATATATATGTATATGTATATCGAACGCATGCAGATGTCATGTAATGTGTTGACGTAAGTGTATGAGTATATATATGTGTATGTATATTCTATATATTTCATATATATATATATATATATATATACACATATGTAATAAATTCAGGATTGGAATTCTGCAGTATAAATTGGAATGTTAAGCTGAATTTGAATTTGAAGCAATCATGTGAGTGAGTGAGTGAGTGTAGGTGGTGTTGGTGCGATGATTGTTCTGTGTTTTTGCATCTGTGTCCTGTGAGCTGAATATAATGAAATTATAGAAAATGGTGTCGTGGGTTGTACATATGTATATACGTAGTTTGTCGTGAGTATATATGTGTGCAACATACATATCCATACGCAAGAATGGTTTTTGCAGCTTATGCAGGTTATCGTTGTCGGGTATGTAGAGAATACACGATACACATCCACCCCCCAACCCACCCCCATGAACGTATTAGGCATATATGCATATGAATATGTACACGCGTTGGGTATAATAATACAGTATAGAGTATCTTAAAAGCCCCTAAGGGACTGTATATATAGGAGGATATATGGTGTTTTCTTGGAGGATCACACTCCCCCAACGTCAAAAGATCGTTTCGTTAATATATTCCGCGTTAGCGAAAAATTCAACGTTGGATCCGTAGTTTGTATGTAATAATACGGAAAGTCGACGTTGCTCTGAAAAATTTTTATGTATTTAGAAATTGTATGAATGTTTACGATAAATTGCATATAATTTTATCCGCACTCGGTAAGCTCCGTATTTGTTATTACTACAGAATTATAATATTTGATATATCAATCGATGTATATATATATATATATGTATATATATATATGTACGTATACATGTGTATACATGTGTTGGCGATAACTCGGTGATCAAAAGGCGGAGGGGTGCCCGATCCTCCAAGTACGAGCACAGCAAGGTGGCAGGCACTGTCGTCACTACTATATAATATAAAATCAAATCATAATAATAATAGTAACATAATCCTCAAAACACATTGAGATCTTAAAAACAGACACCAACCTATAAATAACGGAAATTCTTTCATACGATCGAAAGAAAGAGTAGAGAGAGAAAGAAAAAAAAAGTTAAAATAAATATGGATCCGAGAAAAAAAAACAATATTCGATAAAAAATTTCGTACACAATTTAGGAAATCTCTCGGTCTATCGCGTTTCTTTGTCGACACACTAGTGGGGGAAAAAAGATTTGAAACAACAAGAAAAAAAAAGAGGACAAAAAGGGTTCTCGCGACAACGACGTTAATGGATGAACTGTTTTTAATTGATTTGATCGCTGATTTAGGATTTCGTTCCAAATGCCATAGGAAAATATATGCAAGACGGATCCGAGTATAGTTATTTAAATATTGACTGGTATTCGAAAAATTAATTTAAATATGGGTAAAAAAAAAATTAATAAATAAAAGTAACAAATAAACGGCGACGAAAAGAATTGCATACAGATTGATATTTATCGGTAGGTGTTTATTCTTGTCTCTATAATTGAGATACAAAAAAAAAAGTTCTTATCTTCACTTCTCTTTTTCTTTGTTTAGTTCGTATTCTTTTTTTTTCTTTTCTGTTTTTTTTTTTTTTTTCTGGTTGTTTTATTACTGTTGGGTATAGATGGCATAGATAGGGTACGGGGGCGTTGTGCGGGGTGGCTTAGGGCGAATTTTTTTGGATCAAGGAAAAGACAGACACAGGGTTGCGGTTAATAGGTTGACGGGGTACGGTTAGTAATGGCACATAGCAGACAGTGATACAGACGCAGACAAAGGAGACGGGGCCTTGATGGGGTCTTGGGTGTTATTTTTCCATTTTTTCTTTTTCGTCATTATCATCATCATCATCATCATCATCATTATCATTATCATCATATTCTTCTTTCTTTCCTTTTTCCTTTTTTCTTGCTTGTTCGTTCGTTTCGGTTTTTTTTTTTTTTTTTTTTTTTCTTTCGTTACGTTATTATTTTGCTTCGAAGCAAAAGCACGTTAACGTTATAAATTTTCTTTTCTTTCTGCAGATTTAAACTAAAACTAAGTGAAAAGAAAGTATCTTTTGAAATAAAAAAAAATAAAAAAAAAAACGAGAAAAAAAGAATGATAACAACAACAACGACAACAAGAAGTAACTATGCTGCGTGATATATATGCATATATCGTGTTATTATTATTTTTCTTTTATCGTAAAAAAAAAAATAAATAAAAAATAATGAAAAAATATAATTTATATACATATAAACTGTATATCTTTGGTTTAATATACGCAATGTAAAGTCAGCGGTGTATATAACTATACATAGGACGTTCACTATAGACAATTTGACAGGATGTACAAGTGCAAGCGTGGCAACACAAACAACACAAGACCAGGGTTTTAATGGTATAATGTAACATACTTATGTATATCTATTATCTAATGGACAAGAAGACAAGACAAAAAACAAAAACAGCCTGACAACAATATCACAGACATCACAAAGACAACTTTTACTTTTTCTTTTCTTTTCATCGTTTTGTTTGGAATGTGAGGTTTTTCCTCTTTTTTCTTTTTTTTTTTTTTTTTAATTATATATCTACATGTGAATAATTTACGCTTCTTCTTTCATTGCTTTATACACAATACAGTGCCGTAAATTTTTATTGCAAAGCTATAGCGATTGAAGTATATCGGAAAAAGAATAAAAATTTTGAAATCCGATATTTTGAACATCTTTTATCGTTGGACAATTTTTAACCGTACTAACGAAAAATATCAATGCAAGTTTGTATTGCGTACATGTTTCAATGACAGTGGAAGGCAACATTTGTCGTTTTTTTTTTTTTTTTTTGTTTTTTTTTCCAGATCGATATAAACTGATAAAAGACAGTACACACGGGGACAATGAGATCAAGCAGATGATGAAATATGAAGTAAATAAATGTGAAGTAAGAGATAAATTGACTAAAAGTTTAAACGAAATAAGGAAAGAATATTGAGTGAAAAATTGAGGAAATTGAAATGATGACGAAAATCAATGAATAGGTGTATATAATAATTGTTGGTGAGGAGGAAAATTTTTTACAAAACATGTATAATAATGTATAATATAAAGATGATTGTACGAGCGACGAGCATAGATGGCTGGACATGAACGATTAGCGAGAGCTGAGCTGCAACTTACCGCGGTGTAAAGTTATTCCAGAACTCACTACGTGTGGGAAAAACCAACGAGAAGAAAGGGCGTTACGTTACCACGGTCACAGAACCCGCGGTGGCGGGTAGACAATGCACACACGCAACATTGCACACGTATTTCAATATATTAAACACATATACGTATAATATGTATACACACGGTGGTAACATGTGTTAAACATTTTCTACGTATATGATATATAATATATACATTTACCAGCGATAGCGAAAACATTGATTCAAAGGACAAGAAACTAAAGAGAAAGAAGAAAAAAAAAAACAAGAAATTAAGACAAACTTCTATATATATATACATACATATTTTGACGGTAATGTATATATGTATATATTTTTTTTTTTTTTTTATTTTCATTCTTTTAATCTGTATTTTATCCAACAAAATCAAAAATCGAGCATCTTTGACATTGTTGCGTACATTTGGCAAGGTCGAGAAATTCACAGATATTAGAAAAAGTATATCGATATTTTCTTTTAGGCAAATATATAATTGTGATCGGCGAGTAATTTTTTGAAAATTACCAACAGTAGTTACATGTATATATGTTTATATATAATATATAATGTATATATACATATATTATATATATTTATCAACGTGAACAAGTAAAACGATTATAATTTTAATGCGGTTGCAATGTTCTGTATGGCGTTACAAAAACAATAGACGTAGACACACACTAATCAAGCGTACCCATCATACATACGTCCATTTGCTCACATGAATGTACACAGTTATTCCCAGAATCGTTCAACATAGAGTGGTATACATATGACAGACACAAGTTGGAAACTACATGATAATAATATATTGATAATAAACACGAATAGCTAGCGTATCAAACCAACTGACTGACCATTATTATCAATTTTACCATATTACGCCTGGCCGAAGCGACATACTGTTATAGGCGGAAAACTTTGAGGGATTGTTCAGAAATTATTCACCGAGGACAGCCGTGAAAATCCAAAGATTATTTAAATTTTGCATTGTGCAAAAAAATTTACGACATGTACAATTTCTTTTATTCCCAAGTCTGTCAGATCAGTTTGAGAGGTGAATTAGGCACAGAAAATTTTTAATTGTATTTAATTTACTTTTGACAAAGCTTTTGTTCGACTTTACTCGACAGGCGCGTTGTTCTTACTCTTTCGTTTTCGCTGTATAAAGTTTTGTAATAATTTCTTCTGGATGATTGCTCAAAAATGATAGTTAAATGATGAAATAATAAAAAAAAAAATAAAAAAAATAAAAAACAAACAAGAAAACAATGATCACGAACTTTGAAAGACAGGTTAAATATCTATAGCGCTTTTTAGCTGCTACAGGCCTTGCAGTTTTTTAAATATGCACATGTATATAACGCAACGCAGAAAAGGACAAAGAAAATATGAACGTACAAATGAAAGTTAAATAACTGTGAATATTTCAAACTTGTGTCTACCATACTAAGAGTATTACATAATAATTTTAATCATGATTCTTTTCTTTTTCTGTCTTTTCTTTTTTTTTTTCTCTCTTTCTTGCAGTAAGTTTGAATAAATGGCCAGTATACGAGAAATGAGGCAATTTTGAAAATCGACGTACGTACGCATACAGATACGTGTTGAACGTATATACATATATATACGTATATATATATATATATGTGTGCGTATATATACATATATATATATATATATGTGTGTATATATATATTTATATACGTATGTGCGTAAAAACTGTTTTTCTCTCGTATAGAATAATTTGAATAATAATAATAACAATAAGAATAATAACAAGCTATTTGTCTAACAGTACGAAAAAAGAAGTAACTAAGAAATCAAAAGCAGATCTATATATATTATAGATATATTTGAAATGTAAAGATTTATCATCTTTTATATAAAATTCGAGCCACTCGAGGGGCTCAGCTGTGGGTGAGATTGATGGTGTGGTGGTGGTGGTTTTTGGGTAAACACATAGGGTTTAACACTAGACAAAATACACGAATCCCCCGAATTTCTTTTCAGACAACTACGCTTCGGTCGTATGCTCAGGCCATTGCCGTTCAAAACACATTATACCAGGCGATATTTATAATATAAACGATGTATTATACTGTACGCACCAAGTGACAAAAAGAATATGTCGAAGGAAAAAAAGTTGAAGCGAACAATCTACCTTTCGCAAGTTAATATCGCGTTGAAACAAAACAATACGAGACAAAAAATATAATTACAATAAAAGAACGACTCTCTCGCTATGTTATTAAAATTTTTCGCGAACGGTAAAGTATGACATTCGATGGAGAAATATAATATGTAGGTATGTGTATATATACGTTTCAGTGGAAAAACTTTCGCTGAAAAAGTTTACTTTCCGAATCGCAAAGCGACCCATGAGTGTAGCTTTCTGGTACTCTAAATGACGGTATTTTAAATTTACCAAGAAAAAAAATTTAAAGAAAAAACGGTTTTCTTTTTTAAATTCATTCCAGAGACGTGTTTATACTGTTTCGACTATCGCACTTGATACGAGTATGTACCTATGTATGTATCAAACCTTGCAGTAGGAAAATTGAAGTTTAATATTTGCCCAGGGTAATGGGCACGTGCAAATATACTATTAATCGTTGCACTCGCGATTTAAAGCTGCAGCAGTGCGTTTCAACAGCTCATTCCTATATAACGTGTGTGGATATATATATATATATATATATATATGTGTATGTGTGTGTGTGTGTTACACGTATAAGAATTTCGAAAAATAAGTAACGATCAACAAGTAAAATGAAGAGAGGTATCGAAATACGTTACGTAATTAAAAACAAGTATTATATGTATCATATAAAACGGCAATTGCGACCAAGGATAGGCCGCGAATATCGAAGACAGGTATGATGCATACATATCCAAATTTGTCTAGGTAATGTTTAAATTTTTCTTTTCGTTGTACGTAGTAATGTACGTTTCGCAGATCGCTTTGAAACTTGATATTACGGGTAAAGTATAGATATAATAATAATAATGTTTTGTTCGGCAATGTGTCCGAGGTGGTGAATTAGCGTAGATCTGATATTCGGGGGAGGGAAGGGTGAAACACGAGGACCAGGATCACGGGATGACGGTATTGCGGCGGGGGGGTTCTCGGGCTTTTCGGGGTTAGGGTTTTGCGGGTTTCTTCACCCACTAGACTTGCGGGCTCACCCATGACATCCTCGTGGTGTTTCAACGCGGTTGTAACTCACAATCGGATGCTAAGCTGCCCTGAACTCTAAATATCTTTTCTCTTTTCTCTTTTCCATCTTTTTCTTTTTCGTTTTTTTTTTCGTTTTTTTTTTAAATTCCTTTTTCCCTTTTCAAATTTCATCTTTTGGGGCTATCAATTTTTATCCAAGGATAAAACGTAGCGGATAGTCAATGTGATTATATATTGACCATCGTTTTGTATCTATATCCGCGATGAGGATTTCGATATGCAACACTCAATATTACAGTCGCGATGTCACGTAAAATCACATCGCGAAAATATACTGGTTTTTTTTTTTTTTTTTTTTCATATCTGCGCCGAACAAGTTTTTCTCTTTAATCGAAACAAACTGTTTTCTTTTTTAATCTTGTTCCGCGTCGTGAAGCAGAAGAGAGAGAGAGACAGGGAGAGAGAGAGAGAGAGAGAGAGAGTGAGAGAAAATACAGAGCTTTAAGAAATTCAATAGAGTGTGGAATATATTATGGAAGTAGCTTGCGATAATTTATCGTTTACAAAACGTCCCCATCGCGAATAATATACATCTTAACATGTCGGACAATATTTTTCCAACGGTTGTGAGAATTTTTTTTTGTTTTACGATAAATTTCTACACATTTAAAAATATAATAAAATACAATGATTTTTACTCGCTCGAATACAGAGTGAAATATATTGTCTGGCTTGTTTGATCGAAAGTATTATTCGTTCGAATTATACGAGATTAATATCGATACAACTATAATCAGATTGAAGTTTTGATAGCTTAAAAGAAATTGAGTTTCCTACCTCTCGCTGTACTCGTCCATATGCGCGTAGCTCTGGACGCTGTTTTCTTCGATAAGGAATTTAACCCTTTGATAAAAGGATGCTGTCACGCTTGGCGGCTGTTTTCTCAGCAGTACTTCGACCGGATCGTTACTGGCCAAACACATTATGTGATCGGAGCAGGCGTGATGCGAGCAACACTCGCTGTCCGAACAGTCGACCATTCCGTCTGCAAAAACATGATCGTGCTTATTTCGAAGCTTACACGCAACATCGAGGAACGGTGGAAATGTTGAATATATATATATATATATATATATATATATATATATATAAATATATATTGTATGTAGGTACGACAGAATCGCCCGCTGATAATTCGACGACATTTGCCACGTTCCATTTGGCCCGCGCGAGTTAGTTTCAATTCAGGGGATCCGCTATCGCGCCAATTGTCCTTACATTCACCGTCTTCCCCCGACGGATAATAATTGGTGAAACTAAAACGCGAGCATACCTTGGTCGTTGTCGAGGTCGTCGTTGCATTCCATTTCAAGACGAATACTGCAGTCTCGTCCAGCCCATCCGATGGAACACTCGCATCTGTATTCTCCCTCTTGCAGTGTGCAGAGACCGTGACGACTGCACCCGTTCTCGCATCCGGCTGCATTTTAGTCGCAAGGATTAATCAAGCTTATTTCGTACGATGTATACATAAAGGTACAAATCCGCGCGTCGTTCACCGAATTGATAACGAAACGTCGACGGTTCGTTACCTCGAAACCTTTACCTAATATCGCAAAATCAGAGGGGTATTATTTCACTTCGGTAGAGACTTACGCAACGTGCAATGTCGACCGTTCCATCCCTGGCTGCAGACGCACGTTCCATTTTTGCACTGACCCTGATCGGCGCAGCGAACATCGCACGGCTTCTGATCGCACCTGGAGCCGGTCCAGTCGTCGTGACACCTTTGTCAAAGTCAAAGCAGGCGTGTTTGATCGTCTCACAACCGTCGCATGGCCTTACGGTCTCAATTTATGTATAACTATGTCGAACCTACTTGCAATGTCCCTGTTCGCACGATCCGTGAAGACCGCAGTCGAGGCCGCAGCTTGGCTGCGAACAATCAACACCGGTCCAGTGTTCCTCGCAGATGCAGGATGCTGCCTCCAAATCGTAAGTTCCGTGGTCCGAGCACCCGGGAAGACACTGATACACCTGCTGATCGACCTGGTTGCAGCGTTCTCCCTGCCATCCGGCCTTGCAGTAACACTTGCCGGAGACGCAGGTCCCGTGACCGTTGCAACTCGGGTCTGGACAATCGGCTGCGAAACGATCACTGGGTTCAGGCACATTTGCACCATCTTGGCGTGTGGGATATGGGAAATTACGGGGACACGTGGCTCTGTGGCTAATTTTAAGTGATTTCTTTTCGATCGTGAGGGGCTGCGCTCAAGTTTGCTGCACTTTGGTAGAATTAAAGTTAGCTCTGGATTATTACAGCGTTTCGAGTAGGTACGCGGGGTTAATTGAGTTCGGTTGTTTTAATCGTTCGAGTTCACTGAGATTCTTCTTCTCTACGTGACTCGATCGCGGTTCGAAGTGGCTCAAGGTATTCCGTATCTTCGCTACGTAGCTAATTGAGGCTGGTTACTTGCGCGAATCGGATTCACGATCCATTTTATACAGGACTGTGAAGCAGCCAGGATATCGGGTCATAGATTCAAGATTTAGGTACCTATTCTCGAAACTACGGAGTTGAATTTATCGAGAAAAATAAAAAAAAAAAACGTTTCGCTTCGACAGGGTATATTGTCATTACCGAAAATTCAACGTGAGGGATAAATTTTTACGCGATATTGAATAATTTTTTTTTCCTCCTAGAAAATGTTTCATCACAGCATTTTCATTCTACGTACAGTATGTATCCAGATTCGGGGAGAAGATGGAAAGTCAAGTGGGGCGCCATCCCAAGTGCTCGGAGTCTTTGTACCTGAACTACTCGGCGCAGAACGACGACCGCGACGAGAAGTTTTAGCGCCGTTGTATGGAAATAAAATTACGGCAAAGCTCTTTATAATTTTCCTTTCTATTTATTCCTCGCTCCTGCAGCACCGCAAAGTCAGAGTAATTGCGCTCGCATGCCACGCGTATATAATGCATATAATAAGCTGGTCTTCCATTCACGAAATTGCAAGAAATGTGTTTCGCGATTATTTTCTTCTATCCTCACTTCCTCGAAACTATAATGCGTCTTATCGAGGTTTGCTGCACAATGCATATACATATACATATATATATATAACGATACGGAATTATTAAACCTCGCTACGGCAGTTTTCCGCTATAATACGACGATGCCTCGACACACCCATCGGACTGTTTATCCGTTATACGATACGGCCGATGGCCGAGCGGTCAACCGTTTCTATACGACATTATTTCCTCCATCATTCCAATATTCCCGGTTATATGTCCCGCGGCTGAATTGGCTAATAAAAAAATATTACGTTCGGTGTGGCGGGATTTTTGAAATCCCGCCGCGGTTTACTCCGCGGATATTTACCATGCACAAGGTGAACGAAACTGACCCGATCATACAAATGCATATTGCATAGCGGAGGACGCGTTCAGCGGTTGATCTTAAGCGCGGCTTGCCGAGGATGCAAATTTTCCACCCACCCAGCGGCCCGTTTCTTCGTAGTGAAATGCATTGCGCGGATTAATTATAGGTAGCCAAACAGGCTTGGCCGTGTCTCGTTCCGTGAATACAGCTCGTATATTACAAATATCTTGGAATCTCCCGCGACTCGGAGTCGGTCGGGCAGCCGCCTGCTACGGTGAATTAATGGTGCTGTGACAAATATGAATAAATAATACACTCACTCGGGGCTCAGGAATAGAAAGCTTGCAGATGGAGGCAAGAACCTCCGAGTCGAAACTGTGTTCCATGACTCGACGACGTCACCTCACTCATTTAACCACCCCCATTAAGGTATATCTGCGATCTTTAAGCTACGCCGGCGATTAAATTGCTGCGGTAATTACCTCGCGATGCGATATTATCGTCGAATCTACTTATATACACACGAATACATCCATCTATGCGGATTTTTCTTCGTCTAATTTCCACTGTTTTATTTATTTTATATTAACTTTTTTACATGTAACCCGCACGCTCCGCGCTCTCGGATCCGCGGGCGTCGCGTCGTTAATATACGGGATAAAAACGACGCTTGAAGTTGACACTGCAGCCCTTCGCTGTATGATATACCTACCGGGATAATACCGGGGCGAGGTTTGCACGTGTGTGCCGTCGACAACCTCGCGACGTGAAACTACCTTTCCCCTGTCTTTTTATAAGGGAAAGGGGAGCGGTGTCATATTTTTTAGACGTCGTTTGGTTTTAGGACCAACTTTTATAATCCCGGTATAAAGGTTGCAGACTGCCTGCTTTTCCCTGCCCGGTCGTCTATAGCTTTACTCGCGCTATTACCATGGCGGAAAAATGACGACAAACCAACGACTACGAAAGGTCGATTTCCAACGATCTGTAAGCTATAGTTCCAGGTACATGAAAATGAATTGCAAAAAAGTAATAAAATATTCACGCTATGTATACTGGGTTCGATTTTACGGGTTTTATTCTTTTTTGTTAACTTTCTCTCTCTCTTCTCTTCATCTTGCTTTTTATTTTATGCGAAAAGAGTGTACAGGTATCGTACGTAGAAGGCAATTTGTCGCCTCTTTGCAACCCACCTCGCTTTTTGATATACGTGCATATTAGCATATTACACTTGCGGCCAAAGTTGGCTGTCCTGGGTCTTACGACAAGAAAAGTGTACTACCCGTGGTCGGCTGCAAGGAAAGCTCGATGCACTACAGGATGCAGTGTGTTCGCCGAAAGCAGAACTATGCATGTGGTATTATACACTATAGAACCACAACAACGACTGTGAAATTATTGTTCTAAACTTGAGGCTACGGAATACGCCTTTAACCCCTGCTATTGCCTGCACCAACCACCAAAATTCTACGACTATCGCGACGAGACAATGGACCTCGTAGTTTCACACGTCTTATTATGCATTACCTGGTAGCTCGGTAACACCATAATTTACCTCCTTATTTATTATATCGGACAGATGCTAAGGCCGCGAGAACAATGCCGTGCCGCGATTCTCTATAAAGTTTCACGCACGATTGTTATCCACGTACGTACCTATTTACCATATATGCCTATTTATACACCGCGGAGAAAATTCGTGTCCAGTTAAGCAAAGAGCGTCCGGTATTCGGATATCAAGTTTGCAACGTTTTATCCCGCGCGTGCGACATTTGAATAACGTCAAAGAAGTTGTCAGGGGTTCGGTTTCCGAATGTCAATCATGGCTAGGAACTACGAGGGGTCTTGGACTCGTTGCAAAGCTACTCACGCTCGTTGCAAAAGATTCCCTTCCATCCGGCGCTGCAGACGCACGACCCTCGCACGCACTGTCCATGCTGGTTGCAGTCCGGGACCTGGCAATCGCCCAGAGGCACGTCGCACTCGGCACCCTTCCATCCATCTTCGCAGTGACACACTCCACCCCCGTACTGACCGTGGGCCGAGCAGAGGACCGGACATACGCTTTTGCTGCAGTCGGCACCCTGCGAGGAGAGGATCGGAAAGATCGAAGAGTACAGAGAGACAGTCGAGAGACAGGGAGAGAAGTTGACGGAAGTCCGGTAGCCAAAGGTCAGGCGTCACTAACCTGATAGCCATCGATGCAGTCGCATTTACCGAGGTAGCAGGAACCCCGACCTGAACAGTCGTTCGGACAAGTGGTCGACATGTCCTCGGCCTCGGTGACGACCAGGCTGACCTTATGCGGCTGAAGCTCGTCGTTGTAGACGGAGAGGAACCAGCGACCGGTGTCCAGGAACTGAAGGAGGGTCACGTTTACCAGCATCGGTTCGACCAGCGATCGCTTTGCCAGGACGTTCCGAGTCGCTGATGGCTGTTCGGCCTGGTAAGGGTCACCCGAAACGCCCTCTTCCGATTTCATAAAGCTCACGGCGTCCGCCGGGACGATTTCTCGTTTCAGTCGATGGTCGACCCGGCCGCCCTTCACGAACTCGGCAAAGTCGTACTGCGTTACACTGGGCGCGACGTTACGCCGACCGTAGACAGCGAAGTTCGCACCCCAGGGTAACGTAAAGTTTAGACGAATAAAGGCTGGCTGTTTGTTTCGGAACTCCGAGTTCCAGAAGTGATATGGCGGTATGACGGCAGAATGAGCCACGTTATAGGCACGCAGCTCGAGGACGGCTGGCCATTGGGCGGACTGCTGGATCTGCGGGTCGCTTTGCTGGTCGCCGATGTTGTCCGCGGCACTGGAGTGCTCCGCTGTGCTCGTCGGTAGAGATTCTGCAGGGATCAGATTGACCGGGTGACAATATTGCGGTGTTCAAAATTGACCTGAGACCGCTATTCGCCAAAGTGCAATTTATCCTTTTTTTTTTAGAACACCAACGAGGATCGCAATCGAACTCTTATACGGTTTACTCGACGTTCAGTTTCAGCTGGTCGTGGTAGTTTGCTTATTCTATTACATCTACGAGTGTAGGAACACTTGATACTGCAGCTAAGCTCTTACCTTCTGTGGGAATTGGCGTCGATATCGGATCGTGCATGTGCGCGTTCTCGTGGGTAACAGCTTTTACGTCTTGCACGAGGATACAGTTGGTGCTGTCCATCGGTCGCATTGAGCTGACAGCTGGAACAGAGAAAAACGTGCATGTCGAGATCGGTCGAAGAAAAAGTTTCTCACAAGACTGACTGATCGTGAGACGAATATTGTAAGTTGGCGTCTACGGTAAAGTAAAAAGCCTCGCAAGCTTTCGACTCATTACCAAATAAATGACTGGCTCAGCAACAGACCGGTATTAATTAATCAGACGTGGCGAAGAATCAAAATTATTTTTCCCAGTATTCCGACTATCAATCTTTACCACCGAGAGCTGTAATGCGTGAGGTCAGGTATTCAGATTTTTCATGCCGATAGCGATGGCTAAGTAGTTCCGACGGGACAGGTGTGCACTCGTCACTGCGTAAAAGTCTGACGAGGGAGGTAAAGGGAAAACTTGGAGACAAATGAAGGCAAGATAAAAGTGTTGAATGACTTTGGAGGGGTGAAGAGATTAGCCTGGCAACTGATCGATGGCAGTCGGTCGGCTCTCCGGGCCGGAGCTTCGTTGCGTTGGTGTGTTCCTCGTTGCTAGGTCGGGAGTATTCCTCCAGGAAACATTGACGAGTTTTCCGGCACGGCATCGGCATCCCCTGCTACCTTCCCTCTACCCGATGAACCGTGGAACGGGGGCGAAAGAGGAGAGTTCTTGACGGATCATCGCTAATTTCGAAGGCCAATAGGGCTTTCCGGTAACCATGGGTTATTAGCCCTCTCTCACTCTCTCTCTCTCTCTCTCTCTCGGAAGCCGTTGGAGTACCGGTCGTACACACGGATCCTGAAGGATCAGGAGTACGGGAATGACCGGCGGTACATACTTCGCGTTCTTCGCCGTCAGATTTTAGTTACTCGTACATCTCCTCGATGGGGATACTAATTAGTTCGGGCTTTCTGCAGCGGAGATAAAAGGTGGGCGGAAAAGCGTGTAGTCGAGGAGAGGAATTTTTTCTTCTTTCTATCCTTATTCCTTTTTGTTTACCCCTGAAATACAATGGCGATTCGCAAAGAAGCTCGTTGATCGTCGTCGCCGTCGCCGTCGCCGTCGCCGTCGTAATCGTGCCTGCCTTTAATAATGAGAAAATTTTTAATTTTCACGAACAATTAGTCGCATCTGCGGTGTTGAGGTAATCTTTCGCTGTTAACTGTAATTATTATTCGCCGTGGTGTGGATTGGCGAGGGCAGGCTGCCGGCTGGGCGGGGGTTTGTACAATTGCGTTTGCGGTACCATCGCAATTTCAGTCGACATTAATTCAAGAGGTTACCTTCCAAGGCGTAACGGCTTCAAATTACCGGCTTCGTATTTACAGCTTACGTTGTTCTCCTGCGATATTCCAACTCCTTGTTCCTTCCAGTCCCGTATCCCTTTGCACGGTTTCTTACTCCAATTTTCTCCCCGTTTATTAGAAGGTGGATTTTCATGGCTACTACTAGGTTCTTCAGAGTCGCTGTAATCCCACATCCGGATTTATAATCCTGTCTACGTATCGGTGAGGTTTATGGTACACACCTATACAGGTACGTACTATATAATCTTGTATGTGCTACGTTGCATGGTACAAGTTTCTATACATGCACGTATTTTACCCATACACGCCAGGCGATGGTGATTTGGCCCAGAGCTTGGCAGGGGCTATTTCACCGTAGAGAAGACTTTTATATCTCTCCTCTTGATATATATCTCTAAGGGTTACATGTACCGTGTGTATTTACGCGGATATACCCACATAGGACGCGGAGGTATATCGGCGGATGGACGAAATTGAGTTGCACCGAACTGCGAACGACCTTATTTCTCGTCGATTCGCGGTTGTGGTCATCCCGGTGCGGTTGATTCTACGCGGGAAGTTGGCTGGTTAGGTTTCAACCCACGTATCGCGTATTAGGTCGTCCCAAACCCAATATATATATACATATATATGGACGGGGACAGGTCAAGTTTACATCCAAGTGCCGGAAATTTGAAACGCTTTAGCTATCTATAACGGGCAAAACGCTCGCTTATGCCTATCGAATCTTGAATGACGGACACTGACGATGGAAGAAGAGGAGGAGACATCTGGAAGCTGCCATTCTCTTCGTTCGTGGCTCTAGGTAGATGGTCAAACGAATGATCCTTGTGTAATATGTTAGAGGTCAGTTTTCTAATCGCCTGAAATTCCAATCGAAAACAGGCATTACGCGATGCAAGGACATGTCTTTTAGCGCGACCAGGATACGAGACGTATCTGGCTGTTGAACTTTTTCAATTATTTTCCCGGATATCAATGGAGGAGCTCATTTTCCGGGGTGAGTTCCTACCGCGGGGATTATTCATCGCTTAAGAGGGAAGAGGGAAGTTTATTTTCTTCTTTTTTTTGCCTTTCTTTTCCCGCCCACTTTTCCCTCACTCATCCACTCGTCCCATCCCCCCCCCCCCCCCCCCCCCCCCTTCCCCCGATTTTTTCGCATTTCATGTCGACATCTCGCCCGGGTCACAGCTCATCGAGGATAGCTCTATATGAGGAAGGTTCTACGGTATAATCTCGAGTTAAATTCTCATTTTTCACCCGCATGACGATGAGCGTATTTATTTGGCCGAATGAAAGACAAGAGGGGAGAAAAAAAAATTTGATTAATTAAAAAACGTGGAAAAATACCGCAGGAGGTGCGGGTCGAGGAGCGAAGCTCGGTGAAGTCCTTACGCGATTTTGCCTTTCCGTGAAACCCGTGCACATCTCTGTACACGGTCCTTGATTCGCGCTTGGAGAGCGGGCTTTGTTCCACTTTCAATTTCGCACCGGCTAATGCGAACGCTTCGCGGAGAACCGAATTCTGTGAGCCGAGGTAATCTGTCCGCGCGGGAAACGCAGCGGTCGTTCCGTCGTACGCATCTACTCTATACTCGTTGCCCCGTAGTTTCGGGATTTTGCAATGGAGAGCACCTCTGCTTCTCCACTCTCAGAGATCGAGCCGGACTTGTTTAGAGAAGCGAGTCTCGTCGCGGTAGGCAGATTGGATTTTCCCTCCTTCCTGCACCGCTAGTGATTTAGCGGAATGCGGAAACAACAGATGTGCAGACGCGTATCCGGAGCGGCGGTGAAGGGTCCGGATCATCGACAGGCCCGCTGTCCGTAGGTACGTTAAACCCTCGACCCTCCGTCTCTCCACTTTGCGGAGGTTGAATCACACCCTGCACCGTAATCTGGACGTCGGACGAAGGAAATATTCGTTAAAATTTTTCATGAAAAATCGTTGTTGTTGTTGGATCTTCTTTCATATTCCGCACAACGTATAATAATGTCGCTTGGCGGACTGATATTACATGCTCTTGATAATCGCAACTACCTTTGGCCCAGTTTCAATGGAATCTCTTCACCGAAACTCTGGACTTCTATAGGTATACATTCTGCGTCGCAAACTCCTGAGTTGGTTGGCAAGGGTTTGACTCGAGTCTAGCTGTCTCTCAGGCAACGTAATCCTCGTTTCAAGACAATTTAACCGACTATTGCCGGAACGGCGATTCTTTCACCGCCCCCGGCTCCCGAGTAAATCGATAGTATACGGAAGAGCAGACTGCTGTAGGGGTAGGTATGTGTAATCGGATTTCGTCGAAGAAAACGAGCGCGGACTAGTCTTTTACACCGGAAATAGCCGGCTACTCCGTGACCTGGTTTTACTTCTTATTTTTCTTCCACTCTTTTTCTGTCGAGAAAAGAAATTGTATTTATTATGTCCCTTCATCGTTTGATCGATTTTACTCTGTTTTATACTATACTGATATTGTGTTTTTGTTCGCGGTTTCCGTTCCCAAGATAACGGAGGTGTACATACGTGGATTTGAGCACTGTACGAGGAAATATGAGAAAGAACAATAATAGAAGGCTGTTTCGTTTAACTTTAACACTTTTTTAATCATCGCTAAAACTGGGGCAGAGTTTTCATTCTCCGAAGTTAGAACTAAGAAAGTTTGGCTAGCTAACCGCTACAGAAGATTTAGAACTCGGCGAGAAATTGATAAAAAATGTATATTGTATAACCTACGTAAGCTACACTGCACCGGAAAATAGGTAATAGAAATTTTGAAGTAAATCGCATTCATCAACTTGGGTGTAGATTCGTTACACCAGCCCGAATGTAGGATGAAAATGATAAAAAGTTGAGGAAAAGCGATTTCGGGCAAGGAACCTCGTTCGAGTCAAGTCGTGTAATCAATACCGTCCGCCGTTTCCTCGGTTTCCTTCTCTCGTCCTCGGGAGATCCCTAATGATCGTCACTGCGGATCGAGAGTTGGCGGGACGAAAATTCAGCCGCAATCCCTCTGAGCCATTCTTTTCCCGGAAAATCCTCCGATTCTTCGATCATTCGGCATCGGCCCCTATTTCTCCTTTAACCTTGGAGCCGATTCTTCGTTCGTCACTTGGTCAAAGAGGAACTATCAATCAGTCCCCTTATCGATACAAGATCATCCGCGGTATTGATTTCTAGATTCACGCGGTGTATATGTACGAGCGGTCAGAGAAACCGCCGTTCGCCACATCGCTTGGGAGTCAGGCACACGTGCTGCTGCTGCTGTTGCTGTTTGCCACTTCCAGCCATCCATCCTCTTGACTTTCCACAACCCCCGGATGAGAAGGCCAACCCCGTGGTGCGCCTTAACCGAATAAAGCCCACCACTCGGCGCGTATGAGCCATTAGCCGTGTATTACCACAGCTTTTCTCGCCGGCTGAGTTATAGGCCCCAAGGACCAGACCCCGCCAGCCATAATATAAAAGGTCGAGACCTACTTTGTGGCGGAAGGAAGGAAGGAAGGAAGGAAGGGTTTTGGGGCAAAAGAAATAAGACGCTCTAAAGAAGAGAGGGTGGAAATTAGAGCTCGCTACTACTTATCATTTCTTGCAGGAAAGCCTTCGAACGATTAGGAGATGAAACGGGGAGTCGACTATTTTCACGAGAACCAAATAACGAACTCGAAACTTACCCGCAAAGTAGGCGAGCATCGCTGTCAGGGCGACAGCCAGGAGTATTAACGCGATCGAGAAACACTTCCAGGAGCATCGGTGCTGGCATCTCTTGTCAATGTGGAAACGTGACGGGGAATATGGCGAGTAATGCGGAGCTGGACCAGCGCGAAGCGGGAATACCGGCATCGCCAAAGGTTGTCCCGGAGCGCCACCGTTTCCAGCGGAACCGCCGCCTCCGAGGGAGCCCACGGTGACCTGCTGCTGGGGTGGAGGGAGCCTGGAAGTAAAAAGGAGAAGAATAAATTAGATGGGTGATGCGGTTACTGGAGTCGATGGTGATCGTTTCGTTCGGTTGGCGTGAGCGACTTCTTTTTGGAAGAACCAAATGTTACGGTATGAATTTATGCTCGTGTGGAAATTCCGGACTGGAGGTTGATCGGTAAGAGGATAAGTTCCCCCCTCAGTTACGATCTTCGCGAGAGGCTAATCGAAGAGGCCGTTAAAATACGGGTTCGAGAACTGAATCTGAGGAGTGAAAATTCGCAAGGACCTTTTTTGAAGCTCGTAAGAGGAGAGGAAACTCGGATTTAATACAGTATGCAGGGATAAATATAGTTTTCCGATAATCACGTGAACCCATGAATAGCATTACCAGCTAGTACATTGCGCTGTCGAGCCGCTCGTCTTTCTCTTTCCATACCAAACCATCGCACCGTACGACGAGATAAAAATCCCGTAAGAATATAACACAGTTGACAGTTGTTCCGGTTCTCTAGAGTGAGGAGAACCACCGACTCCAGGTACCAGGATGCCGACAATGTATAGAATTACGTCAATGTTAGTTTTCCACTCGCTTTCGAGGCGCAGTACGGTTGACGTCTGCGTAACGGTTGTCGTTCCATCGCATCGGCTCGGGCACAATGAAAATTCTTATTACATATTGTGTGGGTGTACACAATGGGCGCACGTAAGAGTTTCCGTGTCGTCTTGTGCAGTACGCGCGTTATATGTATTGGTTTCGCGCAAATCAATCAATCCTCGTTGTCCCTCCTCCGCCGTTCCACTCCCCGGCTTCAGTACCACCTCAGCATCCTCCTGATGCAGATTTCCCCGGCGTTGAGGCAAATCTCCTGGGCGAATGCGACGAGCGTAATCTTCCCGGAGTACGGTACGTTAGTAGGTATATCCGCGTCGCAGCAGTTGGAGCGAAATATAATGCATCCGGCGACAGTTGCGAGAATGGGATGGAAGGAGTCGGGTATTTTTTACGGGATGAAACCGGGCTGGGTAGGCACTGGGAGAGATATGATTTGAGTTACGAAATGTCAAGGTGGGGGATGGAAGTATGATTAAGCGAGCACGAAGTTGGAGCGGGGGGAAAGGAAAAAAAAAAAAAGGAATTCCAAAAGGGTGGTTTTTCGCCAAGTTGGGTTTTCGCCTATTTCTCGCTCTTTCAGGAAAAAACTGCGAGCCAAGAAAGATCCTGTATTAAATAAATAATATTTTTCCATCACCACTGTCGCCGAGTTGAATGGGGGCTACGTTTATGGTACACTCCGAGTTCCCTGCGGAAAACTAATTTGGCAAAGGTATCGAGAGGGATTCCAGGTCGCCTGTATACATAGCTATAGTAAAAAACTTAACGAGCGAATAATGGGGTGTTTAAGATTTGGACCGTGGCCAAATTCCAACGGATTTATAGATATAACAGGCACGTGACTGGATTCGTGAAATATCATATACTCCGCAACCCTCGTCTCACACCCTGTGGTCCATCCTCTTCCTCCGTTGAATTCGCTTCACTGTATACGTACGATACATCTTTGCTAACCGTGCAGACCGGATCTAGCGGAGAGAAAGATTGAGGGAAGCGACGTATGTGAATGAAGGAAAGTGAATGTCAGCGACAGCGAACAGTATTTAACGCCGTGGAGCCGACATTTCACCGTATAGTTTGCCCAGCAAATGAGCCCAGAATGGTTTTTGGCACCAAACTCCTCACGCTCTTCCTACGTGGCTAATGTCCTTATAGCTACTCGTGGATTGTCCCGGGTCGTTGGACTTTCGAATCTCATAGGCGGTAAGTGGAAATGCGCAGTTGGTAAAAACGATCTCGAATATCGCGAAGACTCCAATTAAACTTACGACTAATTGTTGAGCTACTGTTACAACTCGTATCGCATCACTTTTTACGCTTGAACTTTTGAAGAGCGTATCTCTGGCCACTGGTAGAGTGAACATTGGAACTGTAAATTTCCGCTTTTGACAATAGACCGCATTTACTGGGCAACAAAGTATGGCTGCAGTGTGTCCATGGTATTTGGACTCTGATGGTCAGAGAGCGAACGGCAGTTATATGTACGCATCAGGAAATGGATATGAGAACATGGGAAAAGGCGGTTGAGAATTCGAATACTGACAATGTCTCGCCGTCATCGCCACGTGCACCGCTACCGATACAACGTCACAACACCACCACGCCCTACATTTCCCAGTTTCTCGGAAAACCCAGCTCGAAACGAGCTTAAGTAATCAATCACAGTCACCCTGAGAGCCGGAGAGGAGAGCTCGAGCGCAGAAGCTGTCACCGAAGGAAATCGGGATGAGAATATTCAACAAATTTCAACTACGCAGTGATGAAGGCGATCTATTCGAGAAAATTTCAATCATCTCCACCTAGAGCTCACCGTGGCGGACAATCAGTGGATGGGAATATACGTACGGTTGAAATTTATAGCTCGGGTTCAATGACTGGTGGCTCGTTGTTCAAGGAGAAGATATGCCGGATTCAGCATCGGCGCCGAGTCCAGGGTCAGTTTGTGCTCTGGCAGTGTCGACCAGCGTGTCGGTTCCGCGGATAGTTTATGTGCGTTCACTTGCCAAGCTGGGTTAATCCATTTGCAACGGTAAATCAGTTAGTTGGAATTAGGTTACGCTTCCCGATCAATAAGGCAAATTAGGTTGCCCTGGTGGTATAATTACGGGATACCAGATCGGAGGTTCACGCTACCACGAAGCTGCTCTCTGTACGTCTCTCCCTCCCTACCTCTGCAGGTGACGCTCACCCTGATGGTGGTAGGCATTCGCGGTGCCGTTTCACGAGGCTGGTCCCGCAGGATGGTACCGGACCCCGATAAGCAGAGCCTACCCAGCTCCCTGTCTTTTGATACACGCTATTTGCCTTCGACACGCACACGTGACCACGATGGTAACCTAATGCAAATTGACCGATCCCTATGTGCTGTAGTAAAAAGGTAATTGCTGTTAGAACGCTCGCGTTGGGTTCTGTTGGACCGATACACAGCGCTGAGTGCAGTCTGAGTGGATGATTGGATCAATCTCGCTGTTGCAGATACCAAACCGTGTGATCCAATTGTCACGTAACTGACGACGGATAAAACCAGACGTGATGTACGAAGATCGAAAACAGGTCGCTGTGTACAACGTAATACGAACATATACTCGAGGAGTCGTGCCATATTCCAATTCAATAAGTGGTTGAGGAAGACTCGAAAGCGAATTTATTGTCTCTTTCGACAAGGTTTTCTGCCTCGAAAGATAGACTTGGCTAGTGGACTAGAATAGGGTAGTGTGCAGTAGAGCAGCGAAGGTGTTGTTACCTCGGCTGGGGTGGATGTCTCCTGGGTGCGGACCGGAACCTCGTTAGATGGGGCAAGTAATCACGGTAATTAGAGGATGATGCCGGGTGAATCGAAGGTGGAAAGAAACGGTGCAGTCACTTCGCCGAGAGCTGCTGATCGTTACGAGTATCCAATAAACGGATATAGCCGGTAGCCGATAGTAATTTTTAATAGCATCAGCGTACCGTGACACCGGCGAAGAAACTATAGCAGCAGCGGGGTTGGATAATTCGATTTAGACGGTGAAAATAAGAGGATGAAATGGGAGGATGAGGAGGAAGAAGATGAATGTGGAAAAGGCAATCGCTTCGAATGGGAGCGGGGCGGATCTGATAAGAGTGTCGGTGCAGTGTCTTCATATTTTAGGTTGAAATCAATAGCCCCATGTGTCGGGGACTCGGAAAGAGTTACGAGGTTTCGCGTTTCAGGTAACAACCGACATGAAGCTATACTCGTCGGTATATCTGGGGGATAAATCTGTTCGAATGATGCATATGCGGAGAGGATGAAGAAGACGCAGTAGATGAGACCATAGAGCGCAGCTTGCGCCAGGCGACACACGATTCTTGGCTTTGTCAAGTACGATATGCATCGGTAACCGTGGACAATCGTAGAAAGAGTTTCAACCCGCAGTAAACGTCCTAATAAAGAATCTGATAGGGTTACGTTTCGTTTTCTCCTATTCTCTTCTCTTCGCTCGTTGTAGGTTGGCTTCCATTCCCGCCTCGCTCGTCGCTCGGCCATTCTTTCTCCCATTCAAAGGGGTGACGTACAAAGGGCCGCGTAACTCGATACACAAGCGAACACCGCACCGTTATACCGCTGGTGAGCTGAAATTGAACGTTCCACGCTTCAGGTAAAAGGTTAAGCCCCTGGGGTCGTTAGGTCGACGTAGTTCAACCGGTGCTCCGGTTCCAGATAAATCTTTGCTCGTGAACTCGGAGGAGCGTTTCTATACTTATATCTAGTTAGGTACTGTCCTTTTGCACCGTTAACGGGGAACCGACGCTGGCTGACATCCACTCCATTCCCTCTCGCCACGATCTCGCGCTTCAGACTTTTAATTATCAATTCTCTGGGCATTAATATTAATAAGGGGATTACCGTCCGCGCACCTATGACACTGGTGTGAAATGGTATCTCGCGTCGGCTCTACGTATATCCGATAGGCCAGCTTCTACGAGCAGGCAGTATAATCCTCGGTATGTAACAGAGAGCGCGCCTCATTTAACCATACTTAAAGGAAGCCTGGAGTATTACAATATTAATTGCCCGATCCATTTTCGAGTGGGTGTGTATACGTATCGCGGTTTGACAGGTATTCGAAGAGGCGGTTTAGTCAACGGTTAGATTTAATTAACGTTATCGCCTGGCATCGTAAAGGGTTTTAGTGCGATTCTATTTCGGATATTACCTATATACACCTTATAAGCTACAACCGACGCCACGGTTCGAGGGGTGGTAGTTACTTCTAATGGATCAAATGACTCGTAGAAACCTGATGTAGGTATACCTTCTGATAATTATTATTAATATGGGCTTTCGGTAAAAGCTATCTCATTTAATGCCCTTAAGCCTCGACATAACTCACCCTCGACTGTTGTATTAGATTAACGTCTCCTCGTCCCGCCTGCCTCCGTCGGTGCTATTATATTGCGAATCGATAAGAACGGGCGTTGTTGCACGTCGCGAATGCACCGTTTACGATACAACCGATAAATAGCCGGCGGTTTTAACGCACGGTCGAATGTGGGAGCTCGAAGTGTGTATAATATACGTACTTCCGATTGCCAGGTGAATGATATTAGTGTCAAGGAAGAAGGTAAATTGAATCGGATCAGCGTTGAATGGGATCGTCGGACAAGTGTCACTTGAAACTAATCTCGTTACGGTCTAAAGGTGGCAAAACGGCTACGTCGCGTGAGACCCCGGTTAAACATCTCTTCATAACGTCGAGCCGCTCACCCCGGTTGCAGGTCTTACGCCTCCTTTTGTTACCCCCACCTTGCTGTAATACGAGGCTCGTGTCAATCCTCGAATGGCTTCTATTGTCCTGGTTACACGGGGTTTGTAGCGTTAGAAAATAGCAACCCTCGGCAGGTGTGGGGACCCGAGGGAACTATGGTGGATGTCGTCTTGTTAAATCTCGTAAAATCTCTGCCCACGTTTTTCCTCCTACCCCCCTCCTCTTGCCGCTCTGCTGACTTTGAGAAATAAGTGAGAGATGAAAAAATACATCACGGAGGATGAACTTCTCCTTTCTTCCTCTCATTCTTATTCTTCCGCGTATGTGTTATACATACATGTACTACAGTATGTATGTACGTATGTACGCAGCAGGGTATGGGAAGAGTTGAAGACAATGAGGAGAAAGAAAACCAACGACGGTTAAAGTATTGTAGAGAAGACTTTTCTTCCATACTTGTGATATACATATACATATATATACACACGCATATATATATATATATATGTATGTATATAATGTGCCTTGGGCTAACAGTCAGAGCCACACTGGCCATGGTCCCCCTTCTCTGGGCTATTCCGAATCTTTATTGCCGGCGATCAGAATTGAATAATGCAGTGGTGCCGACTACATGTATGTGTATAGCTATGAAATAGTCGCGGGGAACAGACTGAAAAGCCAAGGAACTCTGACCTCTCTGCTATGTATACTTTATACGTACATACATTTCAACAACAATATCCGAGGGCGAGAAGACGCAGTTATCGATATTTGTAAGAAAAAAAAAAAAAAAAACATATATATATCAAACTGCGGGACCTTCTTCAACATTGTTTTTCTTTCTTTAATACATTGCATTCATTCCGAATACGAGGATTTTGTCTCAAGACTTCGTCAGCCATTACCCCTTTTTTCCATTAGTACAGAGGTCAGAGTGGTGATTGAAATCCATAACCCACCCAGTTATTATCTCTTATCGTTAGTTTTTATTTGCTATAACTATCACACAAATCACAGAAGATATAAAACTTGTCTTTTCGTTTCTTGCAGATACTGCGATGTTATCATTTCTCTCCAGTGCTCCAGGCGTATTATTCCCGGTCCGAACAACAGACAGAGTCGATTAATTGGTGAGTAAAAGATTCATCTTACCGACAACGCGAGGTCTCGAAACTTTTCACCTTTCATCCAATTTTCACTTGTGTACATACTTTTTATCTCGCTCATTTGGTTTCCATTTTTCCGATTATACACATTACGGAATCAGAGGTCATTACGGCTCGACAGGATGCCGCAAAGGGGAATGATTCTTGCCGTGTGTCTCGATTTTTTATTTCGAGGCCACATTTCGGCGTTGATAAAGCGGTGTAATATAAAATAGTCCCGTTCCCAGTGATATGATGTGATATATATATGTATACACACACGCATACATGTATGTGTTATATATATATATATATATATATGTTATATCCGAGAGGCTTGTACTCTGCCGAAAAGGGCGAAAAGGTGGATATATACGCCGGTCTCGAATATCACCTCAAGCTTTGCGAATTTCGCAAGCATTCGATCATCCCTCGTCGGATACGGGCGTCGCATCCCAACAATGAAGAGAAGCCGGAGGGAGAAGCCCGTCGGTTTAGACGAGGAGGATATGCGGGGGATGGAAAAGGTAAGGGCGGGGGAGAGAATATTAGGCCACGTGTGTGCCAGTAATAAGATTGCGAGCGTGAGCACAATGCAAAAACGAAAATGCGAAGATGCAACCGGCATGGCAACGCTTCCGACGCCGAGATATAGGCGAGGGGTGAGAAAACTCGGGTGTTACATCGTGTAATTTTCTCCGTTGAGTATGATACACGTAACGAAAACTTCACGTCACGTTTCTATGTGTGGGAATTGGATAACGTTGACGCTTGTATCCCCCTTCAAGCATTGCATTACGGTGATAATATTGTTTAATAATAAAATGCAGCAGCTCTGATGCGGGAGAGGAGAATTATCACCGAATGAACGAGCGAGTGACTCGGGTATTCAGGATTCTGTCACGGTATAATTATCGCGATAATGGTGATACAATCCTAGCTTCACAATCGTCCCTTTATCGTTACGCGGATGATTTTGTATTGCGATAATATACGTATTATATGTACATACCTGCAACCGATCGTTGTACAAACGATTGTATCTGAAGGCATGATTGAACGCTTCGATACTCGTATCATTCGGATATTAAATAGTTAGGTAGGTATATGACGTATATACCTGCAGCATCTGCATCGTCAGTATCGATCGTGTAATCATTAATCATCGTCGATGGGAAAGGCGAGCGAACTAATGGCTGAACACTTTCGTTTCTATTATATTTTTTCGATCTTTCGGCGGCAAGAGCTTGCTTCTCGGAAATTCGACATTCTTTAGCTTTTGACATTTTTAGCTCGGGGCCGATCTGCATGGAAAGTTTTCACTTTTACTCCGTATCCGTAATCTGGCCGAAAAATAACGGACGATATTTTACG
The DNA here is from genome assembly GCF_021901495.1 of Neodiprion virginianus. Lineage (NCBI taxonomy): Eukaryota > Metazoa > Arthropoda > Insecta > Hymenoptera > Diprionidae > Neodiprion > Neodiprion virginianus. The sequence goes on from NC_060882.1 coordinate 3,608,537, forward strand.
ACAAGTTAACAACGACGGGCGATGACGTTGCACGTATATTATGTATGAATTGTGTGTACGTAGGTGTGCTTCGGTGCCGAGGGCAGGTCCTGTCAGGGTCGGCTTTGACGCTTTTCGCTGCGGAAGAGAACGCTGTCTGACTCGCTATATTAGCTGCTTATATAATTACCTATCTACCCACTTTACAAACTCAGGTCAGTCTTTTCTAAGGTCTAGGTACACCGCATTCAGCGCTTCGGCCTCAAAGGGGCACGTGCATGCATGCACCTTTGAAATTTCAACCTGGAATTATTACTTACTTTCATTATTGCGAGCGGAATTTTCTTTTTTCGCTAGGCGATTATGAATTATAGAAAAAATTAGAAGAACAAATATTCGATTGTGGCTTGTTCTTTTATCCAATCGTAATTTAATAACGAATTTTTGTCACGTGCATTAAAAAAAAAAAAAAAGAAAAAGAAAAAAAAACAAGCGAAATGCATCTTCAATTGTAAAATTTGTTCCTTCGGTCGATCGTAAATACATCGATAAATAAAAGAATCGTGAAATTTGGTACAACCGATAAGATTAAAATTACTTTTCGAATGGCAGTTCGATGTGTTGAAAATTGGTTATATTTTATTTCGATTTGAGAATAATTAGAAGTAACCTCGAAGTGCAATGCGGATGTATTATCACTTAATAAAACGTCAGATTTTCACGTCGTGAAGTATGACCGTTGAATCAGAATGGGAAAAAACCTAAGCGCTGTCGGTTACAATATGTTTTCGTATTAAGAGGCTTTACGAAGTCGAAAAACAAGGAGCGTTTTGTCGAGGGTGTTTTTTTTTTTCTTTTCCATTCCCCTATAAAGCTTATACGTATATACACGTACATAAGCAGGGAAACAAGCCGCAGTTTGGTTATATAGGAGGAATGGCGAGAAGTTGAGAATCTGTCGGCGGTTGCAGATCCTCCCCCGATGCCCCATAAATCTGAAGTTTATACGCGGTATCGGTGAGGCGATATAATCCCGAAAATGAACTTCGCTTCTCAGATTTATATACATTTCGACCTCACCGGCCGTTTCGGGAAAAAGAAAGGGAGTGCAACGATTTGGGAGGGGGGGTAGTGGAAAAAAAAAAAAAAAAGAAAAACCGAGAAAGGGAGAGAAGTGCACCCCTTCATTGCGGTAACGACGCTTCGCGGATTCTCTGCCCACCGCCCCTCGTAAAAGCATTTCACCCTGCACGCGTCCTCGTCCGAAAGTAGGTATAACGGGGGGATGGACCCGAAGACCCGGTCGTCGAAACTCTATGCGGGGGTCGAGTCAACTGCAGCTCGGTAAATCTAATTCCGGGGGTTGCGATTGTCCACTGCATTATATATATGTATGTGTTTCTGTGTGTGTGTGTTTTACGCGGGGCGAGCAGTGCGGGTCCACGTGTGGAGCCACGAGGATGTCTGCACCGTTTCCATCCTCTTCGGACTCCGTCTCCGTCTCCGACGCCCCGGCTCATCGTCTCGGAATAGACGGAGGGTGAGGTGAGGTCGTCCCAGCGTTTCACCGTCTCAGCGTCTCGGCGTTGACGAAGTTTCTTTTCGCAATTTCATTGAGAACCGCGCACCCACCACCGTTGCGCCACCTCTATTGCCGAGCGGATGCGAAGACGACGAAGATCTGGCACGGCGTGGCGGAAAGCTCTTATATTTAGACCGTTTGCTTTTCTGTTTTCTGTCCTCCGGCACTTGGCATTTCTATATTTACTCGCACCGAGGTGCAGGGTTGCTTGTGTAGCACGCAGGGGTTACCGTCGTTACAGCATTAAACCGAGGAACGACGCATTCACCGCACACCCCTGGCTCTTCAGGACGCTGTTGGCCGCGGAGAGGAAAAAAGAGAGAGATAGAGAGGGAGAGAGGGAGAGAGGGAGAGAGAGAGAGAGGGACGGTTAATTCCACCCGAGAAATGCCATCGAACCGACCCCCCCTCCGTTCGACCACCCTTCTCCGCCATAGGTGGCCATGCCTGTCAAATTCTCTTGACAGGACCACGGACGACACCTAATTAGTTTGCCCCTCGACGATCCGCCTGTCTGCGCATATTGTATTTAATTGTAAACCTGCTGCTGATGCTGTCGCTGCTATACCCATGTATATATGTACGATGATGTAAAGCGCGTGCGCAGGCATACGGAATCTCTATCCCCCTACAGATCAATCCAGATGCATATCTTCACGTGTGAATGTACATGCGACGCGAATAAAGCTTGTCATTATCAGGATCTGAAAATTGTGACCTCTAGATCAATGTTTTTGATAAAGCGTTCGGTGATTCTTTTTTATTTTTTATTTTTTTTTTTTTTATTTATTTCTGGAAGTTAACATGCTTATGACTCTGAAGCGATTTTTTAACGATGGAATGATTGGAGTAGAATAGAATTTTAGTTTCAAAAACAATTGTTTTTTAAACCATTGAAGCGATGTTGAATTATTTAACCTCAAGATCAGTCTGAAAGCTTTTGAAATGTGAAAAAAAGAAATATGAAAAAGTTGTACGAAAATCGTTTAACGTGACGGATGATTTTTCTCAACAAAAAAAATACCACTGACGTTATATTGTAACAAATTCACCTGCAACAGCAACAGTAGCAGCATTGTGTACACTAGATAAAAATATCTACTTGGTTGGCGATATATCACCGGAATCCGTGGAATTTTCACTCTTGTAGAAGGTATCATCGCATTATATTATGTATGAATGTGTATGGGAGAGAAGAGAGACGAAGAGGGAGAGAGAGAGAGCGAGGGAAAGAAAAAAAAAATAAAGGTTACATATGTATATGTATATATGTATACATGTGTGTGTGTGTGTATATTTTATATATATATATATGTATAAAGGGGCAATTTATCGTTGTCAACGTGTATTCTTTGCGAGGAGGAGAGAGAAGAGCTTCTTGTTTCATAGATCCCCGGACCTTTTATCCGCGTTACGTATAGATCGTCGCTTCGCCCGCGGCGCGGCGGTTGCAGCGTCAGAAGGAAAAAGGCCGGAAAATAGCGAGGGTAGGTACGAAACCACTTGGTACGTTGGTGTATGTCATTTGTACTCGTAGGAGACGTGCATCCCGCTTAATTTTAACTCTTCTCGCGGTTGAAAAATGAATGAACCACTTCGCGCTTGACTTGTTCGCGTCGCTCGGTCTTCTTCCTCCGGGTATCGCTATGTAGCACCTCTGGTATAATCTCGACGAATGAGAGAGAGAGCGAGAGAGAGAGAGAGAGAGAAAAAAAGAGGACCGACGTATTTTTACGTATCAGCTCTCCGATAGCTTTGACCTGCGTACAGAAAGTTTCGAATTTTTACCATCGCACCCTTTGAAACATCATAGCCGTGATATCTGCAGGCTTTGCGGTTATCGATATTATACGCCGCGAGAAACAAAAAAAATTGAAAAAAAAACGATGTAAAAAAAAAAAACAACAAAAAAAAATCCCGGTGTCTAGTTCGGTTTATATCAGCGCGGTAAAAAAACGCGCGAGGATTCATCACTTCTGCTCGAAACCGGACGCAATAATTCTCCCTGCTGATCGTTTTATAAGCTTATAAATTACCAGGTTAGTTCCTCCGCTGATTTATCGGCACGAATCACCACTGATCACCCGGTTCAACGGTTGTGTATTAATTCCTCCGGTCAATCTTTCAGTCTCGCTTCTTTGATCCCGCATGAATTTAGGTACACCTAATCACGGCTTACGATCCCTTGCCTCCGGTTAACTACATCGGTCCGAATTTTCAATCTGTCTACAAAAAAGAGTTCTTCTCGTTAAGCCGATTCAAATGCTGCGTTTCGCGTCACCTTACCGATTCTCCAGAGAACGAGGTTCAAAACGGCGCACCTAATCCGACCTGGCCGTAGGTACAACGGGCTCAACCGGAAGTACTATTTCAGCGTAATTGCGGGCGCACCCGCCCTCTCTCGTCTCGGCTAACTAGGTAGCCAGTAGTTCAAACTCTGAGAAGCCGCATGCACGCGGGGATCTGAAGCCAGATGGTTATAAATATTTCTCCAACTTGAATTTTCGAGAAACTTATCCTGTTGCGGCTGAGCTTTTTTTGTTTTGTGCTTTTCGAATTCTTACTCGGTCTCTGGATTTTGCAACGACGCGTTGGGTGCATGTATACAAGTCACGAGACTCGACTTGAAACGAGCCGGCATAAGTTCGCCGACAGGAAGAGGACCGGCAGGTTTCCTTGAGGATAGTAATCGATCTTCCGTACCGACTCGAGTCTGCTCGCGGTATCGACAAATTACACGGTGAGACACGGTCAGAGCCGACTGACGTCGACGACGGACACATCCGAGTCGTTAGTGCGGAGCGTCGATCCGTCACGCTTCTTCGCCTCGTCCAACCGGCCAGGCGTCCTTTTTTTCGGTGTAATGAATTTTCCTTTGCCACGCGAGAACGCCGCTCTTCGGCTTTAGGAAAAACGTCGAGATACTTTGCATTATTTTCCTCGGTCTTCTTATCGCGTGTCGTTAAAATTTTTACCACCAAGTGTTTGTCGTCGCTAATCGTTTGCCTGGAACGATTGAAAAGGGACGAAGGGACACGCCGAGCTTACACGAGAAGAACGAAAATAATTCTGGAGCCATCTGGCCCCGCGAAGACATGACGGATTGCGGCAAGTTTGAGAAAAGGCCCGTTGCAGCTTCGAGTTTCCCTGCGGTGCTTGAAACGGGATGGTATAAAGAGAACACCCTTAAGACACCCGGAAGGCGTGTATGTGTATATTTACAAACTGCGAGGGTTGCCAACTGGGGACGAAAGGAAGAGGATTTAAAGAAGAAACACGTGGAAATCCTCGTCCTTTTCGAAGGTTGTGAACGAGTCGGTTCTCACGAAACGGTCACTTCACCCTGAGGGCGTCGCTGAACTGCGCAGGCCGAGTCGAAAGGTCAGAAGCGTGTTTTAAGGGCGCCGCCGTTCATCGTGTCTCGTATTTCGACACCCCCGACATTCGATACAGGAGCGAGGAAAATTCGAAGAGAGATCCGGAAGTCGGGTTTACAAAGCTTCGTTTTGGCATCGACGTCATCATCGTATCTGTCCGATCGGCGTTCTTTTCACGGCGTTAATCAAACGACGAGGAGAAGACCGGACAATGCGGCCAAGGATGATAAGCGGTTCGAAAGAGAAGAAAGAGCGACGATTCTCTAGTCGCTTATCTCGTCGCCGCAGGGAATTGGCGTATAGGTACAGCGAAACGGGGCGTGTACAGCACACCCTGCTCCGGAAGAAGGTCGGAGGAGGGAGAGGCTTCTTTTTCCTTACACATTTTCATTCCCTCGCAGGGATTTCGAAGAAAGAATTCCACCCGAGTGATCATACGAAGAGTCTCTCTCTCTCTCGCTCTCTCGCTTTCTATGGTTGGACAATACGTCGAGGGAAAGAAGGAGTGCGAGAGAATAAGAGGATAGATAAAATGATATAAGCCAAGATTTAGATAAGGATCTCCGTTCGAACGGGCCTAAATTGATGCGGTACGTTCGGGGGGACTTCTAATTATAATCTTGATGGAGATGGGTTTCGGAAACAGCTGATTACGTGTCCGTTTTATGTATCGCCGCGGTGCGTCGTTCGAATCTAACTTTTCCAAGGCACGCCTATCTACAGACGCCGTACAGACCTATGCGTACTCCTTGTTCACCCGTAACCTACTGCACCCGATGCGATGAATAACAATATATCCATGGTACAGGGATTCACACAGCCGAAACGTGCTTGTCGAGTGACTATCTAATTAAGATTTTAATGAAGATGTACAGCGGTAAAGCCCGACGGATGAACCGGCAGACTCTCCGCGTGCATGTCGGGATCCAGTAACGATGAAACCTACGGTATCAAACATGACGTGCCCCGCTCGAGTGCCCGCCTAAATACTGTAATCTCCTCTTTCAGCTACCAGCAACGACGCAACCTCCCCGTGCAAAATCTATATAAGTTACTCGGCAGCCATTCAAGCGGTAATGATTTCCGAGGCGAGTTACATATGCGCATAATCACACCAATCTCCATTTATATACATATATATATTGCGGCAACACTGCACAAGTGGTCCTGTGTCTATAATACTCGTATACCTACACAACCGATACGGCCACGTGTACGTTACTCACAATTAGAGAGGCGCGCATCAGTTCCAAGGTTCATTAATTTGTATTTTCATACCCAACAAAACTAACTGCATTATCCATTCGTCCCTTCATGGATATCTGGGGAGCCTGCATGCACCCCACGGTTTTCCCTCCTAACCTTCAAAAGAATTTCATAAAGCATAGTTCGGTGGCTCGGGTTAGGGAGGATTTTTTCAATAGCTCAACTTCGCGTTGCTATGTAATGCTCTCCTCCTGTCTACAATAGATGCGGCTTCTGCCACTGCTGCTGCTCTATACTCGTTCGAAGTGCTCACGGGTACGTAGACTGGCTGTTCATCAATTGGAGAAGGGGGCTCTCTAACTCTATACATATATGTGATACAAATACGTAACCTCGGGCGTACGTATACAGGGTGGCGAAGTATTCCTGGATCAAATTTCCCCGCGTAAAAACTCCTCTTCCGAACAAACTTTAGCGAAGAGGTGTATTTTATACCGTAGCCCAAAGTATTGCCGCGCTGCAATTGCAACTGAAAAGTTTTTTTCGTACAGACAATATGAAATCAGGTCAGGATCCGATCCGTATAATAAGGATGTAGCCATAGTATAAGGGATAGGATTTCTGAGAGGTCGTTTCTCATACGCGTATAAACGATGTATGGTATTGGTAATATTCAGTACAAAGAGGGCCTAGTCCACACATCTGGTAGGTTGCAGCACTGTAAGCACCGTGTTCAAATACCCGTGAAGACCCCGCTTAAACGGTAACAATGCATCGATGAATGCGACGGTTAACTAGCCGCCTGCATACACCGCCGTTGCCACATACCGTGTAAGACACGTATAGTGTACGATGTACACACGTTGCGCCGTGTTATAGGAAGACCGACATCATGCAGCGGCGTCGCGACGCCTGCAACGTGTGTTGTTACCACGTAGCAAACGCAGTCAGTTACACGCTGTGCCGAGTATCGTACGAATTGCATTGTGCCCACAGTGGGCGACTCTCTCTCTCTCTCTCTCTCTCTCTCTCTCTCTCTCTCTCTCTCTCTCTCTCTTCGGCAATGGTGAGGGTGTCGGTCCATGGCGACGTCTAAAAGGATATTGATGTATTGCCCGGTTGATTGGCCCTCCCGGATAACGCGAAGGTTAAATTCAATCGTAGCTACGAAACTAGGTGGTTCAGTTGTGCGGTAAGTAGGTATGCCACGTTATTTTGTTGCAACACGCCCGCGGTTTGTCACCGTGAAATTGAGAGAGTCAATGGGTTTTATTTTATCCTCTTAACCCCTTTTCTAATATCCTTTGTCGCTGAACCCACCCGTTTCCGAATTTATTTTTTTCTACCTGGACCGTTAGCCGCCTGTACAAATGTTGATCCTTGCTGTTTGCTTTTTGCAGTTTTCCAACAGCTGCGAATCGCTACAAGGGGCGAAATGTGATTCTATTCTGAATTTGTTGGTATACTTTTTTTTTTTTTGCGTATCTAATCTACCAATGGGAAGTACAAGTTTAATTCTCTCGAGCGTGGGACGTCCGAGATTAATGAGCGAATGATCGGAGGCAGTTCTTCTCTTTTCCATCTGTGCTACCTTTCTCTCTTACTCTCTCTCTCTCTCTCTCTCTCTCTCTCTCTCTCTCTCACTCGAGTTGGTATCTAGTAGGACAAAAATTAATTGTATCAAGAGAAATGCACTTAACTAATTGCTCCTTGTTGGTAAACGACGGTGTTGTATATCCGGGAATGATCAAGCTCCGTGGTACATCTTTCTCCGTCTCTTCTACGGACCCCGGGGGGTTTCTAAGGGAGATCAACTCCACTCTAAAAGCGTACGTATATAGAGATACGTGTTGCGCAACGGCTAGATAAATTGAACGAGCTCATACTACACAGTTTCAATTAAGCGATTGACGATAACAGTTTCGTTAAGGATCACCGCCGTTCTATGGGGGAAAAAGTATCGTACGTGCGCTTAATCATCGCCACGGAATAAATTTCGGGGGCATTAGTTATACGACTTGGTGCGACATTGCGGCTCTTGTATTTCGGTGTCACGAAACAATCTTATCATTCACGTTGGCTACACGCATTAGAGTCACTTCACGATACTCGTTTATTCGGCTTCGGACTAGCTACAAATGCATCGCTGTGTGTCTGTACGTGTGTCACATACATGTACGAAGTTTACCGTAGTGCAGCACGTAGTGCATACGAACCGCGGTGGAGCTGCGAGGTGACACGGAGTCAGTAAATATGTTCACGGTCGTGAGAGTGAAGTTAGTAAGGTTACCGTAACGTTTCATGATTAGAAAAAAACCACGACAAACAAAATATGCTCATATTTTGCAAAGTCATTCTAAAATCGCGCGATAATGATTTTTTCCTGATATTTCCTTATAGACAGAAGTATTTGTACGATTTTATCTCGTTGCAAAAGGGGAAATTGGGAACCATATCATAATCACACGGCGGTAATTAACTTCTGTACAATCATCGAGCGCTGAAGGACGTCGACCGCGAACCTAAGCCAGAGGGATACTTTCTGGTCACGTTTTTCGCCCTCTTTCGAAACTCTTTCGTTTTTACCCCCGAGTCGTGATCTCACCGACCTACCTGCACGCCCACCTCGTAATCGGACCAACACCTATAAAGGTTATTTAGGGCCTTACCGCGCAATTAAGTCAAGGCGTGGGACATAATATCGGGCCTGAGTTATTGGGCCATAAATTTATCGTAGGCCCTGAGCGTGAACTTGTCCAACGACAATGGAGACCATTGTGCTCTTACTGCTGCTGCTGCCGTTGATGGTGGTGATGGTGGTGATGGTGGTGATGGTGTAGGAGGACGCGGAGTTTCGGAAGGAACAGTACCTACGTACTTTCCGAATATCGCCGCGTTTACGTGTGGGAATTTACGTGGGTGGTTGTGAATGGGTAGTAGGTACGGTATGCCAGGGTATACACGGATCGGCTAGCAGTTGACGCGGCAGTGCTTTTATCATGCGAACCTTTCACGATTTTCCACTTTCAGCCTCGAGATTCACACGCACTTGTCAATTAATCTCTTTGTGTCCGTGTAAGCGCGTTTGTAACAGACAGATACGCGGATACCGTGTCTACGTATAATGTGGAAGTCGAGATCGGACGTCGGGGATATTGGATGGTTCATTGTGTTAGGGAATTGTCGATGGGCGTTCGGCTGGAAGAAAATATCGATGCGAAATTGGAACGACGCAGGAACCGAACGCTTTCGTCATCGACAGTTCGTACCAACAAATCCTCCTCTTCGCTCTTGCGGGGGTTAAACGTTGAAAACAAATCTAATGCATGGAATGGTCACGCCGTTAGATTCGTAAAATCAAATTACACATCGTTGGGTGTAAAATTGCGGATGCCAGGAGTGAACGATGTTAGGGTTTCGCAGGAGCGAGTGATTGTACTGTGTCGACGTTGCGAAGATTTAACTTTGTTTCGTTGAAAATGAAAGGATTTTTTTCGTGACTCTTCGAGACATTGAATAATAAATTTTATACCTTGCCGAGACATTCTTCAGAAATATGTATAATTCAACAGGCTCTCACCGTTGACTGCATCTTTATTTTAAAATGAAGAGTCGCTTCGAGTACAATTCATGTATCATGTTTTTTTTTTTTTATACGCTGCCTAATGTGAATTTGACAATTTGTATAACAGTACCTTTTGTAACCCCGAATGATTTACCGTCTAATTTACCATGAAATATCTTTCTTTTTTCTTCCGTTTCATTCCTCCGCGGTCTTGTTCGATGCCCGAGGCTTTTCGCCGAGCTGGCACGCTGTTATCTCGTTTTAATACGTACAGATCTTGTACGTCGTTTGAATTAAATATTTAAAATTAGTCGAATTTCTCAACGTACGTTCTCCTCCTTCGTGTCTCTTTTTTTATCCCCCCCCCCCCCCCCCATTCGACAAGACATATAAGCGACTCAATGCCCCGGGGCACAGAGTGCGAGGGGAAGAGGGAGTGCCGTTTATTTTGTCTCAACTCTCGTCCTCCTCGTCCTCGTCGCAGCAGCGCTCCTGGCGTCTCTCTGGCAAATATGACGTCGTGGTCGGGATCGATGGCCCATCCGCAGACCTGCAAGGGGAGCTTTCCACCAAACGGAGGGTCGCGTCCCGTTCGCCGTGAAGCCTTGCAGGCCTTCCTGAGTCCTTATTATCCGGAGATGACGGGCATTCTTACCTACGCAAATATACGTAGTACATACATACATACATGCATACATCCTCACTGTACGCGTGTCTGTATACTCGACATGTACGGGGTGCTTCTGAGCAAGCATGGAAACGAGTATCGGGTCGAGCTACCAGTCAACTTTCCCCGCCTTACCGACGACGCCGAGAATACGGAATGGTTTGAATATGTTTTTTTTTCTTTTGTTACCCCGATTTTGAGAAGGTGCAAATCTTTTCATGTATGATTTTAACGCGTTTGACCAGCGTTTTTCCAATCTTCTTAATCCTCTTCTTGGGGGTGCTCGACGACTCTGTTCAATTTGCGAGATGTGATCTGATACGTCTTTAGATTTCTATGGGGACGTCTGCGGGCGAACTTGTAATTACTTTGGGCCCGAGGTACCGGAGAAGTTGACGTTTTATTTTATTCGGGGATTGACACGGATATCGACAGATGTAGTAACGCAGACTCCGCGAGTCTTGGTCTACGTCGTCTCTGCGGCACACGCGTCATCCGAAACGCCAACCTTCATTCCCGATCTTCGATTCATGGATTGCGACTTTCTGTCCACGTCCTCCTTTTCTCTCTCCCTCTTTCTCTTTGAACGATTCCTGGAAAATGTGATTGCTGGACACCCCTGGAAATCCATTACCGAAACTCCTTTGCCAAGCGACAGCTTCGGGTTCTCAGCTCTTTTATTCTACTTTGGTTCACTTCTATCGAAAGTCAGTATCGAACATGAACCATACAGGTATGTTGTGTCACCTTGCGAGGTTCAATTTCGAAAAATTTAATCAGAATTTGATAAAAATCGGAAGTTGCGTGAGCCAGATTGGGGAAGAAATGTTTTCAGGATCTCGTCAGCCGTTCCCTAATATTTATAGGCAAGAGTTTCTCGACGGCCTCGGTTTGTCTTTGGAATACGAAAAACGAAAGGGGCTGCAAAGCGAGGAGTGACAGGGCAAGAGACTGCAAGAGAAATGAGAGGAAGTTTATGCGCGGCCAATTACCGGGGGGAGCTGAGTCCCTGAGAGGAAGAGAAGGCGAGAAAGATTGATAGAGATAGAGAAAGAGAAAGAGAGAGTGGAGCCGGAGCAGTAAAATCTGCAACTGTTTTGACGCATCCCCGCGATTCACAGCGGGAAACTTTGTATGCCGGAAGAAGCTGCGGGAGGGTCGTGACGCCTTCCTAATGACGGTATTACATTTATTTATGGGCAACGCAGCCTCAGTTTTCCAGATTTCGGCAAGGTGTCGGTTTATATACCCGAGGGAAGGATGGAAGCTGAGGAGCAGAGAGCCCGGAGATTTTCGTTCGAAACTCGAGCTTGATAGATTTATTTTCACAAGCTGGGTAAAATCCTCAACGAGCAGGGCTGCATGCAGGGGAGAGAAGGATGAAACGGGGTGCAGCGCGAATTTTTAACGGGTCGAGAAAGACGCTTAAAACGATTCGGGGATCGGTATCTGGTGAATGTGAAACTGGAGACGAAGGGACCGTAAGAAACAATCTTCTCGAAAAATTTGTACTATCTCTCGGTCTACGAATACCAGCGCACTGTTGATTAATTAACTCCGGTATATGGTATACGTATACGTACCTATATAGTATAACAAGTATTATTTTTATAACGTTTGAAGGAGAATTTATCTCCTTAATTGAATGAATAGAACCCTGCAGTTATAAGATATGAAGTGGAATAGATTGGCACCAAGGGGGACTGAGACCGCTTGTTATTATTCGGGGCAAAGCTTGTTTTATAAATTACGTTTAATCGTAAGTAACTACGCCTGACAACCTCCGCATACCCACATGCATAGTCATCACGAATGGCGAGGGAACGACCGAACACACGTGACGTTGAATTCGAAAGTGTTTTGTAGAAAACATGCAATTACTCGCTGCGAAAATCGATGATCCGTTCACTTTGTAGAATAAAAGGCGACAGAGTTTGAAACCCCCCTCGCTTTTCACACCAACCGCATTCACCGGGATTAGGGGGGGTATCCTAATGACGTGGAACAGTTTTCCACGGCCAGAAATCCCACTGGGACGTAGGGGAATTGAAGGGAGGGATTTGATCCGATGTAAAATCGATCGAAGCTTCAACGTTAAATTTAATGCACTCAGTTTTTCAGCGTTATACATATACATAGAGGCTGGTTTTGTATTTTTCAAAATACATCTCGCGAGTCTCTCTTCCTGCGACTTTACCGGAGATATTTAGAAACCCATTGTAAAAGCTTGATATGTATACACAGGCACGCGCGTATAATGTATATAAGCTTTACGTATACATACGCGAAAGTATACCTATATATCGCCGACTATTGATACGCCAGCGTTCCATCAGGATTCTGTTTTTATTTAATATGCCCTGGCATTATATGAAAAGGTAATATTAGCTCACCCCCATCCTGGGCCCACAAACCCTATATAGCTTTTCATCGTCTCGTCGCTCATCCCGGTGAAATATTCATCGGGGCAAATTGGCTGTTGTTCTTCTTCATTTTTTATTTTTTTCTTCATCCCCCACCCCTGCGTTTTATTCCTTCCACACTCCACCCCTCTCTCTCTCTCTCCCTCTCTCTCTCTCTCAATACACTTTTTCATCTCGATCAGTCTGGCTGCGGGGCGTCGCCTCTTAATTAGAAATATTTGCTCAACTTTGGGCGGATAGAGGAGACAGGAGGCTACACACCGAAGCCACCATACAGCGATATTCTCTTAACGAGCACGTGTGACCGGAACAAACTGCATCCAGTACACCCGGAAAAGTTATGCTACACATACGACATACACACACATTTGTTCCCGAAAGCTAATTCCTCCTCCCTCGTTGTAGCAAGGTCTGCTATATGCGTGTACGTCATATAGGCGGACAGGGTGCGGTAGCGAGGAGAAGGAAAAAAATAAAAACAAACGACGAAAACTTTTACCGGGAAATTTTAATTCCGCCCGGCAATAACCCCACTTCTCGCGTTATTGACAATAATCTATAGTGCGCGTGGATCGAGTGCATAATTAGTAATTTGTACGTCAAATAGAAGCTTTTCGACGCCTCTAATGAAACCCCGGTGGTGGTATACCAAACTGCCGTCGGTATACGAAATGACAAAGCTGCAGCGATGACGTCGATGGCACAGTTGATTTCAAATTATTTAATTAATGTATTCGAGGGTAATGCTCTGATAATATAACCATGGTATTGGAAACTCGCAGGCGGGACGGGAAAGGGGATCGGTTTGTTGGTCACGAGTGTCGTTCGGCATTATAATCTTGTATTATACGTATACCTGTACTCGGTGTAAAATTATTTCCCCCGTCAGAACCGTAATATATGACGTTCCAATATCGTGTGAAATAATCAAGTTTAATTACCTATCCAACATACGCGTCGTCCGACGACGATATACCTGTCAAATTTTGTTCCCATTCCCCGATGCGGGTCAGATTTCCGTCAAAACGATAATTGAAACCCGATTACCTGTACCACCTGCTCGCGTGCCGAAACGGTCATTCGAATCGAGTTTTGCTCGGGGAATATTCTTTATCGGTTATGGAGTTTTCATTCGTTTAGGGATGGAAAAAAAATTTGTATTTTTGGCGCAAGGTATTTGTGGGAATTGGTGTAGCTTAGGTGTATTCAAATTTTTAAGCGTTCAAATGATCCGAAGAGACGCGAAGCTCGAAACTTGAAAGGTGTGCGGAAATTGATTGGGGCATGCCATCAGAAGCGTTGAGTTTATTTTTAGGCGTCTTTGAAGCTCCTTGAAGTGGAAGTCACTTTTACCTGCTGATCGACGCCTCGGGGAATTTAAAATCCTTTGAGATATATCAGCCTGCGAGTTTGAAGGAAAAGTTTTTCTTTTTCTTTTTTTTTTCTCTTACCTGCCGAACAGGCCTACTGTTTCTACTGGAACTAAATCCTAAAATAGAATTCTCGGAGGCTCAGAAAAGACGGTGTCGTGGAATCAATCGCTGAGACAATGCCACAAGATTTCTTATTTTCTATTCCCGACATCTTAATTTCGAACGTCAGAGACTGCGGCTAATTTGCGCCGGTCCCAATTATTTTCAATTTCGAAAAAAAAAAAAAAAAAAAAAACGTTGACGTAGCCTGCGGGAGAATCTATTCGTGATAAAGCAAAAAACGAAGGCGCAGAATTATTGCGTTCATGGATGTGTTCGAATAAGTGTAATTTCTTTTCTGTTTGTTCCGTCCACTGATTCTTTTTCCTGCGAGTTTCGTTTTTTCATTAAATTTTTTTTCATAACTCCTCTCTTATTCGTCTCGAATATTTCTTTCTCTCCTCCTCTCCTCAACAAATCATGATTTTATTAAATTGATACAGTTTGTTTGTAAGGAAAATATAATTTTGTTAAAAGTCGTAAGCTGGCTGCCGTTGCGGAAGATGCCGATGATGTCGAAACGTAGCCATATTATTCTACTTAGTCGATGGATAAATACACCCTGACTTGATACTGTCTCTCTTTCAGTCTAAATCAACCCCAACATTTCTCCTCTATAGTTGCAGTTTTCACCTGCTGCAGATGGCTAATTGTCGGATGAATTTCACCGCGTGTATAGAGAGCAGGAAATTACTATGTATTAACTTTACAGTGTGAGTAATTATACATGTACGCAGTTGCACAGAGACTCAGGAAGCGAGAGAGAACTGGTGGAAAGTTTGTGTAGATTTAAGACGTATCAAGCTTGGCTGCGTTTTCGCGTTGTACGAGGGCTAGAATTACACGGAGACGAAGTGTTGACGGGAAATTTTGAATAATTTCGATGGAGCTTATCGCGCGAATTCCTCGGATATCGTAAAAGGCTTCATGATCGCGACTCAGCGAAGCTTTGTGCCACCACGTGGGGGACGTTCGAAAGCACGTTAACGAACGGTACGCTCCTCACTCGAAGCTCGAGGTGGATTCGAGGCCAACTGGGGTTGCTACGGCACTTCACCGCTGCAGGGGCATTTCCGGTGCAGCTTCACGTGCTTGCAATTACACGGGCATGAAATAATAACACGGAGAAACGACGCAGCCTCCTTCCTCCCCGTGAACCTCGATCAATATCGGACGGGGTGCAGGGCTGACGGTACGTCACGCTCTGAAGAGGAAACGTGTCGTTGAGGAGCGAAGAGAGAGAGAGAGAGAGAGGGTGGATCAGACCTGCGTGCATATTTATGTCCCTTGGAAAAGAAGAAGAAGAAGAAGAAGAAGAAGAAGAAGAAGACAAGGAAGAAAAGGAACCCGCGCGGAAACGACACAATGAGTAAATGACACAATATTGCCGCTGCAGCACTTCGACCAGCCCATCTGTCGGTTGTACGTCAGGTACACGAATGCACACGGTCATGAAATGTGGGAGAAATGTTTGAATGAGAGTTCGAGGGAAAGAGAGAGAGAGAGAGAGAGAGAAGAAGAGAGGCTGTGTGCATCACCCACGCACGGCAAATGTGAACCATGACAAAAGTGCATAAAGCTTGGAGAAGAGGAAGAGGAAGAGGAGAAAGAGGAGAGGCGCAGCAGTGTGTAAGAGAGAATGGAATAGAATGGGACGGGACGAAACGGAATGAAAGGTTGGCTTAGAAACTCGGTTTCTGTATAGAAACGGTAAAAGCGGTAACAATAATTATGAAGATAAGTAGGCTGACACTGTGCCGCGAAGACTTAAGGAGGAAATATTTCACCTAGAAAGGTGTCTGTGCGGTGCAGTTCTTTCGGTATACAATATAGACCGCGGAGGGGGGAGGACGATGACCAACGACCCACAAACACAAGGGGATCTCGAGGGTTTCACAAAGAAAACCCCCGCGTTTATATCGTTGTGCGTGTGTGTGTGTGTGTGTGTGTTGTAAAAATGAATAAAGAAAAGAAAGAAAGAAAGAATGAAAGTTGGGAAACGAAACCAGCTTTGCCATCGAGCAATGGGGTTACTGATTTCTCGACGACGCTTTGCAAAATTAAACTTTTGTCGCTAGTTTGTACAACCTCACGTTTCGTTATACGTACGGAATATATATTCACTAATTTTCAAAGGGGATGAATTTGGTCACAGAAATGAGGCGTATTTTAAAGGTAAAAAAAAAATGGAAAAGCTCGCGAATTATTTGGTTCGGAATTTACTTCCTTGGATTCGAAAATTTGGCAAGTATTCGACTTGAATATAGTTAGGTATAATTCGTTATGTCTGCATATTTTTACATTTCTGTACAGTCAGACTTGTTTTGGACAAATTGAAACGAGAATGGAAACTTATTAGTTCGGGGATTTGGTGGGTTTCAAATGAAAACGTGTTCTTTCATCTACTGTTTCATTAATTGTAAGTCTATTTTATTGGCTCGCGTGGTTCAACGTACAGAAAATTGGTTTCTGACGAGTAAACTTTTGCTCATTGATACGCTCATAGTATATAATTGAGAAGAGAACCCTTTTACCACGAATAATTCAACAGAGTTCACTAATTCGTTCTTTCAACGTTCCACGCGTTTTTCTATCCTTCCTACGTATATCGTATACAACGTGCATAATAAGTAAGGAATTCACCTTCGAATCTCTGATACCGAGCTTCGAATTCGGAGAAACGACTTTTT
The DNA here is from genome assembly GCF_021901495.1 of Neodiprion virginianus. Lineage (NCBI taxonomy): Eukaryota > Metazoa > Arthropoda > Insecta > Hymenoptera > Diprionidae > Neodiprion > Neodiprion virginianus. The sequence continues at coordinate 3,625,498 of NC_060882.1, forward strand.
CCAGCTGATTTCGTTCTCCTCGACAAAAAAAAAGCATCAATAATTCTGAGTGATTCCAGCGAATGGGTTCGAATGCAATTCCCTATCATTTCTCCGGGATGGGGAATTCATAGCTATCATAGGTACCTTGAACTGCATAACGCAGACGGTTGGATGACGATAATCGCAGTTACGGACCCAACGCGATGATCGGAACTCTATTGATTTGCGGATCAAGTCTACCCTTCGCTTCGGCTCGACTCCAGTGCCTGTCCAGATAGGCTATATAGGCGAAGGATTGCATGTCTTCCCACTATGAAAAGACGACCAAGTCTATACGGGTAGACGCTACGACGATAATGCGGTACGTGTGTAAGAAGAGATAGGCGCTTTGGTTCCGTCCGTATTGTAAGCGTCATTGATTATCCTCTCGATCCCTTGTTTCACCGGGTTAAGCCGTTAGTAGGGAAATTATACTTATCTAGATTGTTCCGTGCCAAGAACTACCAGCGTTTTCCGAGCCACCCCATATGTAGGTGTATATGTATATATGTATATATAATAACGCAACTGTGTACGCATAGATATTGCGGTAGTTTTAATTACGTATCGTTGACGTGAAATTCAAGTTTTGTTATTGTTATACAGCGAGAGTAACGAATATTTATTGGGTAGGGAAATTTTTTGGTAAGTGCAAAGGACGTGTGTAACGATTTTTTATTTTACACAAAAGTTCGTAGGTTCCAAGTGTATCCAGTTGTACCGTGTTGATAGAATAATTCAAATTTATGCGAAGCAAATGCGTATACACGTAGACATACTACTTTATACGTATAACTCGAGTTGAGAGAATTAAATTTCATTCGGCTATTGAAACGTATTCGCAGAGATATTTTTACGAGTTATAGTGCAATGCGATGACAGGTATATTTAAGTATATCGTAAACAGTGATAAGATGTATACGATACTCGTATTTATTATAATCTTATTCAGAGCGCGAGCTAATTGAAGAATTGAAATTTAAAAGGAATTTAAAGCTGCACAGATGATAATTATAAATAAATACGAGCAAATTTACAATATGCTACATGTTTGAATGAAAAATTGAAACACCGTTAATAATATCGTTGAAAAACAGAGTAGGTGATTAAAGTTTACACCACGTGTTGCCAGAGTTGTTGCTAAATTAAACACAGTTAGACTGCCTCTCTTGTTTTATGGTGACATATTTTCTTTCCGCCTCCCCAATTCATAACTCATGACGAGAGTGTGCGCGCGATGGTCTTTTCAGTTTAGTTTTTTTTTTTTTCTTTTTATAGTCTTTCCTATTTCTTAAAAATTACCTCTCTTCTCTCTCGTCGCATTACCAAGCACTTCGATTATCAACTCTACGATTAATAATTCGGTTAAGCTCCCCGGGTTCTTTTCATCTCTTCATCCCGAGTACGTATAATAACGTCGCAGCTTGTTACACAGCCGCGCATCGCCCGGCAATTAATGCATCCGTTTGAGAGGCGCAGGAGAGAACACTTAATATATCCGTCCTGCACGGCGCGCGTCGCACTTGTCCACCACCTCCTTCCTATACACACACAAGTGTGCCGAGAGCCATGAGATTTATACACGAGTATAAATTTGCCCGATACAAGCTTATACGGACTTGCATGCTACCGGTCGCCCTGGTCCAGAGTTGCAGTGCAGCAACGTCGTTAACCTCTTAGCGAGTGAGCTGGATCGAAGCCACTGCAAGGGGATCCTTTCATCCGACACCATCGGGATCGTTTATCCACACCGCAGTGTGTGTTTTATCTATTTATATTTGTCTAAACTCGACTACGCCGCTTCTTCTTCGCTCATCGCACATCGCAACGTCGTTAGGGCAGCGTTGCGTGTCTTGCGCTTCGGGTAAATCCACGGATTCAGAGACTGTCCGAGATGAGCTGGAATTAAGCAGAATCTCCAGGGAACGCGCGTCGGTTGGCAATTTTTTGCAGAAATGCAGGGAGGATCGAGAATCCGAGGATTTTATCGTGTTGCACGGTGGGTATGATATGTACGGGGAGCAACACTGGGTGGAAAATTTTGTATCCTTGCTTCCTGTCATCGGAAAGCACGCGGATGAATTAATGATCAAAACCTTTCCCCCTGCGGAACTTCCGCGTGCGAATTAAGTATTAAAGGTTGCTAGCGGGGACCGAACTTTTTACCCTACGTACTCCAACGTCAACGATCATTCTGCGTACGCCTATCAAGATCTAAAACGGGATGAAAATCTGATGAGAAAAGGTACCTACATCGTGTATTTGAACGCCGAACGGCTCACCGTGAATTCTAATTCCGACGTAACGATAATACGATTCGCTTGAATGACGAATGGAGATTGCTTGGGAAAAAAATAAGCTTTAAGAAATCTGTAAGCGCTTCGCACTTTTCGGATTCTCGTCTTAATTCCGTTTCAATGAACTTGTAGAGTTCGCAGTTATACGATATGGGCCTTTTTGGTATGACGGTGTTTCTGTTGGGCAGTTGGTGTAAAAAATTTGTGCAGCTCATCCCGCGGGGGTTCAAAGGGAACTCGTTCTCCGTGCATTCGTATGTATCGCTCCCCGTGATAAAGGGTTGCGGGGGTTGTGTAGGTGCCTACGGCAGGCCTGCACTCTGGAACATTTACAAAAAAAAGTGGAGAGAGAAATAGGAAAAATGAGGCTGGATTACAGTGGCAAAAAAAAAAAAAGAAACATCGGGCACGTGTATCTCCCCTGCCTACATTCAAGGGGCTGATTCAATATTCGGACCAGTTGATAAAGTGAAAAGTGAGAGCGCGTGTGCATTTTGCGACAAGCTTTCATTGCCGTCAGTGTATTGACCGAGAACCGTCATTTCCCGTTTGATTTTTTCTTCTTCGATTTTTTCTGCCTATACGCGATATGCGGTGCACGCGGTGGAAATATCGCAGTAATGTTATACAACCAACATCATTCCTCATGTTTTTTACTGTATAAACACATCATGGCCGTCCACTCCCGCTTCAGGATCAACATTCTGTTTGTTTATAATTTGGATATTCTCAACGCGGCATGTATTCAACGAGACAACAATCGGGTTTGGGCTAACCATGAGCCAACCTTTGAAACTGCAGTTTTTAAACTCGTTTCGAGCTGAAATAATGATAATAATAACGAATTCATTATCTTATTCGAACGTTGGACGAACAGTGTTGAATTCGTCATGAGTGACTAAAAAAAACCCTCTGGTACCACAGTAAACGAAAATCAGATGAGTTCTGGATGTTGGATTATCATATTTGCCCTGCAGTCATAAGGTACAGTTTTTTTTAAAAACGACTTTGGATTTATGACCAGTAACCATAAGAACCATGCAACACCAATTTTTATTAAACTCCGTTCGTCCGTTCTCGAGATATCATCGTTTGTATTCGATTGTTTATAATTGTGTTATTCAAATAATTCGAAGAGTACTGATTCGATCAAAGCCAAAATCTAGTCAGTTCTAAGTTTGGAAAAGTTGCCTCGATTGAGACCGAGATCAATAAAATTCGGTAATTTGTTCTCGAGATATCGTTGGACAAAAAAAAAAAAAAAAATTTATCACAAACGCACACACACTCACAGAGATGTCCACCTCAAAGTGATCGGAGGTGGTTTTCTAGACTTCAAAACGTCGAGATCTTGTGAAAACTCGACTTTTCATTTTCGGGGCGATTACAACGACTGCCTTCTTTCTCCGAAAGCAGAGAAACGCGGAAGTTAATTAAGAAAGAAGGAAAAAATGAAAGCAGGGACAGAAAGAACGAAGCAATATATATTATATATCTATACACCCAATCAACCACCGAGGAAAAGATAACAGAGGGTAAGAATAAGAAGGAGAAGGAGAAAGAAGATGATAAAAAGAGAAAGTTGATAAAATGAACTTCGTTCACCCTAAACGGAAATTAATATACAAGAGCCGCACGTTACAAGTTATGCTTTAGCGGAGTATTTCCGAATAAGTTATTGGAATAATTTACCTTATGCATAATTGCTAATAGTCGGCACATCTTGTACCGCTTAAAACTCATAGCTCTGTTTACACAGTCGTGTCTTCAATTAACCGCATTGTATATAATTTATAGAATTGCCAGTATTCAGTTGAGACCACGTTTGGTCAACAATTGATCTTTGTAAGTTTCGTACCCCGTGAAGTAAAGACTTTGTTTTCGTACTTCTGATGTGGCTTATGACGTGTTTAGAATCAGTAGCACTTTTGAGAAATCGGCGAGTCGTCGTCGTGGCGAAAAGAGTTGGCGTAAAGTATTTTTTATCGGGCAAAAGGAGGAGGACGCTGGTCTCTCTCGATCATTCTTCTTCGGGTTTCTCAACGGCCATCTGGCACTCGGACGCAATTTGTCGGGCAATTGAAAAGGCAATCTAATCACAGGGTCTATCGTCGTTAAGCCATTGCGAGATAGAAGCTGGCACACAGAGCGCGATATATCCAGTCAGTCTCTTTGGTCGAAAGTCTTCAATTCCGTTTCCATCAATCTCAATCAAGATCTTGGGCGTATCTCTTCTACTCGGTTCACGGTCATTTAATCATTTAGGCGGAAATCGTGTCCCGAGTCTCGGACCTCATCGCGCCCTCTCCACCAGGAGTTCGAATCAAACGGCGGCCCGAGGTAGCTCGTTTCGCCTTTTCTCCTCACACGCGAAGCCTCCACATCTACGGAAGGCGCTGGTTCGGTGCCTCGGCACTTCACCCACACCATGCGGGGTCATTAACGAGCGCCGCGGTCTGCTGACACATGAATTTATTTACATTAGAATATAAAATACCGCGGAAAACCCGGTGCCAGGCGACGAGGCATGTTCGCATTCTCTCTTCCCTGTTTACACTCTACTTCCGAGTGCATCAGAACCGCTTTTCACGCGAGGAAACGAATTGCCCGTGTGCACACAATGCTCGCACCTAGGCTCCACCGTACGCCAGTCAAAGTACTCGCTATTTGTACACAGGCATGTATACCCGTGCGATGCACTGGCTTCGCGTCAGCAATTACAAGAATATTTCAATAGTGACTAACAAGGTCGTTGGAACGAAATAACTGCTCAACATTTATAGGTATATATATATACGAATATAAATTATCGGCATTTATACGCCATTGAGTAGAATTTTGAGCGCTGGATCGAGTACTTTGCAGAAATTTCCATCCCGTTCGTCGTTTTTAACCCACGATCTCGTATCTCTTCTTCCCTTATTCCAAGCGTATGTCTGCAGATACAGCGGACCAGTATAGAAGAACAGCGGGTGGTCCGTGGTATCCATTCTTCGTTACCAGATTCGCAGCAAGGGTTCCTCTCCAAGGCCATACATCCATCCTTTCAAATCTAATTCGGTAATTAAGACAAAGTTAATCTAAGTTTCGCGCCGCCTTTAGAAGAGAGGACTGAGTACCGTAGCGGGTGGTGTATGGCGAAAACAAATAACTGATTTAACGCCCCGAAGAATCCCGACGGCGAGGAGGAGTCGAGCTGATTAGTCGAAATCGTCGGGGACAAAAGTTGGCGTGTATTAGTTACAATGGCTGGTTAATTACTGGGATTGAATGAAGAAAAATACAAACATTCAATCACCGACTGCGCTGGAAGAATAATACATTGTTGGGATGAGGCAAGAATTAGCCTGCGCTTTGTTCCAAAGTGGTATAACCGGCGGTAATGGGGAATAAAATCTTACTGCCGCCACGTGCTCCGCCAGGAAATGAAGTGCAGTAGGTCTTCATCGCGGAGGTGTCAGGGGCTAAGGGCTCCGGTGGCGCGCGGGGCTTGCCGAAGAGGAGGAAGAGGAGGAAGAGGAAGAGTAAGAGCGGAGATACTGAGGAAGAGGAGCCGGCCGACAAAAGGAGAAAAGCCGTAAAAGCGATGGTAAAAGTGGCACGGGTTATCTAGCCGGTAGCGCTCGCTTCTTCGCCCGGGGGCTTTCGGTGGAGGCGGAAGGGGAGGGAGGGGGAGAAGAAGAGTCCAAAGAGAGACGGAGGCAAGGATGGAAGGAGGAAGAGAGATAGTACCAGAGCCGGCCGAGATATCCGTACCTTATACCTCGGCCTCTCTGTCGCCTTCGCGTTCGCTACTGTATAAGAGTCGGTTGCACGGCACGGCTGCAGAGTCCCCAGGGAAGCGCCGGGCGTAACTATCGATTGCCCAGACTTTTAGGGTGCGAAGAGGTGTTTCGGCGGGACCACGCGATACCCGAGAACAGCCTGACTTCCGTTTCCCGGATCGGTGCCGTGGACCGCTTCCCCACTTTGAACGGTTCTTTGATCTGACAGAGTACACGCGTTCAGGCAAAACCTTGGAGTTTGTACGGACATCGATAGCCGAGGATGAAGTTAGTAACGTGGGTTTAACGACGAATGTTAAAGAAAAATCGTTACATCGCAGACTTAGCAATGTCCGAAATTTGGTGGAACACCATGACAAACAAATTATACTCTTATTTTGACAAGTCATCTCTTTGGAAGTTATTCTAAAATTGATGAGTTATGATTTTTTTCTTTGATGTTTCGTTACGGTAACGTTATCAACTTCAGCCTCATCATCGCTAATCATGGATTAGACGATGAAAGTATATCCACAGTGGTTTCAGGGTTGAAAGCTACTCGCGATGGTTGGATTCACCAAATCTCTCAAGGATTTGTGAGGATCCGGGTGTTTGAAGCACTCTGGTATCTGCGGGGGATTGGAACGCTACCGTTGTGTCAGAGATTGACAATCCTCGGTGGTAACAACTCGTCACGATAATTTGAAACTAATGTAACGATTCGTCCCCGAAGATGAAATTCAGGGGCTGAGTATGAAGTTTCGAGAATTTCCGTTCTTCTTTTTTTTTTTCTCAACAGTTATTCAAGACCGAGTAGGTAAAGCTGCTTCCGCGTACGTATAAAGTCGAATAAAGTTTCCCGAAGAGTCTCTCCTCAACGTATGCGCAAATATGGAAGCTGGCTTTTAAAACACGGAGGTACGTAACGTGAAATGTATAAAACTTTGAGCCCGGTATGAAAAACGTTGAGCGCATGCCACCTTCTTCTAATGCATATCGACTCGGTGCAGCTACTCGAATGAATACGTAATACTTAAGAAGGCTAGAAGAACGCAGCGAGGAGAGAAGAATGGCTTAAGGAGACTGAAACGAATCGAGCAAAGTACCGACTAGACATTTATGAGAAAGACCGTTTAAGAGATCCGCTTCCGTCGGACGGTGGCCATAATATTCGAACCGATAGACACTCCGAAGCCCATCGTTCGAATTGCGGGACTTGAAGGGTTTTTTATCGAGCAACAAGTCACCGACTAGCAGTTCCATCATCCCCTGCAGTTTCTATCCTTTCCGGAAGATTTACCTGACGTGGCGACGAGGCAGCGGAGGCGGCACCGGACTGTGGAAATTATCCATCATGGAATAAGCGTTGTGGTCGACGGACTTGTGGTCCAGGCTCTCGAGGTGGTCCAGCCTGAGCAACTCCGCTTCCCGGGGCGAGTGGAGCTCACAGTGAGCGACGTGGAGCAGCGGTCTCAGCGAGGAGGCCTCGCATCGCTGCTGCCGCGAAGGCGGCCTCACTACCTGGTGGTGGTCGAGACCATCCGCGGAGGATTTTTCCTCGCCCCAGACCTCGAACTCACCGGCCGCTGAATAGTCACCGAATCCACTGTTACCCTTCACTTTTGCACTTTCTTTTACACGCTCACAAGACAACGATTTCGCGTAGTAATTCCCCACAGACTCAATGCTGACGGCTTTTGCGAAGAGCTTGCGGAAGCTCCGACTCTTCCTCGACGCGCTCTTCGTCCTCCCTAACGGCGATCGGAACGAAGAAATTTTCGAATGATTTTCTTCGCCACTTCTTCTTCTTCTTCTTCTTCTTTTTCTTGTTTTTCTTCTTCTTCTATCACCGTTTCAAAGCGGGATTATAATTTCGCCGACTTTATCGAGTTAGTCAATGTTGTACGTATACGCAGAAAAGTTTGTTTCAACGTCTGTAAATCGTTTTCCCAACTCGGGGTTTTCACCTGCACGGATGGATATGTATAGATGTGGGTATACGTGTATGTATGTATATACATGCAGAGTTTGTATGTATGTATAGCTAAGGGGGAAAACTTGCGCTGTAAACTTCCTTATCAATCTGTCAACGGCAGCAGGAAACTTTGGTCCACCTTCCTGAAAACAGTTTTCCTATAGTATAGGGATAGGTATCTTCGTATTGAGAGGGAAGCTTTAAAGCTTGAGGCACCGAAATCGCGGGGTTTTTTGGGGTGAAATTCCCGGCCTATTCACAACGTTTCTTCATCTATTATTTTATTTCATTTATTCCATTCACCCACCCCGATATTGAGATCACAGCTCTTTTTGCACTTGATAGAGCTTACTTATCTATGTCTATGAAAATATAACCGTACGATTGTGCACGTTGAACAGTTTGCGTCCGATAGTAAATGATGCGAATCACTCGGCACCAAGGGACTTGACGTAATTAGCGTGCAAATCCGCCACTGAGAATCCAGATAACCGTCGGCGACGAATCGAGTCTTTTATAACAGAAAACTTCACTGACAAAAACCCAGGGTCGTCGTATCGATTGAACAGCGACGAAAATAATTCGGAATGTGACAATTATAAACAGGTTTAAAATTCGCACGAGCATTCATTTTACGCGCTTTAATATCCGGATTAATCCAATGCGCGCGCGCGTTTCGCAAAAGGACACTTATAATTGGCCGTAAGGGTCGACGTTACCTACAACTTACTATCTACTTATATTCACGGGGCTCGGAGATTCGGAGCACTCGAGAGTGATATACCGCACCCCGACCGTCGATCACTCGCGACGATTTTTCCGCTTTTTATTCACCGTTTTACCCAACGAGAGTCGGACCTTCACTAAATCTAACACCGCGCGCAACGAGCTTCTTTAACGAACTGACGTCCGGCTCTGTCACCTGGTCAACGGAGACTGAAAGCTCAAGCGTCGCGACGCCCGGCACAAACTGATACCAGGGCATCCCCTCCACCCGTGATCCCGGCGCGTGCGCGCGCCCCCTCCACCCCCTTCCCCACTTCCCACCCCCCTTCCGCCGGTTTCAGGACCCTCGGTAAGGCGCGCCTCTGTCGGGGGGTTGACGAGACTCCGAATGCCCTCGAGCGCGCGCGCAACCCTCCGAAAACGCTGGTCCTCCACGGCCTTCAGAATTCCTCCTTCCGAAGTCCCGCAGCGTGCGCCGGATCTCATCTCCGTTTTCCGATAGTTTGGTCAGCAGCTGACGGACTTGGAGTTCGGACGGGTTACTCGGAACACGCCGAAGGGGTTGAGAAAAAAATCTTGCTATTTATTCGGAATCGAAAACTTTCGCCGCGATTAGCTGATGCGTAGCTGCTGCGTAGCTGTAGACTCATTTCTCACACTCTCCATCATCCAAGGGTGGAATTTCATTTGCAAAATTTCTTCTTTTTCGACCCGCTACGCTGCGTTGATTCTGGGAGTGGGAAAATAAAGAACAGTTGGAGCTAGAGACACACGTGTGCCACGCGAAAGAAAGAGATTGCGACATATTTTTGAGACGTTTCATGTCTTCGCGTTGTTATATGTATGCCTACGTATATATACACGTATAATGTATTATGTATGTACGTATGTATGTACCTCATACTATATGCGGGGGATGCACACTCTACGCGTAAAATTCAAAGAGGTTTCTTTCATCAGGACGACGAACGAAAAAGCAGCACGTATTTCTCTTTTTATGATTATTTCCTCACTCGCTGGGTACATTCGCCCGCGAGATTTGTCGCAGGGTATAAGGTGTAGGTGTATAATATAAAGTTATTGTGGAGCACAGGATTTTGCTTTTAAGACGTTGTCTCGCATCAGGAATATTGTTGTTGTTCGTCTCGTTATTATTACAATGATTATCGTTGTTATTGTTATTATTACATTTATCGTTGTTCGTTATCATCGTTCGAGAGGTAACTAAATATTTTCGTTCTGTAATCGTTCCGTGAAAAGAAAACTGTTCGAAGTCGTCTCTCTCCAGGAGCGCGCTTTGGGCAAATGGGAAAATGAAATTACATCGCATCAAATTTTCACCGCGGCAAAACCGGAAGCCGTACAAATTTTTTCCAATAAAAATCGTCGCACCAGCAAAAGCGTGCACGTTATATACTTTTGTACGGAGAAAAGTGTCGAGAGAAGGTACGAGGGGCGTGTGAGGAGGAGAGAGGAAAACAGAAAGGTGGAGGTGGAGGATCGAGGATTGCCAACTAACTGACAGTGGGAAAAAAGGAGGCGTGACTCAACGAGCCGATGTTTTATTCGGCATGGATTAAGCCGTGGCTTACTGAAAAAATCAAATTATTCCAAATCCTTGAGGGTCACGTCGTTCTGCTTCCGCACGCGCTTCGTACTTCTCATTATATTCCTTATATATAGATATCTACGCGTTGTATTTAATCGCGTACAAATATTATTAATGTATGTAGATATAATTCAGACGGACGAATGGGCGCGAGTGCTGGGAAAAATCTGAAAGATTTTCCGCGTAGAGGAGCTGCGAAAGAGAGCGGAAATTTAGAATCTCCTTTTACCAACGAGCGAAATGTTATATCATATACAGGACAGGTACGCGTACGCAAGGAAGAAAATTTTTGAAATCATTCGCGCGGAAGGCAAAACGCCTCGGAGTTCGCTTCGGTGGATATTCACACACACACACAAACACACACGCACACTCATCCGCGATGCGTACGAAACACACTCGAGACCCTGACTGGCTACAGTTTCGTAAGATCGGAATTATTTTCCCAGAGGTTTCCGAGCCCTGTCTCGAAGCCCCCCCATCACCCTTTGCGATCATCCAATTCCTTTGAGCAGGCGGTCTAATTTTCCCCGAATAACATTAGTGTCTCGCCGCTTTAAGCTAATTGTTCAGTTTACCGTCGATTAAAATAAAACTTGGGGATTGGTAAGTGTAACGGGGTTGATGCTGCGAGGGGGTGAGAGTGAGAGAGAGAAAGTGGGGCGGACGAGAGGGTGGGAACCCAGTGTACCGAGCAAAGGGAGGCTAATTTTCTCAACCCAAATGAGCAGTAGAGATCGCGTATTTGTGAAGCCTTAAGGCAAACGCTCCTCTCGCTGGAATGCGACGTTGATTCGTTTATACAGGCATCGGGAAGCTGATGAGATGAAGAACGGTTGCGAGATTCTACGATATCCATAACTGAGAGAAAGCACAGCAGGTTCTACAGATTTCAAAGAAGCTCTCATGCTAAAAAAAAAAAAGTGATGGAGGTACCTACAGGTGTTCGGTAGTTACTTCGAGTATCGATAAAGTACAATTTTCCATCATACAGGTACTTAAAGTTTCTTCGGTACGTGTACCAAGTTTTCCTAAGGGTTGTGCACCGGTTCTTTCGCGTTTTGAAAAGTGTCCGTCGCAAATCAGTTCAGGAGCTGCGGTACTCTGGATTTTGGTATCGCGACGTACAGGGTGAGCATCATTTATGCAGACGTACACGACGTGCACGAACATTCGTTGCACAAGGCGGCGTAGCCGCAGTTGAGAGATCTTAGCTAACCGTATGAACTTTGCGGTTGTGAGGGGTGGAAGCCAAAATTATTCAAGGCACGTGTGCCGCGGAAAGTAAGCAGGTAGGTTGCTCTCGGCGGTGGGGCATATATGCGTGTGCAAATAGGTTCTCTCCTCCATGATCAGCGGCACGGTGGCTGGTGGATATCGTCGTCGGGATCCAAGTTCAAACATACGCACACACTCGGTTCCTTGACGTCGACGACGAGGACGAGGCGTTTCTCCGGTTTCCTTTGGGTTCCTGTCTCTTCCGTATACACCCAGCTCCGAATTCCACGCTATCGAAATCCTCGCGGTATTCCTTCGTCTCCACGCCGCGCGGAACGTACGTTTGTTTGGATAGAATGCCATCAACCGAAGCGTTCAATTTAATTGAGATTAGCATAGGTACATCTAGCTACCCTACGTGTATAACGTCCCCTAGCCTCGGCCGAGAAACCGCCGGCTTTCCCTGATATCGCTCTACAATTTAGCTACTCCGCTATACCGGGATCAACTTTACCCTAGATCTCCGCGTGGTATTATACGTGCATGGATATATCTGGATAATTGCCAACTGTTGTAGCTTCGCCTTACTCCGGGACGTTTTACTGCGTTTCCTCTTCCTCTTCTCTTCGCCCTAACGTTATACCAACATATACATCCAATAAATTTTCCGCAAATCTACTCGGTCTCGATCGACAATTTACTCCAACTATTACACAACGTTTCGAGCTATGGCTGCAGGACAAATTGCTTCGAAGGGGGCTTACACAAAACGACGTCGTTTTAGAGTAACTGATCTACTTCCGGTCGCGTGTAATCTATCCGGTATATTTACTGTCTCTCGATTTTGTCAATATCCTGTCAGAGATACTCCCTCATTCGTGCTCTTTCGCCGTTTCGCTTCGACTCGCGAAAGCACTCCAGGGCTTTCCTTTACCGAGTTTTCGCACCCCTCGCGGTAACTAGAATACCGTACGTACGTATACCACGGGGCAAAGTAAAACCAATCGAAGTCACTCTGCCGCCTGTAACGCGATCGACGGAAACTCCGTGAGACTTAGTAGGTAATTACGCGATCAGAGCAGAATTAACTCGCACCAGTTCTATTCACCTTTGAAGCTCGTCAACTTTTCAGAGATTGCGCTTCGTCGCGGTTTGCAAGAAGAAAAAAAGAAGACCGAGAAGTACCGGATGCCTACCGTCTGGTTTAGTGTGGGTGGTTCCGATGCTGGTGTGTAGAAGGCGGGCGGCTACTCTCTCCTTTGAAGAAGAGCCGAGCTTCCCAAGTAATTAGTCAGGACTTGGATGGTTGTTAGATATGTATGCCACGCGGTGGATGCCATTCGCTTGCTTTTCAGGCGAAAGTAATCGAAGTACCTACACTGGCGGATATTCGTCTGGTACCGTCAATCGAAGACAACAAAGTGGATCCTCCCTCCCGCGTTTCGTCTGCACATTTCCACCCTCGTTAAGTAACACTGCACTTGTTTACAACGCAACCAAAACTCGCCGGGGGGTGGAAAGAGAGAGTGAGAGGGAGAACTGGTAGAACGAGGAGAAGGAAAGATGGATGGCAAGATTGTTTTATCTTCTGGCAACACTAAAATCCACCTTCGTGGCCCCTGCAGCGTTTACCCTTTTAGCGGGTGAACCGGGCTCCGCGTTACGGGCAGGGCAAAGTCATCCTACGCCATTATTTAGGCGAGACGTTGGTCCCGAAATTCCGAAGGTCGTCGAATGTTCGCAATCGCGTTGTACCCTACCTATACCCTCGAGGATTTTCAACCAAAATGCTTGCTCGGTAAAGTCCTTTGATCTTGGTACCCGGAAGTAGACTCTCCCCGATGCAGCCAACGTCGAGGAGGACCTCGCGTACCGTTTGCTGACTCGAAACCTGCACCACCCGGTTTTTGCTTCTTTATCCGTAATCATTCCGGTGCGGTTTTTTGGTTTTATTCGCAGGATGACTCGTTGAATGCTTGTATAATTTGTCATCGCTGCTGCGTCGCTTCCATGGATAGAAATTAACACACTTGTTGACTACCGAGTAGGTGTCGCATGGGATCGAAAACGAGCGTTCGCACCTTACGGTCATTGGTAGCTGGAACGAAACCGATTAGTCGTTGTATCCCGCGGGCTTATATTCAAATAAACTAAACAAAGTGGCAGGTATACAAAGTTTCAAGGTGTTTCGAGGAGCTGCCTTCCAGCACCTCGGGCCAGCGACGATAGTTAATAAGTCGACGCAACAGGTTATTTGAAAACCGAATGAAATATAGTTATTTGTGTACGCTCGGTGATTAACTTGAAGATTCCTTCCGATGACCGGCGTGCGAGGGTTGAAAAGGTGGTACAGGACTCTCGTCCTCGAATCTTGCGTGATTCTCGAGTTTTGTTACAGTCGGGTTACGTCGATGAGAGCAGTCCTGAGTTACGATGATGAGGTTTTTTTTTTCCCCGAGCTCTCCGGCACGCGGCTCTTTCTTTCTTCCCTTCACTACTCGAGATAACCCTAAACCACGGGTAAATACGAGCCTTGCTATAAATCCAACTGTTTACTCACAAGAAACTTAATAATATGGAAATGAATAATGCATGTGCCGTGTTACCGCTGCGCCCGGGTTAGCCGGAGTGATTTAAAGCCATCGCCTAACTATATAAAGAATTCAACCCTTGCCTCCGTTCTGAGGAGCGAATACAAACGGTGGTGCAACGCGGCTGACAAATTCTACGGAAGTAAGACCAACTCGCCGAGACGAACGAGCGCTGGACTCGGAGATCTGCTCCATCATCGGCCCTCCGCGTTATCTTATTGAGAAGCCTCCGGACAAACGGAGCCTACCTTGTACGTCGTATAAGGCGAGAACAATTCCGTAGCTTTTAAAATATTCCATCGACGCGATCGTAGGTGTGCACAGGTGCGGAGGCAATTACGAAGGCCTCGCGGGTGCGCGGCGACGATGAGAAACGACATCCGGACGGAGGGAACCCTGGGCTTGGAGGATAGATGCTCGATTTAAGAAACGACTCCGTTGTTCGTGGTTTCCGTTTTCCGACCGTTTTACTCCTGCATTCGCGCTCCTCTCCGCGATTACGGACAACGCTGTGTATAGCTATATGCATAGCTAGGCCGTCTAAGATAGAGGAACGCTTTACACCGCGGTTTCATTTTCACGACACAAAGGCGAGCTTAGAATTCTCTCCGAGCCTGCTGCTTCCTCCGCACCGGAATTCACCCCTCGGGGGAAAAGTTCATTTTTGAAATAAGAAAACGCGGGACCCAGCGGCTTGTACTCACGAATGGTGAGCTTTGGTTTCGGCTGTTACAACTCGTGTTGGTATCTCACCTGAAACAGTCAAGAAAAAGAAATACGATTAGCATTGCACGAGGCAGTTTATTATTGAATGTAATTTTTGTTCGTATTATTACACATTGTGGGGTCGTATTATTAACGTGCAAATGAATGTGTGTATATATATATATATATATATATATATATGTGTATAATGAATTCCTGGATTATAATTATCCCTTGAGCATATAGAATTCCATGCGTCTGACTATAGGAGTCTGTATTTTGCAAGGCTCTGCCTGGCTCACGTTTGGCTCCGCGTGGGTTCCAAGGGCTCAGAACTCGGAGCTCAAAGCTCAAGGCTCAGGGCTCAGGGTTCAGGGTTCAGGGCTCTGGGCTCGAGGCTCAGGGATGTGGCGTGGTGGGTGGGGGTTTTCTAGGGTTCCAAAGCGCGACCCCAACCCCCGTTTCTGGGTGAAGAGCGAGAGCAGTCGACGTACTTGCCGAGATAGCGAGATGCCGCACGGCACGCGGTGCGTCAGCTACGACTCACTGCAAATAAAGCCTCGTATGTACATCTCCTTCCTTGCTCGCTCAGTTTGTTTGAAACATTGAGCAAACGTCGGTCGTTTAACCCGCGGGTAAGGGGTGGTTCGGAAGGGGTTGGACCCCCGGCTTCCCAAAAGACTTTCACGATTTCGACGCGACAGACTCGGCTCATTGGAATTGCCAATTCGATACTGGTTCAGTTGTACCTACGTCACGGTTTTTGAACAGAAAATTAAAATCGCCCTCGAATCCAGATACGGCCGGTCTGGCGCGATTCGAAACCGAAACCACGAGCAACGAGCGAAACATGTCGCGGTATAACAAGCGACACAAACCCCTGCAGACTCGCGCGAGCTGTCTTTTCACTTCTCGGTATGGAAGCATTATTCGACGGGGGTTGAAAAAGTCCTTTGAGAAAATTTTATAAAGGCGAGAAGCAAAGAGGCCTCCAAGGGCATTAGGCTATATTGGGGATAATTGAGTCAAAGATTGATACTTCGATGGGAGCAAGGCTTCTTCGAAGAGCTAGTCGGAGAGGATTTAGAGGAGGAAATAGTTGCTCTTTGGGGGATGATTTCGAGCAATTTTGTCACCGCCGTTTTTCCCTCTAGCTTCGCAACGCTCGCCGGGATATTGCGGGGCTCCCTGGATGCAGGGTGCGTTTACTGCCGACGCATCTATCCTAACTTGCCTCCCTTCGCTATGGCGCAGCGGCCGCGGTTGGGCTCCGCACCCTCGGTTATAAAAAGGTTATTGTTCCCGGCTTGCGCCATGCCCGGTACTCTCAGCCCCGCTCTTCTCTTTCACCCCGGCAGTGCGTGACATTGGTCGGTATGGCGAGGCGTTACTTTTTAGGAAACCACCGCCATGATAATGGTAATGGGTTCGCACGGGCCTCGCAATTTTCAATTTACCGTTAAGAACTGCTCGACCACCAGTCTTTATACACCCCGCCTATATTCTCCGGTTATTCCTTTCGACCCTCGGCGGACCTTTTTCATCTTCGCCCGTCACTTCTATCTCCTGCAAGAATGAAAGCGCATTCTGGACGGGGTGAATTACTCTTAGTCCCGAACGATTTCAGGTGAGCGGTAAATACCTTCGTTGCAGAAAATCATTTCAACTTCTGGAGAGCGGTCGATTTGTTCGCGGGTTCTTACGAAGAAGTTGAGCAGCTCGTCCCACCACCGGATGGCGCCCAGCCATGTTACGTGGAAGAGGGACTTGGACACGGGTGCATTTTATGGGGGGATCACGTGCCATCTAATATACGCCGCTATCCTCGCGCGCCGAAAGATCAGCCGCGAAAGTGTGGCGATGGTCAATCACGATTCCAGGGGAAACTCGAGAAGGTGGTGTGACATGGGAAGGGGTGAGAGAAGTCCGACAATTTAACCCCGGGTGGGGCAAAAAGTTTTCCATCCTCATCTCTTACCGCCATCTACTGCGGGGACAGAGATCGAAGCTTGCAGCCAAACGTTCTGATGTTCTTTCGAACGAGGTAGCGAGGTCCGGGAATCAAAAGTTTGCGCAATACCCCGAACTTTTATAATTAATTAACTAAGACCATTATAGAATTGCGAGGGTAAAACTGGAACCGCATTTTTCCATTTCCAAAAAGTTGAGTGCTTTTGTCGGTCACCGAGATCCGGGATCATCTTCACAGGCCTTTCTTCTCCCGTTGACAAGAATTAGAGCGGAATTTTTCACGTTTGTGAGAGCCGAGGTGATGGACCTTTGGTCTTTCTTCTTCACCCGGCTTTCTTCTCTGACGCAATTAATACGAGACCATCCCAATCCCGATCCCAACCCGGCCCCGTCCCTCGGTCCCTTCTTTCTTCGGCGATCCCATCGGCTCGGTTGTTCGGACCTCGAGGAACGTCGCAAGGGTCAGCGAACAACACCGAGTCTCTGCACCGAGTCGTCGAGGCCTGGGTTGGAGGTGGGGTAATTGATAGGACGGAGCGCGGGGGAGTTGGGAATTGTCTACCCGGGAAGGATTGACCACCGGCTGCAGGGTGAGGTGGCGAAAGACGCGGAAGGGTCGGTCTTGAGGGCGGTTTTCTCCCGGCTTTCGGACGCTGCTCTTGCAACGGCACGGGCTGCGTAATTAATGCCACTAATAACACCCGACGCTCTTAAGTGTTCGGAGGTTCCGTCGGGCCATGACACAACTTAATTTGCCGTTGCTCGTCGGTGCCAACGAGCCTCGAGTTCCATCGTTCGCTAAACCAGACCTCAGCTCCACCCCGTGCATCGGTTTCCCAATCATAGCGCACCTCGGGAGGCTTCCAATTTCTGCCACTTCACTGCATCGCGCGCTGCTTTGGTACACGCCCAAGAATTTCCCTGGAAAATTGCTCCCAACTATTCGAAACGACACTTTCATCACTAAGGAGACCGTTCCCTCCTTTCCAAACACTTTTTGATCAGTGGTCATGAAAGTGAAAAGCGAAAGAACGCGGCAAATTTTTGTTCTTACAGTCAATCAGCGAAAGGCACCAGCGAATCAGTTACTTCCAGTGTTCGGGCTACGCGTAGGTAGCTGCACCGATTCGTATGCGGGTGACTTTCGCTCATTCGCATCTGCCTTATCGTACTCGGGATAAAGGCTACACTTTAACCCTCGAGTTTAACCCTCGGGTTTTCTTTGCAAGAAGCGGGTCACGTACTCGAGTAAAGACAATCGAGGTCTCGTACCCGCCCTTTGTTTTTCGTGTGCTTAGTTACTTTATTCAAACTTCTTTTCTCCCTGGCGTCACGATCAGCGACACCGGGGGGTACCGACTATCCCGCTCACAGTTCCCTCGGCGTTAAATCCCTCGATCAGTTTCTGCATCGTAAACAGCTGAGAGAGGCGATGTTTTTCTAAGCCTCTACCCGCGGGTGTTCCGTGTCGACGGGGCGTCGAGTCACCGGAGCAAGGCTCGATGGTTCGAAAACCTTCCTAACCTCCCCCCCCCGAAACGAACGACGAAGTTCTCCTCTGATCCAGGTGCCTCATCCTCCAGCCTCCACACCCCCTCATCCTCATCCGGAATCTCCTCAACAGACATCAAACGCCCACCCGGGATTACATTCCTCCACGTTTTCAGGTACAGGCATAACGCCCGTACCTCTGACTCCATATCGCGTGCACGTGTCACTCCGTGAGCTATGGACTACGAACATCGGTCCATCCTCCTCTCGTACAAGACCTGTTACAGGTTGCTCGTATAATTCACTACTGTGAGCGTACAGCTCAAAGGATTTACCCTCATCCGCCTTGTATACACCTTTTCCATTACCGGTCTACGAGTTGTAATTCGTATCATATCACTGCTGGATTCGAAGAAGGTTGTAGGATTAACGAGTCAGCCTCTTATTTTCCCGAGACTATCGAGGGAGCGGCTGTTTGACCGTTAAAACTCGTTCGTTCCTTGCGTCATTTCTCATCGAAAACTCACGTCATTCATTATCCGAGCCATTTCGATGACAGAAGAATCCGAAATTACATATTTATGACCGCATTAACTAAATTCCGTGAATCGATATCCGTTAGATTCCTTGTACGACAGAGTTTAATGGCAGATCTTTTGATTATTAATTCAAACTTCACAACCTTTTGTTTCAACTTCGAGGTTTTCGCGACGTTGACTATGCACACGCACACAAATATACCTATATATATATATGTAGCTATATTAGATGCCTGTGAAAAAAGCAGTCGCAGCGCTGAAGCGATAATGCGGATTACGTGAAAAATGAAAGAATGAAAAATTAATTAGCAGACGTTATAAATCTGCAAGTTCTAAAGTTCATTATATATCGTATACGGAAGAATAGGGTAACTATTATATTATATCTATCGCCATTATGTATCCGTTGACGAGACAACAGGGAGCGCTAGCTGCAACGGGCCATTTTATACGCCCGGTAATAACGCGAATGAAAAAATATTGCTCAGGGGGAGAGTCGCGAGAGCCGTACGGTGGGATATTAATTACTTACATTTAAACGTGCGAGTTTCAGATAAATATACCTACGCATTGTATTGCAGGGGTTGGAATTTCTCGCTTTTTGTCAATTGCCGCGAGTTTTTTTTAATTCGTTTTCGTTTAATTTCCGCGATGCATCCGGAATGACACGATATTCAGCGAGGAGAGTGATCGGGTAGAAATGAAAATCGCGCCAAGGCGGTTACGGATGCATGGAAAATAGAAATTCCGCACCGTTGACAAGCCTTCGTCGCATCGTTTCGCATTACCATGTAACGGTATCTGTTTTCTTATTTCCAGGCTGTTCCAGAAACAAAAGAACAGAGACAGGTCTGAACACGAGGTGCATGGACTGCAAACGAGTCTGGAAGCGGTGACGCCGTGCGGATTTGTTGTCCTACGGGGTGACATAGACGTCGCGTCTGCATCTATCGCAGCGGCAAAAAACCGTCTGGACCTTCTCTCCGGGTGGTAAGTTTTACCTACTCCGTAACCCTCTATTCGCGCCCACTACTTTGCGCATCTACGCGTTCCGTGCTCTCTCTCTCTCTCTCTGTGCACGCGTGTGTATGAGTTTGCGGTTTCCATTGTCGCGTTTACAGAGCGACACGCATTGTGCTCGACAATGGCTCCGCCAGACCGTCGTCGCACGGATCCTCGGGCTACGGAACTTACGCAGCCCGCGTGTTTAAAGTCACGCACAAGACACAACAATCAGTGTACAAGGCTCGCTTGCCTAGAGCGTGAACGCGAACGGCGGGACTTTACCAGCGTTGAATAACTGCACATCGCGACGTACGACCCCCGCCCACCACCCCTAACCCGCGGGGTAAATCCCGAATGAAAAGGCGAGATAAAGCGAAACTGAGACGGGGCACAAAGGTCTTCCTCGGTTTGATCGCCCCGGATTCAACCGATCTAGTACTCTTTTATATCGACGGGGTATGCAGGGTGAAAAAAGGGATAATGAAACGCGATCGGAAGTCGTCGCGTCGTAGACGGGACGGGAGAACATCTTTGTTGATAGCGATTACTTTACACGCACAGGTAGAAAAAAAAAAAACGAAAAAAAGAACGGAAGAAAAAGAAAAAAAAAGAAGGGCAAGACACGGAGAGATTAAACCGCGGCATCTGCACCATCATCGGTTCAACAGAAAGAATTCAAATTTCGCAAGGTTCTCTCGAAGGCTGCTCACGTCGCGGAGGCAGGGCGGCAACCTGCAGGGAAGGCAGGCCTGGTATTAGGGAATGACGGTAGCGCCGGATCAGGGTGAAAATCGTATCAGGGTGCTGCCTGCGTAAAACGCCACGCGAGCGTGTCAACTCTCGGAGAGAGAACGGCGAGAGGAAGAAAAGCTCGAGTGTCCGTTCTCCGCAGCTTGGTATAGTAAAAGTTTTCAAGAGGGAGAGACACGTCGGGGTCGATCGGTGATTGGGGGGCGGGTGCTGCTCGTCGTCTGAGCGTGCAATAATATCGGGGCGATCCATCACATGAACAGTGCCAATAAAACATCTGGCGTATATCTCTTCTCTTCTCTTCTCTTCTCTTCTCTTCTCTTCTCTTCTCTTCTCTACTTTACTCCGCTCCCCGTCTTTATCGCCTCCATCTTCAGTTACACCCCTCCGCACCAGCGTGTAAAGCCGGTCGGTTCTTTGCGAGCTTTTACAGGCCAACCCCTAATTTTTTGTCTTTCTTCTTCTGCTTTTTTCTTTCTTTTTGTATCAGTTCATCACGATCGCCTTCTGCGACGCGAGTACGCGATCACACGTTGCTCTCTGCGTTCTAGCCTGCACACGCGTTAATGATTCGTCATTTAGAGGATCGTGCGACGCATATCGAGCAGGACACGTATCCGTCCTCCCCTCGTTTCGCACGGTATTATACGAATTTTAGAAGGGTTTTTTCGGGGTTTTATTCACGGCGTGTAATCCGCCATGAAGCGCGGTTCAAGATGTGATAATTTTTTCTTTTCTTTTTTTTCAATCCTTTTTTTTTTTCGACCAAAACTCGAGTAACCGCCGTCGCGCCAACCTCGCGAATAACTTGACAAATCGTCGCGAAAAAAGGGGTTCTTTCTCGTATAAGGCGCGTGCTGGCGTCGTGTTTGTTTTCTGTCCTTCTTTTTTTCCAACCGCAAGAGCTGCAGGCTATTTTCATGTATTATATATTGGATTAGGCAACCCGGCGTCGCGTATGCATGACATATTTTCACGTGCGTGCAGCGTATGGATCATATATGCGCGGGACGTATTTGCTCTCGGTTAATACAATTCATCGTAGGAGAAGGAACCAGGGACACGTATGTCTTCTCACCGAGGCGACGGCCGACAGGCGCCAGAAGATGTCGCGATCCTTCCAACGAAACGCGATGCTCATAGGAAATGCAATAACTGCAGGAAATCCCGCATCATGTAGATTCGCGCGAGCGAATCAATTACCGCATTCGATCCGCGGGGTTCATTATTATTTTCGTACATTCCGTCACCCTCTAACTACACACGTACGTACGCTGAGATCGTTATTATAATACTATTGTTGTAACCGTTTTTATTCCGCCAAGCTTAAATCTATGATTTTCCGGCGTTCGCGTGATAGTTTGAAACATCGCGTGTATCCATCCATCCCAGTTTCAATGAAATTCGAAACACTGCTCCGGCTGATATAATTAGAACGGGAAAGTTAGAGGCTCGTTAAGCGAGTTTTGTATTCATCGCTAAATTCATTTTCGACAACGAAAAATCCTACCCTGCATATATGCACTTTATTGAACGCAGTGAAACCGGCGAAAAACCGACAGCGTTTTTTGCTGCAGGTGGTTACGATGCGCATTACTTTCAGAAAAATAAAAAGCCAAAGCTCGTCCAACCTGTAGGTATCCCCTTCTCGGCAGTTCCAATGCGTTCGACTTTCCTCCGCGAGTCTTTCGCTAAACATTTACGGGGGAGAAAGAAGCCGGACTAATTTTTCAAGACGGTAATAAATTGCGCATTTCCGCTACCCGGCGCCCCGGTGCATCCGGTCTCTCTCCCTTTGCTCAGGCTGAGAGAGGGTGGCTTCAAAGTATCATCACGAGTTACAACACGAGGGTGTAATTCGCACAGAAACTATTTCGAAGCTTGCGGTGAGTGTGTTTCAACTTTTCCACAACATTCTTTTTCGAACAATTTCATATCCACATTCCGGCCGACCGTAAACGCGGCGAAGTCTAAGCCTATTATATTGGCGAAAATTGATAACCACACGCGCCTGCATAAAGCGATCAAGCGTGTACGGAAAGTGCGTGCGTGCGGCATAGAGAAAGGGAACAGCTGGGGGAAAATTAATGTCATTTTCCTCCCATCCCCGTTTCCTCTTTCTTCACATTTCAAGATTTAATAAAGCTCCCAGCATTTATTGAAGCACCCCAACCTCGAGCATTCCCTTCCCCCACTTCCTCCTCTTCTTTTTCTTCTTCGTTCTTTCTTCTCTCCGTATTTTTTTTTTCTTTTCTTTTCTTTTCTTTTTCTCTCCTCTCCGCCCTCTGTACGTGGCTGCGTTCTCTTTGGCTTGTGTGCGTGCGTGTGTATGCGCCACTGCCAGTGCGATTCTCGCGTCGAAGGGTCGGGCCCCGTTCAGCCCCAAGCCGTAGCTTTTGTCAATCGATTTGACGTGGTCCTTAAACCAAGTATTTTTTCTTTCTCTTTCTTTGGTTGGTTGGTTTTTTTCTCCTTTCTTTTCTCTTTTTTTCTTTCTCTCTTTCTGTTGTGGCAATTTTTACGGGCCAAGCGACGCGTCGCGTGGCTGTACGGAGTCAGAAATTCCCCGTGGAAGATCGAGCATGAGGAGAAGGAAGGCATCACCCCGCACGCTCCGCGGACGATTCACTCCCCATTACATGGTTATTTCATTAAAACACATCCTCGCGCCCGCGCCGAAACGAAATTGTAACGCGGCGAGGGTTGAACCGTTATTATTACACAGGAGACAAACCCACGGATTTTTTTCGTTACGCAAAAGAAATGTTCCGTGAAATTGATGACGCATCATTTCCTTCCAGCTCTCCAAACCGTATTATATTGTACCTCGGTGTCCTGGGGTATAAACATAAGCCGTTATACGTATACGTATTATAATATGTTACACACATGTGTCAGCGTTGTAACGTTACGGATGTTCCACGAGTTCGACGAAAAGCCGTTCGTACAGGGTCCAATCGACACCCTCTCGACTCCTCTTCGCTCCCTCCCCCCCACCTTTCCGCCCTCGTAATTAAACTGGTAATTACGTCACACTACACCTATTGTCTTTACCCGGTTTCAATTACTCTTTTCCGAGCTGTTCGATCGAGTCAATTAGCCGGACTCCTCAACTCGCTTCGTGTCGCATTAATTTTCAAAACCGCGTAATTATGTGACGTGCGCAGTGCAAAACGTGCGTTGGATAAGTTGTTGTTGTTATTATTATTATTGTTATTATTATTATTTTTTTTTTATCTTGATACTCTCAACAGTTGCCGTAGGGGTATGTGTGTGTATAACATAGTTTCTTGGAGCTATGTAAGATGGATGACGGAACGTAGTTATTTGAGACGTGATCCGCCTCAAAGGATTAAGGAAGAACGTGATTCGATTGAACCTTACGCAATTTCGTGCGAAAGTCTACCTCATATACGGATCAATGAATAAGGCCTCGCCGGTGGTAAGACGGGCGTCTTTTCGAATTGAAAACTCTATTGGCGGATCGGAAATTTGATCCGTTTATGCATACTCGTCGGGTCGTAAGGTTGAAATTTCGATCGATTGATGAAATTGTTCCAACCCTCTCTGTATTCCATCTAGCATAACTGTACAGTTCTTCTGGCGATTCGGATGATTTTGAGTTTTATTTTTTCTTAAGAAAAAAGGGGAAAAAAAAAACACCGAACAAACAAACCAAATCTTTTCTGAAGGGTTTGGGAAATAAAATCCAATTTATTCTTTTGGGATGGAGAAAAAAATGGTGCGGGTTTGTTTCGCAGAGTCGCAACCGGGTCAGTTTTGTGAAATCTGATCATCATGGTCGTTTGTATATCGGTATACCTACCTACTAATTAACCGTTCGACATATCGCCATGGAATTTCAATCAACCGATACCTCTGAAAATTTTCAACCAACGACAATCGATACGCGTTCGGCATAACTGAGTCTAGAAATTCACGATAGTGTCGGGTTTCCCGGTTTTCATCCGCTGAATACGGGGGCGAGCGCTACAGAGCCTCGGCGATTAGGAAAATTGCGCAGACAACAAAGCGTAGCTGTAACACGCATCCATATTATACATACATAGTTATTCCAACGGACCGGGCGTTACAGAATAAATAATTGAGTTCGTTGGCTTGTTAAGCGAATTATCACACAGCAAAATTAAATGTTTGGAGAAAAATGCCTTAATAATGGTAAAATTACCGATTACAGTTTAAAGTCGGTAAGAAGGCTGTTTTTACAATAATATTGGTCGACCGAGCAGCCTTATTCATTTTATAAAACACGAGTGCTCTTACTTGAGCTTTTATCTACGACGACTACTAGATCATTAGAAAGGGGTGATTTCACCCTTTGTAACTATATGTATACGTACAGGTACATGTCCCCGAATCGAGTGTATGACGCGGTCTATATTGCCGGATAGGGTTCGAGGCTTGGCGTCGTGGGTGGAGTTTAATTCATCCGGAATTATCCCTCGCAACGGGCGACTGACTAAATTCTCATCCCGATGAAATGATTCGCGGCGCAAGGAAGGAAGGATGGATGGAACGGACCTACACTACTCGCAGGTACGTCGATGCTCGTGTAAAACACACACGCATACATCCCCCTCCTCGTCTATCTAACGTTACCGAATACCGTCGAGGCACTCGACCGTGTCACCGTTGTGAACCACCCCTTTCCCCGCTGCTGCACCCTTACAGTGACAATGCACCTCTATGCTAATTCAAAGTTACAAGAGCATTAATATTAATGGATATTCGTTATATTAAATTCAGTTGCCCACAATGCGAGACTCCCGCCCCTTCGATCAGTCAACGGAATAATAAACTCCGCTCGTCGAGCACCGCGTGCAAAATTTGGAAGAATTCGTTTATTTTTCGTTTTGACATTTAAATAAAGATACATTATTTTTTTGTTCATTTACCGTCCCGACTTCGCTGCAACAGGAATGTCCGGGGGTATATTGGAACGCGTATCGACAGACGTAGGTACGCATGTAGGTGAAACAACTTTTGAACAGGATGAGGTAGAATTGAGTCCGCGAGTCGAGTGAATCGATAGGTGGAAAGGAACCCGTATCCTCGTCTTGGCTCGTTCCGTGTTTCTCGTATACGGATGCACGTATACATGCACACGCGTCGACTGAGCCATGCGCCAAGATATTCTTTCGCTGATTTATATGCGTGCAAACCGATCCAATATAGCTGAGGAAGCCGCGTGTCTTACCCGGCTCCTCCTCAGCTGCACGAGGGGGAAGACCGAGAAGAAGAAGAAGAAGAAGAAGAAGAAGAAGAAGAATAATAAGGAGAGGAAAGAACGAGGGTAGGCTCGTCGCAGCGCGGGCAAGAAGCGAGAGAGCGAAGAGAGCCGGACGAGAGAGACGATGCGGGGCATCGAGAGACGCTGATATATGAGAATTAAAACGCGTTCAAATCGATGCTGCAGGGGTATACATACAATGGACGTAATAATACCGCTTCGACAGGCACCAACCCCCCATTGAATTTATCGTATTTTATTGCCCGGAGTCCCCCTTAAGATCCACGCGTCTCTAGTCCCGCTTCATATACTTACCGTTCCAGAACTCCTTGGATATATCTATGCCTGTTTCCCCGGGTGACAGCGTTTGATTAAATATCGTAAAATACTGCACCATGGGTGAAATACTCACGCGTATTACGTTCCTTCTTTTTTTTTTTTTTTTTTTAGTTTTTATGGATTTCGTACTCCGCACGCGAAGTGAATTCTTCTCAATTTCTTAACACTTTGCGGTAGCTGTCAATGTTTCTTCGACGGATTTCTAACAGGAAATTAAATTGTCGTACAATATTCGAGTCTAACGTTAGGTCAAGGTTCGCAATACGAGATCATTCACTCGTTAGCCTTGATATTAATAATACGTATAATATTGAAATACATTTTTCAAATCGTTGATGCGACGCGTTTCACTTCAACCCGTCGGAAATTGGAACTACAAGCTTATACCGGAGCTCATAAGTTTGCGCGATATCGTTCGCAGGTTCGCCCCGGGTAGATGCGCTTCTATAAAAATGATTACTGCGCTCATTTTTACGGGATTTAATTAAGCTCCGTGCGAGTAACGCGGATCCGCACACCGTCATCGACGTCCACATTCACACTCAACGCTCGTAAGATAACCGTCCGGTGGACAGGTATTTTCACCTCCCTAGAGAGAAGGTATATATGCTATGTATCGTTTTACGGCACCATAGTTAACTTTATCTACTAGGCTAAAAGGGCTCCGCTGTCTGCTTTTCCGTCAACCGATCGTATTCCGTTATACCATGGGTACCTGTGATATAATGTTACGGTGAGAATCGTTTCTCACTTGAGAATCGAGCGAGGCGGTTAAAGGTTCGTCGCTTTTACTTCGTGCCGATCTCCTTGGAGAAAAACGACGCGCGTTGCTAAGCTATCCCATCTCTACCCTCACGTTCGAGGCTTCGGGTGGGGTTTTTCAGTTTCGAAAACTCCCCGGACCCCTTCGCCGGAGGTCCGTGGCTCCCTCATTGAAACCCGGAGGCTGGCGCCGCGTTCACTCGAGTGGAGTATAGGGATTCATCCCCCAGCCCAGATGCACTTGTCAGAATGAGTTAATGTTTTTCAGAGAGATCTCTTGATTAATGATCGGCGGCGACGGCGGCGGCCTAGCTACGTGTTGCGGGTAGTCGGGGCCCTGTTTTGCCGACCGAGTTATCTGACCCAACGGTCAAGTGCGGGATCGGTGATCACAATGGGGGGCACACGCTCAATTTGTCTCCCAACGGCGAGGCCGAACTCCGGGGGCAGTCAATAGGCCAGCACCGTCGTTCCGGGGGCGATGAAGGTAGGAAAAAGAAGAGAGAAATTTTCGTTTCGAAGAAGGTGGGAGGGGAGATAGAACGGACGCTCCGAGCTCTTTGAAGCCTACTTCACGCCGCGAATGATGTAAGGTGCTTGGGAGGTGGAAGGGTGAGATAGACCGTCGAATACCTGCTACGAAAGACAATAAATAAATTTGGTTTGATGTACGGTGGGGTGGGGGAGGGAGGGATAAAGTGCGGGAAAAGAAAATAGACGCAGAAGAAAGTGAAACGGAGGAAGGAGATGAGGAGGAGGGGGAGGAAAATATACAATTGGAATTCAATAAAGCCAAAGGCGAACCACCCGCCCCGAAGCTTTGGGAAAGACACCGTGAGTGGTGTCGTTTCTGTTTACGATGTTTTCCGGGGATGCCGACATATACCCAAAACGCAATCGTCGTTCAAAAGCAACGCTCTCTTTCTGGACAGTTTATAACCGTTGGGTGTGTTTTCCCAGACTGCCGGAAAATAAACAAAATAAATCTGATCGTACGTCATCCGCGTTTCAAGCTTCGTTGGATGCAACAATTGATTGTGGAATTTTTGACAGTCTTATATGACGGTATTAAATTTTACCGTTTTTCAATCCTTTTACTACCGCTGTTGACTTTACTTTACGTTTACTGTTTATCGTAAAAAAGAAGCGGTCAAACCGACCTTATCACGTTCGCTGTCGAAACGACGCTACTAGCTTGAGAATATCGATATTAGGTTTGATCGATGATCGAGAATATTTGTTGATCGTATTTCACTCTGACGTAATTTGGATAATTCTAGAGTAAACCGAGAATAACAACGATCCTCTAGAATCGTAGATGTCTTTTTCCCTCGACATTCGACGGCCAAAAAGACCCGAAACTCGTCGATTTGCGAATTCCGGCCTACGTAGGGTGATCGAGAACTCACATCGCGAAGACACGTAACTGATTTTCCACCGAAGGTGGATGCACGTAAGCGTCTTTCGGCTTTTGCACCTAGCGTTAAAGCGTGGGCATAAACGAGGAGCCGTGGCACGGTCGTAAATAATCAGATCACTCACGCTTCTGTCGCAAAATAATATGATTACGATGTAATTAATGGCCAGACGGTGAACGGCTGGCCTTAATGAGGCTCGGATAACGTTGAATGCCGTAGTACGGTGCTTGGCACGGGGGTGTCGGAGATAACCATGCAGCTTGCACGATACGATACAACGCGACGCTTATGGCTTGTGGATTAATTTCGTTCAACCGATTATGACGGGGTTCTTCGCGCCGACTGCCTCGCCCCTTTCCCTCACCCCCCCGACCACCATCTTACGTCCCTTTTTGTCCGTCTGTTCTCGGCGGTTTTTCATCCTCTCGAAAGATGAGTGCTGGAATACGTGATTACTGGCCGGAGAACGTGGCGCGAAGGGTACACTTTGAAACGAACTGGTCGAGACCGGGGCGGTGGCGCGTAGAAAGAAGTCCCCATAGAATCGGTGATAGACGGAGCTCGGTTTTTCTACGGGATGACTAATAGCCAGAAACTAGGAGTGAAATAGACACGAGCCGAGTTCGCTGCAGTCGAGATAACAGCCTCTGACTGTATTATACAAGGCTCCGTCTCCTCTCGTTTGCGGTCGAGTACACCTCTCTCTTTTTCCCTTCGGGACATCGCGATGGCTCGCGACAGTTGAGAAAAAGTAGTCAATAGGAAAGGCGAGATGAGTCGAGCACTGTCATGCTGATTGCGTCGTTAATTTTCTCGGACCGTACGCCAGCACCGCTCTTCTCCGGCTTCTCCTCAGCGATACAATCTCAGATCGGGAGGAACCGACCATTTTCGGGGTCACCGGACCAGGGAGAGAAGGGGCGAAACACTCGCTTACCGAAACGAAAGATGAAGACGTTAGATTTAAGGAGAGGATATCAATTATCGTTTGAATACGTTTACGGCTTTAGAGACGCCAGGTCGGCTTTGTAGCGAGTAAGGAATTTTTCTCCCATCAAGATATAACAGAGACGAGCTCACAATCGGAAAGCTGAGCCTCCCAGATTTCATTTCGGTATGACATTGTGTTTCGATTTTAACGGATGTTTGACTTTCTTACGGTGCCTGATCATTTTCCGACCCAACATACAATGTTTACTGTCCGGTGTTTTTCGCGTGGAAAAATTCTTTTCGAATATTTCTCGTCACTTGGAATTTGACCGATGTAAATTCGAACCCCAGCCTGTGTTGTTTATTTTTTATTTTACGACGAGAGAACGTAAGAAAACGTCAGGTCTCACTTCTCGCAGTTTGGTTTAATTTATAAAAACAATCGCGACGGAGAATACACGAACGAGGCAAAAGCAACAACTATCCGTCAATTTCTGAGCGACGGTTAAGTATTAATTGGATGCCGCACGCGAGTGCGCAAGGGAGGCATCAGCGGCTTAGTTTTGGCAAAGATTTTGAAAACTCGTTAAGAGAAGGGCGTGCCGATGGCGAGGGAGAGCCTGATGAAGGAGGGCGGTTCTCCAGGCGAGGCGATCGGCTCGTTTCGTCCCTTCGCAGTACCGAGGACGAGACGGTGCGGCGTCGTTCACGGTTAAGGAAACGTAATAATTGTTAAGCTAGACAACGGGCGGGGTGTTCAGGGTTCTCGGTTAATTCCGGGTTCACGTCTCGTTTCTCGTCGCGATTTCCGGGGGAGGAGAGGGAGGGCGCGAACCCGACTCGACCCGACCGAGGCATCCCCTCGCTCTGTTGTCGTTTTGAATTCAACAAAACACCAGGAGATCTCCTTACGGTCCTTAATTATGACGAGTTGGGTGATTACCGCTGGTCCATGTCGTGACGCGTAATCGCCGGCTTGCGCCGAGGGCACGAGACTTGTGTGGGGGAGGAGGAAGAAGCCGCTGGTAAAGTATTTTTATCGCCCTCTCTCTTCACAGATGAAAGCGCGGAAAATCTACCCGCGAATATCGCATTCGGTAATAGGGTGAGTTTCGTGTATGTATAATAGGCGTTGAAAATCTCGGGATGATACAGTTTATTTTCACCCCTCTGAGGACGTTTCCGGGTGGGTTATAAAAAACTAGCGCCCGTTTTCCAATATTGGCTGAACCACGCGCTGCAATGCACGGCAGGCATGAATATAATATTTCCGTTCAAGAAAACCTGAACCGGCATAGGTGGTGCCGTAAAATTTATTCTATTTCTTCAATTCGGAAATTTACGATCCAATTTTATTACGTTACTTCACCGCGACTCGCCCGGTGGTTACCGTGGCATTGCATGCAGCAGCAAAAGCAGCACCAAAAGCAGAAGCAGCATCAGCCGCTCGCTCACCCTGCCACCACCAATGCCGAGGATGGAAATGAGAAGGAGCCCCTGCAGAAGGTGCCTCGCTGGTTGTCGACACAGGCGAAGTCGAACTATGGCGAATAGTGGAAACTCAGCAGACAGGCCCCAGATGCATTCCAGATGCATCGCAGACGGCGTGTTATACCTCGTGCCGCTCGTCGTCCCGAGCTTTGTACCTAACACTCGACTATTCATCTTCCGCCTCCTGCGCAAGAGTGCCGGAAGCAAACCCCCGCGCGGTGCAATGTTTTTCTTCAATCTTTCACCGTCCACGCAGTCGAAGGCCACGGAAAAGCAAAAAAGAAAAAATAATATGTATCAACACAAAAACTGTGCATCCGAAACGAACAATATTGAGACACTTCCCGCAATGCCGCGTATTAACCTGTCGCCAAGTGGTCCGATACTCGAGGGTGGACGTGCGGACGAGATCGGCTCTTTTTCTCATCTCGTAGAACGGACGGAAGACTCGTCGATGGATAATGGGACCGTCCATTGTTTCAAGGATCGTATTGATCACCGTGATAAAAATAGAAGTGGAAAAAGAGTACGGCGGAAGGAGGGAAGGATGGCGTAAAGGTTGGGGTGGGGGGATAAGGAGAGGAATAAAACCATCGATCGGACCAGGAAGCTGCGGAGGAGTTTCTTGCGGCGGAGCTGGAGGTGGAAACAGATCGGAGCAATAGAATAGGTGAGAGAGGCGCAATCTTCGAGGGGACAAAAAGCTGTCCGAGAGTAAAACAGGGTTCCTTTTTGGGACGCGGGGGCGGGTCGGCTCGGGACCGGGAATACATACACGCGCTGAGGCTGGGAGGCCAATTCACCGGGTTTGTCTAGGACCTGTTAGCAGCCGGCTTCCGGTGCGTCACCCTCGCCCTGCGGCCGCTCGCTTTCCGTCAAAGAGGCGAGTGAAGACACTAATTACAGGGAGGGTACTTCCCGCGAGAGAGCCAGCGTACCGCGCTCTTTATAAAGCTCAGTGGTTCCGCGTTCCGGGTTTCCGGGGTCAAGGGGACGCGAGGGTGACGAGCCCTGGGAGTGCCGCCGGGGGCGGCTCCTCGACATCACCGGCGACCGGATGCTGCCACGACTGACGACGGGCTGCCCTTCATATTTTCATGCCCATCGCGCTCGGCCCCGCGAGTTATATGCCGCGCAACTGGTCGGCGAGGGTCGAAAAGATGTTCGATTTTAATCACTCTTTGCCGGTGGAGCGTTTTATCGGATTCGGGTCTGCTACGCGCAGCTCGATAGCGAGATGATCGAGTGGAATTCCGCACGACTGACTAACCGCTGTTTACGGAAGTTACAGGTGTTTTTAAATCCGGTGCGCGCAGCTTTCTTATGAGTCTTGGAAGTGTTGATTAAAGTGCGACGGATCGATCCTCATGGCGTTCCGTTGCGTAGGCGAGTCGAGTAGATGAAGATGGATCCTCTACGTCCCGACGGTCATGGAAGAAACCTTCGGTCGAGACTTTCTTTACATTCTTCCCTTTCTTCTCTCTTTCGTCGATAAACTATCAGACGGAAACGCGATCTTCGGCGTTGCACGGCGGCGGCAGGAATGGCTGGGCAAACACTCTGTTTCATTCTTCTTGCAAAGAGGTACAACGAGGGATGCACGGCGAAATGATAATGGCGGGAGATTGAAGTGGGCTTGAAATAAGGAGTAGGCGACCGCGTGAACATGCAGGACAGCCTGCACGTACACGAGAAGGTTTAGTCATCGTCGTCCTTCGGTAGGACCGAGAGAACGAATGGAATGGGGTGGTAAACCACCGACGGACGAGTGGTCGAAGCGCAGTCTTCGCTCCTCGACGAAGCTATCCTGGAATGTGTGCGGACGACGCGTGTGTTTGCGTTCGCGCCCGATCCAACGGTAATAGCGGGGGACGTTGCGGTGGTTTCGGATGAGGATAAAGAGAGGCGGGAAGGGGGTGACGGGGGTGGAGGGGGGCGTGTGACGAGAAGGTGTGTCACTGACGTGAAATCAATGCTCCTCGTCGTCCCGCTACGTGTACGTACCTACGTTTGTTATAACAAACTATGCGGTCCCGCTCCGAAACGCCTACCGTGAACGCGTGCTTATCATTTACATTGGTATAACAGAACGCCGTCCTCGCGCGCACACCAAGAGAGTCCTCGGAGAACGACAATGGACACGGTGAAGACCTTTGTTCCCTTTCCATCATCCACCCCGCCTGCCTCTATTTTTAATATCGTCGATTTGCCTTTTTGCCCTTGAAATGTACGTCGGAAAAAAAACAACAAAAATTTATACCGAAAGTTAGTTGAAGCGAGAGGTAACCAGTTTTAGCATCGTGACCAACCCGCGGTTCTGAACTTGACGTACACTTTCGGTGATGGTATCACACGGCTGAGTGCAACATATTCGGAACTTCCTTACTGATCGGAAATACCAGTAAGCAGGATGAGCTGGGAACACGGAAGGAGAATATTTGAGGAAACTCGATACCCGCTTGGACCCTGTGACACGACGTGAGGGATGTGCGGCATTGGGCACTGCAACAACCCTCGGTTCTTCTTCCTCATCCTCTTCCTCCTCCTCCGCCCTTGGGTAATAAGTTGTCTCGGCATAATCTAGGCTGCAGGTTCCTTTGATCAGAGGCAAAAGGCAGGCAACCTAGCTCCGGCAAAGAGAGGAGGGTGAAACCATAATTCCTTCTTGGCAAAGCCGGGACGCAGACTTGGTACGCGGCTACCGTTTTTCACCCCGCGTTGCTGCAGCTCACCCCGTATAGAGGTCTTCTTCGTCAGCTAAGAGGTTTCGCGAGTTTTGAAACCGGACAACGAGTGACGACGACGAGCGATCATGTCGCCGGAAGTTGTAGCTTATATGTATATACCGCATAAAACTGTCGTGTTATAAGGTACGAATGGAAGATAGAATATCCTTGCTTCGTAATTTGTTGCATAAACGACCGAATGGAAGAGTCCGCGTTGACAGCGATAGCGGTGAAATATCATTCGAGGGGAGGAAGTATATACAGGTAGGAATAAGGAAAGAAAGAAGGTAGCGGAGACCAACGGCTGATTCGAAACGCGCGATTTAAGAAGCGTGGTCGGAGCGCGGTGATCCGTGATCACAGATACACTGCGGGGCATAAATCGGTA
Source organism: Neodiprion virginianus (assembly GCF_021901495.1). Taxonomy (NCBI): domain Eukaryota; kingdom Metazoa; phylum Arthropoda; class Insecta; order Hymenoptera; family Diprionidae; genus Neodiprion; species Neodiprion virginianus. The sequence goes on from NC_060882.1 coordinate 3,659,465, forward strand.
TGAGAAATCACTCGATACGGAGAAAGAAGAATCGGGAGAAATGATAGTCAGAAAATGCGGGAAACTGTTCGACGGAGGTTTGCTGAATGGAACCGACTACCGACTTTTATGCTCAAATACACGTCAGTTTTAGGATATCGGGCAAGAAGATTGTTGAAAATTGAAAACGTGGGATCGCGTATACTGCTCAGTATCACTGTGAAATCTCAGACCTCGGCAGACCTTAAAAACTCGGATCCTCCCGCTTTTACCATTCACCGCAACTACCGAGCCTGCGCAACTCTGACAGGTCGAGCTGCGAATCTTTATTTATGAACGCAAATGTGTCGCAATGCATTCCACTCGTTCGTTTCAGGTTCAACCTTTTCCGGGGATACATACGTTCGTAATCTCGATGGAAATGAAGATGCGCAGGTACGTCTTTTCTTCTGGAAAGCCGCTGTTCTTTTCGTTTTTTTTTCGCGCGTGATGAAAGTGTTAAAGTTCCGTTATACTCAGCTTTTAATCTGGTTCGTTTCGTCTCCTCGATTTTTCTCAACTAAACTTTCACAAAGACAGGACGCGATGTCTCGTCGAGGCTGGGTTTCGTCGTCGGTATGATAAAACTATTTATTCTACAAACATGCCGACCGGATGTTACGCGACCACTCGCCCAGGCAATTCGCGCCTGCCGGCTGCGGTTTCAACCGCAAACGGTTCCGCTTTCCGCTTTCCTCCACCTCGTCGAACGTACACGTGCCTTCGACAGCCATCATCCTCGCATTCCTGGCAGAATCGACCACTCGCACCCACTGCGGCAGCTAATCCGTGAAAAATAGCTACATCGGACGGTGGGCGCGATTCGATTTTGTACGGCAAATCGTTGGGCCGAGTTGATTTACCTGAATCGCGAGTGGCTGAAGTACCTGGATGAGGTATAAAAAAGACGGAAAATAAGAAACGGAGAGACAAAGAGGAAAACCAAAATGTCTGGATATCGGGAAGAAACTTTGACAGACGTTAATACCCACGATGCCCTTAAAACAAACACATTTTTCCGACGAAATCCAGCCACGAAGAAAAGAATAGTGGACAAAGTTTACACACGGATTATACGATCATCGTCAGAATTCATTGGTGAATAGAAGAAGATTCGAAGGGAAAGGAAAATCGTAATAACACTTTATGCCAACGAGTACTGGGATACTGGCTAAATTCGGCACACGTGGCTCTTGAACCGACGTGTACTGAGAGGGAGGGAGGGAGAGAGAGAGAGAGAGAGAGAAGCGTTGCTGCAGGGTGGTTGCAGCAGACAATCGGACGGCCGTCAAATCCGCTGGTGAATTTCCATAATCTGACGAAAGCTCGGGGTGTACATACGGATCCGTCCGACATCCTGGTACAATAATACAATTTCCCTGAGCGAGGCTCTCTCCTGCAGCGTGCATCACCACCCGGCCAGTGTGCCCACTCGAGAAAAATACCCGTCAATCAACCCGGCGATGTATCTCTGTCCCTTGGTTTCTCCCCTGCATTCAGGATGCCGGGCCGAAGCTAAACAAACGAAACTGCCGCAGCTCGACGCGTGTCCCACGAGTGTCGCGGTTCCCTCGTATAATTGCGAATAAATAGAAACAAGCCGAGCTGTGCCGTGCTATGCAGGGTAGGTAGGTTTTCGGTTTGTCATCACGAGGACGCGCTACGTCTAGTCGAGTGAACTTGGAGGAAGTGAAAAAGTTTGGTAAATGATCGACAAGGAAAAAATGATGAGGACAATCCGTCGTTCCCTATCGGTGGAGAGTCTCTTTCTCTTTTATTGTAATTATACATTGTGCATTGTACAATGTATACCTATGTATAGACGAAGGTAAAGATGCCGGAGGGAACGAATCGTCCTCAAAGGTTTTTGTGTACCTACCTATCCTACCGACCAACCTCTTCTTCTTTTGTCACATTTTCATTGAACAAATATACTCACGTTGTGAATTAGTCAGATGCCTGGATGGGTTGATATATATATATATATATATATAAATATATATACATATATTTTCATCCTAAAAATTCCTTTGTCACATTTCAAAGCACTCGTATGGTCTTACAGACGCTTCGGCGTATCGATATTTGTACTTGTGTATACACTACGTGAGAGAGCCGAACGTTTTGTATGAGGCGAAAACCCGAGGAGCACAAAACCTTGTAATACAGTCTTTTCAAGGGTAAGAATAAAAAAATATACCCGAACCTTACTTTTACTTCTATTCCTCAACAATACGTTTTGCTTTTCGAAATTCTTAAATTATTCCTGTAAACGACGGATAGAAAAGATGGTTCAGATCCCTGAAAGATCCTTGCCGAGGACTGCACGGTACAGAAATGTCTGATGAACGATAGTAAGGCGCTGGTACGTTGTCTTGGTTAAACGGTTTACTTCCAAGAAAGGTATTGGATAATGAAGCAGGTAGATGGAATATATATTCAGCCCCGAAAACTTACTCCGTTACGGGTGAATACGGGTGGTTCGAGTTTCTGGATCACACAAAGATTGTGCGTCCGCAAGTGCGTTGAACAGGTATAAGAGGACCAACACCTTCGGTATCCTCGGGCACCTCGCAGGGCCGCGATTAAAAATGAAATACGACTGGGCCTACACGGAATGTATAAATTGGTCTCGTTACTTGACGTTACTATACTTTTATTACTCGGTCCTAGAACTTAAAAAGCCACTTCCTCGAGCCCCGGAGCCTCGAGTTCTCGTGCTTGGCCGGGTTCATATTTACGACCCGGTCATTTTCCTTCAGCTTGTTAAAACTAAACGAGCCAGTGTAAATAAATTAATAACGGCGATCACTCGGGGAGGTGATGTGTGAAAGAGCGATGACTGACCGCAGCTCGATAACCTGCACAAGTCTTGGGACGTACAGAATAAGCGCGGCAGCTAGCTTTACAAGCTCCAGCCGAAAACCCTGCTCAAAGTTTATAAATGGATGTATGATCACCTGGCAAAAGCGGGAGTGCATCTAGTCTGTCCGTTTCCATTTCCGCGCTCAGCACTCAGTTCGCGGTAACAAGTCAGTGTATTCAATAATTCATAGTATCAAGTTGAGGTATGACGAGCGAGTTTATAAATTCCAACAACTATGGGGGGAGGCTTGAAAGCATCTTAATTCCGCACTAGTGTACCTGCGGGAAAGCCACTCGGCTAGGCAAAGTTGTTTTGAGTTGTTTCATTCCTCGAGTCTGTTTGAGGTAACGCACCGCGTTTACAGTACACCTCGGAATCGAAGAGAGTCGAGCATGTTCTCAGCGTGGTGTGAACGCCATTGGGAGCACGCTGGGTCATGACGGGAACCGAGGAGAGAAATGAGGAAGTGGACGAACTTAATTCGCGCTCTCTAACACCGCTCGGTTCATCGCCTTGCATGTGCCTGCAGCTTAAGCAGAAGCAGAAGCAGAAGCAGAACCATCGGTGGCGGCTGGAAAGGGATGGATCACTCGGGAGGAAAGGGGCGAAAAACACAGAACCAGGCTGAGGGGGAATGTCAAGACAGAGACGAAGGCTGGAAGGGAGGGGCTCGAAGCCACCGCCAAACTTTAAAACTCGTTATCTGTAATTCTTCCCGTTTTACAACTTCTTTACCAAGAAAGCGAACCTGGCCCCGTCGGCAAGCTGGCAACCCGTTTAAGGTCGTCCTTTGCCAACCCTCATCAGCTCTCGAGCCCCACGCTCATGTTCACCTGTAACCCCTGCAGACAGAGTGAGGCCGAATATTATTGGATGGGCACCTTTGCGCGGTCAGCCGGAATACATTACATGGTCGATACAATTTGTGACACGTGTGGGATAGTGCAGAAGCGCAAAGAGGACCCTGCTTGGATTTTGCCGACAGTGGTGTTCCGGCTTCGTTGGCACGGTTTCGTACCGTTCATGTGGAAGGAAGGAAGCGAGACGTGGACATAGAGAGAGAACGAGAGAGTGAGAGAGAGAGGTGGATGGGTTACCTCTTAAGCCTAACCTCAGCTTCCATAACCAGGAGAATTGTAAATTACTCGAGCTTCGCCGGATTGGGAGGATTCATCCTTCGCCGAACCTCAGCTTTATCTACATCCGTCTCTCTCACTCTCTCATTTATCCTCTCAGTGCCAACTAGCTCACATCCGCTGGTGCGATTCCGTGATATCTGCTAGGTTTCACCGAGATCTCCCAAGGATCCTGGCTTAAACAGCGTCTCATATAATCGATTTTATTGAGATTGTCTTATCCGATTGTCTTGCCGCTGTTCAGGTCGATCCTGCGAACTGAATTAAACCTTAGGGCCGAGATCTGGATTGGATCCAAGGCCGGAAGCTCGTATTCACCGGTTCGCCTATTCGCTACGTGTGTACTTCCGTATGCTATTGCGACATTGCGACGTTACTACTGCGTTCGAATTCCCTTTTGTTGTCTCGAGAGCATAAAATGGTACTCACTCGTTTTTTAACGAAGTCAATTGAGACGTAACGGCGAAAGAAACTTGACGGACGTACCTGAAACAAAAGAGAGGAACAACATCAAGTTGACGTCTGGAATAATAATTTGCTCGCTTTGCGGGCAGGCGGGTGTACGGTAGTTATGCCAGATAGTAAAATAAGATTATACGAATAACGTCACGAGTATCTTGACGTACGTACAGAACTCGATCAGATGTCTAGATAAACCCTTGCAGCGATATCGTTCGATCGGAGGGTAATCAATAAACCAATTAAAACTTTATGGATAAGTTGGGCTGGGAACATATGCAAGTAAATACGTATATAGGTACGTACTATAATCTACCAGACATCGAGCGAGGCTGTTGAACATTGCGTTAAATCGAATTGATCAGCGAACGCAGATAACCTGGGAATAATTATCGATTCAACAAATGTCCCGAGTTTATTAAATTGCATTCCAACGATTTATCATTTCATTCGAAATTGGAGCGCGTCAGTAACTGATCCGACAAAACTAACACGCAAATCACGTAAAGTAGCCTTGTGTTCAAAGTGCATGAAGAATTTCCTTGCTTTACCGCAGAAATTTAACGGCTCAGTTTTTCCACCGGAGTTCGAACGAGGACTTTGTCGTCGTAAACTGTTCGTCCCGCCCACACGACGCCCTCTCTTCCTCCTTCCTCATTTTTCTGACCTTCTCCCGCACTCCGTTCCACAGACTTGATCCGAACCAAATCAGCGGAGCAGTTTCGAGCGTGATTCGCAAGGCGGCTGCGGCAATCCTTGGGGTAAATATCCTCGGCGATGGGGTGTAGACGCCTACAAAGACGCGAGAGCGAATTATATGGCGGTCCTGGCTTCTAGTCCGCCGGATTATAACCCTCTCGTTGGTTTTCTGGGGAAGTCGCGATCAGCGGGAACCCTCCCAGTCCCTATCATCGAGTGGCAGGAACTTCCCCGTTCGAGATTAACATCTCAAGAGTACCCGCGTCCCGCAGGAGCAGCTCAAAATAAAAAAAAAAGAAAAAAGATTAACAACCATTGTCGTTGACTCCTCGTGCTAAGGGGTTGAAACTCGCGGAGTTTACAGCCGCTGCCAAATCCCGCTTTCATTTTCGCAGTGACGATCAATCCGTGGAACCGTTCCAAACGACTCGCAACGCCGCGTCTGCGGTCACCGCCGCGTTTCCCTCTCCCCCTCCCCCTCCCCCGCCCCCCTTACTCCCAGTCGCGGCATTTTTTCGAGGTGATTTAACGCCGCCGATATTTAACTCGAGCCCCCAGCCATGGTCCGTGAGACCTGCAGCCCCGTGTCCGACGATAATGATCCGCCGAACATGCCAGTTCTGGCGTTCTGACAAAGACTGGTGCTTCGAGATTTGCAGGAACGCCGCAAATTACCGGCGCAACTTTGCGTCTGGCCAGATAACGCGTACAGAGGTTATGCCATCGAGTATATACGTATATAGGTACGTGCGCGTATCCGAATTTCCCCCGGCGGTGCGGGGTGGAGGACTGGTTGGTTGGTAGTGCTTTGTGCTAATCTTAATACCGTCGGAGCAGAGCGAAGCTACTCGGAACCACTCAGCCCCTGCCGCCCTCGCTTTCGCCCCATCCGCGTGGATCTCTCTGCGATTCTCCCTACCTAACCTCCCTTTCCCGCATTTCTCTCCACCGTCGTGACAGTCTTATACGCGGTGCATGCGGGACACCCACCAAAGACTACCGTAGGTACCCATTTTCAGCCGTCCCTCGTCAGTTTGATCTTTACCCGGTTCTCACGGACGAAGAACAAGGGAGAGAGGAGAGAGAGAGGAAACCTCCGTTACCACGCCGGACCGGGGTATTTGAATAATAGGCCAATTCCTGCGTGCGATAATCTTCCGTCGCGTCTGTCGTTGACTGTACAATGGTCAACGTGCTCCCTTTGGTGGTAAAAAGGCTCCTTGGTCTCTCGGTGAAATCCGCACCTCGAGCAGTGCGCTTCTCTTTACTTTGCGCCTCCTGTCATGTTCGCCTTCGTAACTATTCGTTTTTTATCGCCGTTTGATCACTGATGCGAAACGCGAACTCGGGGTGTCATTGTCGGGGAGCAGCGAAGAGCGAAGAGATTCGACGGTCGTCCGAGGAAGATAATTTCGACATGGCGTGTCGCGGACAAGAGCCGGAAATTCGACATCAATTGACCGGATTCTGTGTAATCGCTGCGGGCCTGATTACAAGGCGAAGCGAACCACAGGAAGTCGTCAACCCATCTCCCGTGTTTCCCAACTTCCGAGTTTCCGAGAAGCTGCATATATCGCTGTCCCGTTACACCGGCATTACGCGCGGCAAATTGTTTCCAAGATACACTCTAACTACAACCAGCTACTTGGGTAAGTTTCAAGCTCAGGTTCGGATGATGGAATAAATTTTCCTCGAAGCATGACGATCCGACTTTCATCGTGCCCACGGCGTATGTCTGCCGGCTATCGCGTCTTATTTATTTGCCTGGAACGATCTTGGAGCATGGGTCAAAGGGTAGTGCAGACCACTTGCGCTCCTCGCCGTTGAAAGGGGTAAATTGAACTTGGGAAGTCATGCGGTTTCTGGCCGAAATTGAAATGCTCATCCGGAGGGTTTGGGATCGGGTGTTCTTGGGCGGTTGACTTTCGGGGTTTCCTTGAAAGAGCGCCACGGGATCTGCGACGGCTTCGCAGACGGTGTGGAGGAATCGGGGCGTAGGTACATGACAACAACGCCGCAGAGATACGGGAGGGGCCGGTTCATCACTGACTGTTTGTTTGTCCTTACATCTGCCTCAGACCCCGGAGGAGATCCGTTAACGACCCTCGTGTCTACCCTAGGAACCCTTGAACCCTCGCGATCATTGAACGGGGGAAGGCGGGGGTCGGTTGGCGCCGAATTCAGTGGTCGGCCATAGAAAATGCAGCATAATCAGAGGTGAGCGAAGAGGGCGAAGCGGAGGAGGCGACAGCCGGCGGTGGAATGAGACTGTTCGGGAGCAAAGTTGGCTCTGCGAAATCCAATTAATTCGGCTTCAGCCGAAGACAATACCGGCGCCATCTTGATTTCAAAATCTAATTTAGTCCGTCTTTATTTATGATAACGCGCACTCATTGTATACCCCGGCAGCCCGGCCCCGTTCGCTCCTTATTCACAAAGGCCTCAAGATCGCTGCGGACTCGGACACCGAACGCCGCGAGATCCATGGCACCACCAGCACCGCGTTACGTGCACTCGGGTGTAACACGGACGGTATTATTGTACCAGAATAGGTAGGTCTCTGCCGATGCCTGGCCGCAGTTGACGAGGATACCTCATCGCACCCTGACCCATAAAACCCCATCCCTGGATGAAATGCCGGGGCTGCCCGGGATATCTACCGATCATTTACATTTCCATACTACCATTACTGTTTACGATTGCGGTAGTGGGTCACTCCCTTGCGCCTCGTTTCATCTGCAGTCGGCTTCATCCAGTCGAACCGTCCTTACTTCCCGTTTCGCCTAACGCCCTCACCTCCCATTCTTTATCTTCTTCGTACTTGGCTCATTTCGCGAGGGCTTCGCCGTCTTAATTGTGTCTGGATTAATCACAAGCTGATGCCAAGTCCTTACGCTCACCGTGCTACGCTTCGCAAGCTAGTTCCTCCACGCAGCCCGCTGCGAACAGACCGTCAGATCCAAGACGGGCTTCTTCTCCTTTCTCACATCGAGGCCGTACGAGTGGTCTGCTTTTATCAAGGGACGCGACGGCGAGGCGCGCCTGGCCGGTCAAGGACTCGCGCTACCTTGTCCGGCTTTGAACTGAAAGTCGAGCTTTCGAGTCGACTTCCAATTCGCCGGCTCTTTATCAACGCTCAATTTATCATACGCGTATAAACATTACGAAGTGTCGTGACGTGTTTCGCTGCCTGGAGAGCGAGAAGGGTGAGCCTGGAGAACGGAACACGTGTCTCTTTGAGATCCCGAGAGCCCGGATCCCTTGTTCAGGATCCAAGGGGACCTTGCAATCTACCGTAATCCAGGCAAAGCCGCCTTTATCAAGAAGGCTGCAGGAGCCGGATCACCTGCACGGGATTTCGGGATTTTTCTTCTTATTACGTTTGTACCGTTATTGTGGTTATTGTTATTACGCTCTTCCGTACCGGTTTAGAATACCGCAGGTTGATCGGGTCTATTCGTCGGATGACGGTACGTTTTACAATCTCGTTAGCAGTTTGAAAAAAGCAAGCGAGCAAGCACCGGCAATAACCTCCTCTCTCAACCTCGTTGCGTCCCTGCGGCATCAGCGCCATGACCGACCAGACTTTACGGCTTATTATCCCTCCAATCGTTTTCGCTGCAGCGGTTGACACTTTGCTACAAATTATGACTTGGAATAAAATATACTGTCCCGGATACCGACCGCAAGCTCCGCAAATCGCGGCCCTATTATTCATCCCCGAGATACACAGACGAACGGGCGCAGATTATCGCATCGAATATGGCCTCGGCCCGAGGGTAGAGGATATATTTCCGTATAAAGTTTGTGAAAATAAATACAGATACGAACGAACGCTGTTCTAAAAAAAAAAAAAATAATAAAACGAAACGATGAAATCATTGTTGTTGTTATTATTATCATCGTCATTTTTTATCTCTCGGCGGAAAGCCACTGTCTGCGATACCGACGAAAGCGAGGGATTTTACTTATTTCACGGAGGTTTAAGGGCGAAGAAATAGAGGAAGAGGGAGAAGAGCGTTTCTTTTCGGATGAAAACCGAGCGTGCACAAGTGGCATATTTATTTTCTACTAGTTTGTAATTAACTTTGGAGAAAGTGAGTAGGAACGACGAGGGGCTGACGTAGCCGGGACGGGTTTTTGGCTGTTGTTCGAAATCCGTGGCGGGTAACGGTTATCGTCGTGGTATTTTTCTCGCCATAGAAGCGAACTGGGAACTCTTCTCTCACTTCGCGGGCTGGTAATCTCTGACAGATTTAGTCTCGGTCTGGGCTCGGCGACGATGTAGCTCGACTTTTTCTATTCTCTTTTCAACGCTCACCCCGTTTTGGAAGGATCCCGTCGGTCGCTTCGCCGGCCTCACATTTTACACGAAATATCTTCGTACGTTCACATTATACCTGTACGTGTAGGTACGGTATGTATAATGCACGTGACGCGAATATTACACACACGTATGTATGAAAATTTTTTTTAAATTCTTTCGCTTCAAAATATCTCGACAGTGAATTCACAGCTGTTACGGCGCCCTTGCGCTACTATTCGTATAAAAAATTGCGATACTGATCGGCAAAGATGGGATGATAGTGATAAAAAAAAAAATAAATAAAAAAATGCTTGGAACAGTCGAGGCGGTGCCGGGAAGTGCGGCGGGAATATAGAATGACGACGTCCAGTATGTGTCGACAACTACGACCGACCACCGTTTTAAACATTCATCGCCGGAGTGGAACTTTTTTCCTACCATTAGCTACTCCCTGCTACTCTGACATACCCCTATCAACATGTCTCCGGAGTTTATACTTTTCTCTGTATTATTTATTCCATACGAACTCGAATGAACGGTTGTTTTTCTAGCCACATACGTATTAGCTAGTTTTTTTTTTTTTTCTTCTTTTATACTTCTTCTTCTATTTCTATATGCTCAGCTCCTCGTATTTCCGGTTTACCGCACCAACTTCCAAAGGTGTGTACTTATTACTTCCCTCGTACACGGTTTCTATTAACAATGAATATGAAGTCGCGGTATGGGATTATAAGTAACGAATGACGTAAAGACGGAAATTAGTGTTCGTAAAGTGAATCCGACGGTATGACCGAGTCGAAAGAATAGTAGAACTTCGCATATTTCTGACGGTCAAAAGGATCGAGAAACTTCGCCCAGGTATCTTTCTTACCACATTCATCACTCGTGGTGGACCCTATAACAAACCTCCCAGGAAGTGTCTAATGCTTTCGTGACAAAATGTTCTCCACTTATTTTCCTCTCTCTCTCTCTCTCTCTCCCCACGCTTCTCCGTTCAAAGTGCATGAACCGTGACGCCTGCACCTCGCTGGTATCTAATTTCCATCGGTTGGATCGGTATGCGGATATACACACACGCGGATGTTCACCTACCCCTGGAAACTTTTAGTGGCACATAATAACGCGGTAACGTGCAAACGTCAAGTCGTACTCGGGAATCGTTTGGTACCAGGCACGATTTCGCCGCATGGCTGTCTGCGGGCAGATCGGCATCGGAATCAGTGGAAAATTGGTGCTATTTTGCCACAAAATCCGCTTATAGCCGCAAAGATAATTTTCCGAACAGGGTCTCTGCAGGCAAATGAAATCGGTAAAATTCAATTCGCTGCAGGTCGGATCGCCGATCGGGTCAAAGCTCGACGCGGACGGAATACGTTGAAGAACGTTTGGGTCCAGTGGAAATTGGGGAGTCCGCGTATGTTTCCCTCTTCTCCTTTTCCTCCCTTCGTCCCTCCCTCTATCTCTCGCCCTCCGCTTCTTTATTTCCGATAGTCGATTCGCCGCGCGTCCCCTCTGAATATCGTTTTATCCGTCCAGCCGGGTTGGCGGCCAAAGGTATCGACGCACACACACGCGACGGGTAAAACGCACGCGTGTGTACGCCTCGCGACATGACACGGGTTCAGCGGCCATGCGTCCGCCGTTTTACACAGCAGGGGGTTGTCTTACGCTCTCCGCGTCTCGCAACACGACTAAAGAGAGTATTATTCTCTGAAAATGGACTTTTCCTTTGAGTCTTTGACACAGTCCAGAGCCAGTTTTTCTCCGTTTTTTTTTTTTTTTCATATCTACGATAGAACAGATGTTACGGACGCGTGACTGGCGTTGAATCATAGATTTCTAGATTACAAGGGAGGCCGCGCGGCGTCGACGGGACGTTAAAGAAACTCTCCATCCCTCTCTCCCTCTGTATCCTACTTTCTCTTTCTTCCTCCGAGAGTCTGTTGCTGACGAGTCAGCCATGTAATTTTCTCAACTCTATTTGTATACGTACATTCGCGCGATGAAATCGCCGTTCTGCATGCGACAAAAGTTTCCTCGGTAACACATTTGAAACTACGGGATCGCGGACGGGGGGGGGGGGGGCGTTTCTCAAATTTTTTCCTTCTTCTTTCTTTTATACTTTTGATTGAAAGAACGGTAAATAAAAAAAGGATTAAAATTGGCTTTTACAGAGTCGACGGATAAACTGTTTCCTCTTTCATCCCGCTATCGCGGCAGGTGACGGAGTGACAATTTGGTCGGCATCGTACGTACGACGTATAATACATACAGAATGTTGCGGGTCGCCTAAATTATCGTTGGAATAATTTCACGCTAAGTCTGCGCAGGCGAGCAATAAATATCGATCAATATCCGACATCTGTCGCCGGTTTACACTGCGAATTAACCTAATTGATATTAATGTTCTTTAGGTATGTTCAATTTGACACGCGGTAGGTATTCGTCAGGCAAACTACGTACTCTCACTAACGTTATTGTTCGATTTATATCGGTATAACACCTTGTACAATGTGCTCGCGTTGTGTACACAGAGAAATTTTCTCAAAGCCCTCCCCGATAAATGTAATATCTAGAGAGAAAATAAAGAAGGGAAAGTGTTTGTGCTGTGTAAACCTGCTCCGTCGTGCGAACGTGTGTCCGCGTATACGTGTTAAGTGTAATCCAGTTAATACGAAACGTTTGTAGATACCGGTACAATGCGTGCAAGCACGGCAACTCGCTCGGCAGCGTTCGGCCCTTCGTTATGCAGCTGTTGCGTTAAAATTGACGTTTTCAGAAGCGGGACTGACTTGGCTGGTTTGAATATAAACGAAAATTATTGCTTCCTGATATTTTCTGCATGAGCGGCAACGAGACTCGCCGATCCGGAACTCGAAATTAACAATAACTGTGGTGTATAAGCTGTCTCTGACGTTGATCGAATCGTATAAATTCGTCTTCGTACCTTCAAGTGAGTCTCGGGCTCTGTTTGCTATTTAAACGGGATTCAATTAGTTTTCGGATTACCAATTTTCACAATTTGTACCAAACCAGGATAAAACGAAAGAAAGCGAAAAAATAAAAAATAGAATAAAGAAGCGAGAAAACGAACGAACGAACGAACAAACAAACAAAGAGGTGAAGAAGTAACAAAACCACGTTAGGGCGTCGACTTAATTGAATTTATGTTCGGTATGAAAAGTTCGTAAATAGTAATGGTACAGAGTCGAGTTTCACGACGAGAATAAAGGTGTACCTATGTGTGGGTAATGCAATACATATATACGAGCCGTGGAAGTTGGCCAGCTCGACGTTTTCGAGTTATGGCATGTTTTTAGAGGAGTACTTGTACGTTTTTCGTTATAACCGGAGTCGCGCCTCGAGGCTCGATGGAGCTTTTTTTCGCCTTTCGTGTCTTCTTATTTCGAGGATGTGACCGTTGATAGACCCGCATAATACGAGGCGACGACGTCGACGTCGACGTCGGGGAAAACCATGGCCGGGCGATGAGAGAAAGAGAGAGAGAGAGTCGGGGCGATGACAGGAACACTTTGAAGTAAGAAACTCGATTAAAAATCTCAGGCAGCCAGCACTCCTTCAACCATCGTCCGAGGGGGAAGAAACTCAGCTTCGTTCGACGGGCGCAACGGAAAAACGAAACCGAGAGGCGACGCGCCCGTTATCTGCGATTCAAGTTTCTGATGTCTTGTCGTCTTTCTTCCTTCTCCTTCCCCTTTCCCTTCTTTTTTCTTCGTTACTCCGTGAGACGCGATTTCGGAAGTTGTCTCGACGTTATCACTTCTCAATATTCCCCCCCCCCCCCCCCCCCTCCCCGCTTACTTTGCTTCCTCTTTTTTGCGAAACGGAGCTTTCCAGCCATGGTAATTAACGCATACCGATATCGATTTTCAGCAAGTATACATGTATATGTATATATACGTGTACTTTGTAGATTCTTCCGTTTTTTTTTCCCCCCCGTTCTTTTCTCCTTAGCTTGTCGCAAGTTTTTACCGTCAAGATTCAACGAGCAATTCCCGGATTCATTCGTTCGATTTCCGGTATGTGTCTGCAGCAGCGACGGTGGCTTTAACACCGGCATGCCCCAAGAGATAACGCGTTAAGCTAGGTAAAAGGTCCGTTGGGCTGCTTTCGATTTATATATATCTCGACGTAGATGACACGCGAATCGCGCATTAGGAGGATTTATGCGTAAACAGGGAAGCGGGATCGATGCCGGCCCGACTTTATATACCCACCGAGCAAATGAACCTTGTCTGCTTCGCCAAGCTTCGCGTTGCGTTGTACAAAGGAGATCCCGTCCTGCAATCTCTTTATCGTATTGCAGCGGGGCACAAAAGCGCACGGAAGAGAAGAGAAAAATATTACAGTAAGCAATTACAGCTGCATACTGCGCCGGTCGGACGATGAACTGCGGGGTAAAGTAAAGATTGAGTTGCTGCAACGAGGTGCAACTTTAATATGCGCTCGTAAAGCTACTCGACTATTTATCGCCACGATTACGAATACGCGCTGCCGTTGTATGACTTTTTAACTTTATAACTTGTCAGTTGAGCTGGATGCTTCGGCTTGTAATACTTGCCCAATGATTGATTGCTCTAAACAGCTTGTTTTTGGAAATAAATTTTTATACGCGATGCGCTGGCCAGAGCAGTCAAATTTCACCGAAACAAGGAACTCTTTGTTCCGTTCTTTGACAGTCGTAAAAAAAATTTTTAAGGGCATCGTTGCGCGTCAAACGCGATAATATATGACAAGCTTCTGAATATAGATATTGATAAAAAATCACGATATTAAAACAATTGAGAATTGTTAGGCTTGACGAGCTTGAAAAGTAATTAATTTTCATGAAAAACATGCGTGCAGCATATTCGTACGATTAACGCAAATGATTCTGCAGGTTTCGATGTAAAGTATTATTATTACATATACCCAACCCCGTAGCGCAGAATCACTCTGTGTGTTTTTGTGCAATTCAACAAGCTCAACGAGGCACTCGAGTGTTTTTTGAACATCGATTGCCCGTTAATTGAAAAAGTGGCCCCCGTTTGTAAAAGCTCAAATCCCGAGTCACAGGCGTACAGACGTGTCTATAAAATTCTTTCAATCACGAGTACGTGTAATAAATGGCTTGTAAAAGTACGTCGAGTCGAATAATCTCGACCTCAAGCACGCGGAATTGAACTCTGGAGGAGTTCGAGGATCGCTAAAGTTGGCAGGGCACGTTGGAGGTGGTAAAAGGCTGCATAATTGTACACAATGCACTTACCAACCCGTCCGGGGAAAACGTGCGGACGTACCGCATCGTTCGTAAGCTGATAAGAGTTGTAGTTAAAGTAGCACGTATATATATACGTACGCGCATTACACGCGTTTCTGGAAATTCCATTACGCTGCACGGGACGTGCATTTAATACGAGAATTACGGTGGAAAAGTGAAACGCGAGAGAGGAATAGACGGAGCTAAACGGGAGAGGAAAAACTATGATTAAAAAAAAAAAAAAAAAGAAGACAAAGTACAGAAAATTAATGAAAATTGTTTATTTCTTTTTTTTTTTTTTGCCCAAGAGCGGAGATGGTCAAAATCAAAATCCAAATTGATCTTTGCGTACGATTTCTCGTATCGGCTCGGAGAACCCGTGACTCCGTTTTTATTGCGACGAGGTGAAATCGCTGGTACATACCTTGAAACCCACGGACTTTTAACGGTCGAGCTTAAAACGTCGGCCTCCCGTCGTCCTGACAATTTTACCGCACTCATTGGCGTCGGATGCCGGTCGGCGTTGGTCTTTTCGACAAATTAATTATCCCTCGGGCCCTTGGTTTACTGCGCTAGAAGGTATGCGCGTATCGCAGGTACGTAGATACAGTTTGTATACCTCGAGGAACGTCAAGCGCGTAGATGAGATTCTTCCTTCCATGCATCAGGCTCGTTAAAAATATACGTTCAAGGTGCATCCGCATCGAGGGCGATTAACCTTTGACGTTGTCGCAATTAACCTGCCACTTTAGGAATTCAAATCCCTCTCGGGCACAACAGACCCAAGTTACTTTCCACCACGATCGCGGACGGATCTGAAACCCAAGTTCCATACGAGCAGAAACACAACCTTTCCGGATCACCTTTGATTGTGATCATTTTCAGAGAGAGATAAAGAGTGTCACCCTTTTTCGGGCTTTGGTACTCAAATTGCTTTCTAAAACTGTCGACGCGTCTTTTTTCCTTCTCCGATCGTCTCGAGAATATAGCGGTTTGTTGTTAAGTTTTAGTGAAACAGGCGTTAAATTTTTCACCGTGTTTTCAACAACCGATGATTACGTACGACTAACGGCGAGTTTCCAAGCCACGATGAGAGCGTGTCCGGGTTGAAGTGGTGACGTTATCACGTATTCACCCCGATAGTACGCGGGGGTTAATATCTTCGGAACAGGACGGGACGCCGGCGGTTTTGTCTATATTAATTAAGCGGTTGTGTAATCGGCGAGTTTCTTGTCGCTCGGGCTCTGGCCGTTCCATTAGCGGCAGCCTCGTAGCTTAGCTTCGGTCTTAGGGGGGTCGGCAACGACCGGTAACGGCCAGGACCGGTTCCGCAACAACGGAACTTGGGGTAGGTCAAACCCTGGGTTACCTTGAAGTCGGAAAATACCGCCCCGCGAACTGGGACGCAGTTTCAGCGTGTAATTGTGTCGTTAAACGGTTTTAATGCTCCTGCACTCTGGCTCTTTTGTAGCGTTTCAACACGCGTTACTCAAAGGTTGCACTTTACCTTCGGCAATACGGAACGCCGGATTTACAAACTTCTTTCAACGTTCAGCGCGAACAGTGAGAAGAAACGAGATTCAACGCAATTTTTTTGTCAAATCGGTGATCGAATCGAAATCCAAGTAAATTACGTACAAGGGTACGATTTGCATTTTGCATACAGGTAAACAATGCATCAGATACCACGTGCAAGCGATTACGCATCGATCATCGAGTACGTTGATCGTTGAGCAAAAGTACAGAGGTCATCGTCCGGAGACCGACGACGATATGTGGGGCTGTTTTGGTCCGGGAGTATAATTGGGTCTAAAGGGTTATCCAATTAGTAATTATCACCGGGAACAGCTATGGCACAGGCCGTAAACTCCACCGTCTCAATTAAGTCCCGCGTTACATTGTGCGGACCGCTGCAGCGTTGCTTCTAAACGATACTCTCCAAGTTTATAATATATACGCGTCTCCAACGAGTACAATACCCGAGTGGTACGTACGCCAAGGTGAGCGAATTCGTTTTTCGAGGAGGAGCGAGACAGATTCTCGGTCTTAATGATAATGAAAAACGTAACCGGCAATTAGGAGGGCCGCCTAAGTGTATAAGACGGTAATCGCGGTTTTCATTGTCGTTTTAACGAGTTTGCGAACTTCGTAAAAGTGCTTATACCCAATTATCGCGCGTCGCAAAGAAATCCGTTCACCACAGGCTCTCTCTGCAAAGCTCTTTTGTACAGGTGGGCTATACCGGACGGATAATATAGCCGTATTCCAAGTGGATCGCGCGATTTTATCTATGTATAAACACATTATACACACACACACACAAACACACACACGCACACATATACGTAAATAATACTTTTTGCAGCACCATCAGCGCGTTCGAAAACGCGCACGCGATTGAAATCCGCAGAAGCTGCAGTGTTTGTAGTTTTCAATTAACTTGGCGCCTGTTTCAACCCCCCCGTAGCACCCTTTCTCCCCCTCCTGCTCCGGCGCGACCCGTAATTACGTTACAATTATTCAATTTGATCGCATTGTTCGCCGCAGCCGGACTCTTTAGAATTTCTTTATTTTTATTTCATCGTCATCGTCACCGTCGTCATCATTTTTCTCCCTCGTTCGGAGTTTCAGCACTGTAACTACGC
Source organism: Neodiprion virginianus (assembly GCF_021901495.1). Lineage (NCBI taxonomy): Eukaryota > Metazoa > Arthropoda > Insecta > Hymenoptera > Diprionidae > Neodiprion > Neodiprion virginianus. The sequence continues at coordinate 3,676,854 of NC_060882.1, forward strand.
CATGGAGTAGCGTGTTGCAGCATCTGCGGTTAGTGATCAGTAAGCCAAACAAAGAGAGAGAGAGAGAGAGAGAGAAGAAGAAATAAACCCCTTAGTCTTCATTGTTCGATAGGAGAAAAAAATATGTCGCGACGGTGAGTGTAAAAAATTCAATCTCGCCGTTACCATTGACGAAAATATATTTCGAATGGTTTTCACCGCACCAAGTTCCAAGTCTGGTAAACAAGTTTTCTTTCACCGGCTCAGACTTTCGTAATAACATGCACAACCGAACGTGATCGCTGATAATAATCGAACGTAATTAGTTTTATTTCCTCCGAACGAAGAAAGAAGAAATAAAAATTTACGATATTGTTCCCGCCGCTTTTGCCATGAAACAAAAATCGTTCCACACCCTCCCGCAGTCAGCTACACACACGCGCGCAAACATTTACGCATTCGGGGTACCAACAGGCTGCTGCTCGTATACGGTATCGGGGGCACAAGTATTATACCTACAGGGGTTGCATATGGGTGTAACCATATAGACGCTCGTGTTTCGGCGCGGTACCCCGCAGCGATGGGGCTCAATTTGTTATTGGGGCGTGTTTGAACGGGCCTATTTTTTCACCCCACCCTACCGCACTCTCCGATCTCAAGTGCCATCCCGGCACGCCACAGGACCGTTGAAATATACGGGGTGAGAAAATCAAAGCCGGGTGTTGCAACGGTTTATACTCACGTCTGCGAGTGTTTTGATTTTGGTAATTTTCCTCCTCCTAAGTTCGTCGGACGGGAAAATTGGAAAACGAAGCTTTTGCCCGGTGCTCGATAAGAGACGAAGAAGCTAAACGTTCCGAACTAACGACACGTACGCGGCGTTGAGTCGGGATCGGTGATGAATCGGTCAATCGGTTCGACGTTGGGCGGGTTTATTTGTGGATGAAAAAATCCAGAGCCGAGGCGCGAACCGGGAGACGTGAAACTCCATTCCTATGCCAAGGCTGGATGGGCTGTCAACCTTGACGGGATCCAAGCGGTATTCCTGAGTGCCTCCGAGAGAGAATCGCGCTCGTCTTCGCCTGCATCTTGCCGGCATCGAGGCCTACTTCGCACCGTCAAAAGGGATTCCAAGACGGAGATAGAGAGTCGAGGGAGAGGAGGAGAGACGGAGAGAAAGGAGAGGAGAACGGAGAACCGGGTTAGAGTCGCGGGCCACACACAGTGGCGTATAATGCACTTGGTTCCTCGGTAATTGAATTATGGGCTAAAAGCTTCGTCAAATGTTTGTCCCACCCCCGGCTGCCGCGGCACCGACCCCACGTCATCGGACCCCCAATGATATTGTTTCGAAATTGTGTTATTTCCGTTCATTAGATTACCCGCCTAGCGCCAAGTGATCAATTATCCGTAACGCACTTTTTCCCGTCAATATATTTAACCGCCGAGCTGAGCGGGATTGTGCTTTCCTTATTACCAACTTTTTTCTTTCTTTCTCAGCTTTTTTTTCTTACACGTACCTTTACCCGCCTTCTAATTTTCTTCCGGAATCCACGCGCCCAGCGATCGCTCAAACTTTATCGATCTACTTACAGGTCCTCGAAATTACGGACCAGATATTTGGACGGCTGCGGGCTTCTGGAAATATCGGCACGACGCGAAAGGGATTCTCCATCCGTTATCGATTTCGCCCATGGTAAGTACCAGTGATTTTAATGTTTCCACATCCGGTTAGAGTGGGTATGGTATAATACGCAATTGGAACAGAGAAGAAGTAAAGATTCGTTCTCGACAGGCAGGGTGAATAAAATTGAATTTATTAGACTGTCGGAATTATTACTACATTATTATTATTATTTTTTTTTTCCTTTCAAATCGGAGAACTTACGACACTTTGACGACGCTGTCGAAGTGCCTTTTGGTATAAAATCGTACAACCATTACGTGAGAATGTTTTTATCGTCTCTTGTTGTTTTTTTTCTTTTCTTTTTTGTTCCCCCTCTTCATTCAATTTTATTTTTATTAACGAATCAACGACTGCACAACTCCCGGTTATACTTCTTACTCTTTATACCCAAAGTTTACGATCGATTTACCCGATACACCATCAAATGTCGGAGGATGACGCGAGCCTGGCAGCCCGTGAAATTCATTCTCCCATTCGAGTATTTCCAGCGGTCGACTTTGGGCTATGGAACTTTCGTGTTCCCGGGCAATGAACAAACGAATAAGAATTAAGTAAATTGGTTGTACGCAGGAGTCGGGTTTTTACGGCCTCGATAACGGGCGGATAAATACAGGTGTTGGGACCGGGCTGCTGGTGCCATGCGTCGAATTGTTCTTGGATATCGTTTACCCAAGTGCCCGGATACACACCAAAAAACTTTAAAACGAATTTACACCCTTCCCCGTTGCACGCGTGCATTGACGAGTTTTATGGCGTTGAACTTATCCGTGGCGTTCGCCTCTCTCACTACGCGGCTGCATGTTTAAAAGACCAATGAACCCGACGAATGCAAATCGACTATACAAGCAGCGTACAGAGCTGGACGTTTATGCCGTTTTCTCGTTATTTTTTTTTTATCAAATTTCTTTTTCTACTTTTTTTTTTTACCATTCACTTTAATTAACAGCTCGAATTTTACACCCCGCATGCGAATCACAATACAAGCCTTGTTCCTTTTGTCTTTGACGATCGTGCACGCGGTGATCGAATGCATTGCGTGCACACCATTCTTTTTGCAAACGTGCCTGATGTGGGTAACCTGGAAAAAGTTACGAGAGTCGCTTGAAATTCAGCGAGTTATTATTTTTTTTCCTCTCTCTCTCTCTCTCTTTTGTTCTAGCAACAGCAGCAGCACGAGATCGTGAGAATTTAAAATCGTGACTTTTCTCGCGAACCTTGAAACGTTCCAATCCATCGCATTCATCCATCACGGGCGTGTTTGGAGCTTGCGTTAAAGCTTCTGGTTAGGTGGGTAATTTACTCAACACGGATTTGCGATGCACGGATGTTCTCTAATTCGTCGAAACGGCATTAGCACACGTCAACCGAAGTCGAGATCCTTAGAATCCGAGTTGATTATAGAAGCGAAGGTTAAAGCGGGACTGAGGGTTGCTTAAATAAGCTGCCTTCTCGTTTAAACCGATTCTGTATTTCTAATCCAATATACAATAATCCCCGATCATTCTCTACCTTGGATCAGGCGGGAAAAAGGAAAAGGGAGAACGAAGGGAAATTCGCGAAAAGCCCGAAGTCTCACCCTTTGCAATCATCTCTATATAAATAGGTCAAAAAGGGCTGTAGGTGTACATTATACACTTATATCCGTTTTAAGGGTGTCGAAACTACGATCAACAATCTGACAAACATTGAACTCGCGTCGATCGAGAGAAGAAGGGAGGGGGGGGGGGGGGGGGGGGGGAAGAGAAAAGGAAATTTATATCTCCATGGTGAAATTTTATGGGATTTCGGGAATTCGCGGGAAGTTCTGCACCGAAAACCTGGAGAAAATCGGGGTACGATGACTAGTAGTGCAGGGGTTGTTGCCACAGCGCGACCCTTGACCGCGGGGAGAAAACAAAGGTTTCCTAGTCTCCGGATCGAAGCGGAGGAGGACATTGTGCTGTGTATGGATATGTATATGTGTGTGTGTGTGTGTGTGTGTGCGTGCGTGTATGTGTATGGCATATGTGCACCGTATAGGCACATGGCTCGGCGTTTGCACGCATCGCCGTAGCAGCAAACCAAACAAATAAGTGTCGTGGCAATGGTTCTCTCGCTCGCCACTCGTGAGCCTTATGGTGTGATTTCTAAATCACATTCAATTTCTCCGGGGAATTGCGAGGCTTATTGTTCGACCTCGACGAGGGTGCGGAGGAGCGACGACGACGAGCGAAAGACCAAATTAATCCCACAGAGGCGACAACAACCGGCTTAACCCCGTGCACCGATCACACTTAGCAGTCCTTCTATTTCTGTTTACCCTCCAGCATTCTCAAGATCGAGACGAAAAATCCCTCAGGAACTGAGGCTTTTATCCCTTTCCCGACGATGGTCGAGCCTTTCGTTTGTACACGTACGCATGGTGCGAAATCGAACGAAGCTTGAAATTTCATTGAACAATTAAACTTGCAGCATTATTATCGTACGGGAATGTCTTTATCCGAATAGTAACGTAACCGGTGAGCTGATTCTCGAAAGCGAGATTTGCTCGCAGAGGCGTGAACATAAACATATGATGTTTACTCTGTGCGAACTTCGCCTCCCTCCCCCTCCCCCCCCACCCCCTCAGTCCAAAGTTTATCGTCAGTGTCGAACTCGCAACGGTGAGGAACGCACGTCGCGAAATTCTTGTATCTATCCGGCCGTGTGTACAAGAGTATCGGTAATCTTAACCGAAACCTTTATTAATACGTCGTACGTCAGCGGGTATAACGCGAGTGTCGAGAGAATTTTTGTGCACTCTTTCCGTAAAAGCTTTCGTTGCTTCGGTTAATGGACACCCTCGACGGCGGAATGTGACGGGAAAAATTTGTCATCTTTGTGGTTAATTGTGATGGTGTTGGGTTACGAGTGAATGTGGCTCGCGATTCTCGGTTGCACAATCGACGATGGAAGCGCAGGATATCCTGAACGATCGTCGTACTCGTCGTGGTAAGTAGGTACTTAACTTGCGTATGAATAATCTGCGGGAAATAATGGGTCGATACGTAATTATGCGTTTTTTTAATTTCTTTAAAATTTCTCGTTGCGGGGAGGATTTTAATTATCGTGCGTATCGAAGAATCGTTTCTCTTCCATACCTGTGCAGACTGTGCTCGAAGCGATTCGATGTACCGAAACTTACCCACTTCATCCCGGGATACAAAAACCAGGGATTTTAGGCAAAGGTCAAAGTTCGCGCGTTTTCTATACCCGACACAGTGTGAGCGGGATCTAATTTTCGAGGTAGTTTGATGCGAGCGAGTTGAAATTTCGGGCAAAGTTCGCTCCGTCGGGTTAGTATGAGCCATGCGGTATCCGAAGGGACCGGAAGGACGGACGGACGGGCGAGGCGACGTGGGCGATGGTAGATCGTACCTTTGTGACCCGATTAAAAGGTATTTGTTTAGAGAAGCGTGGTCGCAGCCCCCCGTCCTAATAACGAACCGGGCACGGCGATATCGGCGATATGCGGGAACGACGTCGGGTTATGGAAGGAGGACTCTCTACTAGTATAAATAGAGGACGGGAGAGAAGACCACCCAGGGGAGAACGGCGATACGTTGCTTGGTTGGTTGATCCGACGGACACTCCTCCGTCCACCGTCCCGGGCGTCGCGACGCCGGCGTTTATTCCGCCCGCAGCTTCACCTCGTCGGATACCGTTCGCCACCGGAACAACATACACAGCCACCGGGGACGCGGTCGAGAAAACGCTTCGGTGAGCTTAATTCGGTTGCAAATTTAAGCACCTTTGTTCGCGCGGCTTGGATTCTGTGCGTTTTTATCTTTCTTTTTACATTCTTTATTCTAATTTTGACTTTTTCTTCTCTTTGGTTTCGTCTCGCTACCCAAATCCTCTCTTTCTGTACCGTAACACCTACAGATGAAAAGTTTCGTTTTCACAGAGTATAGAGGTTATCGTTTTATTCGTATTTTCTAACGATCTTCAAGCTCTGACAAACAATTTATACGTTCGATTTTTCAACATTGGGATCAACGATACGCGTGAGAGTATTGATCTGTTAGACTCAGGCATTCGGTTTCTTTGCGAAATTCAATGAATCAACCTGTCGCCGAACGTGCACTCGAGTTTTTTTACAGCTCGAAAAAGCTTGAATTAAATTCGGAGCTGAAAGTTGTATCGTGAAAATTTTGAATTATGAATTTGTTGATATCATTTACGGGTCCACGTCGATATTTGCTGTCGTGAAATATTGAAAAGCTGGCCGAGAGGGGCGAAAGGAAAAGAGAGAGAGAACCGAGGGGGATCATCGTCGGAGGTTCTTTAGGGATCTATTGAAAACGCGTTACCGGACAAAGTTTCGACTCGAGGAGGCGCGAGCGTCGCCTGGCGAAAGGCCATTCATCACTCGTTTCTTTACGAGCAACTCGCTCAGATTACAAGGGGCCCCGGAAATAAAAAAAAAAAAAAAAAATACACTCCTAGGCCCGGTGCTTTTGGGTTTGAGCGATGGCGGCTTAGCGGTTAGGCGCCGGTGGGATATATTACCGAAAATTAAGTACTCCGCAACCGCACAGCCGACGTCTCTCTTTACGCTCTGCATCTATACCGCCATCTTTTTGCAAACCTTTTTACCCGCGCCTCAACCCTCGACTAGTTCGTTTTACCCGCGAAAATACGAAGGGGTTGGAGAAAAAAAAAAAAAAAACGTAGAAAAAACGTCGACAAAAACTCTCTGGCTCTTCGCGCAAGACTTCTTTATTATCCTCGTTCAAGATTCTTTATGTAAGCCACGCATCTTCCAACCAATTCTCAACCCAATTATTACCCCCCCCCCCCCCCCCCCCCCCCGCCCTGTATTAAATGTTACGCACAAAGAGCAAAAAATTTTGTCATTCGGCTTATATACGTCTTACGCTCGGCATCTATAATTTCCTCCAATCTAATCCACCAGACGAGCTTGAAAGAAAATCGCTTCAATAAATTACAATCGAATCTTTTTTAAGTCTCTTTAAAAAATGAAACGTTATCTCTGACTTCAATTCATTTCTTCAGAAGTCTAGACGCAAATTTTAGGCGGCAGAATAAAGAGCAATGTAAGGACAATCTATTTTGTGTCAGGAAATAAGGGTAGAGGACGTTTCGTTCCTGTTGTTGCGGTAGGTTTTCAGGATTGAAATTATTCGCGAAACCGAAGCGATGAAAAAATTTTTCCACATCGCATCGAGCAGAAAACTCCCAACTTGGCTAGCAGCTTTTCTTCTCGTCAATATTCGCATTATCTTGCGTCGAACTCGTTATCGTGCCCTTGCAAGCTTCCACCTCCTCATGGAAGCTCACTTTTTGAACTCTCCCCCAAAACGCGTTCGTAAGCCGGGGAATCTAAAGGGCGTGACGTGTGGCATCGTCCCTGCATATTATACTTCGATAGGTAAAAGATTGGGCGGTCGGCTGTCCGTGAAGGATTGATGGATGACGGAGAAGGAGGAGGAGGAGGAGAAGCGATACGATACACGTGTTGTCCCCGATAACGAGGTTGCATTGTGTTTCGGAGTCGGGTGCAGTGAGAAAGAAGGCTGCGTTTATACGAGGGAAAGAGAGAAGTTTTTCTCCCCGCCTTCACTTTCATTCGTAAATTATTTCCATCCTCCATCGGACGTTGATTTTGTTTGTTTAAATTTTTGTTTCTTTTTTCTTCAACGTTTGTTTATCTCCATGTTTTTCTCTTTCATACCCCCGAATACCGTCCTTTAATTCCTCTCGCCGCGGACGAAGTCTCGCGTTATCTTTCCGGGGGTTAGCGTGCCTCCCACTTTTCCTACTCTGCCTTCGGGGCGAACAACGCACACGGTTATCTTCGCGGACGTAATAAGGTTAGGTAAGAATGCCGGGGACCTGCGGGAGGCGGTGGGGGGCCTCCTTCAAAGCAACGATTCTAATTATTTTGCGGGAAATTCCTGCCGTTAGGTATTTTTTTTTTCCCTCTCCCCTCCCCTTCCCGCCTCTGTCCTTCACCCTCACCCTAACCCCCCCTCACCCCTCTACTATCCCGTTCCCTATTTTCTTCCCGTCCTCTTTGCCCCGCACATAGCCCGGAGGCCCACGGTTGTGGTTTGTACCCTGCGATACGCGGAGGGAAAGTATACGCGCGTGTAATGTAAGAGAAGACTCGTGGTGGGGTTGCCGGTATTATAAAGACTCGTGCGGTGCGGAGAGGAAAAAGCAGCAGCTTGCGGAGGACCGAAAGTCACCCTCTGGGCAAGATCGATGCAGTGGCAGAGTCACGGTTACTCGCTAAAATTTGTTGGATATTTTTAGGGATAAGGAAAATGAGCTTGGAGATTTTTTTTCTTTTATCTTCTTCTTCTTCTTCTTCTTCATCTTCTTTTTAAACAAAAATATCTACGCCTCTGGTGCGGCCGTGCAGTGTTTGCCGTTAGGATGAGCTGTTTGCCCGTCGAAAGTGCAACTCTGTGTTTCGGGTTGAGAAAAACGTGACGAGGAGTCGCTGGTTTGGATTTTAAAACCCTCAGGCTGCTGCTGTTGCTGCTGCTGCTGTTGTTGCCGATGCAGCAGCGGCTCGACGCCGTCGACGATCAGAGATCTGTTTCTCTGTAATTGATTTAAGTTCGACGCGATGTTGTTTTTCGTTTCGCTTGTGTAGAATGTTGCGTAGCCGTCGTTGCTTTCCACGCTAGAGAGGAGGGCCCGTCGAGTCACTTGACAAACAGAAATTAGAAACGTGAAAATGCTCTCACGAGAAACAATGCTCGGTATACGCCAGTTTCGAACGTCAGGCGGCTAGAATGGAAATGCTTTTACCCGAATACTACCCTGTGTTCGTCGAGAGGATCGACGCCGAACCCCGATTACGGCTGTATCCACTCTACGCCGTACAGATAATCAGAAATGAGAGCGAAATTTTCACCCTCCTATACACGTGTGTGTGTGTGTGTATATATATATATATATATATTGGAACAATCGGGCCAATCGAACCTGAAAGAACGTCTTATACGCGATTATATTTGAGTCCCTCTTTGAAGATTGGAGATTTCGTTACGTATACGGGGGACGCCTTTTTCTACTCGCACTTATACTTTTATTGCTTATAATTTAAGGTTAGGTGTGAGCCAGATAATATATCAGGAATCTTTTGTGTCGCGATAAAACTGTAATCAAATCCATCAATAATCCAATAATAAATACTTTCATTCTAAATGGACCGGGAAAAATGCGTGTACCTTGTACCCTCCATCTTTCTCTCTCTCTCTCTCTCTCTCTTACTTCGATAAAAGCTTCTTAGTCGGGGGACTCGGCTACGACATAACCTCGCGATTCGACTCGCGCTCCCTATGTACATATACAATACACATACACGGATGTGCGAAGCTGTATAAAATATGTTTCAAAGCGTCGCGACGACCGTCTGCTCACTTTATATATGGTCTACATGTATATAAAAACACTTGTCTATATGCATCGGTGCACTTGTAAGCGTCGTCTATCGTCGACGCACAGGTCGTCCATTTAGCCAAGATTCAGAGTCGGTAATGAAATTGTATTGACAGGAAACCGGGGATGAGAGAAAGAGAGAAGGAGAGGAGGGTGAATTCATTCGATTTTCCCGAAATTCTATTTCACTTCAGTCTCCTACGTTTACTTATTCCATATATTTTTTTTTTTATCTCATTTCTTTCCCCCCCATCTTTTTTTTTTTTTTACAAAGATTGGAGTTATTTTTTGTATTTATACGTGGTTCACCCCCTTTTTGTCTTCGGTTTTCTTCTTCTTTTTTTTTCATTTTAATCAATTTCTCGCGTCTTTCGATTCGCAGACTTTGCGCTTCTAAGGGATGAAATTCGACTCTCGTAGGCACGTGTATAGCTATAACATGCACCGCACGATTCATCTTTTTGCCCTTCTTACACCGTCTATAGTTTAGTGAAAAAAATTTAGTCGCGATCGTTCAATATTTCCCACTGAGTCGTGATGAGAATTTTCAATTTCATCACGCGAGCAGAGAATTTTCGTACAGATACTGCGGTTATGTTATAGCTATATTTATTCTTCAAAGACACGTTATTCGCTTTTAGGAATTTACAAGGCGAAATCGTGACTGTAGCGGTAACGAAAAACTATCGATATTATGTACAACTGCAGCTTATAAATAATGACGAATCGATAGCGAAAAGTTGTGTTTGTTTTAACGAATTTCCAGAATTTGATATGTTTACACGTGCAAGTTATTAAGAAATTTGAGAGAAAAAAAAAGTATAAACCAGAAAATTATAATTATCCAACCGTGCAAGTGTTAGTTTTTTTTTTTAAACCATTTGTGCATCTATCAAGAATCACTCGAACGAATCGCGCATCGTATTCCCTGTTCTCCATGTACTGTAAAACTCCACGTCCCATCGTATATCGCTCCGAACGTGCTCTTACAACTATGTAAAAACCTAGTGCACAGATTTTGATTCCTCATCTTTCTGTGTATAGCTATAACGTGCGGCCAGGTTTTAGGCCATACTTCGTTACAACCGGATCAATACTGTCAGGACTAGCCAAAAAAATCGCAAAGAAATATGTCGACAAGGTTTTCCAAGTGTACAAAAAAATTGATACGAAATAGGTGGTGAGCTTACTTAGGACTATGACTCGAGAGGTTAAGGTCACGAAAAAAAAAACGTCTTATACTTACGTGCAACGCGTGACGCGTGCTTAAAAAGCTCGTCACGATAGGATAATTAGACAGAACGACGGTGAAGCATGAGAGAAGGGAAAGAAAAAAAAACATACGTTACTACCGACCTCATTTTCAGAGCACGTGGATATTTCGCGTGTAAGCACGTGACGACGCGACGCGACGCCGGCGTCGTTCTGCCTCCTCGGCATCCGTTCGTATCGGGGGTGTCCGCTGGTTGCCAGGGTGACGGGATACTGCAGAGAGCGACGAATCGCGCGTTACCTGGGAAACTCGGTGGCATCGTCGTCGTATCGGGAAAAGCGGCCGAGGTTAGTACGTCGCTTCGTATCCCTGATCGAAGGAGGACGACGATCCATGTCAGGTTATATGTATGTATAATGTATGTATGTATGTATGTATATGTATATACGAGGGGGAAAATTGAACCGACCCCGCGTGTTCTCTAGCTGATCCTGTTGCTGATCCCGATCCCGAATGTCATGTCGTCTGGTAATTATATCGACGCGAAATTACGGTCTGGGGCTACTCGAGGATCGTTCCGGCAACCCTTCCGAGAACGACCCTTGCGCCTCTCCCACACCGAAGTTTCACCTCTTTCATACAAATCACCCCGCCTATGCAGGGATCCATCCACCGCGCACATGTAACGTCGGCTCGATTCTTACTTTGGGAAAATCAGACTCGATTAACGCGATCCCAAGGGACGTCTTCCTGATGGATCGTTTGTAATTAAAATCAGCTGTTCAATGCAACCCGTTATACGTACACAGGTCTTAGCTATACACGTGTACGCGACAGTGTTTCTCGATATTCGAAAATCATCCCTCGTTGGTGTTTAAGGGATTTTCATTATTCTTGGAAACAACGGAGTATATAAGAGTTTGGAAATTATTTCCCGCTATGCTTCTCGGTATTATAACGAAGTTTCGCACAACTACATATATGTGTATATGTATGATACATTGCAGTATAACAAGGGTAGGAACACCCTTGAGCACGTTAATTCTGAAACTCTCTTCACTATTTGCACTTTACTTTTGAGTTTCGGAACTAGTGCCTCGCCTACGAATATATATATATGCAGCCGTACATACACATCCCTTAGTCGGTTTTCTCGGTGGCTATACTTTCCACCACCACCATTACGAACACCGTCGTTCGGAGGAGCCGTTCTCTTGTTTAAACACCGATGAACTTTTATGCCAACGAAACCCAACGACGACGGAAACATCGCACGCTTTAAGCTCTCTATTGTTCTTGTTCGGAATCGTGGCAAAAAAAAAAACACTGCGGAGTATACGTATGTAATACCTACTAGATAACCAAGTCACGTGATTTCCAGCGTCCGTATATTTGGTTTGAAATTTGAAGAACAAAAAAAAAAAAAAAAAACAATTAAAGAAGATGGACAAACCCGCAGTAACATTCCGGAGTGAAAAAACAATTTGAATAAGAATAAATCGCAGAGCGATGAAATCGAAATAACGCCTCAAGTTTGGGTCAGTTTTGCGGCGGTGAATTACGAGAAAGACAATTGGAGGGGGTTGAAGGTGGCGTAAGCCGAAGACGAGTGACTGCTGTTCGTCTAGCTTAGGAAGCTGGGGTGGAGGGTGGAGGGTGGAGAGGTTCGTAATATGAGTTTGTGCTGCCCGTGTAACGCGAGGCAGATCATAACGCTTTCTCGTAATGCGGGCCATCTGTCTGGATCGCGATTCACCGTCGATGAAGGTGTGTGCGTGTCTCTCACGGAGTAGAATTCGAGGTATTCCAGGTCTCGGCTCGAGTCATTGGGAAATCCGAAAGCTTAATTTCCCGTGAAATTGTACATTACATGTGCCTATACACGCACGCACACACACACACTCAAATACCATCCAAGTCTTGTCTTCGTTTCGTACATGTTATGATCGTGTGTATTTTATCTTCAATTTCTGTACCACCACCGCAGGGGATATTCGGATCGTTTATTTCTATACGTATTTCAAATTATCTGATTTTCTACCAGCTATTCTTACCGCGTATTTTATGTGAATCGAAGGAGAAATTTGTTTCAACGGAAAAAAACACACGGTAACTTTGCTCGAATCAATCTTCCAATAATTTACGTTACAGTCGTGCCAGTGAACTCAGGAATCAGATCAGCCGATCGGTTCCTTTTACTTTCGAGCTTTCAACCCTCTTCGCATTTCACCCGCAGGACGCAGTCGAAACGAAAGCTTACTTTTAATCGGTGCAACGTTTGCCCCGAATCAATTTCACGCGCACAAATCCTTTTGTTTTCCACAGACGAATATTTCAACATTTATTTACAGCTGGAAATAAAATCGTGTCCGTGCAGTTATTGAGAAACCAGAATCTCGCGATGAATTAAATTTATATCCGAGGTACGATTCGTATTGCATTAATTGTGGGATCGGAGAGAATGGGGGACGTAATTTCGTTAACGGGAGATATCTTGTGAAAATATAACCGCAACCGCGAATTCGACGCGACTCGGAAAACTGTTTATAAAGACTAAATTGGAATTACCCTATCTTTCGTCGGCGGTGCCCACTCGTGTTTTGTTACGTTACAAACCCTTCAACCCTTTACGTACACACACCCAACCCAACCCCCGGTGAGAAAACTTATTTGCATGACACCCTTATAATACTTATACGTACACATACACACACACACACACACACATATATATATATATATATATATACTGCGAACGTCAGAGAACGCCTTATTTCGCGTACAATCTAACCGAGCCAGGGCTGGGGGGGGGGGGCGAAAGAGGGATGCTTATAAATACAGAGAAACGCATAAGTATCCTTAATATAATATATCTCGTTGAAATTTCGCGGATCAAAGCTTGGCCGGGGTTCTACTTTGATACCGTGAAGCATTTCGTCGCTCCTCGCGTCTCTTTACATGTATATTGCACCCAAACTTTATTCAATTTATAACAACTTTTGGTGGATCCAAATGCGCAAAAATGTTTTCTATACTTTATAAATATATAGAGGCGGTGAAAAGTTTTGGGAAAATTATTGCGATTAAATTCTCCGCCGTTATCGTTTCTACTTTTTTCTTTTTGTCTTTCTTTTTCTTTTTTTTTTCTTCTTCTTCATTCTTTTCTTTGGTCGAGGGAGAATAATAATAATGATAATCATCCACGAGCGCAATTCTTTCCAGCCTTTTGCTCCGCGGGCAAGTTTTACTCGCTATCCGATCCGCGTTTTACTCCCAACACGGTGTCTATTTTGAGCCGCGAATGAATGCGACGTCTTTTTTTATCCTCCTTTTTCTTCTCCACCTTTTCTTCCTTTCTTCTTCAATTCTTATCTGGATGCAATTATGCACCCTACACGAGGGGCCGCGCAGCAGCGATCAGTCCGGGAATTGAGCACGGACCGATTGCTAAGCTGACGAGGGGATCTTTTAGCGCCAGCTAGGGTGGGTATATATATATATATATGTATACTACTTTACATATCATTCCGTCGTCGAATAACTCCATTTTATTGATTGGCGTAGGCTCAAGAGGGGTTTGGCTGGGTATTTTTTTTTATCCTTCTTTTTTTTTTTTCTTTTTATCTTATTTCATTTCATTTTTTCTCGTTTTTATCTCCCTCGACTCGAACAAGCTTTTGTAAAACTCATCGACTTGCGAATTTGCGTAATCTATTAATTTATCTGCGAACCGGATTTCTCGGGAACACCGTAGTAGTTGCGGTCTGTTTTTTTTTTTTTCTCGCGTGTTTTTTGGTCAACAAAGTTGGAGCAACAAAAAGGAAAGTTTCGACGTATACGCACGTGGTAGTGGAGGGGAAAAAATCAAAAACAAAAAAAAAAAAAAAAAAATTGTACCAATTAATTACGAACCAGGCGACGTTATTCTTACCGCTGCATAACTCAGCTATTGCGGCTGCAATTATACGCTGTATTATAAGTGGCCCGAAAATAAAACTCTAAAGAGAAGTTATGGAGCGACAGAGGAGTGAGAAATAAAGTGACTGAGAGAGGAGACGAAGAGTTTATGAGAAGGGAAGATGCATAAATGAGTCATTGCCGTGTCGTGGTTTGACTGCTTTTTCATTTCTTTATTTTCCGAGTTGTTGCTCCGTTTTTTTTTTTTTTTTTTTTTTCGTCTTTCTTTCCCGCCCCGTATCTCAAAAGCTCCGCTGCAGCGGGAAGAGAAATATGAGGACAAATATTGATATCCGTCAAATTATCATCCCGCATCGCGACGCCGTCCTCGCCGTTTCCCCCGCAGTTATATAGAGATCAACGTCGAGAGTCGAGAGAGTCGGGAGTCGTCGGGGACGAGGAACGCCTCCTTATCTCTCGGCGTCGAGTGCGTCTTAAAATAATCCTTACCAGTGCAGCACCCCACGCTCGAACGAGTTGCACCAGACCGAGGGATGCTGCATCTTGAGGGCCCTTTTCTCTAAACCCCCCCCCCCTGGCACGCTAATGCTCGCCTCGGTATCTAACAAGGGCACTCTTTTATGCACCGGTTCTTAGGTTTCTCTTAGAAGTTGTTTGTTTTCAATCTTGTCATCTTGGAAAAATAAATCATTTGTTTCTTGAGGAGGTTGCTCTTGGCTTGGGAATCGAGACAAACCTTTAGTGGATGAATTTTGTTATTACGGGATAGCCTTACGTTGAGCTTTTTAAGTTAGGAAGAACTGTTTTAAATTAAAAAAATAGCAGAATTTTTTAACAAGAGTTTAGGTAACGATATTTCGTTTTGTCTCGCTTCAATGTTGTTAAAAAATGTAAGTTTGAACGATTTCACTCTGCGAAGAAGCAACTGTTTTCGACAAATTCGTGGAAAAGCTCTCTCTCTGTTTTTTTTAATTTTGTCACTTCCTTGAATATTTAATTTTACAACACTGCATCGATAATCATTAGGGTCAGTAAATTACAATGTTGTAATGACCACCTACTGATAAAAAGACATTTTTTCATTGTCTGCAGCGACTTTAGGAAATAATTTTCTCCATAAAACGAACGATTGTAGAATGAAATTGAACGATTCTATTAGTTTCAACGACTTCAAAGCGGTTTCAAACTAAGCATTAATATCTAAGCTTTTGTTCATAATTCCACTATTACTTTATAGTTTTTTACAGCTTTAAGATCTTGTGATAAAAATAATTTGATAAATTTTCAATCCACGAATATTTCCTAATGTAATTGATATAAAGTATTGGTTTTCGGCCGATCAACTTCCTTGATACGCATTAAAGAAAAAAAAAAAAAAAAATAAATAAATAAATAAGATAGAAACGCATACAAACGTCGATTTGCCACACATTGCGGATCGGTTAAAAAGTTGCAATCAATTTGATTTCGACGTTGAAATGGTAAAAAAAAAATAGTAATATTTCTTCAACCCCTTTCTTTCGTTTTATTTTTCCCTTCCTCTTGGCGTGTTTTTCTCGATCCATCTTCGTCGGGTGGTTTTAGATGGATTTAGCGAGGCAGAGTAGGTATAGCTGTATGGAAGGGGTTAACGAGGTGGCGAATCTCGTAATTCTTATGCGCCCGAAGCGCGGCCGGGTAAGATCGTAAACATTTACGGTTCTGCAGCAGTAGTCCTGCGCGTGAAAAAAAAAAATAATAGAAAAAATTATATATATATATATATATATATATATTATAAAAAAGAAAGGAAAGAATATGAAAAAAGAACAGAAAAACTACAAAGAAAAGTAACGTCGTCGTAGGAATTATTTTTGACGTTGGGCAGGTTACCCCTGCGGCAACCAGACCAGCAGCCGCACCCCCATTATCGCGGATAATTAAGGGATTTAATATTCCAAAGTGTTGAGCCGCGCGCTGCGAACTCTTCGCTCTCGGCGTGTGCATAAAAAACGTTTCAGAAATTAACTCGCCGCGCTGCCACCTTCCATATACCACCACCACCTTTTCGCAGCACGCCTCGTACCTACTCTGCAAGATTGTCTGTCTGTGTCTCTCTCTCTCGCTCTCGCTCTCTCTCATCTTCTTGGCCGTCTCTTTTTCCTGCAAAACCTCCGACAAGAGGGTTGATGCAATTTTAACCGCGAATCGGAGGTAAAAACGACGAGAGAAAAGTGTTCAAAGAAAAACGGGTTAGAAGAGGACGGTGGTAAAAAATGGATACAAAAAAAAAAAAAAAAAGAAACACTCGGATCCCCGAAACTGGTGCAACCATTTGTCTGAATTTAAACAACTTTCATCCCTTCCAGCTTTCACGGTGCTTTTTTTTTATACATTTAATTATCTCACATTTTCTCTCTCTAGTTTGATCTAATTTCTTTGATATGCGAAAAATTTTACGAAATTCTAGTATTATAGGTATCCATTTACACTGAGAGAAAGTTTTAATTGCGGTTACCGCTCAGTCCTCAGCTATTTTCATTTTTTACCAGAATCGAAAAATATAGTTCTAGGTAGAAAATGAAAATTAGTTTTGCAACTGTTACCGGAAATTCTAGTATCCGTTACTATTCTTTCTCATTACGATCACTGTTACTATATTTTCTTGTAACTGTTGCGAAAATTTAATGCTCGTGCAAGAATAATATTATAATAATTTCAAATTACCAAACTGAGTCGACAATTTATTCTATTTTCTAAATTGAATAAACGGTAAATGTACGATGAATTCGCTCTTCCATATCCGAGTAAAATTTCCGTTACACTGTAGGAAGTTTTTAAAGAGTGATAAGGCGGCGTTCACACGGAACTTTCGAGGCTTGTCAGGTTCGTACGGCATTCAGACGCAGAGGTCGAGGCACATGTGCAGGTTGTTAAACGTTTGTCACCACTCGCTGGGGTCGCCACGGGCGCCAGACAACGACGCGTAAGAGGATGTTTTATTTAAATTGGGCGCGGAATGATAATTGGCCAAGGAACTTGCCTCGGCCTCGTTCCAAATTCTCCTCTCTTTTTATCTCACCATCCCTCCCCCTCGACACCCTCCCTTCACCGTTATCCCCCTCACCCTCATTCTCTTCGGCTTCCCTACGGCAAGTTTTTCAACCGAAAGTTTATTGTGGTTCAGGATCGCGTTTTAGACATTCTTCGGATTCCACTCCGCGGTTCTTCCACAGCTCTCGCGTGCCCGTCAACCGCGTCGATGTTTATATACAACGCTTGAGATATTTGGAAACGGGATATACGGAGGCTTGAACAATTTGGCAAACGGTCTCCTATGTATATATTAATACTGTCCGTATAAACGCGTTCCTCCAGTCGTCACCCGGATAATTGACTAAATGAACAGAAAAAGAAAAACACCAAAAAACAAAAACAAAAATTTATACGCGTAAATAAATAATTAATCAACTTTTGAGATATTTTTATTTTCGGCACGCCAATTTCATTTTTCATAGAAAGTATCTGTAGACTGTATACGTATACTTACGTCTGTACATGTGCAAGTATTTTGCTATAATAATAATAATAATAATAATAATAATAAAAAGTTAAAAAAAAAAAAAAAAAATAGAACCACCGTAACTTCACGTGGCAGATCACTAACAGTCTAAAATTGGATTAGATCATGTACCTTTTCGTAGAATGCAAGGGAAGAAAAGTTTTAATCAAAACAAAAGCATCGCCTGCGTAATAAAACGGACGAAAAATAACTGTGCAAGCACAGGGTGTAAATTTTTATACTTATGGCACATCGTTCGAAATTTGTACAAGCGTGCATAGAGGCGTCGGTTCAACTATCTTTCTCCACGATTCAGATTGACATTTCTTTTTTTTTTTTTTTTCTTAAACTTTTACTTTATTGTTAGAATTTTTTTACACTCATTGCCGCCACCACTCGCCAATCGTATCGTCCAATTTGGCAAAGTGCGTCGCGCAGCCGGCGAGGATATTTATTTGAAAACAGAGCGTGTAATAATATCGGTGGTATACAAATTACGGTGCAGATTGAGTTGTCGCTTACATTGCTTTATTGGATCAGCGGACTGGAGAAGCGAACGAATCAGCAATAGTCGATATCCAGTTTGCAGAGCCACACGCTAATGGAATAATCATCGAACTGATCGTTGCGACAAATGCCGCCTATAATTAATGTCGCGACCTGACGCGATCGGCGTAATAAGTTTCAAGTTTTTTGCCCGATTCTGAGCGAGTTTTTTTATCGTTACAATTTGTTTTCTTTTTTACCGTTAGCGGTGAAAAGCTGTTGAGCGAAAAATCGAATCACGACGTGTGTAGATTAACCCTTTCAGAACCGAATTAAAATCTGGCGATGGAAAATTTTTTTTTTACAAAGTATTTCGCTTCTTTATCTTTCAAACAAAATATTTGTAATTTTTGTAGAATTTTCGCGAACCTCTATCATCGAAAGTTACACGCATGTTTATTATTAGTGGCCACGTAACGTTTTTCAAGTTCAAAACTTTGTATTAATAAAATAGATGCCTAGTTTACGTACGTGTATATCTTTTAATGGAATTTTAGACTGTTCTAGAAATCTAGGTATTTTTTCTCCAGACAAAAAAGAATTTTAAATAGCCTATAAAATTAAAAATGAGAACGAAAATTATACGCATCATTTTACGATTCCTTCAGACGAACTTTTTCGACTCGAATTAAGACGCACTTAAATTTCATGAACTTAATCCATGTCCTAGAAAAAAGATCTAACTTTTTGAAACGTATGTTCCCACCGGAATGGACAATTTAACCGTTTTGAAATGGTCGGGTACGAACTACACGTTTGTTTACCTGTCATTTTTACTTTTTCCGCTGAATATCGTTCGCCGCGAAGCTTCTTGGTCGAAGGATCGCAGGGCCATTACGTACATTACATCCCCTCGTGAATATTAATTTCAGGTAACAGTGCGAGGTATGCAAGCAACATCGTGTAAAATATATACCAAGCGGCTTGTTATTTCAGACGAGTTTGCTTCAATGCATAGTAGCTGTGTTGCACATATATATATATATGTATAAAAAGATATACATGCACCTTATATTCCGAGCCGCAGGAATAAATCGTTCGCTCGTAAAGAACACACCTTATACCTTTTACACAGACTCTGTGAACCTATAACTTTAAACTCCGGGAACTGGGTGGAAATATAATTACGCGGTTTAACGAGCGGTCTGATCACGCAATCAACTTCCAATTAACATTAATCATACCTCGGGGATGTATAACATTTTGTTACAAGGAAAAACATCGCGAATCTTTGGGAAGCGCGAAATTGATACGCAGAGATTCGCAAATATTCTTGCTCCCTGCAGTAAATTCGTCGCCAGCGATACCCGCACGTGCAATTTTGTGCCGAACAGCGTCAGGTATTTTAATTTTTTTTTTGGTTTTTTTGGTTTAGTTTCTTTTAAACTCGGCTGCAGCGACTCTACCTCGAAATTCAAAGGAGTTCATCGCGGTGGGCGTTACGAATGACCCGGATAATTGATGGAATTCTAAATTGGCACTGCGGACGACGTTGAAGCGGCGTAGTTAAAAATACCTAGTCGATACCAAGCCATACGTGCCTTCTGTACCGAACAATTCGATTCGCGAAAAGTTCGCCGTGCGAGAAACGCGGGGAATTCTATTTAGCTATAATTATACCTTATATTCTGAATGCGTGTAACTGTAATTGCGAGAAGCATTCAACGCTCCGCAGATACTGGATAAAGTAACATCTGACAATAATCGTAGACGATATAAATTTCCACCACCACGTACCGCCATTTTGATGAATTCGAAGATTGTAACCAGTGAGATGGTAAACGATTTCGCACCCTTCGAGGAAAGGGATGAAGAATACCGGTGACGCGGGGTGAAATCCTCCCCCAGGAAGGCCGCGAGCCCGAGGCTCGTTTGGCTGATCCGACGGGAAGGCAAGACTTATCTAACACGCACCTCGGTGGATGTAAGTTATCGAGGTCGGTGTAAAATTTTAACAAATCGATCGGCCGAGGAACGCGGCTGCCGGTTCTTCGCCCGTTTGTTCGATCCGCAAACCCGGAGGCAAAATCGGTGCGAACCGACGCCGGCGGCTCCTCGTCTTCTTCTTCTTCTTCTTCTTCCTCTTCCTCTTCCTCTTCCTTTACCGCGCGCGCACGCCGAGCTTTTCATGTTAAGTTTATCGCGTATTGACGATATTTTACAATAAGGTTCTTTGATATACGAGGGATTTGGCTTATATTTGAAAGTTTCACCGTTACGGAGGTTCCACCACGGCGAGTCGTGGGTGGTTCGTGTGCCACGGCTACCCTTGTTTTATTATACCTTACACATACCCTGACGATCGGAGGCTGATGCAGCCCTGCCGAATATGTGGAAAATACACAGGCGTTCTTTAGGTACCTAACTACCTACCTACCTACCCACCTACACCCTCCTCTCGATCACGGCTCGCTTATACTCCCTTCTTCGTTTCGCCTTGGTTTATGGCAGAAGTATAACCTCGGTGCTGTATTACAAGAACAGGGTAAGCTTTCATAAATCTAAAGGCTAACGCGATAAAGGTGCCCGAACTTGCTTCGCCTCTTTTGTACATGATAAGAGGAGGAACAACTTTGTAGACGATACACGGAAATCTTGACGCTCCGCTGGAAGAGGAAGAAGATAGAAAAAAAACGAAAAAAACATAGAACAACATTCCTCGCGACCGCATCGGAGCATTTTTTTTTTTTTTTAACTCTTCTCAAATTATTCACAACAAAATTATCGCTGTGGAAATTTTATCGTGCAGCGACACGTGTGCCGCTTTGAACATTGTTCGTTTATCGTTTCAAAAATCAAGTTCACCCTGCGGTAAATACGCATCGATGTAACGAATCGTGTCTATGCACGTGGTAGTAGAGAATTTTTGCAAAACGTGGACTGTGGACCAAGTTGTAGAAATCTTGGGTCGAAATCTGATCTAGTTTCGAGAACGTATCAACAATTTGTTTGAAAGTTTGCGAAAGTAACTTGCGTATGCGATGTATGTATAGGGTATAACCTGTAGAGATATACAACGACTTCAAGGCATATCGAAAGGGAAGAACGAAGATCCGTAGGATCAAATTTGAATAATCTCTGGCAGGAGAGAAAAGCGAAGTTATCAAGTCTGACAGCTTTCAAACTTGCTCGATAAATTTCATACACCCGTACACGTATACATATAAGTAAATTATACCTATAGGTGTATATAAAAATCAGAAAGTAGCCGGGCAGGAAATCGCGCTGCAGGTTGCATATTGCTGCATAAAATCAGGTGGTGGTTCCTTTGTTTTCTTTTTTTTTATTCTTTCAATCTTTCTCGTCTCACTTTCACCAGCACCCCTTTTTTTTCTACCCCACCTTCCGCATCTCGTGCACGTATATCTATACTCGTTTCCGGTCGTCGCGTTTAACGACGTTCCCCGAGCCCCGAAACTGAACCGCACAAGTACCTACCTACCCTCTACTCTCATGACGATTATCGTTTATGACCGCCGGATAGATTGACTCGCGAGGAATTATTACCGTCGGTTGGAAAAGTAGCTTTGATAAATATCAGAGTTACGCAGCTTTTGATACATATAGATGTATACGGAGATCAGAGAAATAATTTCGTAATTTTAAGAGAATTTTTTTTATTCTCGTGTCGTTTTGTTCTTCGATTCCTGGCGATGTCTTTTTTTTCCTTCCACTCGTGCGACACACGCGCATCGATTAATCGCGCATTCGTAGGTGCAACATGCGTCGTGCCGTAGAACGATAAACCCGGCTCATCGTTACGCGCTCTCTCTACTTTGATTTTGCAGAGCTTGCGGCTGGGCAAGAAAGATTGCTATTTAAAAGCCGTAGTTCGAAGGGCGTCTCGGCGCTGCAAGCGTTTAAGAGGATGGTAAACGGGGGACGAAAATACGAGACGACGACGATGCTGCTGATTTCGGCTGGCGGCGGATAGAGCGAAGTCAAAGAGACTGCACAGAGAACCTCGCGGAATGGCGCAAATTGAAACGAGGATTAAGACGTCAGGGTGGCTTCAAGGCTCCCTCACCCCCAAGCCAACCCTCCCACTTCCGCTCCTCCTCTCTCTGTTGATTAATTTAAATAGTTTCCCACCGCGCGGGCGGTGTGGCTCAGACAAAGGCACCAAGTGCCGCTGTAACTGACTTGAGGCAGGATGTTTGCCGGCAATGGAAGGACTACCGGGATCGAGGAGAGACTTAAAGTGGATGCAACAAATTGCGCGTTGACGTTTGCTACGAATTTTCGCACGTCGTGCACACTTCTTCACCGTGATTATTGTTTATCTTGGAACGCTAGGGATTGTGTTTCAGGTTTTTCAACACTTTTAGGTAATCGTTATCGTCGGTGGCGCCGACGTACGTTTCGGCCATTGCCAAGAGCCGACGGACGAGATCGGATTCAGAATTGTCGCAAAGACGTGAAGCTGGAAGGGAGGAACAAAGGAAGAGGGACTTGCAGTGTTTCTTTCCTGGACTCGCATACCGTAGAACCGTTGCCTGGCGACCAAAGCGTATCTTCCGTCTGGATGACCCGCTGTGTTTCCCAAGGAGGTATACGTGTACAAACTACCCCTTCTATCCCGCCTTCTTCCCCCTTTTCGTTCTTCCTATTTATTGTACCTGCCATTCAACGCCGGATGAGTTTTGGATTCCTCGAAATAAGATGGATGACGATTCTTCCTGCCTGCAACCCCCACGACCGTTGTATGTTCTACTCTACGTGTTACTTTTGTCGGTGCCGTGGGAGTGTCGGGGGAAAGATCAAGAAGAAGAAGAAGAAAGGGATCTGAAGAGCCGCGGATCCGTTCTTTAATTTGATCCTCTCCAACCTTTATGATCATGTCATTATCTCAGTCGTTCAGATTTAAATCGTCACGATTTCTATTTCCAAAACATATTTAAAAATCAGCATGGTGTAAATTGTACCGTCGAGATGTGGAGGTGGAGTAAAGCGAGATAAAGAGGGAGATTGGAAGGTGGAGAGGGGTGGCTAATTCGAGACAGCTCTCGCGCTGACAGCCTCGTCGTTGAAGAAGAAGAAGAAGAAGAAGAAGAAGAAGGGGAAGAATACGAAGAAGTTCAGCTCGGTCCTGAGGCCTGTTCAACATTCTAAATATTTCAAAAGTTGGACTCATTTGAATTGGAACATCTTTAGGCGAGAAACCCCGGTTCCACATCGGTACCAGCCCTGTTCCAACAGAGTTCTACGGAGTTTCTTGATGGGGGCAGGGGTGGAGGGAGGAGGAAGGTAGAGCGCCCTCTGTACTTACACCCCCGACTGCCAGTGCCGTTCCCAGGATTTTCGTGACTGTTGTCTTCCCCTCATCCACCAGCCTTACAGACCAGAAGGAAGATTCTTTCCTCTCCTACAGCTCCGGAAGCTCCGGTCCGATTGATTTAGATTCTTGAAACTTTTAGCGCCGAAGTTTCATCATCCCTCCATTTCTCTCATTCCCTCTCTCTCCCTCTCTCTTACTTTATACCCTTTTACTCTTTTACCTTCATCTCGGTAGGACTAAAAAAAAACTGCCCTGTGAGATTCACGCTGACAAATTGACCGAATACATTCGGTTATCGCGATGTGCCGATCATTATTATTATCATTGTTTGGATTAACGAAAAAGGAAAAAAAATGTCGGGCAGACGCGACGAGTATACAAAATTTGCCCGAGATATTTTGAACCGAGTGCCGAATGAGATCCGCGTTAATTTCCGGGGACCGGAAGACTCGAAAAATCTTCCTTGCCAAAAAGCTGATGGTGTACCGCCTCTCTCTCTCTCTCTCTCTCTCGTTTTCTCTTCTACACGAACAGGGGTTGTGTACGTACGTATGTACGCGTGTATGTATGTATGTACATATACCTGCAGTACCTAACACTTCTTGGACAAACTTCTGTTTCTACTTTATTAAACAGGGGGATAGAGGCTTTTTTATACGCGTCTCCGTACACCAGCTTTCAGATATTACAAGATGAGTCGGGGCTGTGAATTCAGCTTGATTTCGCGCCGATAACAAGAACTTGTACATTATACACATACGTGTCTGTGCCTCTGCGTGTTTCTGTGCGTACATACACACATTGAAACGACGACGCGGACTCTGATTAAACGCAATAAACCGAATCAAGAGTTTCTTCCAGCATCCGCTATATATATAATATATATATATATACGTGTGTGTGTGTAGGTATAGGTATGCGTGTGTATGTACACAAGGTGAGCTGCGCTCTCTTTTGATCAATCGAAATTCAACTCCTCTCGATATTCCGCGCGGAGAACTGCGTGTACACATAGATGCGGATTATAAATCTGCAGTGCTCGCGTCAAAGAAATGGTTATATACATGTATAATACCAAACCTACGCAGTGCAAGCGAGGTGAACTTTTTCCGCCCGCATCACACTTTTCACCAAGCGCTAATACGTATAGTATATACCTGCAGAGATGAGGGTTATTACACCGTTTGCCTGCCTCTGAATATACGATATTATTACGCGACAGACGGCCAAAGACTCTTTCTCCGTAGACCGAAATTTGCTAACGTCAAGATGAAATCGACGTTTTCTTCCCTCCTTCAAGACTCTCTACGAAACGCTCGGGGGAATTCTTTTCTGTTTTTTTTTTTTTTTTTTTTACTTGTTCGCAAATTGAATCATCAACATTTTCTTCTCCAAGCATTGTACACGTAGCCAGGTATTTTTTCAGAATAATACGCCGGGTAAAGAGGCGCAAGCACGATGTTAGATAGATAGATTTACACGGTGTATCTTTCCTGGTTCGTTAGCGACTCCCTTGGACACCGTGTCACTCGGTCGTTGGCTCGTCAGTTTCCGTTCCTCGAAGGATATAAATGGAGGAATAATAAGGAGAACGACGAAAATTCTTGCTTCGTTTGGAAAAGATTTGTCGAATATATCGTACACGATGATATAAATTAATTTTTTGTCCTTTCGATTCGAAGAAATGTTGTTTGATCCAGTATAAAAAATTTGTGCTATCAAGTGAAACCTTTGGTCGAATTGAAAAAAACGTAATTTTTTATCACCGTATTTTACCGGCGTTTGGTGGTAGATTCAAAAAACCTTTTCTTTTTGCGTATGCGTCGCGGTGCAATGTTGAAGAAAAAGATGTAATCCACGATCGAGTGTGTTTCGCTTATTCAAGCCGGCCGCGTTCTTCTTCCTCGCCGGTTGTGTCCTGGAGAGACGTCTAAGGACCGTCTCGAGTCGGGTTGCGGAGTCAAGTCGAGGAGGCGCCTTTCGATAACTATAACGAGAATCGATATCTCTTCACCGGATTTTTATCTTCTCATTCTTATCTCTCGGCGCTTGGAATTTAAATATTGATACGAAATTCGTCGGAGAACGGGTCGTACGTTCGAATTACAAGGCACATCTAGGAAGAAAATAAAAAAAAAAAAATTAAAAAAAACATTCGTCTCGCAAACAAAATCGTTTTCTGCGCGATAACATTGTCAGGGTAAATTTCCGTTACATCCATAATTCAAATTTCTTTACTCGCGTAAAAAAGCCCCGTGAGCCGGAGTTGGACTTCGTGCGATCGTAAACAGGTATGGCAAAAAAATAATGGAGGACTGCTAAACGATGAGGTTACAATTGTGCAGGTAGGAAGTTATGGGCGATATAGAGATTTCCTGTAACATACATGGGAGGGTCGGGGTTACCGGAAACGACATGCAACGCGGTCGGTGCGTTTTAGATTATAGCCGACGGTTGATCCACGGAACGATGTACGTAACCACGTAGGTTTAAGGGGGTACTTTTCGTCATTCCGTCGCTGCCTACGGAGGCCGATATTAAACCTGATCTTAGCCTTTTACCATGCTTCCTTATGTCCAGGGTAACAAACCAGTCTTGATTGGCTCGTTAAATGTCACGACACCGTATTGCTTGCACCCGGTGCCTATTTACTCCATACACGCAAACACGCGCACACACGCACGCGTGTGATTTCCTCAAGGCCCGCTTCTCGGCCTTATTGTCACGCGTTACTTCCGTCCATTCGCGAACAAAGCGAGCGCCACTCGACGCAAATTCAGGTATAAAATAACGGCGCGACGTATGAACAGGAGCTTAGCCCTCGTGCTCAGAGCGTCGGAAAAGCTCTTGATTGCGAGCGGCAATCGAATCGGCGAATCGAAATATCGTCACATTTTTGTTGCGTATCAAATACTATTAAAATTTTCGAGATTGTCGAAGGGCTAATTTGGGCGTGTAAAGATACTTCGCAGAGTCTAAGATGAGTGAAACAGGGGAGAAGACTTGTTTTATGTTACGTACAGGTATTGTAGTGAAAAAGGGTAAGTCTGCGTTTTGAGTAAAGTCTGCAACTCTGAGGATCAAAAGACTAAAAGTTTCAGTTGTTTAACGGTAAAACAAACTTTCGTGAAATTAATTTTCTCCTTCTTGTAGTTTCAAGCTGTAACGATTCAAGTATTCCCGCTTAGAGTCGGAACAATGACCGAAATGAATTTCACTCGTGGTGTCAGTCACGTGGTGTGCTTCTTCGCCAACGCGTTTGAACAATTTTTTGAAACTTACGCGAAGTTCTATAAAAGTTTATTAAAACTTATCTTAAAGAAATAAAGATCTCGACAAAGGTACGGTGATGGGAATTTTGGTGTCGACAACGGCTGATTACTCAAGTCGAAGAACGTTATTCAAAATTTATGTCGAAACATTAGTCAAAATCACCGAATGTCGAAGATGAGTTGAAATTTTTATGATAATACGTAAAATTGTGAGTGATAAATCGGAAGAGAATAATGTTGTGAAACAAGTCCAGACAGGTAGAATAAAAAAATCAAAAGACAATTTTAAACTATACAACTTTAATCGATTCAAGTAGTTCTACGCAACTTCTGTACAAGTGAGAGATTATATGCATATGTATGGACGAATAAACAGTTTAGAATATAAAGATTTGTCGCGAATTTGATATAACAATTTACGAATCAAATTGATTGATCGAACGTTTCTATGTATTAATTAATATATAAAACTGTCTAGAATACGAAAGTATAACTATTAGTAATGATATTCGTACGACGATTACAATCCCACAAAGCTTAGGATAAAGTATAATATCGCCAAGTCCAAAGAACAATAATTGTTATAATCTAGTTTTGTGTACCTTCAGTTGTGCTAATTTTTTATTTTTCAATTCGTGTAGATTACACACAAAATAAGCATCTAAAAGTGGCTAATACAATAATCGAATGTATTTCCTTGCTACGATCTGTTTCTCCATCAGGTATTTTTCCCATTCAATTTATCGAACACTCAACGAAACTGATTTGTCACAAATCGGAGACGGGAATTGCAGATCGTATCTCATCTCCTGTCAAGTATTTCGCATATATCCGGTAAATTTCTCGCTAAAACTGAGCTCATTGAATATTATTTTCAAACGATTAACGCTGATGTTTCCATCGTACACGGACTAACATCGTTCGCGCGGATCGTTGCCACGGGATGCAAGTGCAGGTCGAATCGATGTCTCCTCCTCGAGTGAAGAGGCGTAGATATCCATACAAAGTAGAGATTTCAAAGTTGAGGATCGCCCGTCGCGACGCCGCGGGTGAATGCCGTTTCGATCCCCCTGATATGCAAAAATGCCGACATCCGCTGACGGGCGGGGACGTATTTTATCCACCTTGAACGTAGATTTTTCACGACTATGTATATCCGGTATCCGATAATCCCGGTGCAGCCGGTTCCGATTCTGCAAGACACGGATGACGCGGATTTTTCCACGTTAAAAACAAACAGCGAACGGACAAAATCGCGAGCAATATAAAAAAAAATAAAAAAAAAAAAAACAAATAAACAAACGAACAAACTCGCACAACTTATAGGATCGACGATTTTCACGGATACGCTTCGATAATTCGTTCTTCCTCGATGTCCTGGCCTCCGTACGTAGCCGAATCGTTTCGAACAGTGGTTATAGAAATTCTGGTGAAATTGTGCACATTGACGGTGGTCTAGAACCGTCAAACTTGTCGGGGTCATTGACCCGTTCACAGCGAGTCGGACCGAACTAACCCAGGCTGGGCTGGGCTGGGCTGGGCTGGGCTGGGTTCAGGCACACCCGGTCCAACCTGCGCCCATATTTACATCCGCACCCATACACGCGTGTAAATATATGCAGAGGACTCACCTGGTAAGAGTCGGAGTCGCTGCAACCCCCGGTGAACGCGCCGGATAACTACGCGGACTTCCGGACATCAAGTATTCTGAAAGAGATGAAAATTCGTATTTAGTTGGCGAGTTTGTTACTTACAATTTGGTACGTCGGAGTCGAGTCGCTACGACGAGTAATCGGAAACACTGCGTTGTTACAGTCTCTGATTTCGGTTGGACAGGTTGTTAAAAATCCACGAATCGAACGGATCTGGTTTATCGTCAGACCTATCCCGACCTATCTCGATTTCAGATATTGCGGTTATCTCATAGGTCGTCGGGAACGTTTGCAAAGTGAAACTTGATCGGTACTCTGTGACGTCCGATCGTTGATTACGATTCTCGTTTATCGCGGTGAGACTTTTCTCCGGATTTATCTCGCTGACGAGCGTCTGTTTCGGGGTATCGGATAACATCCGTGCGTGTGATTTACCGGTATTCAAATCCCCCGCGACAGAGGAACTATTTTGAGAACGTCGCACTGGGTCTGACGAGTGGCTACCGCTGCGTAACTTGCGTCTAATTAGCGAAGCCCAGGTAACGCGACCCGGATTGAATACCCCAGGTGCTTCTCCGGCGGCGTGGCGGTAACCGGTAAACCGTTAAACTGGTAAACTGTAAATTGGTGAGCCAGTGTATACAAGCGGCTGGATGAGGGATAATTATATCTGACTAATGAGAGAAATGAATACACCTACTGGCTTGTTGACGCTCATCCCCCGCATTATACGCGAGACGTATACGTCCCGTTCTGCGCTCGGCTCGTTGTACGGAATTCAAATTTTCACGAAACAACGAAAAGTACGTTTCGGGGGTGGAAAGAAAAATAAAATTCTTGTAACGCGATCCGGTGATTCTCACGTTGAAACGAAGCGCAATCGTATCTAACTTGTACGATACAACGACCGATGATTAATGAAACGACGGAGAATAGATACGAGAATAAGTTGAGGGTGGAATTAGGATTAATTAATCCACGTCGTTGTTCGTTTAATTCGTTAATTGATCGGCGCTTCGAACCGGGTGCGGTGCAGCGGTTTCACCCTGGTTTCCGGTACCGAGCTGGTTCTTCGTCGAGGATCTCGGTGCTCGCGGTCGGAGAATCATTTTCACATTTCACGTCCTGCGTATTACATATTACACACGTGTATGTAACGTACGAGCTGTTTTATCTGGAATTCGGATCGTCCGTTGGCGATTAGCGATCTCATAGTCGTTACTCGCCACGCACGATTATTATTACACCGTTTCTAAAATCATGGTTATATTACCGAATCGAAATCAGCGCACCTAAGTTTTCCGGATTCGTACTCTAATTTCTGGCGATTCTTATCAACCTGCGGCGGTTATTGGATGAGAAGTTTTTTTCGCAGGTGTACCCGAAAATTAGTAAAGATACTTATCTTTTCAATTGATAAAACGAGGTATGACAAAATTTCGTCTGGCAAGGGTCAGATATCACGTTTAAAGGCGGGGAAAAACGAGTCATATGTAGTGTCGGGTTTCGCGTAGCGGAGCTTTTGAGTATGGGATCGAAAATAACCGGATGCTGCCAGAAGATGCACGGTGACGAGTTACTCAGGGTCCGTTGTGTGTCTTCTCGGTTATTTCTCAGAGGCGATATCAGGTTTGAAAATCGATGGAATCAAGTAGCAGCTGATGGTCAACGGGGGGAGGTGGAGAAGTGGTGTCGAGTATGTATTCCAACGGAGGCGATTAGTCCGGACGATACATCGGCCCCGGTCCCGGATGATAAATAACGAGAAATAGGGCAAAGATCTCCTCCTCCTCCTCGGCTATATTGGAATTTGGTTTAATTAGAAACGGTTTTACGGAGAGCCTATCTCGGGGCGTTAATTCCAACACGTCTGGTCTTACGCGAAGCGAGATTCTGGTTGTTAGATACAGAGACCTGGTGAACGAGGGAGCGAAAGCAGGCATGCGGTCTCGGCTCGGATACAGGTGTTCGATTCCAAAGGCAGCTTCCATGGCTTCCATAAGAACCATCGGGATCTCAGGGCACTCTTGCCTCTTGCCGCTAGACGATTTGTCATTGTCCAATGTTCGAGGAACCTTTTTTCGCCTTGTTTCTTGTAACCGCGGGCTACGAAATACGGACCGATGAATTTTCCCCGACGTTTTTTTTTTTTTTTTTTTTTCGTTTCCCGTATCCTTATTACTCCGCAGGATGAAAATTCTCCTCTCCGTGATGGGTTTTTAAATTTCTTATTAATTTCTTCCTCTTCTTCTTCCTTTTTCATACACTTTTATTCTATCCTATTTTTCCGGTTATTGAATATAAGAGAACGAGTCGAACGAATGAAACGACGCGTTGTACAGTGGCGAATGTGTACCTAATGGTGTTTATTATTTATTACACGATTATATAATACGATGTTCGTTGCGTGGCTCAAGTGTGGGAAAAAAAGCTTTTTATCGAACTGTCGAAATTATTGCCCATCTTGTATATTCAACATTCTTTCGTTCGGTGGATTCGTGGACGGGTACATACGTGTAATATGCATGAAAACATTCCTTGAATGAGAATTAGAGGAAGAAGTAAGCGAATGAAAAATAAAAAAGTAGAAAAAAAATAATAAATAATTGGAAAGCAACGGGAGAAATTCCGACGAATTCATTGGGTACGTGATAATTGTACGCGTGGGCGTGTGAAAGGTGCGCCAAGTATGTAAAGATTAATCGGATCGTGTTTAGGAATCTTGGAAGGCAGGTAGGTACTTATAATTCTTACAATCGGGTAAATGAAAGTGAAGAGGATCGGCCGGTGATTATCTCAAAATTCTCTGGTAAAACGATAAAAAAAACAAAAAAAAAAAAAATGTTCAATTTCACGAGACAGAGTCGTTATATTGACACTTATATTGATAGTTGCCTATGAGAATAAAAAATGTATACACCTACATGAGGTCTGTAATTGAATTCTTGTTGAAAAATTGATTGAAAAATTGATTAGGTCCAATTTTCGTTAATTCAAAAGTGTGAGAATTGGAAGAAAAAGTAGCTGTCCGTGTAAACTTTCGTTGAAATAAATTGGCTCCCAGTTGTTTGGTTCGAGAAAAGCTGACGGTTTCATTGGTTCCTTCCGTGCCTCATATGTTTGGCTTCGCTTTATACATATTGGCAAGGATAATATTGGCGCTGTTAGTTTGAGCTGACGAGATGGTAGATACCGACGTCGATTCGCGGTGGTTTTACAGAACGCAAAGCGTCGCGTGGCGTCGATAGGTTTAATGCTAAGGGGCGTAAAGGAAGGAGAGACGAGAGGAGCGTCGGAAATCCTGCTAGGGAATTCAACGGAATTTTCAGGGGAAAATCCTTCGACGAGGGAACAATTTGATGGGCTTTCGTCGTTGCTTAGCAATTACTTACGGGAACCTTATTTGTTTTGTACAACGGTTGCCTCGGTGACGAGACGACGCGACGCGACGCGTCGCGACGTTACGACGACGTTGCGCAGGGAGAAATCGAGAGCCGATATCGAAAATTTTCTATTAAGAGTTTTTTTTCATCTTCGTGGCATTAATTAACAAGGGGTGAAAAAAAAAAAAAACTTTGTCCCTAATTGAAGGACAGAATTCTTTCTTTATTTGCTTATTAAGCTAAATTCTCGATGAGCGATTGCAGGATGCAAAGTATTTCGGTTCGGAGGATCTTACAAAAATTATCACTCGGCTGCGTAATATTTTGTTATCTCGGCGTAATTAATCAATTTATTATTTCATTTGACTTGTTTGGGTGAAATTTGTTCTTACAAAACAAGCCAAGATTTTAAGGCTGAATTATATTTATTTGCTTAATATTTTCTGCATTTGATTCTGCTTAATACGCATATCGATCTTTCATATGAATATATGTCTCGCGAACGAAATCGAGATTCATTAAATAAGGAAACAATATCTTTTCAAAATCACCAAACTTTTCGAAATTTGATCGGAAATTTTTTATTTCATCGTGATATGGTTCGGAAAATCTCTTCAAAACTCGCAACTGAAATACAAAATGATCGAACAATTCCAAAGAAAACGACGAATGCTTTTTCCGACAGTCGGAATGAAATTTCGGAAAGAAATTGTGCAGATCGAGAAATTTCACGTTAAAATCTCGTTCGATTTTGCGATAGAAACGGCAGATTTATAAATTCTCGTCGCACAACTAGCGTGACCGAGAGTCGCCGGGAATCCTGGACCTTAACCTTACTCTAGTAGGACGTCATTTTCACGGCTTAATTGAGGATCCCGTGAAGTTTTACAAAGACGCCCCTGGGAGTAAGAAAATGTTGAAAGTCGTGTCCTGCCCTCGCGGCACACGCGGACCGCTCGTCCCATTGTCAAATTTAATATCTCGCCCCCTATTCTCCGGGCAATCCGAGCCAGAGGTTGGATTTTCCTCAAAGGCTACTCACGGCCGGAGTCGGCCCCAAGTTTCTCTACCCTGTATCCCCAATTTCTCTTGCTTGTCAGTGTATCTCTCTCCCTCTCTCCCTCTCTTCATCCCCTTCCACGCGAGACTCGCGAGCCTCGCCCTCCCTCCGGGGGTAGAAACTCTAACCAAGGTAATACACTGCCACTCTCCTGCCTCCCGGCTTAAATAATAGAAAACATTTGGCGCAGTGGCCTATATGATTTGTTCGCGCCGAGACGGAGCCGAGATTTTCAAGATTCAGGTTAAATTCTCGGCACAGTTTTCTCAGTTTTCTCAGTTTTCTCAGTTTTCTCAGTTTTCTCAGTTTCCTCAATTTCGTTTTGAATTTAAATTCTCGAGTCTCTCGAAATTCCGGCGGTTCGTCGCAGCGGGAAAATCACAATATCGCTAATTCGTTGCGATGAGATATTTATACGACGATGACGAAGTGGAATAACTTTTAATTTCATCATTTCTTGTATGTTTAATATATACGACGAGGTGACGTCGCGACGTTTGAATATTTTTTCTTTTTTCTTTTTTTCTCAATTTACCAACGTCGCGCGTATGCATGGATAAATTGCGTTTAAACTTCGGGCCTAAATTCACGCTGTTGATACAAAAATTATGCCAACACGCCGTCGAGATGCAGAACCGACATACCGACGGGGAAAAAAATGGCACAAACCCCGCTGCAATTCATCCCTCGCGATACATTTACCGGGAAGAGAAACACGTCGCGGTTTACAGACGTGTACGCACTATACTTTATTTACATTTTAAATCCATTAGGGGATATATTCGTGACGAGGAACTGAGTCGTTATAAATCATTCCCTCTCGTTCCTCGTTGAACATTACACTTTTATACGTAGGTGGAACGTTGTATACCCATATATACATGTACATATGTACAATGCCGGGAACTATTTTTTTAGTGCCCCTTTATTCCCCTTCATTTATCCTTTCAAGCTAACGACTAACGGTTCTTCGATTGTTAATTACTTTCATCGCAGAACGTGACTGTCAAATGCAGAAGAAGGCTGCATCGCGTGACGAGAGAAGAAGAGACGGCAATTTTATTGTTCGATGAAAAAAATGTTGGTCGTCTGTATTTTACATTTTCATCTCCTAATTATTTTCGCCTTGTTTTTTTTTTTGTCGTCGCTCGTACGTCAGCGAGCTTGTTTCTTTCACCCCTTCTGTGTTGTATTTTTTGTTTCACACTTTTTCTTCCATATTATCAGCTTCTTCGTAGAATCAATTTTCGCCACTCGAGGCCTTTTAACGTCGTGGCATTTAATTACCTCCTGAATTCCGGAGAAACTTGGGAGATTGTAAACTTTCGTCATCCGTGAACGGGGATCGCTGACGGAGTTTTGGTATCCAATTAAAAGCATCGATGAGTTCAAAGTCACGCGCGCTGTAAAGTCGAGTCGAGTCGAGTCGAGTCGAGCGACAACCGGAAATTGTCAGATCTTCAAACACGGGACTTCGTTGTCAGTCACCGCTTCCAATCAGACGATGCATCCTGCGGAATATCACGTATTTAAACGTCACGCAACATCTCAACCGCTGCAACGAGCTTGGACGCGTCGAAGAAACGTTGCGCGAGTATCAAGTGTCTCGTTACGTCGGAGAAAATCACGCTCCTCGACGTCTCCACGCAGAGACAATTATTCATTTATCGTTACCAGTTTCCTCGTCAATCTGCGAATCCTGGACTTTAATTATTCACCGATTTACATTTTGCAGACAATTAAAATTGAACAATCAAATCGTCGTACTTTCTGAATTTTCATGCACGAACCGCGGCGATTCGTTTGAAATACTTTGAATTTATCGCAGCGTTTTTAATTTCTTTTATCTTTTTTTCTTCCCATTTGTATCTATCACGAACGAGAAATTTCGTCCGATATGAATGTACATAAATTTACTCGTCGAGGATATAAATCGTTCAATAGATTCGTATATTCGGATGAGTAATCGTTCAGCCTGTGTCCCGGAATTCCGTATTATTCATTACACGAACCATTGTTCAGTGTATAAGGTGAAAAAAATTTATTGTATTATTATGGTTATGTATAATTAACGCGCAAAAGATCAAAATTACAAGGGATTTTGAATTGGCGGCGAAGTGGGTGCGAAATTTTTTTTACGAGTCTGTAATTCGTTATACATTTTCATTCCGAAAATTGATAGTGATAAAATTTTCTCAAATATACCATAATAATCGTCATCGTTATCGGTGAAAGAATCGGACAAAATTTTCTTCCCCGCTCACTTCCTTTCTTCCTACACGTATAAATATTTGAAATTTTTCTTCTTCCGGCGTTGCGTGAGGGCGATTTATTTGTCCGCTCGTTTCTTTCATATTTCTTTTTTTCATCCATCGGCGGAAAGGCCTGTTCGATAAATCATTAGGGAACCACCTTGCATAATAGATGGGTTACCGATGTTTACCCCGACGGGACTTTCACCCGCGTTCCACGTCGGGAAACTACGTTAGCATAGCGTAAGGTGCTTCCGATACATGTGATTTCCACGGTGAAACGTTGACGGGTTATTGACCAGAGCCGCGGACCGACGGATCGCGTGCGTAAACTTTGCCGTTGGGGTTTTTTCATCTCTGTCCTTTCCTCGCGCAAGAAAGGAGGAGGGAGAAGAATTTTTTCATTTCTCATATTAGGCCGAGGTTGCACAGAGCCGAAGTTCGTTGTCCACGGTTCGCTTTTTCATCTTCGCCCACATTCTTCCCGTGTGTTTTTCTTTCGATCGGTCGCCTTCGGATCCTCGGAAAAGCGACTGAACCGCGTTGTTTGCGCCCGAGGGAGACGAGCAGAGGTTTATTCGGAAGAAGGCGGAGGTCGCGTATCGCGTTGCTGTCGGCAACGGGGAGGATACGGGGATCCAATCGACGCCGAAGGAACCTGATGAACAACGAACGTCGGGACGACGACGCGGACGCGGATCGAGGTGGAACTCCGGGACACGGACGGATTGCT
The DNA here is from genome assembly GCF_021901495.1 of Neodiprion virginianus. Lineage (NCBI taxonomy): Eukaryota > Metazoa > Arthropoda > Insecta > Hymenoptera > Diprionidae > Neodiprion > Neodiprion virginianus. Next base: position 3,712,805 of record NC_060882.1, read on the forward strand.
TCGGGCTGTTTTCGCAGGACCGCCATTAGAGAAAAATAAACAAACAAAAGGGTCAGGCGGGTGGTGGGCGCCCTTATTTTTCCGGGGCTCGAAGGGGAGGAGATGCTATTTATTTCCCGAGATAATCGCGTGTATTTAAAAAAAGAAACCAAGAACGGTAACGGGGCCTGAAAATACACCCAGCGCGAATTCAAATTTCCCGACGCAAGAGAACAACTTACGCTTTCATCCGAGGGTAAAAAAAAGTTTTTCGATGCACGTGATTTTTTATAAAACTAAGATTGGGGTGTTTTTTCACCCCTCCCCCTGTCACCGGAATAGGTAAAAAGAAAAAAAAGATGTTGCCGTTCCACGGTCAAGCTAGTAGATGTATTTTTTCGTTCCGTGCAAAAAATCTATAACCAAAGTTCCGATTCAATTCACCCGGATTCCTGTAGCCGTTTACTTCCCGCTGTACGGGGAACGTAGTCTGACGTTATAGACGTAGTTCGGAAACTGTGATCAGTCAACACCGCAACTTTGGCGAAGGTGCCTATGTATGTACCTGCAGCAGCGTGGTTCTATCCTGACTCTTTGATCTCTTTGAATTTCCCTTCATCCTTTGGCGGAAGGCAGCAGGCCACTGCAAATATGCTTTCTGCACCTGATGGAACGCGTTTATGAACATTTTTCACCGCTATTACCCATATATTTATATATAAATACATATGTAGATATGCGCTTGAGGGAAATCGGTTTTTGATCTCGAGTTTTTGCGAAAACACCCGCGCGGTTATTGCGGGATCGAATTTTCTGAACACAAACGATTCTGAAAACCGTGTGAAAAATGTCGCGGGTTCTGGAAATTTTGAAAACGCGAATGCTTATTTTATAGCCACGATATTACGAGTGGTATAAAAGTTACGAATATACCAAATCCCTGTTTATTATACGATGCCCGGTGGAGATGCAAATTATTTTTCGATTCGCACGTTGTTATTATCGAATACATGCTCGCGACGATGGGTGTGAAGAATCCCTGGTGAATTCTGTGTAAATAATAAAAATTACAAATGAAAAAATCCTGTATCAATACGCGAGGGAGAGAGAGTGAACAAGTTTTTTCTACTTTTTTTTTTTTTTTTCTTTTCTCCCTTTCGGTACACGAAATATCACGGTGATTAGAAGCATGCCGATGGGGGCACAGCCCGGATTACCACCCTCAGCCATCGTCGGCGATAAAAACAAATAAAAACAATAATGAGAGACGGCGGCATGGGGGAAAAGGGAAAAGGGCTGGACGCAACGAAACCCGGTTCTGTTTACGCGCGGGTACCGCGGAACGCGTTATGGAAACTGTATTTCACGGGGGATGCTGTACTACTCTCTGTATTTTTCCAGGAACGCGGCTACCGGTCTTGTTTTAATCATTTTTTATCGGGTGGAGGGAAAGCGCGAACCGCGGCTGAAAAGTTACGCGTCGCACGTTCTCTCCTCCGCGAATAAAATGTCCAAATTTCTCGTACCGTTGGGAGGGACGCCATTACGCGACCGCCGATTACCATCCCTTTTTGGAAAATCGGCGGGTCGGACCGGGCAATCATTTTTGAGGTAGCGCCTCCTCGTTGAGTTGAAGTATTAGTTGATTGTAAAAATTCATTGACCACGGGGTGTTTTGTCCGTGAGTTTGATCCTGGAATATTTTCTAGTAGCTTTTTTATACTGGTCTTTTTTTTCACCTAGTTTTTTCGACGGGTATACGGACTGAGATTTCTTTTAGCCAGTCGTCGAGGTGGAGTTGTGGTTGAGAAAACAGGTGGCACAGGGTGGGATTACTTTCGCAACGGTTAAAAATTAGCAATTGGTGGGAATCTGGTCGGTGAATAAAAAGATTCGCAAGACATTAAAATTTGTTTAAACGTACCAGCGTTAAGAAATCAATCCGAAGGTTCTAATTACGATACATATATTTTTGTCAAATATTTAAGATTCAATGTTTGTCCTGTTCGAACACGCTCTGGTTCAATGACTACTTAACAAAGTAGGGACAAGTTCTTACATACTGATCGACGATTATTATTTCTGCAAACTTTGCAGCGTCGCTCGTCGAGAACACGTCCCGTGTTTCGAAAACTGTTTTGTCGGTGCCGGCGACGATCGGAAAAGAGAAATATCCGCGGAACCGGGCCGTCGTGCAGCGGGAGTTTGTAATCTGAGACGCGCGTGTCGGGGAATCCTGATCGGCGATCACGAGTGACGGACGCACCGGCTCGTCATTATCGTTAATGCGAGCCTCCCCTGATCGGCGAATCCCCGCCCTTCGGCGAGACCTGCTCAATATGCCCCGTGTCGGATTACGGCAAGTCGGTATCGCCTTTATAGCAATTGTTATTTGTTTTCGACCCGGTCGAGGGCTGACAGTTGCCGCAGCGACATCTCGCGATGACCCTCGCCTTGCCCTCGCCCATAAACATCCCCGTGGTGCGGGGATAAAACTGCCGATTCTATCGAATTGATTGCGATTTACCGACAGATACTCTCTGCAATCGTATCGCCGGAACCACTCCTACACACACATATATATATATATGTACGGTGTGCTTTTTGTACCAAGGAATTCGTAATTCGTAGACATCGACTACCGTTCACCCCCGAGTGCTGTCGCGTCTCTTCGGTATCTCGGCTTTTTCGCGATTATTCAAGATTTAGTTGAACGTTTCCTTCAGTTTTTCATTGTTAACAACCGCATTTCTAGTCTCGGATTGGTTAATTCTTTACCCCCCGAATCGCGGTTTTTCAACGACTGGCATAATCGGAGAGCGTCGTTTAGGGATGAATTTAATCCCCGGATAATCCAAAGACAGCGTGCACGTGTGGACGTGTATATATATATATATATATATGTATGTATTCAAGAATATAGGATGGATTCGGTGTACGGAAAGCCTTGAATCCGCCAGACCAAAACCCCCCTCTGGAGAGATCCCTTTTATTTCCCATCTTTTCCGGGGAATTTTTCTTTCTCTCATCCTCTCCGTTTCTCTCCATCTCTCGTTCTCGCTCATCCTTCTCTCCGTCTCTATTCACCTCGTTAAAAACCGCATCTGTACAGAACTTTATTCCCGCTGGAAATCTAAGACCAACGAAATTATCTTATATTCCCTCGCGTCGGATGTCAAACGTAATTTGAATCAACTCGGCGCGTGCTGCAGGGTCGGTTTGGTTATATATGTTGGTATGTATGTGTATATAAATATATATATATATATATAAAAATATACATGTATATATATACATGTACAGCAGTCGCGAACAGGAAGAAAAAAGACACGCGGAGTCAAATTAACCTAGAAAATTGAACTTCAACGGTGAAACATGATGGAACCCGAGGCGAACCTTCTATTCGAGGGGTATGAATAAACTTTACGCCGCGAGCAACGAGGAATACCTTGACGAAAATATCAAACGGCGAACCGAGAAAAAAAAACTAAAAAAATAAAAAATACGCAAGCAAAACGAAAACAAAACGAAAACCAGCAACAACGACCATTTATACTTCGCGGATCTAATTCAACTTTTAATTGTCACTGTTTTACATTCGGTTCCCTTCCCTGCTCTATATACAGTACCGCAAGCGTTCCTCCCTGCAGGGCAGGTAACATCCCGCGAGAATTCCTTCCGCGGGAAATAAATTGGCTTGCCACAAAATTAATGGAATTGAACCTACTTTGCGAAGCACAGGCAAAGCCGTTTTCTACGTGAAATAAGTTTTTTTTTCTTTTTTTTTTTTTCATTTTCATTTTCATCATCATTTTCGTTACCTCTTTTTCTGTTTTTCGCACGAATTTAGAACTCATATCATTTCCAGTAAAATCACGTCGGCGATATGAACGTAATACATTTATGTAATACGTACTGTCTAACGCTTGTTAATCATATTCGTGATTATATTTCGAACAGAATATTTTTAGCGAAGTTACGAAGTTGCATTTACCATCCGCGATGCTCATCTTTGGCGTAAATTTTCAAAGTAAGCTTTCGTCTCTGGTCCAGACTTCGGTTTTCTAATTTCTTACACATTTACCTATTTATTCTTACCCATGTGACAAGTTTTTACATTAATTTTATACACAGCGCGGTTATTCTCACTCTACGCAGAAGACTTTGGGCATTGACCATGGTAGAAAAAAAAAAAAAAAAAAAGATAAGGAAACAAATTCAATTTTACACACCTAATTGTTCTCGCTAATAAGAATTATCCCAGGTCAGAGCGTCTGCGTCGTGTATATAAGGTATTTGACGCTTCGTAAATTTTCAATTTCATCCCCCAGCTGCCGCAGCACGTCGCGCGCACCCCTGTCACGCTAATTTTTCCACTTTACGTACCGCATAGAGAGATTCTCCTCGGGCCTTTGTCTTCAAAATTTCATTCACGCAAAGTAAAGTCGGTCCGATGGTTAATTACCTCAGAAATAATTAACCTCGCAATCGCAGTCTAGGATCTGAAATCCGTACGTAACAGTTGAGAAGAAAGAGAGAGAGAGAGAGAGAGAGAGAGAGAAAAAAATCCAGAATAATCAATTGGCTAAATTCTTTTTCAAATGCTTTTAATTGCACCGTTCGATTCACCATCATTGTAACATAACGATAAAAAATGACTTTAAATCACTATCAAATATGCTTATTTCTGCAGATTAAATCCTCCGGTAATTTTTAAACGCTGCGAATATAGCTTGGGAAAATTTCTATCAATACTCTCGGACACCTGCAGAATCATAGAAAAATATATATCTCGATGTATGTAAGGCCGTTCACGATCTCCTCGTAGGGTCGTTATACGGTACATTGTTTTATGTGTACAATACCTATTTTATATATATGTAAACGGTGACCATATTTTCCTGAAGCCCCGGCGGCGTTCTCGCTTATTTCCTTATAACGACGTCGTTGTCAGAAAATACGTACGCAAGTGTATATATACATATATATATGTACATCTAAGGAGGTAGAGAAATACGAAAAACGGTAAAGAAAAACAAAGAAAGGAAAAAAAAACAGAATGAAAGAAAAGAAAAACACAGGGCATCGACGGCGCTGCGATAACCTGCACATACATTATACCTATATACATACATACGTACATACATCCGGTATAAACTATCGGACAAACGAGCGCCGTTCTCCGCAACCAAGTTTTACCGCCGTTATGGTACATCGCATGGTACGTATGGATGTATGTATGTATCTATGATGTACGTACGTCGAGCCATGTGGTACCTACGTTGCATGGACCATGTATAATCGAATTCAGAATCAGGATATCACTATTACGTTGTGGGTGTACGTATACGCGTTGCCGGATACCATGCACGTACGTACGTACGTATGTACTTGTATTAATCGACGTCGTTCGTAGATGAAACATCGACGGTGTTCCGTTATACCGATACGTATGTAGGGGGATGATGCACGGACACTACGCGACGTTTCTATTTTACGTAGGGTCGTTACAACGTCGTCGATCGGGACAGAGACACGGGAGACTCGAGAAGAAACGGCCAGAGATCTTGCGGAGAGAGAGAGAGAGAAAGAGGGTGAGGAGGGTGGCGTAGGGTAGGAGGGGAGGAAAGTGTACGTAGGTACAAGAGGTGAAGATAAAAAAAACAAAAAAAAAAAAGGAAATACACCGTCGTATAAAAATCCGTCGAGCAGCTGAGGCTCCTTCTAGTTCGGTTGAATCCCGCGATGTCGGGCGGTAAATTAATTACCGTCACCGTGATCCACTCGAGTTGAGCAATCTTAAACTTGTCCAACTCGTCTTACGGACTCGCGACCCGCGTAGCCGTAGAACTCGGCGTGGTGTGGCGCTAAAAAAATGTTAATTGCGTCTCGTTGATTAACTCTCTCTCTCTCTCTCTCTCTCTCTCTTTTTCTTCTTGCTCCCTCTTTATCTCCCGTTTTATACCGGTAGAAACTAGAACAAGTACGTGTAGATAGGTATACATAGACCCGATAGATCGGTCTGTGGAAGAAAACTAATATCAAAACAATTTTTTTTTTCATCGGCGAAATCTATCGGGGCAGTTTTTGAAAGAGCAAAAAAAACTGAAATATATATATGTATTAGGGTGTTTTGGAAAAAAATAGTTTACGATTTTCCACCGTGGAACACCCTAAAATGATTGTTTATGGTTGAAAGAAAGATTCCGTGAAAAGATGAACGTTCTACGTTACGTGGAAGAGTGCGCTTATTTGATTTTTCACTTTTTTTCACATTTATAATTTTTTTTGTTTTGAATTTGTCAAGAAACACGTCCTAGCGCTTGAGTTATTATTTCTTTCCTGACATTTACATTCAACTCAAAGATCACGATTCATAACGCAACAATATATCACCCGGAAATCTTTGTTCTCTTGAATTAAAAGTTGACATCAAATTATAACACTATTTCATCAGATTGCATTAGTGATGAAAATGTCGTCGGATACACTTCTCAAACATTAACCGGAGACCTGATATCACAAGTGTGGGTCTTCTCTGTGACGCAAATTGATATTACGATTGATGTAAGCGATAAAAAAAAAAAAAAAGATTATCTTCACGATACTTCACGAGTTAAAAAAAAAAAAAAATAAATTTATAAAAGTGAAAAGGCAACCGGGCGTGATCTTTCACGTAACGTAGAACGCCCATCTTTTGACAGATCCTTTCTTTTAACCTAAAAAAGCTCTTTAGGTGGTGCCGTGGTAGGAAATGGTAAATTATTTTTTTCTCACACACCCTAATATATATGTATATGCGTGTGTATAACGGCATTAAAAATAACACCGATAATGATGATAAAAGTATAAGAATAGAATCCTCTCCGTTGATCGCCAACGTATACTGTACGGGCATTCCGGATGACCGTTTTTACGGGCGATAAAAGAATCGCAGGAATGGAAACGGTATTGTGTGTTTCTGAGTCGATAATTCGGGACTTTTGTCGCGGAAGAATTTCATCCGCAATGTGAGCACGTCTGCACATGGATATATACAAATACATATACATAGACACGTGAATAGATGTAACGCACGTTACATAAGCGCACACCTAACGTATGTACCTACATACTACGTATGGCACGTATCGATCCGTACTCTTGGTGCCTAAACCCTGCATATTCCGACTTTTACATACCGCATGGACGGTGTATGTGTGTATTTTATTATATATGTATAATGTATCCACGGTGCGGGAAATTCGCAGGAACCGTGTGTACAAGCTGTGTGAATTTTTAACGAATCCAACGCCGATCTTACCAGACGTTGGAGTTCTCCAAAAACTGGTCCGGGCGATCCCTGGATTACAATAAATTCAGAATTTATACGGCACCTCGGACAGGGGTGAGTGTACCTGCGAATTATACTTGCTCTTTGACACCGGATGACTGTTGCAGCGACAGAACGCGATTGAACGATTCGAAGAGAACCGGGTGTGCAGATTTTACGGTTATGAAAAGCGAAAGAGAATCTAGTTGTTACTATTATCTATCGAGTTTTAATAAAATTCGTTGTAGAGGTGAGGCGATTTTTTAATCGAAAATCGAACCATAAGTAAGAAGAAAAAAAAAAATAAGATGACGTTAAGCGAAGCGGGGATCAGAAATTTAGCGAGAGCGCCAATTTCATTTGAAATTATTCGAGCTGACGGGTTTCCTTCGCTTTTTTCGCCGGGGTTTTTTTGGCCGTCTTCTTATACTTCCCGGTCTTGAACTTGTCCTGCGGAGGGTAATAAAATCGTTTTTACCTTACGTACGTCGAAGACGACGACGACGAAGCGACGCGACGTTCCGCAACGGGACACGTTCCAATATCTTGCAAATTCAACCGATTTAATATACGCGAGCCTGGTTTCACCTCCTTATGTGAGATCCTAGGATACGATGGAGGCGGTAGAAGAAACCCTGTCCCGCCCCTCGAACGTCGCGTCTCCACCGAAACAAGTAAGATATTTGAATTCCAACGCGCAATTCGGATTTAGCCGAATATTTACACTCTCAATATATTTGAACTCCCAATGATTCCGCGGGGCCACCTGCGGCAGGCATTCGGATCGGATTCTCGAATCGTTAAAACGGTCTATCGAAGGGGAAAATTCTTATATTGCAGGATCGTTCGAATTGTTCCAACTGCGTCGAATCAAGTCTCGCGACGAAAGAACGAAAGCGAAATATTTACTTGCGATTTTGAAATCAACAGACGCTCGTTCCCAAAAAATTGTCGCAAGAGCGTAAAAGTTTAACAAAAAGATGAAATTTCATTCGGATATGAAAGTTGTACCCTTTATTACAAGGGGTGGAAAATATTTACACATTTCGTCAACTCCTGCAACAATTACTTCTACCACGTGACCGGGTTTTCAATATCCGTCGATCGGTTGAAATTGCGAATCGTATAACGATATCACAGGAGGGACGCACACATGCAGACAGGTAGACACGTGTGCCTAGGCTGGTAGACGGTGTGGTGGTTAGATGTGATTAAGACAGCGCTCGTTAATCACGAGAGGAAGAAGGAAGGGAAAAGAAAAGATGGTGAAAGAAAAAAAAAAGAAAAAAAAAAGAAAAGAAGGGAAGAGAAAATAAGAGAAAAGATAAAGAAGGATGGGAAGAAAGAAAGAAAGCCGAGTAGAGAGTCGGATCGATCCCTGTGCCCCTGGACGTCACGTTAACTAATTGAAGCGCTCGAGTTAATGGCGAGACGAAGTCGCGTGAACGAGAATCCGGAACAACAATAAAGAAAATCATGGTATGGAGGAGGAGTCGGGCACCCTGCAGAACCACCCCTGCACGTCCGTCGCTCGGAAGCATTGTCCGTAAAACAATGCCGCTGAGGTTCGCTTTGCTTTGTATTTTCGGTACGTAGTTCGTAAGCAAATTAGAACGGGGCACGTGTCTCTCTGTCCGTCTGTGTCGTCCTCGTCGCCGACGGATTTGCAAGCCCTCCGACCCCCGCGCTCTCCTTTCTCTCCCTTCTCTCTTTCCTCTCGGAAATACATTCCGCTTGACGGTTCTGCGACACGTCCTTGTTTGCCCAGAGGTACGTACGTACGTAACTGCAATTAAGCCAGTTTATTGGCCGAGGGTGGCGCACGGTTGGTATCCTTATATCCGTCGTTGCGGGGGTTGGCTCAGTCGACGAGGATCGATGCAATTTTGTACGGAACGATTGCGGCTCACGCCGTTTTCGAACCCTCCGGCTATTCGCATTAGTGGAACTGTTGCGAGATTAGAAAAAAGGGGTGAAACCGTCAGAGGGACGGGCCTTCGGAGGCCCCAAGGAGATCTCTTATTGCGACTATCTTTGATGTCGAACGATCCCGAAGCGTAAGGCGAGCGCTAACGAGAGGATGCTGAAACAATTTCGAATGTAGGAAAATCGTTCGGGGATTCGTAAACAAATCTTTCGTTATTATTATCAAATTTAAATCGAGCAAAACATGATTTGTTAACTTTTAACAAATTTCTATCGATCGTTGTTTGACTCGATTAAAGTTTGATAATAATAAGAAAAAAATTATTTCCTCATGTCCGCAAACGTACGTTTCTTAACGGTACATAAATTCTTTTCTCACAATCAGTGATACGGCGAGACGACAATTATTTCGTATTACTGTTATGTCTGGGTGAAATTTAATGAAAAAATACTGTTTTGTCGCGAGCGAAAATCTCGCCAAAGAATATCCCCCTCACCCATTCGACTAAATATTCCGCGAGTCCTGCGCGTATACAATCCGTGAAAAAATAATTTCGCGGTCCATTCTCACCGGTGACTGAGGTCGGTGGGTTTTTACACGCGTATTTTTGCCTTGGTGGTAATATTCTCCGGTCGGAGAGAGAATAAGTGAAAGCGAGAGAGAGAGAGAGAGAGAGAGAGTGAGAGAAAGTCAGACTGAAAAAAGTGCTAGCTTCGCGACGTAAAGCTATTGAATTATTGGGCATACGCGTGTTATACGCGGGCTATTTTGGTGCCCCAGGATAACGTGCTTCGTAAAATTTATGTAACGCGGTATTACCATTGTTATTATTAACTGCGGAGACAGGTTGCCACGTAACCCGTGCTCAGCTGTGAGGCGAAAATGTAAAATCGTCCAGAGGGAAAAATTTTACAACGTGACATTAGACGCGTGAAAATTTCTCCGACGTTGAAACGACGACGCCAATATGTGCGCTGCGAGATCAAACGATGAAATATTATAGCAATAACCGTGACAAACGAGGAGGTAGAAAAAGCGAAATTTCTTCGGCTTTGACTTCGGTACTCAGTTGTATGGTATAAGGGTGCAAAATCCAGATTATACACTCGCGTCGTTGTCGTTTGCCAAACTAATTACACCGGGTCAATTAATGAAGTCATAGAATTTTATCTTGCAGACTTTCGTGGGCCTTAATCGACGGGTCGGAATCGGGGTTCAATTCGTTTCAACGTCGAGTCGTGACCTGTGGATCGAAGCGAGGGTGGCGACACACGTTGAAGACACGCGTGACCCGAAAAAGAGGTTTGACGGATGAGGGACTCACCGACACGGTCGATGTCTTCCTGCGTGTAGTAGTGATGCATAATTGCTTCCGGTCAATCGCGATTTTTTGATTACTTGTCAAGTCGAGGATGAGTTCCGCCGCCGCAAGTTGTAGGAGAAGCGTAAAATCGCTTTTGTAACTTCGCAAAGCACTCGAAGGGTTCACTGAAAGCTAGTATACGACGGTCACTCTCACTTTCGGTGATATTTTTGTGCAGAAATCGGAAGACGGTCGGTCCTCTCCGGTGAACGTTATCAGGAAGCTCGGAACATCGCACGTAAAGGCTCGACGGAACGGAGAAGGAATCCACTACGCGGGGTACTTTGTACCGGAAGGATGACCGCGGGTGCAGATTCTCATCCCGGCTAAGCTCGGGAGAGGGGGAGGTTTAAGGTTCTTGATAAAAATTCGGATAACGTGGCACGCACGGAACGCTCTCGATGTAAACAGAGACGATTGTTTTTCAGTCGTAGATCCGGGGGTGGAAATGCGGGGCGAGAACGAGTACACGGAAAAGCGGAAGCAGCCGCGGCGAGAACCGCGAATTATCGTCCGTCTTGGAAACTCGCATTTACCACGCGCAGCGGACGCTGGGTTAACCGATTTTTAAAAGGACGATAAAAAATCCGAAAAGAGAGCGAAAAAATCGTCGGGAAACGACGCGACGCGGAACATAGCTCAACGCAGACGTCGTGTACTGGGCGAACCTGCGCACCCGCATCGGCTCCCGCCGTTTCGCGCGACGCCGGGCGTCCTCAGCGCCCCGACGGAGCTTTTGAAAAGCTCTCGACGCCACCCCCGCCTCTGGACGACGCCGCGTATCGATTGGCCCAGTTGCGTACCTCGTCATGGCACACGAATCTTCTCTGACACTCTCTCTATACCGAGGTCTGCACCACGAGGACCACGTGACGCCGGGAATTCTTTCCTCGAATCTATCGAGACCATCATTCGATATACGACGGCTTCGAAGTTATTGGAAAAGATCGTAGAACGAACGCGGAACGGACGCGACGAGCTTTCGGAGGAACGAGGGTTTCTTCTTTCTTTAATTAATTGACAAGTCGAGGAATTTTCTTCGCCGTTTAGTTTCTGATACCGAAGACCGGGGTACGGGGATCGAAAATACAGTCAGCGGTCGCTGATCCTTTGGATTCGAAGGATCTTTGAACCCTCTCCTTCTCAAAACGGCGGGAAGAATTAGCGGAAGATATGGAAGCGAATAAAAGGAGAAGTGTTACTCGGTTGGAAAGAAATTGAATTTACAATTGAAGTAGTCGCGTCTCTGATACACTTCGCCGATTTAAACGAATAGTCGGGTGCTACGGGGAGGGTGAAGAAGGAAAGTACCCGAAACGCCGACCACAATTCCAGTAGCGGCAACCATTAATCGGATCGACTTGAAATTTGTACTGCAGTTCGGTTACCCGACGCTACCGGCTAATTTTCTCGGGAACCGATTTCCCGATAAATCGACACTTGGCTGTCACCGAACGTTTCTCAATTTCCCAACGGAGCCGAGGGACGAACTTTTACGTCGTTCTAGAACCGAAGCCTATTTCCTCTTGTTTCCTGCGGGTTTCTTTACTTCTCACACCAAGACACTAATTCCTGAGAGCTTTGCGCTTCATCGAAGCTCTTAAAATAATTCAGGTCACCTATCTTTCGAACAAGAGGATACCCGGGTCCGTCTACAACCTATACATACCTGCTTATATTTCTCATCGCTCAAAAAGCATCACCTGGTCAATGTTGGACGAGAGTGAGCACGAACCGTCGACGGAAATGAGTCGGACCGAAGAGCTCCGATCAGTCCCAGAGACGGATCAGACACCCTCGACGAGTTGTAACGGGGATGAATCGGGAAAGTATATTAGCGACAGAGGACGAGCAGGCCGTTATTATCTGCCCGACTGCGGAATGCATGACAATGCGAGACTGCAGCAGCCGTTTCCTAGGCCGCACCAACACCCTCGTAAATGTAGCACACATCGGGTTCCCGGGTGTCCCGACGCCCCAGGTTGTTCCCGTGGGCGCCGTTCGAGCACCGCTGCGGGACCAACGCTCCACAATACCCGGCTAACAAGATCATGAATTGATGAATCGGTGGAAAATTTGTAGAATCAGGGAAAAAAAAACAAAAAGGGAAGCACATCCCGCGAATCGACGTTTCGCTCGAAGCCCCGACGCGACGCGTGTTACTTCAACCTTTTCAGGATCAGTACCCGGTTTCTTTTTTCGTTCGTTTTTAAGTTCAGGCTTCTTTGTATATTGCGATTCCTTTCGATGTCGAGCTGTGATTTATCCGGAGCCTCACGCGTGCGCGTTGACGATACTTTAAAGAACTACATTTTTTTCACGTTATCCTCCGCGACGAGAGAATACGTACCGACGAATAGAACGCTAATTAAAAAGCGTCAAATTCGACCGAAAGTCAGGTGTTTTCGGTTAGAGATTAAACGACGCGATCGGGTTCGAAACGAGGGAGTGAGAGCCGGTGTAATTTATCCTGAAAAGTGAGAGGATTTGAGAAGGTGTTTGGATGATGAATGCGATGACGTGATGCAGCGGGGAGTCGGGCTTGTTGTGGGGAAACGAGAGGGTGGAGGCTGGAGGGGGGGGGGGGGGGGGCGACAAACGCACCCTCGGGGCAATGAAAAGGGACGATTTTCTCCAAGCCAAACTACCGTCGGTGATACAGCAACGAGCAGCTCACTCAAACCGTCGCGTCATATGTTTCGTATCATTTCACAGAAAGTGCACCGCCTGCCCCCGACACAATAAGATGATGATACCGCAATTATTCCGACGTATTTACGCATCGCTGAACAACGTTTCTCACGTTTCTGTGTGCAACAAATTCCGCGGGTGGAAAAACGTGGGCAGAGCGGAATTTCGGAAGGGTTGAAGTCACGAGATTTTCGTTACGCAGGCATTCGAAGGCGATTAGTTAACGATAAACTGGATTCTTAAAAATCTTCCTACAACGGATTGATCCCCGTGAATTCGAAGAGACGAACGGAGCTAGGCCGTATGTATATATATATACATATATACACAATATATACCTGCGTACAGTGTAAGAGAGAGAGAGAGAGAGAAAGAGAGAGGGTTTCGGGATGGCAAATTAATTATACGAGGCTTTGGCAGGTGAAGGAGCCCGCCGAGGAATTCATTACCCGTCGAAGCAGAAGAAGCTTTCGGAGTTTCCGCATGGCGGCAGGGGCGGAGAGTACGATTGGTGGCCCTGCAGCCTGCAGGGTGGACTTGGGGAAGTGATTTCACGGGCTGGCTGTACGGACCTTAACGGTCAAGAAGTATCCCAGCGCGTTGTTACACGCGAGGCTTAACTCTGTGCTGGAGGCCTTAAATACTAAAGCTCAAAGTTACTTATGGCGACTAGACGCGCTCCCAGCAGGTAAGATAAGAGGCTTGGCCCTTTATACACTATCGCCCCACGTCGCCTCGCCTCGCCTCGCGCCGAAGACTTCTTGCTCCGCTGGAAAATCCGCACGGTCCTTTCCTCGGCACGCACCTGCCATCCACGCCAGTTTCACCCTCAAAGCGCGAACTTAACCGGAGATTTCCCAACTTGAGCGATAACGAAAATCCTTGTTAATATTCGGACGGCTATCTCTGGTAAGATCACCCCCTCCGCCCCGTCACCGTTTTCTCGCATAATTGGTACTACAGGCCGGGCCCTCGTTCAACGTATACCAATTCCTTCGTCCTGGACCTCGTGTCGGGCCTCGTTACTTGGATAGTGCTCGACTCTACCTGAGGTACCTACTTCGCCTACTAAGTGCCTTGGTTACTTGAGATTAAGCCGGTTTTACCTGACCTTAGTACCGGCCCCTCGCTTTCTCGCGTCAAACACCGTGAACCGAAAACCTGGAAAATGTGCACTGTATTTTCTTCAAACCAGTAATATTTTACATATATTTTTTGTATAACGCATATGAATTGTGGACAAAGTGAAAGATTGTCTCGGATCGTCTTGTTCTTCTTTTATTTTATAAGCGATTCGTGTTTTTACTCTGCGCAGGTGATCGAGCCTGATGGTGCGGTAAACTCTGGAGAGAAGGGAAAAAAGAATGGCTTTTATTTACGAGGGGCACAGAGGCGTTCTGCCGACAAGCTGACTGCAAAGAAACTCGGAGTTGAATACCGCGAGGAACGGAGTTAGGGGTGGCAGGAGCAACTCGCTGGGGGAAGAAGAAACGTATTTCCCGGCGGGAAGACGCAGGAATTACCGTGGAAAGGAGAAAAATAATGAAATCTCTCCTGAAAATCTGTTATTCCGCGTGTAAGTACGATTCAATCTTGTTTAAACATGTTTCAATATCCTCCTCACTTGTGAATTCAGCCATCTGGTTTTGATCAATTTTTTGCAATAGAAAATTATATAAATCGTTTGAAAAAATTGTAAATTATAACCGCGTGTTATCGTGTATCGAAGTCAAAGAATTATTTCTCTCCTCGCCTCTCCGTTCTCTTGAGCAAAAACGAATCGTATAAATTAGTAAGACGCCGAGTTTGCCTCTTTATTATACAATCCGTGGCATCGATTGGAATCACTCGGGGTTTAATTTTCGAGTATATCGTTGAACTTGAGGGGGCTGGTTTGAAAACTTTAATCCACCCTGTAATTTATTGGCGGTATTTCTTATCGAGTGCCATACCTTATCCATGTAACGTACTACGTAACGAGAGCCAATTTGACCCATGATTTTCTAAGGCGTCGTTAACCCTCAACGCCGAGTACTTTGCTTCGTAATTTTATCTCCCTCTTCAGCTGAGGATAAAAACAATTTTTTTTACAAAGTAAAAAACAAAAACGAGAGAAGAAAAAAATAAAATAAAAAATCGCGGAGAGCCCTGATCATATTCCGGAAGCTTGCAACGGCGACAACACCGGTAGGTGTACGCCTCGAGCTGTGCTTTATGAGGAACGTTGGGGGCGTGGAAGAGATCCGCCGCCCGAGGATCAACGTCATCCGGCAAACAACCGGAGGACCAAATGGTAATGGCTGCAGCAATATTGTACGCAATTACAATGACTCAGGCTATAAGACGTTGCCACGGAGGAGGATCAAGGACGGAAATCCTGATCCCGTCGCCAACCCTCGCAGTCGTTGTAAACGTTCCTCGAAGATCAATTCAACTGCACATTCTGTTCCGTTATACCTACAAATCATAAGACGCGCGATATCCCCCGATTTATTCCATTTACATAATAACGTGTTCGAACTACAACGCTTAGCATGTGTGATTTAATCTACCGTGTGTCAAGATTTTTCTAATTCGTCCGAGGTCATTTTTACTCTCGTCATTTTGTTGTTGTTGTTTGTTTCTTTTTTTTTTTCCTCTTTTCTCGAAAAATGAACGTAATAAAGAAACAAACGATCGATGATCTGGCGTTATTGTAAAGGAGTAAATCGAAACACGAGAACGGGTCTTAAAAAGGTCGTACAGATTGCGGTTTTTGTTTCATTCGATTTTTTTTTTTAATTGCCACTCGTTCCAGTTAGCTGTTGGAAGAAATTCCTTCAGGTTTCCGATGGCGCTGATTGGAGCTGTATACCGCGGTACTTTTAAAAGCAATTTCCCAATCAACGAAGAGGACTGTGTGTTTTACGTCGAACATCAATGTGCACCGTGAAATGTGGCGAGGGTAGGTTTATTGTACGCCGTGACACAGGGGGCGAGAAGTGGAGGAAACTTAGCGAGTAAAGCTCTCGATGAAGAATCAGAGGCAGAGGCAAAGGCAAAGGCAGGAGATGAAAAAGAAGAAGAGGATGGAAATAAAGTTGGAAATTTTTAACGTAAACGTCTTGACGTGTCGTAGTTTAACGCGGCATCGATTAACACCCTCGACATGCCGTAGACCTCGTCATATCGATACAGAAATTGAATATGTATATATTCATTGGATTCCGTAGCTGTAAGCAGCAATTCGATACGGGTTCCTAAGCGGTTACAAATCTGCGTTGGTATATGTATACATATAAGGCAAACTTAATCGCTGTACCGGCGTATTTCCGCGGTTACAACATCGAGATTGGTAGTTCAATTTGTACAACAGGGCGCGCACAGAGCACGCTGACTCGGTGAAAATCGGCAAGCGGGTTATCGATAACGTGTTCGATATGAGGCTGAAGTTAGTTACGTTGATGTAGCGAAACGTTGGGAGGAAAAATTATTGTTTTGCAAGATTGCAGTGATTCTGAAGTAGTCGAGTTTTCAAATTGTGTACTTCAAACATGATTTACCGAGTTTCGGACGCTCCTGAAATTTATAAGTAACGATTTTCCGAAATGATAATCATTGCAATAACTTTACGAACTTCAGTCTTATTTTGTTTGACGGTTATGGTGGCTGAATATAATTTTTTACACCTTACGTAGGT
Organism: Neodiprion virginianus; assembly: GCF_021901495.1. NCBI lineage: Eukaryota > Metazoa > Arthropoda > Insecta > Hymenoptera > Diprionidae > Neodiprion > Neodiprion virginianus. The sequence goes on from NC_060882.1 coordinate 3,729,756, forward strand.
AAAATAATGATGAAACTCGCGCGCGAAGGATATACGAGGTACACTTTGCATCGCTGATAGTAAGCATGATCGTGCCAGTATTTGTTTCACCTTATACCCTTAAGGATGTCGTTACGCTCGTCAAGGGAGAGCTTCGCGCGTTTGATTCTTGACAGTAAAATCCCCGGAAATCCAAGCCAAATACACGTAAGCACGCAATCTAAAAGCACTCGCTCCCACGTGTATCCGATCATCGTTTCTTGGATTTAACCACTCAATTTCGCGCTGTGAGATCGCCTTTGCTTCAGGATCGCTGAGGGCGAGTTTTTACCCTTGTTCGAAATTTCCTTCAAAACACGAAACCATCATGCATCCCCCCTGATTCTTATCTCCCAACAAGCTGCAAGTAACTACCTGTTTATAAGCGTGTAATTGGTCACAGTGCGGATTCTTGAAACTAAATATGCCTCGATTAGAAGCATCTTTGCCATAGGATCTGCCAATTAGGACAATAGAAAACCACGCATTTTCACGCCGAAGTTAAAAGACTCCTCTTTTGGCGTCTCAACGAATAACGCGTCTTTCGGCGAAACATACAAACTGTTGAAAACTCGTTTTCGATAAATTCCGACAAACACTCTATCCTACCGATCGTGAGAAATTTCTCATTCAAAATATGCCGGGCATTTTCTTTTTCTTTTTCAACTACCTCACATTTCCCAAAATAACCGATAACAAGTTGTCAAGATCTTTTTACCTGCAAACAAACAAATGCCCGTTCAACGAAACGCCAAAGTGCGTCAAAATTTGTATTTATTTTTTCTTGTTGAAATCCTCTGTTCCCGTCTCGAAACTTCTCCTTGCTAGTAGGAATTCGAACAGCAGGCAGTTGCCCGAATGATTTTTACGTTTTTTTTTTTTCCTCTCATCAAGTGGCGCGTGGTCCAGTTTTCAGCGGGTCGGAGGGGCGGATCAAGGATCCGGGGTTGAATATCCCGAGGCAAACATGCACGCAGCTCCGAATGACATAACATGGCCTACTCGACTCGGGCGCGCCTGGCCGAGAGAGTTTCCCCCTGGTCCGCTTTCCGAGGGATCAATAAGCACGCACACACCGGCGTTATTTTTTCCGTTATGCATCCTGCGGGAGGTGGCGAAACGTGGGATCGCTTTCCTTACTTTCTCTCGAAGGTGCAACAAGCTCGCGTGCAGCTTTTCCCTCTCCCTTTCTTACAGATATAATTTTCGTCGACAAAACGCTCCCGTAAATCGCCGCTGGGGCGAACTGCACTCAGCCGGCCGACATATTGCGGCCGTTTTCCCGGGAGCCCGTCCTGCGGAATTTGCATTCGCGGGAAGCAGCCGGTCGGCTGGTTCCGGTACGAGGCCCTTGAGGGCGGAAATAGTAGTATCGAGAAACATTATTACGCGCCTTTTGCCCCGCGATGGTTATTGTTTGGCGTCCGGGGCCGCTGAGGGAATCATGAATAATTTCATCCCTTGAATTGGCGCCCCTCTTCGTCCCGCGCCTCCTGATTTTCGGCGCAAGCTTCGAAATCATCGGCGGCAAAGTGTAGGAAAAATCGCAGAGAAATTAACAGAGCTTTCGAGTGAAAACGTCGTCGTTTGGATTTTTGGAACAGTGAAGGGGGTTGAATTTTGCCTGACGAAAACGGGTGCTTCTTCTTCGACTCTACATGCACGCCTCTCCTTATCTTTCGAGATCTGCGAAGGAGATGAAAAAATAATGACGAGTTTTTTTTCCTCCTGGGAGGAGGGATGAGGGGGTGAAAAAAACTTTGCTATAAGGTATAATAATACAGCTCGATGCAGGGGATTCGTTTTTTCGCCGGCCTGCTTCTCTCTCCGGGAAGAATCTTTTATAAATATATATATATATATACATATACACATACATGTACATGTATGTAGGTGAGGGAAATTGACCGTGGCAGAGATTGCGGGCTCGCCGAAGAGCAGCGTATATACATATACCTATTTGGCGAAGTCCCAAAACTCGTGGATATACATGACAAAGTTCTGATACTCTCCGTCATTTCTCCCGAGAATGTTTTTCTCGCTTCTCTCTACTCCCTACGTTATTTTTCTTAGATATTCTTCCGTTTCCTGGCATTCGATACGCGGTGGAGTCTAAAAATGATTAAAAAGGGGGAAAAAGGTAAACCGCGATTTTTCGACCGTTTTAACTGACCCCCGAGCAGCGCGAGCAATTGATGTAAAAATAAACGCGGAGCCGCGGATGGAGACAGGGGTGAAAACGACGCGGCGTTGACTCTAAAACTCGTCGCCTTAAAAGCTCGGCGTGAAGCGGTGACGTGAAGGGGTTAAGGAAGCGCCGGAGGAGGAGGAGAACTAGAGAGAGAAAGAGACGGAGAGAGTGAATTTCGTCACTCCTTCGCGCCTTATTGCGCTCTATTCTCCTAGACTCTCACTTGATCAAATAGAGAGCCGCTCTTCGGATGCAGGGGAAGAAGAAGCTGAGTAGGAGGATGAGGGAGGTGCAGGTTTAAGGGTGGTAACAACGCTGGTCGTTCGAGAGGAGAAAACCGGTCGATCCGATTCCGTCGACGCCGGTGACCACGAACGAGAGGCGACCGTTTGACCCCCGGAGGTGGATGTAGCCGCCAGTTTTGCCATCAGGACGTAAAACGGGGCGGGATTCGAGGGAGAAACAATGCGGCCCGGCATTGCCGCGTGCTTCACGCCGCTTACCTTTACACTCCACCGAGTACAAAGCCCCGAGTGAACGAGCCGTGGTAGGTACCCTGCAACCCTGCACTACCTATACGACAAACGAATAAGACCCTGGAATTGGAAAACGTGCGCTGCCCTAAGTGTTCTTTATTTTATTTACTCCCCCACTTTTCCGTCGCCTCCTCCAACCAACGACTTCCACCTTCGCCCTCCACCCTTAACCCTCGCACACGGTTCCCCATCGCTTTTCACTTACACCCTTTTCTATCGTCATTTATTCTTCGCCGACAATGCCTGTTGTTGTTGTTATTGCTGCTGCTGTTGTTATTTAAATATGTATCAATCGGGAAATTGCGATATCGATACGTTTTTTCCTTTTCGTGTATCTAATACTCGAATTACTTGAAAGGTAGAATGGCGGTATTATCGGTAAGTTAATGAGTAATGATTAAAACAAGTGATATTTCATTCGCTTCGTCAAGAGTGACTGCAGGTATCCTCTTAATGAAAAATAAAGTGAAAATTTATGAGATCGATAACGATTATTGTGAATATTTTTGCAATACCTCGATCACGAGGCGTTGATATTAATGAAAACTAGTCAGTTTCGTCAATTTTCAAATTTATCATCTATCAAATTCGATTACACAAGCTAAGCTTGATCTCGGTATCACCGTACCGAGTCGCCACAGTTTATTATAAAATTCATGAGCTCGTACGAACGCATGGAGTTTGTAAATTATTCCTGACAGGAGTGCATTTCTTGATGCGGCCAGACCTGGGTCGGTTTTCCGTTTGGTTATATAATAACAAGATTTGAAACCCGACAAAATGTTGAAAAATATTGTGAAAAGGGTCGAGGGCATATATAGACTTTACGTCCGATTTCCGTTGCATATACATCGTCGTGCATTTATACCTTTTTTTATTTCTCACTCCCTCTTCTCCTTCTTTTTTCTTCCGCCTCCACAGCCGTCCGTCATCCATGTAAATATTGTATATATATATATATGTGTGTGTGTCTTTCCCCCCCCCTTTTTTTTTTCTTTTCTTTTACTTTCACCTTTTTTATTTTCTTTTTCCTGTTTTTTTTTTTTTTTTTTCTTTCCGCAGATCGCGTCACGGCTCAGCGGCGCGGTAGTTTCCCCAGGGCATCGGGACTTCCCCTTTACTTTTGATACGTTTTCCCGTAAGTGTAAGTGGTTTGTATTGCGGTTCCGCCGCGCGATCGAAACGGCGCGGTGTTGAGCCGCGGGTCTGTCGGCCCTTCCCGTAATATTTTCTCATTTAATTACCTCCGGCTAGATTGTCGCCTAAGGGCTTGCAGCATGCGTATGACGCGTGATATAAGATATTTACAATATTACCAGCGTTGACGGGGTCGGTACGCAAAATTCTCCGGAAATACCCGCGTTACGTTTTCATCTCATTCCCGGGTTCTTTTCCGCTGGCGAACGTTCAGCTGCAGACGATATTATTAGACATGGATCGGGCAGAAAACTTCCTTTGGAAAATAATAGAATGTCGTCAAATCCCTAGCAAATATGTCCTTCGATAAAATTTGAATACCTGCAACGAAGGGCGGAAATTTGCCGACGCTGCACTGCAGTAAGTAACGTCGTGTGTGACGCGTATCTATATGTATATATATGTCGTCGATGCGAGGAGGTGTTTTTCGCCTCCGTGAAGGGATCGAGAGGGACGAGGGGGAGGATTCTTGGCATGCGTTTTTCATGGATGGAGGTCTACGTCAGTTTCTATAAACTTGAATCGGCTCGCCGTGCGAGTTTCGCTTGATATTGAGTAGCAAATTGAATCCGAACGCCGTCATAAAAGATGGATATCAGGCACCCGCCGCCTCGCTTCTCGACGTTCGTACCTGAACCTCGTTTCGTACAGCCAGCGTACATGTCCGCAAACTTTGAAAGGCCCTCGGGCTTCTCGACTTCACGCAGACAGGGTACTGTGCTTATTTGTCAAAGCCGTTTAAACTGCGCGAGAAAGAGTAAAAAGAAAGAAGAAAAAAAAAAAAGATGGATAAAGAAGTTTAAAAGAGAGGAGAAAATATATGCCAGCTAACTGTAACGCGCGAAAAGAATATCATTAATTCTCGACTCGGGCTGCAGCTGTAGAAGAGTTTTCAATCTTTCATTTAATATCGAGATTCTAAATTCTGTAATATCGATACAGCCGTTTTTATGCCATAATGCGAAATTTATCTCCGGCGGACATAAGCGCGAATCGCAGGAGAGTTGTGACAATGCGAAATGATAGATCAAATTGAAAATTGAGGGACAAGGGAATCGGGTTATTTTTACCATCGAGCGTTTGAAAAGCTCTACTGTATACGTATAACTAGGTTTATTTATTATTTTTACTTTTTAATCGCGACTGCTGCAGCTGGCAAATACGGGAGATACGCTTTCGGATTCAACGCTATATTTCATCATATCCGCGATGGTTGTTTTCGATTTCCAGTGAAAACATAAGCCTTCGCGTAGCCGGAAAAATATGCGCATTCAACATGAACTCAAGTGCGTGGACGGATTTAGGAGAGTGAATGCAGATAATGGACTTTATACCCGTACGCATAATATTACGTTTCATGCAGGCACGATGAATTTCAATCGAAAGTCAGATAAAGTTTCAATAGCAGTTTCAGCTCATTGTAACAGTCCGCATTTTTTTTTTTCTTTTTTTTTCTTCATCTGTTTTTACTCCGGACAAATTTCATCATCGCGCCTGCAAAGTGACGCGAGGGGAAAAATTGGAAAATTAAATATAGAGGGAGAGAGCGAATTGGAATTGCATTAGTCGTTAATGAATCGCTGATATCTTCGCTACGTGTCAAATGATTTTCCCCCGATTCGCTGCTGCTGCCGCCGCCGCCGCTGCAGGGGTTTGATGATGAAATGGGACAATCTAATAATTATACGGTAATACTCAACGCCGGGAAATCCCATTACCCTAATTGTTATTATCATCAAATATTTCACATATGTTTGTCACTTAATAACAGCGTATAATCGAGTCTTGCACGTCACGATATTATTCGGACATTTCCTTCCCTTCTCGTTTTACTTTTCGTTGTTTAAAAAAAAGTTTAACGATTTCGAGTCACCGATTGTGCAAAAGTCAGAATCGAAGATCGTCGTGAGAGGGGGAAAAAGACGCGAAGGCAGAGACAGCGATGCGAATAAATGAAAAAAGAGTAATTCGGGCCAAGCCTCGAGAAGGAGCGATTCGACGTGGCGGAAACGCAGCGGGGCTAATTTTAGGAGAACTAGACCAAGGCGAAGATCCAGCCAGCTATCGCGCTCGGATCGATCCTTGATCGCATTATTTCAAGCTTTTCCTAGATTCTCGGCAAGTTTTTCTTTGAGCCGCTCTCACCCGTCGCACCCGAAATGATTAACTTGTCCGCTGAGCCAAGCGTAAAAACTCGCGGCAACGCGCCGCGATTTTTTTGTCCATCCCGAAAATCGTGGAGAGGTCTTTACGGAGCCCTACGTTCCTTCGATTTTATTCTACTGAGAATCGAAGGGCGTCACCGTTTCGTAGATCAGAAGTACCTGTGGTGTAATATGGAGGAAAAAAAAAAAAAAAAAACGAAGTAATTTCCCATTGTTTTTCTTTGAAAATTTTAAATTTCTCCATATTTTATGCGTTTCATACACATCGCTCGATCTTGAATTGCCGATTTTTTTTTTTTATTTATTTTTTTTTTATTCCAAGTGATCTGTAAATTGGTAGAAAGTAACTTTCGGTTTATTTTAGCGAATCAAATGTCGTAATAAGACATACTTGAAGTCGGTATTGATTCTGTTTAAATTCTCTCGATTTATAAATCTCGATTAGCGAAACATGGTAAGACGAAGAAGAATTTTTTCAATTTTCCAATTTTTAAATCCGCCTCTCCTGCAATATCTTTCCAGTCAGTTTCACTTTATTGCATCCGTTTTTTTCCCCTCTCTCGTCTCCGGCTCGGCGCATTGAACCATATCGCGGTAATCCCGCGCCTCGACCTAAACCCTCTGACCTATTACACAGAAGTAATTATGGCACATTTCACGGGGCATTGAAGGTACATGCACGCGTGATCCTCGGCAGGTGTCGGATCAAATCTTTTTCACGACACTCGAGGCTGCCGGCCTGGAGTGAAGTCGTGCACGCGATATTAATGAGGCAATACCTTTACACTGCGGTGGAGGGGGGGGTGATGAAGGGGAAGGGGGAGGGGTGGAGGAAAAAAATGATCGACAACAGCAAGCGCGGAATCGCGGTGACCTCCCAATGAAGAAATCCGCATCGTTCGTACGTCGAAAAACAGAAAAAAAAAACAAAATTAAAAATAAAACAGAGAGGAAAAAGAAGTGAACAAGTAAACGAAAAGTGCAAAGCTGCAATTAGCGCATAACACGTATCCCTCCCCGTTCACCCCCAACCCCCAACCCCCCGCCATTCCTTCGTCCCTGTCTCGGCGGGAAAGAAACGCGAACGAATCCGCTGAATATGGGTAAAGTGGCGTAGAATTATAAATTCTATGGCGTCTTGTTAGCGTGTGTATGTCCACTTTTTTTACTTTGTTCTTTCTTTTTTTCCTTCCACCTTTATTTTTCACATTATTTCTTCATCCCTCCCTCCCTCCTCTTCGTTCCCTCTTTCTTCCTTTCCAGTTGACCCGGTTCACAAGGCGAAGCTGCTGCTGCTGCAAGGTGCAGGTGCAAGCGCAGCTTTCCGACTGCGACAGGCTTATCGTCCTTACGCTGTTTAACTCTGTTGCACCAGAGGCGATCCGTCCGATCTGTATTTTTTTTTCTCCCTCTCTCTCTCTCTCTCTCTCTCTCTCTCTCTTTGGCAACGTCATACCAAATTTTTATTATCGCGTACTATCGTGCATCCGTTACATCACACCCGGCTTCACACACGTGACGAATTAAACACGCGTCAGTTCGGGTAATTGGAATTCTGTACACATGCAGCAGAGCTGCGGAACGCTGCCCGAGTAGGTACCCGTAGAGGCGAGGTTCGCGCGCGCGCGTTTCAAGGCTAATGGGAATAATTAGATTTTCACGGGGATGCAATTGTACGGTGGACGCTCATGGCTGCTGCATCTCTGTGCTCGCGAGCCGGCCGGGATCGAGCTCGATTCAGCTCCAATTTGAGGCGAGGTCTTTGCCAGCGGCAAACCCGAATTGACCGTTTTTATTTTCCTTTTTTTTTTCTTTTTTTTGTTTCCGTTTTTTTCGGGTAGACGGGTTTTTCGAACGCTTTGCCCGGGTGTCATCCGCTGATAATATTCGCGCCTAACGGCGTCACAATCTCCGCCCCCTCCCCCCGTTCCAGAACCCCGTTCGCTGATAATACCGGAGTAGGGGTGCATCTGCCCCCCCATTCAACGCTTCGACAAAGCTGATACACCATGGATTTGCAGTTTGGTGCAGCTATGCGTTGATGCTGCTGCAGTTTCGAGCGTTAAACCGCGGACTGTAGTTTAGAATTAAAACGCGTCAGCTGGAATAAATTATACGTATAATGCGATGAAATTTTTATACATCGTAACGTTTCACCGAAACTCGGACCGTTTGTTTTCCTCACCGTTGTGGGTAATACGATGAACGCCTTCGCGAGGTGGACTGGATTTTTTCACTGATATAATTTCGATACCTAGTGGTTTAATTATCATTTTGTTTCGTGTACAACGCATTTTTTCTCTGCCTGACTGCAGTACGGTTCACATAGTATCGATGAAGTTGACGTACCTACGTTTCTTTTCACTTCGGACCAGGAGGTCTTCACGCAACGTTGGTCATGCGATTAATAAGGGCGAGAAATAGGGAAGCAAATTTTCGTTGAGATTTCTAGAGTGCAATTCTTTCCTCGGGGGATATAATATTTTTTTCCAGACTAGGTTCGATACCCGTTTCCATTTTCATTCGCAAAACTGCGCGATGCTGTAAGCGAAACGTTGAATATTTCAACCAGCCGGGTCTTCGGAACCCGGCCGAATTAGAAATTACGAATTCATTTTTATTCTTACCCGAGAGGAGAAAACTCGATGTGGGACAGCAAGCCCGCTGCCAGCCTCGCCTGCCTTTTCCTATCGGTTAACTACATGACGACCACCCGGGACTCCGTCAAGCTCGAGGGCGACGAGACACACGGATGGAAATCCGATGGTTCGCGTATCGCGATGCAGTTTCTGCCTCGTTTCTTTACTTTTCTTACTCTTATTCTTATTTTTAGTTTTATTTTATTTTATTTTATTTTTTTTTCCGTTTTCCCTCGCCGACCTACATTTTTCATACAGAACCGTCTTCTTCGTGTCGTCATTCCTGCAATGCTTGCGTGATTCTAATGTGGAAAATTTTTACCAATAGTTGTTCATGCTTGAAGAAATCGTGAATATAAACAATTGGAAATGAAATTGCATTGAGCAAACGGAATTCAAGCGACTGATATATTCGTTGAAATAACGATGAATAAATCGGAATGTTAGTGAAAAGATTGGAAATTATTGCGAATCGTATCATCGGGTAAAATGAATAAATCAAAGTCACTCGAAATAAATGTTAACGAATTGATACGATTCGTTCGATTTCCAAACGAACGATACACCTCGGTTACAATATTACTAAAATAAACGCCGATCGAATAATGAAAAATGATTTTTCCACCAAATGATACTTGAATCCTTTCCAAGCCTCTCGGGAATCTCGCTAAAACTACGGAAATAACGCCAACGCACGTATTGTAAATTTGCAACTTCCAGGCAGTGGGAGGTAGAGAAGGGTGGAAAGGAGGGGGCGTCGATTGAAGCAGCAGAGCTCGCACTGCGGAGTTCTCTGGAAGCGATGCCGAGATGTGGGAAGGGAATCTGGGCGAGTTCCTTCCGCACAGTGGGTAGCAATCTAGATCTTAATTACGAGCCCTGTTTCTAATTATACTATTTTATTGGCGTAAATCGAGCCGAGAAAATCGTTCCATCTATTTCGCGCGTGCAATGGCGGATAGTTACTATACTCCATATACTCCCAAGATTGCTTCGAATTTCACGGGGATTTTGAGGTCCTGCAGGATATCCTACCGCCGGAATCCCATTATCTTGCCGCGTCACTGAACGCTCGATTTTCGAGAGCTTCGGCACCGCTCAAAATCAATCAGCCACGTGAATTAGAATTTTGCGTTGCTTTATTTATTTTTCTAACCTTGCCTGTTTTCCTGATAAATTGGTTTTTTTTTTCCAATTTTCCTCTTCTTCGCCATTCATTTATTTCGATAAAGGAAGTTTGCTATTCGAACGAAAAAAAAAAAGAAATCGGGACGACGCGACCGCCGCGCGATTCTTAACCAAGGATCGTAATTCGCTCTAATCCAATTACCGGTACGGTGGGAATAAGTTAGCCATAGTCTCCGTTAAGAGCGCGATTTCTAAACAAGGCACGATCAGAGGCCACCTCCGGGGCTTCGTATTCTTTCTATTCTTTAACCGCATTAAACCAGCTAATTCCAAAGTCAAATAAAGAGTTTTACCCGGAACGGGTCAAGGGGGAGAGATTTCCGGGAAGAAAGGGAACGAAAGGAAGGAAGAAAGAAGGAAAGAGAAAATTGTAAGACGTGGAGGAGGATCAGCAGCGCCGAGCTAGGCGAACACGGGGTTGGAAGAGAGGAGCGTCTCTCTTATCGCCTTCGGGAACGAAAGTTCCTCTTTATTCTTCCCCCCCTCTCCCACTCTCCTTCTCATTCTTTCTCAGCTCCAGCTGTTGAACGACACAGAAACGTTCAACTTTTTACCTCGTTATGAACCCCGGCAGTTTGTCGATCATTTTAGGAGCCAACCTCCAGACGTAGGGACTGGATAATTAGTTACCAGTAGTATGCATACCTTGGACGTTTTATAGTGTATGATATTTCTTAAACTGTCTAATTGCCAGAGGCTCCGATCATCTTCGGGAATGTTATGACAGTGACGATTAGACGTAAGAAAAAAAAAACGTAAAACCTTTCGAATTATTATCGTATCTTCTTTCAATGGTTTTTCCCTACATCGTATGTCCTTTTATAAAAACCAACGGAATTCTCTATTTGCGGGGAAAACTTTACCGTCAATTTGGAATTTATTTTTTTCTTTTCTATTTTTTTTTTTTGGTGGTTTCTTATGGAGCAAATACTCGAGTTTCAGGATGTTTGAGATTCGTCGAGAACCGGGGAGAAATAATTCGAGTGATATACTCGGTGTATTGTGTGATATAGGGGGGGGGGGGGGGGATAATTTATTAACGCTATAAGCACTCGTTCGTAAAATATCGTTCCTAAGCAGCGGGACGCCGATGTTTTGTTGGGGCGTTCCGAGTGGATTTCTAGCCGGTTTAAAACGCAGCGTGCTTTTCGGTGTTCATTAAATGTGACTGTCCATCCCGACGGAAGGAATTCCATACATACGTCAATATGCCCAGCGACGGATGAATATGAATGAAACGGGTTTCCGGTCCGGTTGATCCCCGTTCCAGTTCCACATTTACATCCATATATTTCACGTTTCAAATGAGCGAAGCTTTACGCGGACGCCGCGTTTCATCCTCGCTTCGATATTCGAGGAATTACGTTTATCTCACGCTTTATTTTCCTCCCTCTCTCACTGATTAATTTATTTGTTTTTCACTATTGTGTTTTTTATTTTACTTGTACCTTTGTACCACTCGTTTTATTGCCATCTTGCTTTAATGTTTTTAATATCTTTACATATTTATTTCTCTTCTTTTATTTTTTTTATTTTGTTTAATTTTACTTCACTTACACGTTCATTTGTGCTTATTCATATATCTAGTCTTTTCTACATTTTATGTGTATTTCTATTTATTATTACATTTAAGAATCGCTTCTCACCTACTAATTTTTCTTGCTTCCTTACTATTAAGCTTACGAATTATCAATTTTTTTTCTTTCCGTTTTATCTACGCACTGTTTACATTCCCATCCGAGGAGACTCGTCTCAGAGCGAATAAACGCCTCTCTCTCTCTCTCATTCTCTCTCTGTACTCTCTTCTGCTTTGGAATCAGGGAAAGCGGACTTGAATGTGAAGAAGCTTGGCGAGTTATTAACATTTCCCTTTTTCTGAAGGGTTGAGGTGGGTGGTTCAATATTTCTTTCACCCCATGCTCGAAGAAATATCCCGGTATCGAGCTTGCTTTACTTCGTATTTGCTTAATGCAGAAACGGCGCAACGCTGCGAGGTTCCACTCCAACAGGCACTTGTAAATTCCATGTACGATGTATGAAAGTGCTTTCGTACAAACCGACGTTTGGTTCGCAGGCCAGATATCAGCTCGAATCACGTCAACGAGACTCTTGAGCGCGTACAAAATTCTCGACCGTGTCTCGATTCGCACGTATTACATGTGCCTGCCTCTATTCCTCTTTCGACGAGAAAACTTTGGCCAAGTTTTCGAGTAGCAATAAGTTGACAATACGTTGATGTATCGGTAGAAGCCCGGACTTGAAGTCCCGCTCTCCGGAGATTGATTCCTCGGAAAAGTCAAAGGGGCACGCGAATAGGCGATATTATATACGAGATATCGACGAATGCTTTTTGCAATACGACGTGGCAAGTAAGAGTTTCCGTTTTCCACAAAAATCACAAAGCTCGGGTGTTTTCTTTATTTAATTATTTATTTATTTTTTTCATCTTTCAACCTCGTTACTCAATTTAAACGCTAGAAAGTATTTCTTTGTGATATAATCTACAAACGAACGATTTCATTCTCCTAATCCTACCGAGCTTGATGCTTTACGTTCCACACAATGTACATTTATATATATATATATATATATGTATACAGATGTATATATACACGGTAGGCTTATAAGCTGCTCCTCGCCGAAGGGGAGCGAGCCTTAGGTAAGGGAGGAGGATGAGAAGCACGCCGAGGACCTCATGGCGAAGATCAAACGCGGAGGTTACAAAACTTGCACATCAAATGACCCCAATAATATTTTTTTGACAAATCCTAATTGATGCGACACGATAGTCGTTGCAATACGCGCTCTCCGGACCGTGACGCTTCCGATCTCTATCTATAATACTCCCGCAGTCATCAGTCAGATAAATCCGGCTCATCCTTCTGCCGTTCTCTCCTCCATCAATCCGCTGCAAACTTTTCTTGCATGCATGAGTGAAAATGTTACGGCTGAATGTTTCCTCGCTATTTCTCATACGTCGGATATGCCGGCGATTTTCACGAGAAATTATTTTCCTTCAGCTTTTTCGGTGTACAAAGATTTGCACGATTTCGCTTTATTTCTTGCTTTATTTAGTTTTTCGACCGGAAAACACTTATTAGAGAGGTGAAAATTCATGAAAACATTTAAACAGAAGCGGTGTAGTTCAACTTGCGTAAATTCCAGCGAGTGTCGAACCCGCGACAAAAATTTCTCGTGATTTATCGTAGCGTAGCGTTTTCTTTTCTTTTTCTTTTTTTTCAACGTTTACCCGCACGCGTTGCGAAACTTGGTAAAATTTTAAAATTTGTGTACCGTGTATAAGTAATTTTTTCATTTCGTTTTTTTTTTTTTTTTGTCGAAATTTACGAGCAATCAGGAGACACCTTCGAGTAATTATGAGAAATTCTTCGCCCGGCGGCCACGCGTGCATTACAGATCGTACTTTATAGTTCTCATATAAATGCATGAGCCTGTAAAGCGAACGTGACACGCCACGGGGGTCGAGGGGGCGAGAGGGGGGGCGAAAGGGGGAGTCGACGGGGATCGGGCAATTTTGTACAATTCGCTTCGCGCCGACATATGCTTTTAATTCTTACGGATTAAAGACGATTAAAGTTGATCAAAATTTACGATCGCATCCTTTGCCACCGCCGCCGAGGCCGACGTCGCGTTGCACAAAATTTTCGGTCGACAAAATTATACGTCGCGACTTTACGGACTCGTCATTATGGAAATGGGAAATTCTCCATTTAGTGAAAACCGCGGTGATTGTTGAAAAACGAATGGATTCGGTGATATGGAAGAATACAGATCGTTGAATTTATGGTATACACATACGGTATAACGGCAATAAGGTAACAATGGGATAATGTGTAATACATGGCGATATTTGTGCGGGAAAAGTTTTTCAAAAACACGCTAACGACATGGTAATGATTATTTTTCGTTTACGTGATCAGAATTTTTATTCTCTCTTTTTTTTCCATTTTGTTGAAACGTTCCAGAGAAAAGTACAGGAGGCGGAATAGGTGAATGTTACCGTATAGTATAATCGAGCGTAACGATCAAAGCCTCAAAAATCATTCTCCCCGGGCATCGAGGGTAATAAATTTTCACCGCATTGGCAGACCGCGCCACGTGACCGTCGTCGAAAACCCCGACGGGATGCAGCAGAGCGCGGAGGGCGCTCATCGTCCTCGTCCTCGTCCTCGTCGTCCGTTCATTCCCCATCTCATCCCCGTAATTCATGTGATACTTTATCAGGCGACGCCGAATATATTAGGTAAAATCCTTGATAATCGTCCCCTCGTAATCCCCATCACGACGAGAGGGAGAATTGTAGAAGGAGATGGGGGGAGAGAGAGAGAAAGAGGGGCGTGTGTTTCTTCATCCGGAAGAGCGGGAGGCGCGGGACAAACACGCCGATGTCGATCAAAATCGTCACGATTTAGATATCTCGTTTCAGATTTTCAACGCATTCATATTACCGCGGCTTTCTCGTTCGCGACCCTTCGGCTTCGATCACGCCCGAATATTGTCAGGCATATTTATAATCTTCGCGGGTGAACGGATTCAAGCTCTACGTATACCGCACACTTCCATATCTGATCCTATTTCCATGTCGTCTAAATCGTTCGCGACATCTCAATCATGCATGTATTCTCCCTCCTTTTACATCTCAATCATTCTTTGGTTACACAGTTTGTATCCTGTGTGTTATAAAGTAAGAATCGAACAAGATCGTACTTCAAACCCACAGGCGCGACTTATGATTATTGTTCGATAGTGTATTGTCCGAATATCGCGAGTGTAAATCTAATCGATTACTCATTTTTAATTGTATTCACGTGTCAGGTATAATCTCGGGTTAAAGAAGTAATTCACCTTCACGGAACAAAGACACCGGCACACTTATTTTCGTTTCGTGCACAATGTTCTCGCTCAACGACGGTCACAACCTTACGCATATCATTTAGTCCGTTATCCATTAGCGGCCGAGCGGCGTGGGAATCCGGTGACTTTTGGACGTAGAGGTTGAATGAGTTTTTTGTTTTTTTTTTTTCTTTTTCTTTCCTTCTACTACGTATCGGAGAGTAACAAGGAGAGCAATTTTAAGAGCTAATATCCCGGGCGTCGGGACCCCCGGTGTTCTTAGCTCGTGTTTCGATGCGTCAACTTTCCTCAGGGTGCGTGGACGTATCGCGTATCGTCGGACGATCGCAAGCTTCGGAAATGGAAGAGCTTGCAACGCAGAAATCCTTATACGTCGAGGACACGTGTCGCGGTGTTTATACGAAACAGCATGGTTCCGGGGACGGATCAATTCCTGTCGGCGCCCGGTGCAAGTCGACACTTTGTTCCTCGCGTTGTACACACCCGGTGTCTCTGTTACACGCATCGCATTGCGCGTCGTTCCGAATTGCAGTTGGGGCGATGTGCGGAGGCCGGGTTCACCGTAAGCCCGTATACGGGCACACCGGTAGGGGTTGACAAATGAACCCGACACGCGTCCCGATGCTAATGCGTGGTGAAAAATGGTTTTGGCATGTGCGTACGTGTATACGCATCGAGGTCTGCATCCACGGATCCGACTCCCGTCGCGAAACTGATTGAGTCGCAACGCCGGTCACTGGATATGACGGTCGTGGCTTAGAAAAACGTGTGAAAAATTATAACCGACGATTCTTAATAACCCGGTAATTCGAGGAGCCGCGGGGGGGTGGCGGTGATTTTTATCATTAGAGGTGGTCACTCGCACGTTACGTTATACGTAGGTAAGACACGTGCGTGGGAGGTGTCGGAGAAAGAGAGAGAGAGAGAGAGAGGGAGAGAGAGAGAGAGAAGTTTGTCGCGAAGAGGGACGACTAGAGACGAGAGGCCGGGGTTGGAAATTGAAAGAAACAGTGCAGAGGTTCGCAGATCGGAATCGGGCCGCGTTAGCAGGGACTTGCAGGTTCGTATCCTGGACTCCGGCCAAATCCTGGCTCATCAAAACCTCGGGAAGACGCCGGTGCAGCGGGGTGATTCGGTACCGGTGACAGTTGCTCAAACGAGACCGAAAAGGGGACGAAGACGAGAGAGCGGAGAACGGCTAGGGTGGAGAACCGAGCCGAGTGTGGTGGTAGGTATTATTGCATTTGTACGACTGTGCGATAGAATCCGCGTGTGTCGGGTACGCGAGGGATGGAAGAGATATGACAAATGCGGTGGAAATACAAGGATCATCGCTCATGCAGAAGCGGCGGCGAACCGGCCAGCCA
Organism: Neodiprion virginianus; assembly: GCF_021901495.1. Classification (NCBI taxonomy): domain Eukaryota; kingdom Metazoa; phylum Arthropoda; class Insecta; order Hymenoptera; family Diprionidae; genus Neodiprion; species Neodiprion virginianus. The sequence continues at coordinate 3,745,932 of NC_060882.1, forward strand.
CTCGGCTCGGCCGGCTGAAGTCGGGATCAGCAGTTTTATCTTATCGTGATTAAACGCGAAGCCGTGCCGCGGTCGGCTCTGACTTCTTGGCAACGTGTCATTAATTATAACGCGAACGTAGACGTGTTGTAGAAGAATCGTAGACACGATTAGCGAACGCTTTGCCTTGGTTTCAAAGTGTCGAATTATTCCTCGTCCCTGTGAGGGTAAAATTTGCGGAACAAAGAAATCTGGTGACTGTCTGGCTTTCGAGAGCGAGGATATCGTTGATGCGCGCGATTGAAATTATAAAGGTATATTATCGTGGAAAAGTCGGAAACGCGTATTAACTCGGATCGACTAAAACCGCAATCGGAATTCGCTGCATTGTGATTCGTCGAGTGTGGGATTTCCACGGCCCTGATTTAACGCGGATGAGTAATGAAAGGTGAGAGTACCTAGTACAGGGGCCATCTGTCGATGGTCCTCGAGCCTGGCAAACGTGTCCTGTCCATTAGGATGGGTCTGCCATCCTGGATCATCGTCACCGATAATAAATAAATATGCACTGCGTCGACGAGAGAGGGAGAGAGAGAGCGCCCTCGTCCTCATTGTGCACATACCCCGGCCTGCAGTGTATACCCTGCAATCTAAAACAATGCCAACTTCCATTACCGATTTCGATACACCTCCGCAGGCCCTCATCGGATCGCATGTGTATCGTAGGTATATCCTACGTGTAGGTTTACCCGACCCATCTGTCGTTCGCCCACGTTTCAGTTTTACCTTACGCTCCTCGTGCCCTCTAGGATCCGTGTACTATCCGCCCTAGATACATGCCTACGTATAATGGCTGGCACGTACACGGATACGTATGTAACGTATTAGCATACCTGGGGTACGTAACGCGAGTATTTGACGTATACTCGACGCGCTGGTTAGCTGGATGAAATTTGGCGAAAAATTACGCGAGCTAAATTTCTCGGGGAGTACCGAAACGGTACTGGTCGTACGTTGTTTTTTTTTTTTTCTCTCTAGATCAAATTTTCTACGTCAGCTCGGCCGAAATTCGAGCCGACCAAGTATATTTTTGTTACGGTGTAGAAAAGAGTGTGTTCAGGGTAGGTTTTCCATCCCCCTTACGGCGCCTAATATCGATCTATATACTTCACATGCGTGTAACATCGTGGCGCGGGTGTCGGGGGTGCAGGGGTTGGTCCGGGATGCAGCGTAGCGAGGGTGATGGGGGATGACGTCAGCCGTTGCACCTGGCAGCGTTTCGTCGATGGTTACGCGGCGTGGCGGTACGGTGGAGATTATGGGCTGTCGAATCGCGTTACATTTTATTGGAAAAAGGCGTCGCGACGGCCGCGGCAACTGGGGGAGGAAATATTCAACCCCCTGAATTACGCGATCGACGCTGTTTTCGAAATTTGACCAGAATTATGTCGCGACGACAAGTGATACGTGTGTATACTTCGTTACAATTCAAAGACGACGCGGAATGACTTTGAATTTCACATTCGGCGGAGGAAAAAAGTTTGGAAAGAATAGGTAAAGTGAATAAAAAATAAAAAAAATAAAATAAAAATAACAAAATAAATAAAAATAAAAAATGAAAACGAGACACCCTCGAGGACGGAGAAGTGCAGGAGACAGGATTCGCGTGCAGAATCGAGGACGGAATTTCAAGTACGGCGATGCGGGGGCGAGATCAGCGGGGCCGATTTATTCCGCGTTCAGGGGAACGCTAACATATATTTCGTGCATGAAATATCCCCGGACACGCGTTTAAGTGGATGAAAGGGGCGGCCGCGTTTTGAATACAAATAATTACGAACTGTGCATATTACACCGGCCGTAACTTTCCGCTACCTTGTATAGTTAATGGCGCGGACTTGATACGGGGTGTGTATACTTGTAGGTGTAGGTATAGGTATAAAATGATCGTGCGACGCGTCTCTATTTTACTTTTCATCCCGGCAAGTATTTCGCTACCACGTATGATTTACTTTAGGTAAACAAATCACCGTTGACGAACAAGCATCAATATTTGCACGAGCAGATTTTACGAATTCATATAATACAGTCGGAAAAATTTTACGGTAGAAACGAAAAGCCATGTAATAATAAAATTACGAATATTCGAAGAATAATTTATATCTTTTTTTGAATAATTTCACAATTACGTCGATTTTGAACATCCAATAGATCTTTGGAGAGGCAAATTTTTTACACAAAGAATTTTAATTCACTCTCAGCGTTTCTGTCACGTCGAAAATTAATCCTTTCAAGAATAATTACTCCGAAATTGTATGGCGTACGTGATAGAAAGAATTTCAGTATGTTTGTAAATGCAATTAGCTAAAGTGAATCCGTATTCTCTGACCGCAAAGAACGGTCGTAAAATCTGCGCCATGCGAAACAAAAAAGAATCAAACACAACGGAATACATGTGTTAAAAAAAAACAAAAAAGGATGAACGAAATGAGGGGGGGGGGGGGGGGGAATATACGTGACTCCAGGCAGCGTTCTTTTTTTTCTAAATTATTCGCATGGCGGAATAGTTAAATTGGATTAATCTTACGTAGGTACTGGTAGCGTTGCGTTGGTCGGACAGCGACAGAATTTTCTCACGCCAAGGTAAAGCGTGTGTATAATGATAGCGAAAGAGAGAATTAACAAACATTGGATTTAAATCAAAGTTAGTCGGTGTAATTTAAGAGTTTCTGTATTATTAAACCGTGTAAATTACCAGTGAAATAATTCGTTAAACTTCGGGGAAGGTGTATGAATTATAGATTGAAATTAGTAAAAACCTGTAATTGTACGTAGGAAAAAATAGAAAATGTGAATAAAAGAAGTAAGAGAAAAATATCTCCGAGTTTGTGAAACATGAAAGGGCGAAAGAAGTCGTAGAAATTAACGAATCTCTTTGATGTAAAGCCGCGTCGAAAATAATTGTCATTTATAATGGATCGGCAGTCGCCGCCTCTCGCTTTTCCCTTCGCCGTCACACCTAGGTCGGTATGTAACCGAATTTTAGTACATCCTGCAACCCTTTCTCCGTCTCTCCGCAGGCCGGTTTCTAGGCGAGGTCGCCGGAGTGTTCGCGACACGTTACGTGCCTGGCCTACGAAGGTGCGATATAGATTGGTGTGGGCGGCTCTTTACACATGTAGGTATCCGGCTTAGGTACGCGCCGGAAGCGAAGGGGCTAAGAATATTCCTCAATTAAGGACGGGGCTAATCAAATTGTACATCGGCCACGCGGCGAGGCGCGACCTCGCGGAATGAATTAACAGCCACACGTACGTCCACGTCAGACGTGTTAATGGCGCACACGTACGCGTCCGGTTACACACATGCATAAACGCGAGGGAAATAACTGATACGCGGAAATATGCCCGCCGTATACGGCCTCGTACGTGTGCGCAATACCTCCACCGTTGTACGTAATTGCGATGGATTGTGGCTGTGTAACTACGATTATGCCCAAGGACAGGCGGGGCCTTCCATGATTTTAGTCCGAGACCTCGATCCTCTTTGACTGGATCGACGTTCGAAATGTTTGTAATTCAGCTCGGTCGAATTCAAGTCATAAGGTCAATTTTCAAGAGAGCGGAGTTCGTTTTTAGGGTAAATCGTTATTTCGCAAGTGTAGGATCGTTTCAAATTGAGTAATCTATTTTCAACAAGCAAAGTGAATTCAGGCTTTAGAAATTAAAATACTTTAAAGTCGTTGTAAATTTTCAAAACCATAATTTTAGTTTGTCTATTTCGTTACATTAACGCTACGAACTTCAATCTGGTCAATTTTCCTATTCGTAATATCGTCTTTGGTCCAATGCTCCGTACTCGTATTGGCTCGTGAATCTGTAAAGCTCAATACTTCGGTAATGAGTTGCTATACTGCCTTGAATATATTCGAAGAATATCATCTGCAACAATTTCGGTACATCTGTATAAGACAAGTTTGTTGGACCGATTTTACCATCGTTTTACCAATTGTATTATTTTGATTTTGTTTCAAAAATTTTTCACATACCGTCGCGAGGCTGAATCGCAGTTTAGCGAGTCTCCTACGTTTGAATTCCATCACCGGCCTTTCAATTCGTTTATTTTTTCGTTCCCCGACGCTTTCTTCGTTTCTTTTATAATTATTATTTTCTCGAGCTCCCTCCTCGTAAACCGGCACTCGGTACCCACTGTACGTGGGTGCAATAGGTACGCGTCGACTTGGGTCCGACATATAAAGCAGCGCGAAAGGACTCGGCGAGGAATATTCGCATTCGAGAAAGCAGCCAGTGAATTACACTCTGTTTTAAGCGAGCTACCGACATCAAAGGGTTGTGAATTACGAGTTATTTCAAGGTAATTTAAAAACATTACGTCCCTTGGTCACGCCCAATTAACGATATGAACCAACGACCCGCGGGAAAGGACAGAAATTAGGTAGCCGGGTTTCACCTTAGGTATGAAATCGCCTCGGGAATTTCGCAGGTGCTTGCGCCGGGGCTTTTCACTCCACCTGTATTATGTATAATAATACGTGGAAGCGATATAACGTATCGCACACGTCCGGGGTGCAGGTGAAATCTCAAAGGAAACTGCGGCTGGATTTTCATATCGCGAAGCTCGGCTCAAAGTTGAACAGTCCCTTCTCCCTCCCCCTTTCGACAAGGTTCTCTAGCTGCCGGTGCTTTTCTTTCGCCTCTTTTTCTTTCTCTTTCCGTTCCTTCCTTGGTCTCTCAATCTTCGAGTCCCATCAACCGGCTTCTGCGATATTCTTCGAAGACTCCGCAGAGCTTCGGGATGAAAGGCGGCGGTTCGTCTTTTTCGCCGGCATCGCGGTGCAGCTCTTATTTGCAATATTCAACCCCCACTAATACGGCCTCTCTTCTCTTCCCGCGATGTATAATTGAAGAATATTGCCGTCAAGACTCTGAAATGCAACGCAACTTTAATTTCACGGGACCGCGAGGCAGCGGCAGGATCGGATTCCCGTAGAATGCCGAGACTCGAGTTTCGCCGGCATCGAGCCCTGCATGCGCGAATGTAGGTAACATAAATACACACGTACGTAACAATTTGTTGGGAGATGGAAAAAACGAAAAAGAAAACAACGCGATACGCAGCTAGCATGAAAGAAAAATTAACAAGAAGCAACGTCTCACCCCCCCCCCCCCCCCCCCCCCACCCTAACAGGAATTTTCACCCCCGCCGTCGCGACTTTCAACTTTTCTCTTCCTTTCGCAAGTTTTTTGCAAACGGTTGTTTCTCTTATTTTTTCTTTTTTTTTTTTCTCGTGCCAAAAACGCGGCCAGGAAAAGATACAATCAAAGAAAGTAAATTCATTTTCGACCGAGGTACGATGGCAAAATCTGCGCCGCCGGAACTGCGAGGCTAGTCGGGATCGCGTGCGGCGGAATGATCAATTCCCTTTCGCGTGAGGATCCTTATCCTACAAATGGACCGTTTTATCGGGTACTAGGAGTCGGCGCGTGCATGGCACGATGACATCCGACTCACCCTGCCACCCTTCCTCACCTAAACCCTCGTCCCATCCGAACCTCGACATTCTGAGGCACACACTCAAATCTCTAATGTCTTTTGGGTGTAGGCATGTGCACGACATTTCCGTAACTATAATATCGTGCCTGATATGGCAGAGGTTGGGTTATGGGTACCTACGTATACCTATAACTATGGACGATGTGCGCAGCTTGAAACGGTTTTTATGTCATTCTAATCTTCCCGGCCCGACTACACAAGAGTCTGAAGAGCAAGCTAGAAGATTAATTCTTCTCTCGAACAATTTTCAAGTACAACCTTATATCATTTTAATGGAAATTAAAAACTTACGGAGACAAGATTACAGCAGAGTTGAAAAAGAGGAAAAAAATTTTTTTTAAATTAAAGAAGGAACGAGAAAACGAACGCTGCGCTCTTTCCGGTTATTCACGCGGATTATCATCTGTTTGGAATATTTGTACACGATCGCGTTCGAATATTCAAAAAGTGGGTTTAAAAGTGTAAAGTATTTTTCGGCGTGTTCTCAATGGTATGCCCTGACGGTCGATTTCCACGTTGGCGTACATATCTCGTAATATCGAAGTCCACGTATCTCAAACGCTAAAAATGGCTCAACAGTGCCATTCTATACGCAATTTCGAATAAAATCATGCGTTTTCCTTTGACGCAGAAATAAAGAAATGGCATGAATTCTACTGTGAAAACGTGTTGGAGTGGTTTTGTTCCGAATCGCTCATAGAATCGGTTCGTCGAGCCCTTTTTCCGCGTTTGATACACGTGGACTTCGATATTTGGAAATATATATACGTCGTTCGTCGAAATCGACCAGGGCATCCCCTTAATATTTTCGATATCGCGACAGCTTCGCAGACGCGTACATTTGACCCTTTGTCAGGTTGAAACGGTGCGTTTTGTACATATACATAATGTGCAGCGTCGCGACGTCCAATTATCGGGGAATCGCGGGTCGGCCGCAGTGTTGCGATACACCGTTAATTTCGCACATTCAGGTTATCATTGGTTGCGTCAATTGGTCGCTGATTAACGACGCGGCCCGCGTGATGCCGTCTTCGTCCCACCGTCTGTAAAATACGCGAGTTGAGCGTGGAATTTGAACGAGGTTGGAGTATGACTGTTCTACAACGTGGCGGCGGCCGCGCCGCGTCTATTATAACAATTTAACTCTCAGCGGTGTTAAAAACGCGGAGTAAAAATAAATGAAATCTCAGCCGCCTTACTCCTCGTACCGAGAGTGAAGCTGTATACCATACCTTCAGCACAAAGGTTCTTTGTACGGCCGGACTTTTATATCGCGACAAAGTTTAATTAAAAAATGTTCCGCACCGCGCGTCGCGACGCTTCTGCTGCTGCTCCTGCAGGATCAGAAAGGATGGACCTGCGTCCAGCACACCGAGGCTTTCGGATCCTGCCGCCATGTTGCACCCGCGGATGATGCTCAAACGCCAGATTCTTAGCATTTCGTATTCGCGAAGCGTTACGGTGAGAGAGTCGCTCTGCGAGTCGTTTTCTAGTTCCAGCATTATCAAGATTAGCCGCGTCTCTTCAAGCCGCGAGAAAGCTACTGCGCGAGTTGTTATACGCGTGCGAAAAACTTGGGGATCTTTTGGTTGCAAGTTTTTTTGTTTAACAAACGTTCGTACTAGTCGGTGGTCTATTTTTTGATTACATTTCATTATCCACAACCAACAAACACGTACGTGTATAATTTTGTGATGAATAATGACAAACTTTGATTGTCTTTTTGTTTTTTTTCCTCATCCTCAAAGACAAGCTAATTATCCGTAATAGGTTTACGATCCTAAGAAGTACAAGTAAGTTCTACTCTTTGAATGTAATTAGCTGGTTTTGCGAGATGACTCGGTGGCGTTATATCGCATGTTTTTTTGTTGTTATACAAAGTGCCTAAAGTTACAATTAACAAAATGAGCGGAAAATTAGTTTCCCCTCGAAAATACTACCGTCTACGCCGCTTTCAGCTCACACTCCGCGTATATACCTTATACTGTTACACGGGTATACAGTATACTAAAAATTGGATAGCCCGTGTTACACTCAACCCTTGCATGACGTGGTGAGGGGGCGTCAAACAGGGAGGTGAAAAAGTGGGGGAGGGAAAAAAATAAAAATAAAACCGGCATCGGTAACTAGACTTCAAAGTGCACCTACGTTTCAAGTGTAATTAGCAGTTGACGGTAGACGAGATGAAGAATTTTTTTTGTACCGCGTAAATATACGCGGAATGTTTCAGTATTTAACGTTAAAAATACCGATGATTGTATCGTTACACAATACCGTTTATTTTATTTCTAATTCTTATAAATTCTCCGCGACATTCTTCCTTGCTTTGTTAAATATAAATTATTCTCTTTCTTTTGAGTACCTGTATTGAAAAATGAAAAAGCTTCACAGAATTTTCAGAGGGGTGAAAAATCCCCGAACGAAGAGAAAACGTGGGATCAAAAATATTTTTTGCTTTTCATTGAACGCGTCATCGCGATTCACCAATATCGTTGGAAAAGAAAGCGAAGCGGGGGCGTGGGTTTGATTTCATCTCGAAGCCAATATGTGCGTTTGATTGAAACACTTGGTGCGTGAGTACGTTGAGAGGGATGTGGGGGGGGGGGGGGGGTTCGTTTCGAATATCGTGTACATATATAGGTGCATTAAAGAGAGAGAGAGAGAGAGAGAGAAAAACACAGGCAAATAAGTGATGAAAACATGAAATACATTTTTTTTTTTAATTCATTTCGATACCATTGAATCAAACCATCATTTCTTCTCTCTCTCCCTCTCTTTTTCTGCTTTTTTTACAAGTTTTTTTTTTTTTTTTTGCCAGAAGCACACCCGTATTTTTCGTAATTCTACACATACGCAGGACATAACGAACAACGAATCGAATATATTTACAGAACGCGGTCTGTAGTCTCCGTTCGGATACTTTCAAATCAGGACAATTTGCCCCCTTCTCCTGGGAAAAATTTGATTCGGGACTCTGCTGTACTATTTGAAAATTATCATTTTACTTACGGGTCAAGGGTGAAGGTTGACTCATTCAAAGCCATGGCGTTGAGCCAACTACACGCAGGATTTGCCACCGAATTTTTATTCATCTAAATTGAAGATACTTCATTTACTACAGTTGTAATGACAAAAAAAAAAAAAAAGAAAAAAAAGGAAACACTGAACTCGTTCGTGACTGTACTTGAAATACGTAGGTACTTGAGTGTTGAATTGTATGCGATGTCAACTTTATTGAGTAATATGATCGAATATAAACTTCTTTACGTTGACTGAATCCAACGATATCAAAGATCAACTCGATATAATTCGCGATTAAACTGGCGTGTTACTCGTAAATACGATCATCGTTTTCTCGGTTCTTGTTTGTTTGATGTTATTACTCAGATGTACTATCAAAACGCATAACGCAGTAGGAGAATCAATGAATGTGATTTTGGTAACCACATATTTATATTTCCGTTTACCACAAGTCTAGTGCAGTTACCGATATTAATTTTTTTCTTTGTTGTTCATATCATAATTTATCATTCCTAGCTGACCAAAATTTCTTTTCGGACATCAAGTTGAACTCCTAGTACAAAAATAGTCTCTCCTAGTAAAATCTCCGGGTAAAACATACCAGGCATAAATAAAATGACGAGTATTCACATTGCCGTCTCGACTCTCCATCATTCTTCCTCAACTCCTTATAAAATCTTACAAATATACGTAACATTCAGCAACGTGGGGATCAACAACGTTTCATTTATCTCCACGATGTCTTTTCCTCCACATCGCTATTCAACGATAACCGCGAAATCCCAACCGACGTAGAGCCTACGGAATGGTTATCGATGATCGGCAGTCATCCCGACACCCCCTCACCCCGTATCAGCTCATCTAAATTGTCACTTAACCCGGCATAGCCTGCAAGCGGGCCGTCGTAGGGATGCGCAAAAGGACGAGGAATATTTTCGCGACTAGGTTACGGCGTCTGCGGTGTTGAGAGATCGAGGATGATCGGCGATGGGTGAGGCGGATCGAGCGATCGGCAGATGGGAGATGCAGGGATACGGGGTACGGGATTACATCGGAGTTTAAAATTTATATACCTAGAGGGAGGAAAATCCCACCGCGGGTAATCGGCGTCCGCGCGTACATACGTGTAGCCATCTGGCCGCGGTTGCTGGATCATCCCGATTCCGCCCTGAAACTCGACCGTGGCGATTTGCTACGGGGCGAGGAATCCTCGGCTCCCAGGGATCGGCCACGGAGAAATAATTAGTCGAGTGGAACAGATCGATAATTAAGTACGCCGAGGAGGAGCGGCCGCGGCCCGATCCGGATTAAGAACGCATCGCTCAGCGCGCGGACCCCTGTCACGATGTTTACATTGCCCGATTTTTCACTGGGTAGTTTTATTTTTTTCACCCCTCACGCAGGACCCACCAAGGAGTCGCTCGTTACAACGATCATGCGGGGAGCAATCGCCGATACCTAAAGCTAATTTTGAATCGTTAATTCTTCTTCGGTAAAAGGAGAAGGCGATTGGGAAGCTGAAGAAGAGAGAGAGAGAGAGACAGAGAGAGAGGGAGTGGGCAGCTTTCAAAAAGCAATTTGTCCACTAACTGTCAAACCGGAATAAACGCGGTGCCCGCCGCCTGCCAGCTTTCCGTATCACACACTCAGCGACCCGATGGGGATATATTCTTATCCTTCTCTGTCACGGAGATAAATACTCTCCCGAGAGTACCCTCCACTATCCCGAACCCGTGGAATGGAAGGTAAAGCAAACCGTTAAAAAATGGATACAGCGGTACGTTGCGACGTCGTCTTGCTAGTGCGGTTTTTACAAATTTCAACCGAGGTTCGGACTATTAATTTTTTGACATCGGTGCAGTCGCAAATTTTTTACCTCATATTTTCGACGATGTTTCACTGCTCGAACGAATTCCACGCAAATGATGGATGGAATTTGTGCTCGATGATATTTCATGCGGTTGTATAGTTTTTTAGAAAAAATATTCCCTCATGCTAGGTAGAATCGAGGATGATGAATTATTTTCAACCGAATCGCATCGTGTACTTAACGTAGATAAAAATACAAGTTTTCGTGATTTTTCAATTCGCCGATGTGTCCAGAGCTTTCTAAAAATTTGGAGCCCGCTTTTTCTATTCGTCTAAAATCAACCCCTGCAGACTATACGAAATTCAAAGATAAGTTTACACGCAACAAGTGATTTACCAGTTGTAAAAATAATTCAAATTAAGATTACGATCGCGATGCCTAATCCGGTATTTTGGAAACAATTCCGATCGATTAACACAACCGTAAAGTTTCGGATCGCTTCAGGAGTTGAGGTGTCGTGTCGGTCGAATGGAATATCGGCTATACATGTATGCATATACCCTGTATAGGTATACAGGCGACATTCGGTTAATTAGCCGAGTTATTTGCTCGAGTTGAATTTCTCCGGCGTCGCCGCGTCGGTTTTCTCCGCGGGGGTGAAAACGGGTCGACGTCCATCATACGGGTTTGTTATTTAGAAGGACTAGGAACCCTTGCGGACGGGTCGAAGGGGCGCGGCGAGAGAAACCGGAAAGTCCACTTTGAGGTCGAACTTTGGTTCGACAAACCGCAACCCTTCCCTTCTTCCGGACGATTCAACCCGGTCAAACCCCCGGGATCGCATTGCGGCTCCGCACGTGAGATCGCAAAGCGATGACGGGCGTCGAAAATTCGAATTCACGACGACGCCGCTTCGCGCCCGTGGCGGATCGTGTCTTTAATCGAGATACCGGGTAAAGGGAAAAGCAAAGGGGCAGGAGGGGGGGAAGCAGCAGGCCTCAATTACGGAGAAGCGACAGAGGCAGCTTTTCTGACCGATGACGGCCGTTCGCGCCTTTCCCGACACGGCCGTGTCGAATCGATTTGTCCCGAATGTCGTGCTCGCGAGTTTAGTTTATAAGGTAAAGTGGGCACACGTTTTAAATACGGAACTTGTGTGGAACATCGACGCGCCGACCGACTCGTAAGTCGTCCCGGACGCATGCAGTGCCGGAGGTACGATAAATTCACTACTAAATGCTGTGCATGAGAAAGTTTGGGTAATTACGACGAGATATATACACACGTTTCACCTCTCGCTATATCAAGCCTCGACGACGACACCTTGAAAATACAAGGTACCTGCGTGTCAAAAAAAAAAAAAGAAAAAAAAGATAATGAGAAAAAATGGAAGAAAAAGAAACACGAAAGGGAATCAAAATCCTGCGTTATGAATTATTTATCAAAGACTACGATTCGGGGAAAAGAACAGTGTTTCATTGGCTCCTCTTTTTCTTTTCCTTGTACGTGTACCTTCATACATCGTGGAACTATCATCGCTCATTTACATAATTATTTATACACGTGAGAGTTGCCGCAGGCGTGTGCCATCGTCGATTCTATTCAAAAGAAAGTATATAAATAATGTTAATTTACAGTATCAAATGTTCTCGTGTATATCTGTAGACAAGAATCAGGAATTGGATTCTCAAAGTTTAGATTCATTATCGTACCGACTTGACGCGAGTAATCTCGAAAAGTCGATTTATCCCCGTATAACGATGACAAATTGGATTAAGTCGTTCGATCGAAGCCCCTAGTCGTCGTCGTCGTCGACGTCGACGAGGCCGCGAAACCATCCCGGCATTTGCATGCTTCGAGTAACTGCAATAATTATTCTCAAGTAACGATTCGCACTTCGGTTCATGGCGTCTGATTATATTTATCCAATTTTGTATCCTAATTTCCAGACGAAAATTACGATAATATCGCAATTGAAGCGATATCATTGCTCTTCGCGACGAGGAAGAAGAAGAAATCCATCATCCGAGATCGCACGTTTATAATATGCTATTGTCAGGTAAGATTTCAACGTAGGTTTGACGGCAGAAGGTACATACAACATATTCGTATTCTTTGTAATTACGACCAATTTAGAAGATTTAAAATTACTATCCACGCTATCGTACTGTTTACGACCAAATACCTGCTGTAAGAAGCCCTTGTAATAAAAATATTTGGATCTTTTAAAAAAACCGCGTTTATTTCTCCGCATACGGGAAAGCATCTCTCTACCCAAGTATCCTGCATTTCCATTGGTCCTGAACTTCTCGACATTATACGAAACGAATGGAATAAATGCTAGAACTTTTGACAAAAATACTGAAACAAGACGCGTGCTCCGCAGTGAACTTCCACTGGCTTGCAGGCTCGGCGGCGCATCCCGTGATATGTGTATCAAAGTTGGCACAAGTTGACGATGGTGCGAGGATGCATAAACGCGGAGTACGGTGGGTGGGTACCAGGGCTCATAGATAGTTAGCTTTAGCCGAAGGTGCGCGGAACGTTAATTGAGGATTACAAGGACTTCGGGGACTATACGCCACCTGAGAGAGTAAGGTATAAGCCTCGAGATAGCCGGAAGTTGGGCGCAGCCTCGGGTACGTAAGGTAAGGGTGTGTAACATTCGCACGAAGCAAGACTGCGAGTGCATGTAACTTGGATGATAAATAGGGGTGGATCGTCTCGAGGTTACCATCGGCAACAGGTTCATTTCCGGCGAAGAGAAGGATTCGCGATCAGGGATGAACGGTGATTGTGATTTTTTGCAGTCGCTTAAATTACACCGTGATTTTAAGCTTTTATTCCAAACTCGTGGCTCGTCGATTGCCGCGGGATTTTCAATTTTCTTCTACTCGTATATTTTGGAATTCTGAGAACATTGGATGAGGTTCGAATTATCGAGGGTTCAAGATTCGAAACGATTGATCGAAAAGTCCGAATTCGAAAACTTTGGAGTTTTGTACCGCACATTTTTATCCAGCATATGATGTTTGAAAAATGAATACAGTGTCGAGTAAAATGAACAAATTTGAAGAAAAAAAAAAAAAAAATTTTGTAACAGTATCGAGTCCTGTGAAACGAGGGATGATACCCTCTTCATTTATGGTGCTAAGAAATTGACCCAGTCAATCGTATAGATTCTAGTGGGACAAAAAAAGAGGAGGATCCTTGCAACCAGGAGTCGAAAGGTCTCGTGGCGCGTGAGTTTTCGACGTGAAATTTGATTCGAACGAAGAGCTGATAGACGAAAGGAAAAAGAGAAGGGATGAGTGAAAAGGAGAGAAAAGAAGCACGGCGCGGCCTATCCTTATACCCTCGGCAAATAAAATTCGCCAAGTTTTCATTGAGTTCCAGACGGTCTGTTCTGCTTCGCATAAGGAGGACGAGAGCAACGGGGAAAAAAGCAGAGAGAAGAGGAGGAAAAAAAGGGAGAAAAATCGAGGAAAAGAAAAATAATAAAAAAAAAAAAATCTACCAGGGTTTTGCGTTCTATCGTTGATGGCCCACGGCTGGACGCGCGCCACAGCTTCGAAATTGTAATGCGATTCTTTGCCGAGAGTTCTCCGCTCCCCGTCTGCTCCTCTTTTCCTCTATCGGCCGATCGTATTTGAAGAAAATTCGTTTTTTTCCCCCGGCCAACTTGTGTGTGCGTATTGTTTTTTATTTTTATTTTTATATAATTTTTTTTTATACCGTTTCTTCCCGCTATCGGACTGTATAGGTACAGGAATAAAGACGGAGAGAGGAAAGACGACCTCGAACGTAGAAGGTAAGAAACTTTCGCCTGTGTATATTATATATTTATTCATGATCTATTTGTAAGCGTATAATAATGGCGCGCGGGCTCGGCAGCTGATATAACAACCGGTTATAGACGTATATACTGGAAACGGTACCAGATTCCCGAGGAGAAGTCCCAGGGGCGAACCCGAGTCATCCTTAATTCAAAAGCGTTTCCACGGAACCGTAACCCTAGAAGCGTTAATCTGACCGACTTATTATTCCCCTTTGAAGCCCCTCGAGAACTTGACATTACGGATAATTAGCTCATTAGTAGAGGCGTATCTACCTCATACATTTCTGCGGATCAAATTCTTTCTCGGGTGCTTGTATGTATGTAACAGGCATGTATACATGGGTACATAATACACGCTCGTAACCAGAGATGAAACCATTTGTCTCCCTTCAAGGGAGGGGGCTGTACGCTGTTGGAGTGAATAATAATTCAAATAATTTTTTCATCTCTCACTCTCTCGTCTTATTTTCTTCCCCCCCGATCGCAGGACTTAGGAGGGGCCGCAGAAACAGCCTCGTCTTTCTCACCGAGTTTCGATACGTCCGTTGAAATTCGTACTCGAATGAATATTGGCAAAAAGCTGTAATACATACGGGTGTAATAACATGACAAGTACTCGTACGCGCATCCCTGAATTTCCTGTTTCAAAATTACGAACAAACACAGCTTTCGACCAAGTAAATAAAGACAAATTTTAGCCAACATTTCCAGCGAGGCAGCGCAAAGGACGTACCGACGCTTGATAAAATGATAATATATTCATTGTACGTCGGGTGGGTCAAGTTCGACGGAACCGAGTAGAGCAGTTTTTTTTAGTAGGTATAGAAATACGTATACGTATACATTATATATCGCTCTCATGTAATGCCAACTGGTGGCGTTGGGGGAAGGTCGTTCGCCGAACCGTAGAGAAAATTTGGCATACGTGCACAAACGTTGCGAGGAGCGTCGCGTCGGGCAGCAACGGCAAGGGTCACTCTTTATCTTGCCGAGATTCGAGTTCAAGGGTTGTACCGTTCGGGGGATGAAGGCCCCCGCCATCGGCATCGGCATCGACCAAAGGTTCGCCAGCGCGTCGCGCCTGCCACGGCATATTCATGAGGGCTGAGTAGGTACGCCGAGCTTGAACCAATATAACCGCTCCGCTCGCTTTCCACCCCTTTTTCACCCCCGCAGCTATTCCGCGCCGTGTACGCGGTTATGCGACACTCGAAGCGACGAGACGCGACGCGGTGCCGGGAAACGGAGGACAGGATCAGGATCAGGTCCTTATGGTCAGCTACGGACCGCGGGCGTCGCTCCCAAGGTAAACCTACTCCGATGTTAAGTCTTGGGGGTGGTTGCGGTTCGTTTCGGGGGATGATCCAATCGGTCAGCTTTCTCCGTGGATGCTGTGTGCTTTCGATGTTATACGGGATGCGGGGGGAAAAGCGGAGACGCCAACTCTCGACGGATCTTAAGTGCTCCCGGTGAATAATTGATCGATGGTCAATGGGGAAGTATTTCAATCTACGCTTCTCGCTGACGGAGTTTGGACGACGGTACGGAAGCTGAGACGCGCGTGGATTATTCAATCGCTTGTAAACATGTGCGAAAACGAGTTGCGAAAAGGCGTGAACAAGTTTTGGAATCTTGAACAATGCGACGATGTTTCGCTTGTCGTTTCGTTGGATTTCTCCGCACAGTCCTATAAACGGTTCGGTATGGTACGGAAAAAATCAAGCTGGGTAAAGGTTGAATCGAAAAGAGAATGCGAAGGGTCTGTACGAGGCTGTTTGCATGAGGGTAGCTTTAGTAGATTAAGACGCACCGGGGGGTGCTGATGCCGGAATGCTCGTTGGCGTACTTTAATTAACTCGGGCAACTGTCCGCGCAATTTGCCGAAAACAGCAAAACTCGTCAAAAAAGCAAAAAAACACTCGGACGCTTGGAAAATCACCCGTTTTCGTGAGCGAAAACGAAACCCGGATATAAAGAACCTGGCTTGGCCTGCATGCATGCATTGAATTTTCATTTCAACAAACTTACGCCAAGTATACTTATACATCTAGTTTTTAGCCGGAGAAAACTTTGCCCAACATGCTCCGGCGCTTCGCTCCAGTAGCGAGATAAAGTTGAAACTTCAACTGTATGGCTGCTGGACTTGTTTCTTCGTTCGTATATATTTTAAAACTAGATGAGGATATTACAGTGTACCTATACTTATTTGCGATCTGTAGAGCATGAATTTTACAGAATTCACCAGCTCTGTTTACCTATTCGCAGTATAATGTTTCATGCAAGAAAAAGATAGAGAAAAGTACAAAGTTCTTGCGGAATCTCCTCAACATGTCGAGTTACATATTCTTGCGTACAGGAAAGAGAAATTTTATTCGTCTCCTGCCCGTCTCGCGGTACCGAGGAAATTTGGCGAATTAAAAAGAATATCCCTAATCAGGCGGACAGAGCTTCGACATTGACTGCGAGGGGGAGAAAAAGAAAAAAATTCATTTAGGGCAGGCATTTGGCGAGGATCGTAAGAGCCGGGCGCGAGATCTTCAACGTCGTGTTCGTTCTTTGGGCTCAGCACTTCGGTGCCAGCTAGCGGGTGGGTGTTTACTTTTAGTGCCCGCCTGTTAATGCGAAGATAAAGCTAGTAATATGTGAGTTTACGTGGGTGAAGATTACTGTACGCGAAGCGTTGCGGGGGGTTCAGTTTGCGCAGACCGGGATGATATCTGCCTTGCGATATTAACCGTTACACCCCCTCCGCACCCGGGAGTCAGTTGTACCGGAATTAATCGACTTTACACCTACGCCTCTCCGACTCCCTCATTTCCACCCTTCGCGTCCGCTATTCCGTTCGCAAATATGCCGGATAATCGCGATTCGTGGGAATGTTGAAGCGAAAAGTCGGCGTAAATCAAAAGGGTTGCAACGATAAATTTTTCAGCAGTGAAAATCCCAGGCGTGGTTCGGCGGAACGCTGCAGTACGGATTCCCAGAAATTATAATTTTAACCCGTGGAAAAAAAGGTAGTGGACAAAACGGCCTCGCCGCTTCCCGCGGTTTTGCGTATCGGCGAGATGCGTTTTGGCCCTTTTAATTATTGATCTGGGGTGGAGCAGGGCGCAGGGCTGGATATCGGTGGGGAAGGCTCGCGCTAAGGGGGCTGCCCTGTGACCGAGGCAAAGGAAAACAATATAACCAAGCTACTTCGTATGCACTGCTAATAAGTAAATAGAAATTAGCATTCAGGTCCTTTGGTGATATAAATCAAACGAATTAATTACAGTAGGACTAGAAAGGAGCGACGCGTGGCCCCCGTTTACCTACCCGTCGCATATACGCTTGCGTACCTGCCTACCGACTTGGCAAAGAACGGGAACCGGTTCGCTCGATTCAGTTCCTTGCTTGCTTAGTTCCCTGTTTTGCATATTATCTAAACGTAAACACCAATAAATCTGCAACCTTACAGTATACCGTACTCTGGGTGTATATATCCCCGCGATACGGGGAGAAATTAGCTACCCGTTTCCTCTTGGGTGGGGGGGTGTTTTATTTGCATTTCGAGCCTCGATCGGTATGGGCACGCGAAATTTTGCATCGAAAAGAATTGCGCGTAAATGAGATTCGCGGCATTTGCCATTGTTCGATCCTTGCATCGCGTCGACGCCTCCTGCGGAAAATATTTAAATACTTTTGCGTAATACATATGCGCGGCAGGGGTGTCTCGATATAATAATCATCCTCTTGTCGTTGTCGTGAGACAATAGGGGAAATATGATTGTGGTCAGTTTTTCACGGCGTGTCAAGTTTTTCGTATCACACTGACGCGAAGAAAAAATATGGATAGTTGATAATAAAGCCACAACGAAGAAAAAAAAATATGGGAAAATCGATTGAGCTGAAACAATTAATTCTAGTACTTCCTACTAATAATCCGATATTCACGAAGATAAGAATGATGGTCAAGTAGATTTTCATTTTTACAAACAATTTATGGATCGCTCAAAACTGGTTTTGCTTAAAGTAGCTAATTAGTTCTTATTTCGGGAGAATCGTATCGATTGAATTCAAAATCATATAAATCCGTTTAATCATTCTTACGTGATACTTCTGGGCAAAAAATAAATCACATACGCAATACATTCTTTCGATTAGATTCTAGATTGCAAAACGTGAAGGCTAGTTGAAAACTCAACTCTGCAGTTTTCCTTTCTCTGGACGATTACGGTAACCATCATTTTTCTACGAAAACCGAGGATCCGGAGATTGAAATAAATCTATATACCTACCTAATCTGCACATGCGCGCAGTTTAAATGTTGCCGGTTGCAGATCGTAAAGTACCTCGAGCAATGCAGGAGATG
Organism: Neodiprion virginianus; assembly: GCF_021901495.1. Taxonomy (NCBI): domain Eukaryota; kingdom Metazoa; phylum Arthropoda; class Insecta; order Hymenoptera; family Diprionidae; genus Neodiprion; species Neodiprion virginianus. The sequence goes on from NC_060882.1 coordinate 3,764,505, forward strand.
GGAATAAAACGGTGATATAACGACGCGGAAATCCGTCCCTGGTATATATCGGATGGTTGGAGGTTCGACTGATAAAAGTTAAACGCGCTTGCGAATTGCAGAGATGAAAAAGCGGGAAAGGACGAGCTGTAAAAACAAACCATGGTGGACAAAAAGAAGAGATAAAAAAAAAAAAAAATACCCGCAGGATCCTGGCGGAAGTAAAGGAAGGAAGGAAGGAAGGAAGGCGTCCGCGACAGGCTTACGAATTGCTGGCGCTGAGCAAACAGGACCTGCAACAGCTAGGGGCTGGTCCTCTCTCCCACATCGGAGAAGATAGGCCCTTTCATTAGAGTTCGGATCGCGTTACCGGCCGCGCAGCGTAACGAGAGAAATGAAGGGTTGTCGCGCCGCCGCCGCTGCCGCCGCCGAGGGTCGCCGGAAAACGACCAGCAACACCGCCGCTGTCGGGGGCGGGAGACCCGAAGCCGACGAGCCCTCGTTGTTTACAGTTTCCCTCTAATTTTCCCCGGCAACACAGCGTGTATACACAAACACAGAGACAAACACACACGGACATCGCACGAACGAAAGGATCGCGTCCTCTCATTTGAATCGTACAACCGTGTTTTCTGCTTGTCGCTCTGCAGCTAAAACCTGAGCATTATATATAGGTATGGTTCGATTCTGAATTAATTTTTTTTTTTTCTCTTCCTTCACCCCCTTCCTCTTGATTATTCTGTGATTCTGACGAAGGTAACGTTTTCAAATTAAATTTTCAAATGCGGAACGTGGATAGATCGAGCTTGCGGTGTTATTGTAATTGTTGTTGGTCGCTGTCGCGTTCAGCGTTACGGGCGTTACGGGCGTTACAGCGCGCAGCTCGAACTCGCATTACGCCGCGGTGACCTATTTTATGCGATTTTAGTCGAACGAACTGAGTAACGACGTTCAGCCCCTAATGACCGTGGCAATTAGCCGAATGTATCGGGGGCAATGCCGTGTCACGGGAGCTTTCTATCTACCGTGTGTGAAATCGTACCTACAAGCGACACGATGCGCGTGGAGAAACCGGCTCGACTTTGCGCCGTGTGGTCGGTATTAATCACCTCGATGCGTTATTGCTCATTGCGTGTTCCGTAAGACCGGCGGTATTGTGCGAGACCGACTATGCAGTTGCACAATTCCCGTATGCCTGCGGGCTGCGGGAGGGAATCTGCGAAGCGGCTCACTCCGCATCATTCTATCGAGATTCCCACGTTACGCACGGGATGTTATACCCGCCAATATCCGGCGCGGCGCGGTTAATCCTAAACAGCCAACAATAACCGGCCAGAGATCTTCGATTCCTGCACCCGGTTACTCGGGCCCCTTTGGGCATCCGGTCAGCTTCGCAATCATCATTCGATACCTCGTTCCCTGCTCACCCTCCGTCCTCAAACAGGGAGTAAAAAGGGATCCGCAGTCGACGAACCACCGCGAATGTGAATCCTGATCATCACTGTCGTCCCAAAGAACCCTTGCAGCCTTTATCTTAGTCACCATCGGCCAATACGTGAGGCAGAAGAAACCTGTCAACGGTTGATTATATCCCTGCGTGTGAATAAGCGTGATAATTTTTATTTTTTTATTTTTTTCGTTACTTTTTACTACATCAAGGCAAAATCGACGCAGCTGTCCGACACCGACGTCCTGTCAACACTCGAGCCTTTATCCTGTACTCGGGATGCATTGACTGCAAACTCCCGGCGACTTGCGGAGGGTGGAGGGACGGAGGGACATTAAACTGTTGGACATTATCGGCGCTAGGCAGCGTCGGAACTGCGGCTATTATGGCGCGATCGCGAGCCTCTGACAAGTTTAATTACTGTGTGTGTAACGCGTATCTGCGTTGTACCACCTCGCGTAAACGTTATCGGCGGTCAGCCCCTAGCTGCGCTTGGTAATGGTTGCAGCGGCAGGCGAAGTGCAAAGTGGATAAAAGTGCCGGTTGTGTGTGCGCCACGGGATTCGACGTCAGAGGCACCGATTTCCGGGAGGGGAATCCGCGCCTGAGAGGATCCCGTTGATTGGAACAAGGTTACCGACCCTCGAGGTGAGACCAAAGAAATTCCTAAACCGCGAAACAAAAAGTTTAACTCGAATTCTCCTCGATTCGATAAACTCGCCTCCTGCATGTACCGGGAAAACTGATTCGGAGAAGGAAAGAGAGCCGTAAGTAGATCGTAACTACAAGTGTGGGTGTCTGATAGGAAATTGCAATCGGCGAGAGATTTTTATCGAAGCAAGCTTTTACTTTGAAGCACCGATCAGTTGTTACAAAAGGAAAATAAATCCGTCATCGCTCTCGATGAAGAGATGGGCCCGCAATAGCTTCGAGATACGAATAATCGATCGATGTCCGTGGACAGCCGCCGACTGTGACATCAATTGATCGCCTTTGCAGCCTTGTCAAAACGTCGACTAGGCTCCGATGATGGGTTTGGCCCCGCTGACGCCATCCCGTTGCGTTCATCCGCAGTCACGGCTTTCGTATCTGCACAAGTGGAGGACGGGTGTCTGGTAGCGAGCGAATATGATGACACAGACGAGAGTTGACTGCCGTTAATTGAGCGGCGTGAAACGCGTATCATCAAAGATATTTCCATTACGTATACGAGGCTTTCGGTAGATTGCGATGATTTTTAACTTACGGTTCAAAGTGCCGTATCAACTGACTGTGATTCGTATTACCTGTAACAGAGGAGAAAATATCGTGTTGTTAGGTACGGTGTAAGATAGAGCAGACGACGAGGGTGAAAAATTGGCGAAATAAAATCAAGCTCGAATTGCATTCACCCCGAGAATATTCTCGTTTCGTTGTCACTTCGATTCAGCTCTATACCAGACAGAATCGAGTGTCACATAATATCATCGCCTGGCTTGGATTCACGCGCGAGATGTTTTCGCTCTTTGTAAACGTTCCCGGCGTTTGACAAGCGGTTTATGACACCCCTGTGTACAGACGCGAATTCGCTGTTTAAAACTTTTTTACCCTTCGTTAATTCAATTCGTTCGACAATGAGGCTCGTGCGCTGTTTTGCTCGATCAGAAATCGGGACATCGGCGCTCTCCCTTTTTCTGGCAAGCAAGCTATAACACACGCGTCTTCGAGGTAATAAGAATCAGATGTCAAGCTTCGAGCCGCAGTAATAGCGGAGGCGTAAGTAGGTGTCGTACCGCTGGTCGAGTGGTCCAAGTGTGTCGCCGGTCTGTCTGCTTCGTGGATCAAAGGAAAAACTGTTGGGAACGGAGACAGGGAGGAAAGGGGGATAGAGAGGATGGTACAAAATGGAGCATTGCCGGGGGTAGAATTTAGATTAAAAATCGCTGATATACCTTCGGAGGTGGGGGGACGTCTGCTTCGCTGCAGCAATATCAAGGTACACAACGGAGGGCGTCCGGCCGCCGCACCCGCCGCCTTCGGCTTTGAATTGAATAATACGCGATTCGAAACTGTCAGTTCAATAAACGGCGGCCCTTCGTACGAGCCGGAGAGAGGATTAGTCCGCCGGATCATGTTTCGTTCAAATTTCGATTTCCAAATAAGTTTGGCGCGGGGCGGGCTGATTGTTTATCGGGAATCCTTCCGGGTGCCCCGGGCAACCGCCTCGAACCACCCTTGACGTTGTTTTTCCTCGCTCTTATTCTTCCCGGCACACTCGGGAGATCGGATATCATACCTGCCACTTCTGGTGGACCGCCGCAACGGTCGAACGGTCCCCGTCCCATTCCAGCCCCGTTTCTACTCCACCTGAGATCAGCCGCCATCTTTAATAACCGGAGTGCATCGAGTCCTGTCCAACTTAATACCATCAGCCTTATCACGTATCGATATTATATGACGGTGTGGCGTTACGGTGGGGATGAATGGAATTTTTTATGCCGATGGATTACCACCGCGCGGATCGATACGCTACCGTATCCAGCACCGTTTCTCGATTGCGGAAATCCAGTAGCTGTCCGCTAACTCTAACATGTCGTTAATACCGTGGAACTAACCACGAAGGATCGTGAAACCTGGTGAAGTATTCCTTTCGGCGAATGCGACATCCTGGAAAAAAATTCCCCCGTCTAATGCTCGTACCGTCGCAGCGAGTCTCGGTTAGGGGGGGTGGGGTGGGGCGGGGTGGGGGCGGGGGGGAGGAGGAGGAAAAGAAGGATCCAGGAGTGGCGAGAAGGACTCCCGTGGGTGCAATTGTCGCGGTGCAAATTACCACCGACGGTGAGGCCGGGTCAAACCTTGCCATCGGAAGCCGAGCTCCCCGGGAAGTTTGATATCGCTAAGGTGGTGGTATTAGCAAAAGGTCGCGAAAAAATTTAAACAACGGTTTTTAAGTTACGGACTACCGCGTCCCGGGACTCGTCGCTCTTTCGCAGGTCCAATCGGAAGGTCCGCTGACTTTTTCCTGCTCTTGAATTCACCTCGGCTGATATAATAAACCGCCAGATGTCACCGGCTGCACGTGGCCCACCATTTTACTAATTCATTTTTCACCTCCTGCTCCTTGCAACGCGACAGTGTGGGTGTCGGAAAATTAGTCGGTTATATTTTTCCTCGACATTCAAATCGCCGTTTCGATGATCCTTGAGCAGCTGCGTCGAGATGGAAAACTCCTTCTTCGACTCGGTACGGTGAGGGTTTTTACATCCCTGCAGGGCAATGCAAACACTTGACGTTTAACACGGAATGCAATCTTGTAATGACGAGCTAAAAATGCACCCTACCAATTTCACACGTATTACCGCAAGAATGTGGACACGAAGAGGGCGCTGGGCTTCCTCCGCGTTCTGGGCTCCGTGGATGCGCGAAAATAATTTTACAAATTCCCCCCGGGAATGTGGTACGTTCCTTTTTTTCCCCACTTGGATTGTTTTATTTTCCACGAACTCGAGTGATTTGTAATACGTTTTTTTGCCCAATTTTTAGCGGGTGATGATGTGACCCGTAATAGACAATATTTGCAATAATAATTGGTGTACATTTTTCTCTTCATTTGCCTACTTCGCCCTAGTTTTATGCTATGACAATGTGCAGCAAGTATTAGGTACGCAGATTCTCTCGCGACAATAAGTCGAAAGATTTTTCATCGCCCGTTAAAAATCGTTTAGCCTTTTAAGCCAAAGAGGAAGGGAAAGCGGCCACTTTCGTCTCGGATATAAAAGACTTGAGAAACAATGGGGTAACAGCTTTGTCCCTTTTGTTGGCTAAGTTAAATTTTTCTCTCTTTTCCACCCTCCGAGCATTTCGTCGTTTCATTCGGGCAGCGTGCGAGGGCGGTGTTCGATAATCGCGTAGCCGATGCCGGGAGGCTCCAGCAGTTATATGCGAAGAGTCTGATATACCAGGCGCGGGTAATAATCGTAATCAACAAACCTATTACCGACCGCAGTAATTTAAACTTTCCGCCCCAAATATTATCTAGCCGGCACCATCCAATTTAAAGTTTTCTATTTGAAAATCTGAATCAGTCTCTGCGGCACGGCGCTTTTCCGTATCCCGGAGGCAGATCGAGGCGTACAGCTCGTGCATATAACACCCGCTCTATTATTCGTCATTTCCGTCTATCCCTATAGCGTTTATTAATCCAGGGTAAATCGTCCCGCGTACAAGTGAACTTTTCGGGATTGCGGGAAGAATTTAACAGAGCACACAGGAGAGAAGATAACAAAGGCGAACTACTGCGAGGGTGAAAAATAATGAAAAAATAAACTAGAAGCGGGAATATAAATATCCGTGGGACCGCGGAATGTTGGGTGAAGTATACATCTCTACAATTGGAATTGGAAACTTTATTTTGTTTAACAAGTCCTTTAACATGACCTTGTCGAGAAGACTGTTGAGAGAAAAATAAAGCCGGAGGCAGAAAGAATAACGAGCATGAAAGTTGAAATTACGGGGACAACGAACCCCGCGCAAGTTCAGAGTTAGTGATTCATTCAAAAAGTTTTGACGAATCTTAAGTCTTTGAGTTTGCGGGGGGCAGCGGCTGTCCGACCCGGTTGAATCTAATTAAAAGTAATTATTTCCTAAAAAGCATCCTCGAACACGGAGGGGCGGCGAAAAAGGGGGGATGCAATCTTGGGGTGAGAACGTTCTGCCGTTTACATCTTTCTCTTTTTCTTATTTCTCCTCCCTTCGGCCCCGCAACGCCGCCATGTCGACATCGTCTCTTACGGGGCTGCCGCTGCAGCGGGGGACGGAATGAAAAAGGGGTGGCAGGCCCAAGTGATTCTTAATCTCTCGCACCAGCTGAATTTTTAATTGACCATAGTTACGAGGTTTAATCTTGTCAAGCGGGTGTTCCTCCACTTTTCACGGGGGTTGATGATCTTCCTGAAAGGGAAGAGAAACGCCGCGGAAGGAACTGCGAGTGTAATGACGAATTTTCCGAGTAGCTATTCTCTCTTTGTCTCATCGGCTGTAGTAATTATTCGGTATTAATTTTGCAACAGTACGAGGTTTCGAAAAATTGATTCAGGTATATCCAATAGTCAACCGCGGCTCCATCGGCCAACGGACAAACGAATATTTCCAAGAAACACTACTCGCAGTGCCATCTGAGCCCTGTTGGATCCACTTCGTCCGATGTTACGCAAATTGGTTCAATCCTCGTAACATCGTCGTATTAATCATAGGAGGGAAGGAGATGCGAGGGTTGAGGGTGGGTTGAGCTTCGCTGGGCTTCCAGCCCCGCTTCGTCCTGGGCAACGGCCTCATCCCTGTTTCTAGCCCCTTACCGCCGACTCTGGATGATATATTTGGCGCTGAATGTAATTTGAAGGATATACACCCTCTCCAACTACTTGCCCTATCTATTTCCCCGCCTTGCTTCCCCTCGCCATGCCTCGCTTGCCGCGATCTACGAACATTTTACGTTGAATCAAATGTTTCGCGTTTTCTGGCGTCAATCGGGAGCGGTATATTACCGCGATCAACTTTATCTCTCTTCACTGACCGTTGCTGTTTCCTCTTACTGTATAACAATAATATCAGTGGAAAATTGTCCGACCATGCTGCGCTGCGGCGAAATCGAGATCAGTTTTCTATCGCCGTCTGTTCTAAGAACTCACTGACAATTGACAACGTAATGAAAAATATAGTGAAAACGGTGAAAAAAACTAGCTACTACTGCTGTAAAATGAAGAGTAACAACTTTTTCATTTCAGGATTGATTTGTACGACACTTCCTGGACTAATTCGACCCTCAGGAGTGCAAGAACGGAATCAAAAACCACGAACGACCAAGAGTTAAGGAAATGCAATAAAACTTCGTTAAAATTTGATTAGTTTATTCAGTTGATACAGGTTACATAAAATACATAATACATCATATGCCAGTAGAGTTGCACTGATATGCAGGTCAAGAACCGTGGTACTGGTTAAGACTATGTAAATAATTATATAATATAAAGAATATCATGTTCTACTTAACACGCTGTATACTGTAAACGTATTTCTTGAAATAAATATAGTAAGATTTGTTATGGAATGTTTGATCACATTGTTGTATTCCTCTTTGTCTTTAGCTATATTTATGCTCGCCGACTATTGATGAATTACTACACACTAACACCTTTTCACCTGTACTGAGAAAGAGACACATTCAGTAATCAAAAGCTTTGGGTGACGAATTTGCGATTTTCGTATCCCATATTTCGTAGAATCCGACGTAAAAATTCAATCGTTAAGGACCGAGTTTGGTCTTTATTTTCGAAGGCGGAAATTTTTCGTTTAGGATTCAATATGTATGTTACATTCCTGATTAACTGAACCCCTAGGAACTCCATAGATAAAGCAGAAAAAGCGAGGGACGAACGGCTGAGAAACTGAGAAGAGAATCTATCGTTTTTAGGCTGTAACTTTCGATGCGTTGATCGCAGCGTATTGGGACTGCGCCCAATCGATTTCTCTCGCAAAATTACGTCGGAATAGCGCCAGAAAGACTTGATTCCAGCACTTCTCAAAATCGCGAGAATTTTCGCCAAAAATACAAAGGGGTTAACCTTCCTTTTTTTTTCATCAAAAAATATTTCGTCTCAGAATCGATTCGTATGACTCTTTCCCGACCAATTGGACCCCAAGAAACTCAGAAAACGCAGCGAAAAGAGCGTGGGATCAACAGAAGCGAAATGACGAAGGAAATAGCACCTGCTGAAAAATGTCGAAAATTCAGGTTTTTGTTTTTTGGCTGTAACTTTCGATGCGTTGATCGCAGCGTATTGGGACTGCGCCCAATCGATTTCTCTCGCAAAATTACGTCGGAATAGCGCCAGAAAGACTTGATTCCAGCACTTTTCAAAATAGCGATAATTTTCGCCAAAAACACAAAGGGGTTAGCCTTACTTTTTTTTTTGGCAAAAAACTTTTGGTCTCAGATTCGATTTGAACGACCCTTATCTGACCAATTGGACCCTCAGGAACTCAGAACTCGCAGCGATAAGAGCGTAGAACCAACAGGAGAGAAATGGCGAGTAAAAAAGCACCTGCTGAAAAATGTCGAAAATTCAGGTTCTGGGTTTTTGGCTGTAACTTCTGATGCGTTGATCGCAGCGTATTGGGACTGCGCCCAATCGATTTCTCTCGCAAAATTACGTCGGAATAGCGCCAGAAAGACTTGATTCCAGCACTTCTCAAAATCGCGAAAATTTTCGCCAAAGATACAAAGGGGTTAGCCTTCCTTTTTTTTTCATCAAAAAATTTTTCGTCTCAGAATCGATTCGTATGACTCTTTCCCGACCAATTGGACCCCAAGGAACTCAGAAAACGCAGCGAAAAGAGCGTGGAATGTACAGAAGCGAAATGACGAAGGAAAAAGCACCTGCTGAAAAATGTCGTAAATTCAGGTTCTGGTTTTTTGGCTGTAACTTTCGATGCGTTGATCGCAGCGTATTGGGACTGCGCCCAATCGATTTCTCTCGCAAAATTACGTCGGAATAGCGCCAGAAAGACTTGATTCCAGCACTTTTCAAAATCGCGAAAATTTTCGCCAAAAACACAAAGGGGTTAGCCTTACTTTTTTTTTGGGCAAAAAACTTTTGGTCTCAGATTCGATTTAAACGACCCTTATCTGACCAATTGGACCCTCAGGAACTCAGAACTCGCAGCGAAACGAGCGTAGGACCAACAGGAGAGAAATGGCGAGCGAAAAAGCACCTGCTGAAAAATGTCGAAAATTCAGGTTCTGGTTTTTTGGCTGTTACTTCTGATGCGTTGATCGCAGCGTATTGGGACTGCGCCCAATCGATTTCTCTCGCAAAATTACGTCGGAATAGCGCTAGAAAGACTTGATTTCAGCACTTTTCAAAATCGCAAAAATTTTCGCCTAAAACACAAAGGGGTTAGCCTTACTTTTTTTTTGGGCAAAAAACTTTTGGTCTCAGATTCGATTTAAACGACCCTTATCTGACCAATTGGACCCTCAGGAACTCAGAACTCGCAGCGAAAAGAGCGTAGGACCAACAGGAGAGAAATGGCGAGCGAAAAAGCACCGGCTGAAAAATGTGGAAAATTCAGGTTCTGGTTTTTTGGCTGTAACTTCTGATGCGTTGATCGCAGCGTATTGGGACTGCGCCCAATCGATTTCACTCGCAAAATTACGTCGGAATAGCGCTAGAAAGACTTGATTCCAGCACTTTTCGAAATCGCGAAAATTTTCGCCAAAAACACAAAGGGGTTAGCCTTACTTTTTTTTTGGGCAAAAAACTTTTGGTCTCAGATTCGATTTAAACGACCCTTATCTGACCAATTGGACCCTCAGGAACTCAGAACTCGCAGCGAAACGAGCGTAGGACCAACAGGAGAGAAATGGCGAGCGAAAAAGCACCTGCTGAAAAATGTCGAAAATTCAGGTTCTGGTTTTTTGGCTGTAACTTCTGATGCGTTGATCGCAGCGTATTGGGACTGCGCCCAATCGATTTCTCTCGCAAAATTACGTCGGAATAGCGCCAGAAAGACTTGATTCCAGCACTTTTCAAAATCGCGAAAATTTTCGCCAAAAACACAAAGGGGTTAGCCTTACTTTTTTTTTGGGCAAAAAACTTTTGGTCTCAGATTCGATTTAAACGACCCTTATCTGACCAATTGGACCCTCAGGAACTCAGAACTCGCAGCGAAACGAGCGTAGGACCAACAGGAGAGAAATGGCGAGCGAAAAAGCACCTGCTGAAAAATGTCGAAAATTCAGGTTCTGGTTTTTTGGCTGTTACTTCTGATGCGTTGATCGCAGCGTATTGGGACTGCGCCCAATCGATTTCTCTCGCAAAATTACGTCGGAATAGCGCTAAAAAGACTTGATTCCAGCACTTTTCAAAATCGCGAAAATTTTCGCCGAAAACACAAAGGGGTTAGCCTTACTTTTTTTTTGAGCGAAAAACTTTTGGTCTCAGATTCGATTTAAACGACCCTTATCTGACCAATTGGACCCTCAGGAACTCAGAACTCGCAGCGAAAAGAGCGTAGGACCAACAGGAGAGAAATGGCGAGCGAAAAAGCACCTGCTGAAAAATGTCGAAAATTCAGGTTCTGGTTTTTTGGCTGTAACTTCTGATGCGTTGATCGCAGCGTATTAGGACTGCGCCCAATCGATTTCTCTCGCAAAATTACGTCGGAATAGCGCTAGAAAGACTTGATTTCAGCACTTTTCAAAATCGCGAAAATTTTCGCCAAAAACACAAAGGGGTTAGCCTTACTTTTTTTTTGGGCAAAAACTTTTGGTCTCAGATTCGATTTAAACGACCCTTATCTGACCAATTGGACCCTCAGGAACTCAGAACTCGCAGCGAAACGAGCGTAGGACCAACAGGAGAGAAATGGCGAGCGAAAAAGCACCTGCTGAAAAATGTCGAAAATTCAGGTTCTGGTTTTTTGGCTGTTACTTCTGATGCGTTGATCGCAGCGTATTGGGACTGCGCCCAATCGATTTCTCTCGCAAAATTACGTCGGAATAGCGCTAGAAGGACTTGATTCCAGCACTTTTCAAAATCGCGAAAATTTTCGCCAAAAACACAAAGGGGTTAGCCTTACTTTTTTTTTGGGCAAAAAACTTTTGGTCTCAGATTCGATTCAAACGACCCTTATCTGACCAATTGGACCCTCAGGAACTCAGAACTCGCAGTGAAACGAGCGTAGGACCAACAGGAGAGAAATGGCGAGCGAAAAAGCACCTGCTGAAAAATGTCGAAAATTCAGGTTCTGGTTTTTTGGCTGTTACTTCTGATGCGTTGATCGCAGCGTATTGGGACTGCGCCCAATCGATTTCTCTCGCAAAATTACGTCAGAATAGCGCTAAAAAGACTTGATTCCAGCACTTTTCAAAATCGCGAAAATTTTCGCCGAAAACACAAAGGGGTTAGCCTTACTTTTTTTTTGGGCAAAAAACTTTTGGTCTCAGATTCGATTTAAACGACCCTTATCTGACCAATTGGACCCTCAGGAACTCAGAACTCGCAGCGAAAAGAGCGTAGGACCAACAGGAGAGAAATGGCGAGCGAAAAAGCACCTGCTGAAAAATGTCGAAAATTCAGGTTCTGGTTTTTTGGCTGTAACTTCTGATGCGTTGATCGCAGCGTATTGGGACTGCGCCCAATCGATTTCTCTCGCAAAATTACGTCGGAATAGCGCTAGAAAGACTTGATTTCAGCACTTTTCAAAATCGCGAAAATTTTCGCCAAAAACACAAAGGGGTTAGCCTTACTTTTTTTTTGGGCAAAAAACTTTTGGTCTCAGATTCGATTTAAACGACCCTTATCTGACCAATTGGACCCTCAGGAACTCAGAACTTGCAGCGAAAAGAGCGTAGGACCAACAGGAGAGAAACGGCGAGCGAAAAAGCACCTGCTAAAAAATGTCGAAAATTCAGGTTCTGGTTTTTTGGCTGTAACTTCTGATGCGTTGATCGCAGCGTATTGGGACTGCGCCCAATCGATTTCTCTCGCAAAATTACGTCGGAATAGCGCCAGAAAGACTTGATTCCAGCACTTTTCAAAATCGCGAAAATTTTCGCCAAAAACACAAAGGGGTTAGCCTTACTTTTTTTTTGGGCAAAAAACTTTTGGTCTCAGATTCGATTTAAACGACCCTTATCTGACCAATTGGACCCTCAGGAACTCAGAACTCGCAGCGAAACGAGCGTAGGACCAACAGGAGAGAAATGGCGAGCGAAAAAGCACCTGCTGAAAAATGTCGAAAATTCAGGTTCTGGTTTTTTGGCTGTTACTTCTGATGCGTTGATCGCAGCGTATTGGGACTGCGCCCAATCGATTTCTCTCGCAAAATTACGTCGGAATAGCGCTAAAAAGACTTGATTCCAGCACTTTTCAAAATCGCGAAAATTTTCGCCGAAAACACAAAGGGGTTAGCCTTACTTTTTTTTTGAGCGAAAAACTTTTGGTCTCAGATTCGATTTAAACGACCCTTATCTGACCAATTGGACCCTCAGGAACTCAGAACTCGCAGCGAAAAGAGCGTAGGACCAACAGGAGAGAAATGGCGAGCGAAAAAGCACCTGCTGAAAAATGTCGAAAATTCAGGTTCTGGTTTTTTGGCTGTAACTTCTGATGCGTTGATCGCAGCGTATTAGGACTGCGCCCAATCGATTTCTCTCGCAAAATTACGTCGGAATAGCGCTAGAAAGACTTGATTTCAGCACTTTTCAAAATCGCGAAAATTTTCGCCAAAAACACAAAGGGGTTAGCCTTACTTTTTTTTTGGGCAAAAACTTTTGGTCTCAGATTCGATTTAAACGACCCTTATCTGACCAATTGGACCCTCAGGAACTCAGAACTCGCAGCGAAACGAGCGTAGGACCAACAGGAGAGAAATGGCGAGCGAAAAAGCACCTGCTGAAAAATGTCGAAAATTCAGGTTCTGGTTTTTTGGCTGTTACTTCTGATGCGTTGATCGCAGCGTATTGGGACTGCGCCCAATCGATTTCTCTCGCAAAATTACGTCGGAATAGCGCTAGAAGGACTTGATTCCAGCACTTTTCAAAATCGCGAAAATTTTCGCCAAAAACACAAAGGGGTTAGCCTTACTTTTTTTTTGGGCAAAAAACTTTTGGTCTCAGATTCGATTTAAACGACCCTTATCTGACCAATTGGACCCTCAGGAACTCAGAACTCGCAGCGAAACGAGCGTAGGACCAACAGGAGAGAAATGGCGAGCGAAAAAGCACCTGCTGAAAAATGTCGAAAATTCAGGTTCTGGTTTTTTGGCTGTAACTTCTGATGCGTTGATCGCAGCGTATTGGGACTGCGCCCAATCGATTTCTCTCGCAAAATTACGTCGGAATAGCGCCAGAAAGACTTGATTCCAGCACTTTTCAAAATCGCGAAAATTTTCGCCAAAAACACAAAGGGGTTAGCCTTACTTTTTTTTTGGGCAAAAAACTTTTGGTCTCAGATTCGATTTAAACGACCCTTATCTGACCAATTGGACCCTCAGGAACTCAGAACTCGCAGCGAAACGAGCGTAGGACCAACAGGAGAGAAATGGCGAGCGAAAAAGCACCTGCTGAAAAATGTCGAAAATTCAGGTTCTGGTTTTTTGGCTGTTACTTCTGATGCGTTGATCGCAGCGTATTGGGACTGCGCCCAATCGATTTCTCTCGCAAAATTACGTCGGAATAGCGCTAAAAAGACTTGATTCCAGCACTTTTCAAAATCGCGAAAATTTTCGCCGAAAACACAAAGGGGTTAGCCTTACTTTTTTTTTGAGCGAAAAACTTTTGGTCTCAGATTCGATTTAAACGACCCTTATCTGACCAATTGGACCCTCAGGAACTCAGAACTCGCAGCGAAAAGAGCGTAGGACCAACAGGAGAGAAATGGCGAGCGAAAAAGCACCTGCTGAAAAATGTCGAAAATTCAGGTTCTGGTTTTTTGGCTGTAACTTCTGATGCGTTGATCGCAGCGTATTAGGACTGCGCCCAATCGATTTCTCTCGCAAAATTACGTCGGAATAGCGCTAGAAAGACTTGATTTCAGCACTTTTCAAAATCGCGAAAATTTTCGCCAAAAACACAAAGGGGTTAGCCTTACTTTTTTTTTGGGCAAAAACTTTTGGTCTCAGATTCGATTTAAACGACCCTTATCTGACCAATTGGACCCTCAGGAACTCAGAACTCGCAGCGAAACGAGCGTAGGACCAACAGGAGAGAAATGGCGAGCGAAAAAGCACCTGCTGAAAAATGTCGAAAATTCAGGTTCTGGTTTTTTGGCTGTTACTTCTGATGCGTTGATCGCAGCGTATTGGGACTGCGCCCAATCGATTTCTCTCGCAAAATTACGTCGGAATAGCGCTAGAAGGACTTGATTCCAGCACTTTTCAAAATCGCGAAAATTTTCGCCAAAAACACAAAGGGGTTAGCCTTACTTTTTTTTTGGGCAAAAAACTTTTGGTCTCAGATTCGATTCAAACGACCCTTATCTGACCAATTGGACCCTCAGGAACTCAGAACTCGCAGTGAAACGAGCGTAGGACCAACAGGAGAGAAATGGCGAGCGAAAAAGCACCTGCTGAAAAATGTCGAAAATTCAGGTTCTGGTTTTTTGGCTGTTACTTCTGATGCGTTGATCGCAGCGTATTGGGACTGCGCCCAATCGATTTCTCTCGCAAAATTACGTCAGAATAGCGCTAGAAAGACTTGATTCCAGCACTTTTCGAAATCGCGAAAATTTTCGCCAAAAACACAAAGGGGTTAGCCTTACTTTTTTTTTGGGCAAAAAACTTTTGGTCTCAGATTCGATTTAAACGACCCTTATCTGACCAATTGGACCCTCAGGAACTCAGAACTCGCAGCGAAACGAGCGTAGGACCAACAGGAGAGAAATGGCGAGCGAAAAAGCACCTGCTGAAAAATGTCGAAAATTCAGGTTCTGGTTTTTTGGCTGTAACTTCTGATGCGTTGATCGCAGCGTATTGGGACTGCGCCCAATCGATTTCTCTCGCAAAATTACGTCGGAATAGCGCCAGAAAGACTTGATTCCAGCACTTTTCAAAATCGCGAAAATTTTCGCCAAAAACACAAAGGGGTTAGCCTTACTTTTTTTTTGGGCAAAAAACTTTTGGTCTCAGATTCGATTTAAACGACCCTTATCTGACCAATTGGACCCTCAGGAACTCAGAACTCGCAGCGAAACGAGCGTAGGACCAACAGGAGAGAAATGGCGAGCGAAAAAGCACCTGCTGAAAAATGTCGAAAATTCAGGTTCTGGTTTTTTGGCTGTTACTTCTGATGCGTTGATCGCAGCGTATTGGGACTGCGCCCAATCGATTTCTCTCGCAAAATTACGTCGGAATAGCGCTAAAAAGACTTGATTCCAGCACTTTTCAAAATCGCGAAAATTTTCGCCGAAAACACAAAGGGGTTAGCCTTACTTTTTTTTTGAGCGAAAAACTTTTGGTCTCAGATTCGATTTAAACGACCCTTATCTGACCAATTGGACCCTCAGGAACTCAGAACTCGCAGCGAAAAGAGCGTAGGACCAACAGGAGAGAAATGGCGAGCGAAAAAGCACCTGCTGAAAAATGTCGAAAATTCAGGTTCTGGTTTTTTGGCTGTAACTTCTGATGCGTTGATCGCAGCGTATTAGGACTGCGCCCAATCGATTTCTCTCGCAAAATTACGTCGGAATAGCGCTAGAAAGACTTGATTTCAGCACTTTTCAAAATCGCGAAAATTTTCGCCAAAAACACAAAGGGGTTAGCCTTACTTTTTTTTTGGGCAAAAACTTTTGGTCTCAGATTCGATTTAAACGACCCTTATCTGACCAATTGGACCCTCAGGAACTCAGAACTCGCAGCGAAACGAGCGTAGGACCAACAGGAGAGAAATGGCGAGCGAAAAAGCACCTGCTGAAAAATGTCGAAAATTCAGGTTCTGGTTTTTTGGCTGTTACTTCTGATGCGTTGATCGCAGCGTATTGGGACTGCGCCCAATCGATTTCTCTCGCAAAATTACGTCGGAATAGCGCTAGAAGGACTTGATTCCAGCACTTTTCAAAATCGCGAAAATTTTCGCCAAAAACACAAAGGGGTTAGCCTTACTTTTTTTTTGGGCAAAAAACTTTTGGTCTCAGATTCGATTTAAACGACCCTTATCTGACCAATTGGACCCTCAGGAACTCAGAACTCGCAGCGAAAAGAGCGTAGGACCAACAGGAGAGAAATGGCGAGCGAAAAAGCACCTGCTGAAAAATGTCGAAAATTCAGGTTCTGGTTTTTTGGCTGTAACTTCTGATGCGTTGATCGCAGCGTATTGGGACTGCGCCCAATCGATTTCACTCGCAAAATTACGTCGGAATAGCGCTAGAAAGACTTGATTCCAGCACTTTTCAAAATCGCGAAAATTTTCGCCAAAAACACAAAGGGGTTAGCCTTACTTTTTTTTTGGGCAAAAAACTTTTGGTCTCAGATTCGATTCAAACGACCCTTATCTGACCAATTGGACCCTCAGGAACTCAGAACTCGCAGCGAAACGAGCGTAGGACCAACAGGAGAGAAATGGCGAGCGAAAAAGCACCTGCTGAAAAATGTCGAAAATTCAGGTTCTGGTTTTTTGGCTGTTACTTCTGATGCGTTGATCGCAGCGTATTGGGACTGCGCCCAATCGATTTCTCTCGCAAAATTACGTCGGAATAGCGCCAGAAAGACTCGATTCCAGCACTTTTCAAAATCGCGAAAATTTTCGCCAAAAACACAAAGGGGTTAGCCTTACTTTTTTTTTGGGCAAAAAACTTTTGGTCTCAGATTCGATTTAAACGACCCTTATCTGACCAATTGGACCCTCAGGAACTCAGAACTTGCAGCGAAAAGAGCGTAGGACCAACAGGAGAGAAACGGCGAGCGAAAAAGCACCTGCTAAAAAATGTCGAAAATTCAGGTTCTGGTTTTTTGGCTGTAACTTCTGATGCGTTGATCGCAGCGTATTGGGACTGCGCCCAATCGATTTCTCTCGCAAAATTACGTCGGAATAGCGCTAGAAAGACTTGATTTCAGCACTTTTCAAAATCGCGAAAATTTTCGCCAAAAACACAAAGGGGTTAGCCTTACTTTTTTTTCGGGCAAAAAACTTTTGTTCTCAGATTCGATTTAAACGACCCTTATCTGACCAATTGGACCCTCAGGAACTCAGAACTCGCAGCGAAACGAGCGTAGGACCAACAGGAGAGAAATGGCGAGCGAAAAAGCACCTGCTGAAAAATGTCGAAAATTCAGGTTCTGGTTTTTTGGCTGTAACTTCTGATGCGTTGATCGCAGCGTATTAGGACTGCGCCCAATCGATTTCTCTCGCAAAATTACGTCGGAATAGCGCTAGAAAGACTTGATTTCAGCACTTTTCAAAATCGCGAAAATTTTCGCCAAAAACACAAAGGGGTTAGCCTTACTTTTTTTTTGGGCAAAAACTTTTGGTCTCAGATTCGATTTAAACGACCCTTATCTGACCAATTGGACCCTCAGGAACTCAGAACTCGCAGCGAAACGAGCGTAGGACCAACAGGAGAGAAATGGCGAGCGAAAAAGCACCTGCTGAAAAATGTCGAAAATTCAGGTTCTGGTTTTTTGGCTGTTACTTCTGATGCGTTGATCGCAGCGTATTGGGACTGCGCCCAATCGATTTCTCTCGCAAAATTACGTCGGAATAGCGCCAGAAAGACTTGATTCCAGCACTTTTCAAAATCGCGAAAATTTTCGCCAAAAACACAAAGGGGTTAGCCTTACTTTTTTTTTGGGCAAAAAACTTTTGGTCTCAGATTCGATTTAAACGACCCTTATCTGACCAATTGGACCCTCAGGAACTCAGAACTTGCAGCGAAAAGAGCGTAGGACCAACAGGAGAGAAACGGCGAGCGAAAAAGCACCTGCTAAAAAATGTCGAAAATTCAGGTTCTGGTTTTTTGGCTGTAACTTCTGATGCGTTGATCGCAGCGTATTGGGACTGCGCCCAATCGATTTCTCTCGCAAAATTACGTCGGAATAGCGCTAGAAAGACTTGATTTCAGCACTTTTCAAAATCGCGAAAATTTTCGCCAAAAACACAAAGGGGTTAGCCTTACTTTTTTTTCGGGCAAAAAACTTTTGTTCTCAGATTCGATTTAAACGACCCTTATCTGACCAATTGGACCCTCAGGAACTCAGAACTCGCAGCGAAACGAGCGTAGGACCAACAGGAGAGAAATGGCGAGCGAAAAAGCACCTGCTGAAAAATGTCGAAAATTCAGGTTCTGGTTTTTTGGCTGTTACTTCTGATGCGTTGATCGCAGCGTATTGGGACTGCGCCCAATCGATTTCTCTCGCAAAATTACGTCGGAATAGCGCTAGAAAGACTTGATTCCAGCACTTTTCAAAATCGCGAAAATTTTCGCCAAAAACACAAAGGGGTTAGCCTTACTTTTTTTTTGGGCAAAAAACTTTTGGTCTCAGATTCGATTTAAACGACCCTTATCTGACCAATTGGACCCTCAGGAACTCAGAACTCGCAGCGAAAAGAGCGTAGGACCAACAGGAGAGAAATGGCGATTGAAGAAGCACCTGCTGAAAAATGTCGAAAATTCAGGTTCTGGTTTTTTGGCTGTAACTTCTGATGCGTTGATCGCAGCGTATTGGGACTGCGCCCAATCGATTTCTCTCGCAAAATTACGTCGGAATAGCGCCAGAAAGACTTGATTCCAGCACTTTTCAAAATCGCGAAAATTTTCGCCAAAAACACAAAGGGGTTAGCCTTACTTTTTTTTTGGGCAAAAAACTTTTGGTCTCAGATTCGATTTAAACGACCCTTATCTGACCAATTGGACCCTCAGGAACTCAGAACTCGCAGCGAAAAGAGCGTAGGACCAACAGGAGAGAAATAGCGAGCGAAAAAGCACCTGCTAAAAAATGTCGAAAATTCAGGTTCTGGTTTTTTGGCTGTAACTTCTGATGCGTTGATCGCAGCGTATTGGGACTGCGCCCAATCGATTTCTCTCGCAAAATTACGTCGGAATAGCGCTAGAAAGACGTGATTCCAGCACTTTTCAAAATCGCGAAAATTTTCGCCAAAAACACAAAGGGGTTAGCCTTACTTTTTTTTTGGGCAAAAAACTTTTGGTCTCAGATTCGATTCAAACGACCCTTATCTGACCAATTGGACCCTCAGGAACTCAGAACTCGCAGCGAAACGAGCGTAGGACCAACAGGAGAGAAATGGCGAGCGAAAAAGCACCTGCTGAAAAATGTCGAAAATTCAGGTTCTGGTTTTTTGGCTGTTACTTCTGATGCGTTGATCGCAGCGTATTGGGACTGCGCCCAATCGATTTCTCTCGCAAAATTACGTCAGAATAGCGCTAGAAAGACTTGATTCCAGCACTTTTCAAAATCGCGAAAATTTTCGCCAAAAACACAAAGGGGTTAGCCTTACTTTGTTTTTGGGCGAAAAACTTTTGTTCTCAGATTCGATTTAAACGACCCTTATCTGACCAATTGGACCCTCAGGAACTCAGAACTCGCAGCGAAAAGAGCGTAGGACCAACAGGAGAGAAATGGCGAGCGAAAAAGCACCTGCTGAAAAATGTCGAAAATTCAGGTTCTGGTTTTTTGGCTGTTACTTCTGATGCGTTGATCGCAGCGTATTGGGACTGCGCCCAATCGATTTCTCTCGCAAAATTACGTCGGAATAGCGCTAGAAAGACTTGATTTCAGCACTTTTCAAAATCGCGAAAATTTTCGCCAAAAACACAAAGGGGTGAGCCTTACTTTTTTTTTGGGCAAAAAACTTTTGGTCTCAGATTCGATTTAAACGACCCTTATCTGACCAATTGGACCCTCAGGAACTCAGAACTCGCAGCGAAACGAGCGTAGGACCAACAGGAGAGAAATGGCGAGCGAAAAAGCACCTGCTGAAAAATGTCGAAAATTCAGGTTCTGGTTTTTTGGCTGTTACTTCTGATGCGTTGATCGCAGCGTATTGGGACTGCGCCCAATCGATTTCTCTCGCAAAATTACGTCGGAATAGCGCTAGAAAGACTTGATTCCAGCACTTTTCAAAATCGCGAAAATTTTCGCCAAAAACACAAAGGGGTTAGCCTTACTTTTTTTTTGGGCAAAAAACTTTTGGTCTCAGATTCGATTTAAACGACCCTTATCTGACCAATTGGACCCTCAGGAACTCAGAACTCGCAGCGAAAAGAGCGTAGGACCAACAGGAGAGAAATGGCGAGCGAAAAAGCACCTGCTGAAAAATGTCGAAAATTCATGTTCTGGTTTTTTGGCTGTAACTTCTGATGCGTTGATCGCAGCGTATTGGGACTGCGCCCAATCGATTTCTCTCGCAAAATTACGTCGGAATAGCGCTAGAAAGACTTGATTCCAGCACTTTTCAAAATCGCGAAAATTTTCGCCAAAAACACAAAGGGGTTAGCCTTACTTTTTTTTTGGGCAAAAAACTTTTGGTCTCAGATTCGATTTAAACGACCCTTATCTGACCAATTGGACCCTCAGGAACTCAGAACTCGCAGCGAAACGAGCGTAGGACCAACAGGAGAGAAATGGCGAGCGAAAAAGCACCTGCTGAAAAATGTCGAAAATTCAGGTTCTGGTTTTTTGGCTGTAACTTCTGATGCGTTGATCGCAGCGTATTGGGACTGCGCCCAATCGATTTCTCTCGCAAAATTACGTCGGAATAGCGCTAGAAAGACTTGATTTCAGCACTTTTCAGAATCGCGAAAATTTTCGCCAAAAACACAAAGGGGTTAGCCTTACTTTTTTTTTGGGCAAAAAACTTTCGGTCTCAGATTCGATTTAAACGACCCTTATCTGACCAATTGGACCCTCAGGAACTCAGAACTCGCAGCGAAACGAGCGTAGGACCAACAGGAGAGGAATGGCGAGCGAAAAAGCACCTGCTGAAAAATGTCGAAAATTCAGGTTCTGGTTTTTTGGCTGGTACTTCTGATGCGTTGATCGCAGCGTATTGGGACTGCGCCCAATCGATTTCTCTCGCAAAATTACGTCGGAATAGCGCTAGAAGGACTTGATTCCAGCACTTTTCAAAATCGCGAAAATTTTCGCCAAAAACACAAAGGGGTTAGCCTTACTTTTTTTTTGGGCAAAAAACTTTTGGTCTCAGATTCGATTTAAACGACCCTTGTCTGACCAATTGGACCCTCAGGAACTCAGAACTCGCAGCGAAAAGAGCGTAGGACCAACAGGAGAGAAATGGCGAGCGAAAAAGCACCTGCTGAAAAATGTCGAAAATTCAGGTTCTGGTTTTTTGGCTGTAACTTCTGATGCGTTGATCGCAGCGTATTGGGACTGCGCCCAATCGATTTCACTCGCAAAATTACGTCGGAATAGCGCTAGAAAGACTTGATTCCAGCACTTTTCAAAATCGCGAAAATTTTCGCCAAAAACACAAAGGGGTTAGCCTTACTTTTTTTTTGGGCAAAAAACTTTTCGTCTCAGATTCGATCTAAACGACCCTTATCTGACCAATTGGACCCTCAGGAACTCAGAACTCGCAGCGAAACGAGCGTAGGACCAACAGGAGAGGAATGGCGAGCGAAAAAGCACCTGCTGAAAAATGTCGAAAATTCAGGTTCTGGTTTTTTGGCTGTAACTTCTGATGCGTTGATCGCAGCGTATTGGGACTGCGCCCAATCGGTTTCTCTCGCAAAATTACGTCGGAATAGCGCTAGAAAGACTTGATTCCAGCACTTTTCAAAATCGCGAAAATTTTCGCCAAAAACACAAAGGGGTTAGCCTTACTTTTTTTTTGGGCAAAAAACTTTTGGTTTCAGATTCGGTTTAAACGACCCTTATCTGACCAATTGGACCCTCAGGAACTCAGAACTCGCAGCGAAACGAGCGTAGGACCAACAGGAGAGAAATGGCGAGCGAAAAAGCACCTGCTGAAAAATGTCGAAAATTCAGGTTCTGGTTTTTTGGCTGTTACTTCTGATGCGTTGATCGCAGCGTATTGGGACTGCGCCCAATCGATTTCTCTCGCAAAATTACGTCGGAATAGCGCTAGAAAGACTTGATTCCAGCACTTTTCAAAATCGCGAAAATTTTCGCCAAAAACACAAAGGGGTTAGCCTTACTTTGTTTTTGGGCGAAAAACTTTTGGTCTCAGATTCGATTTAAACGACCCTTATCTGACCAATTGGACCCTCAGGAACTCAGAACTCGCAGCGAAAAGAGCGTAGGACCAACAGGAGAGAAATGGCGAGCGAAAAAGCACCTGCTGAAAAATGTCGAAAATTCAGGTTCTGGTTTTTTGGCTGTAACTTCTGATGCGTTGATCGCAGCGTATTGGGACTGCGCCCAATCGATTTCTCTCGCAAAATTACGTCGGAATGGCGCTAGAAAGACTAGATTCCAGCACTTTTCAAAATCGCGAAAATTTTCGCCAAAAACACAAAGGGGTTAGCCTTACTTTTTTTTCGGGCAAAAAACTTTTGGTCTCAGATTCGATTTAAACGACCCTTATCTGACCAATTGGACCCTCAGGAACTCAGAACTCGCAGCGAAACGAGCGTAGGACCAACAGGAGAGAAATGGCGAGCGAAAAAGCACCTGCTGAAAAATGTCGAAAATTCAGGTTCTGGTTTTTTGGCTGTTACTTCTGATGCGTTGATCGCAGCGTATTGGGACTGCGCCCAATCGATTTCTCTCGCAAAATTACGTCAGAATAGCGCTAGAAAGACTTGATTCCAGCACTTTTCAATATCGCGAAAATTTTCGCCAAAAACACAAAGGGGTTAGCCTTACTTTTTTTTTCGGCGAAAAACTTTTGGTCTCAGATTCGATTTAAACGACCCTTATCTGACCAATTGGACCCTCAGGAACTCAGAACTCGCAGCGAAACGAGCGTAGGACCAACAGGAGAGAAATGGCGAGCGAAAAAGCACCTGCTGAAAAATGTCGAAAATTCAGGTTCTGGTTTTTTGGCTGTTACTTCTGATGCGTTGATCGCAGCGTATTGGGACTGCGCCCAATCGATTTCTCTCGCAAAATTACGTCGGAATAGCGCTAGAAAGACTTGATTCCAGCACTTTTCAAAATCGCGAAAATTTTCGCCAAAAACACAAAGGGGTTAGCCTTACTTTTTTTTTGGGCAAAAAACTTTTGGTCTCAGATTCGATTTAAACGACCCTTATCTGACCAATTGGACCCTCAGGAACTCAGAACTCGCAGCGAAAAGAGCGTAGGACCAACAGGAGAGAAATGACGAGCGAAAAAGCACCTGCTGAAAAATGTCGAAAATTCAGGTTCTGGTTTTTTGGCTGTAACTTCTGATGCGTTGATCGCAGCGTATTGGGACTGCGCCCAATCGATTTCTCTCGCAAAATTACGTCGGAATAGCGCCAGAAAGACTTGATTCCAGCACTTTTCAAAATCGCGAAAATTTTCGCCAAAAACACAAAGGGGTTAGCCTTACTTTTTTTTTGGGCAAAAAACTTTTGGTCCTCAGATTCGATTTAAACGACCCTTATCTGACCAATTGGACCCTCAGGAACTCAGAACTCGCAGCGAAAAGAGCGTAGGACCAACAGGAGAGAAATGGCGAGCGAAAAAGCACCTGCTGAAAAATGTCGAAAATTCAGGTTCTGGTTTTTTGGCTGTAACTTCTGATGCGTTGATCGCAGCGTATTGGGACTGCGCCCAATCGATTTCTCTCGCAAAATTACGTCGGAATAGCGCTAGAAAGACTTGATTCCAGCACTTTTCAAAATCGCGAAAATTTTCGCCAAAAACACAAAGGGGTTAGCCTTACTTTTTTTTTGGCCAAAAAACTTTTGGTCTCAGATTCGATTTAAACGACCCTTATCTGACCAATTGGACCCTCAGGAACTCAGAACTCGCAGCGAAACGAGCGTAGGACCAACAGGAGAGAAATGGCGAGCGAAAAAGCACCTGCTGAAAAATGTCGAAAATTCAGGTTCTGGTTTTTTGGCTGTAACTTCTGATGCGTTGATCGCAGCGTATTGGGACTGCGCCCAATCGATTTCTCTCGCAAAATTACGTCGGAATAGCGCCAGAAAGACTTGATTTCAGCACTATTCAAAATCGCGAAAATTTTCGCCAAAAACACAAAGGGGTTAGCCTTACTTTTTTTTTGGGCAAAAACTTTTGGTCTCAGATTCGATTTAAACGACCCTTATCTGACCAATTGGACCCTCAGGAACTCAGAACTCGCAGCGAAACGAGCGTAGGACCAACAGGAGAGAAATGGCGAGCGAAAAAGCACCTGCTGAAAAATGTCGAAAATTCAGGTTCTGGTTTTTTGGCTGTTACTTCTGATGCGTTGATCGCAGCGTATTGGGACTGCGCCCAATCGATTTCTCTCGCAAAATTACGTCGGAATAGCGCTAGAAGGACTTGATTCCAGCACTTTTCAAAATCGCGAAAATTTTCGCCAAAAACACAAAGGGGTTAGCCTTACTTTTTTTTTGAGCAAAAAACTTTTGGTCTCAGATTCGATTTAAACGACCCTTATCTGACCAATTGGACCCTCAGGAACTCAGAACTCGCAGCGAAAAGAGCGTAGGACCAACAGGAGAGAAATGGCGAGCGAAAAAGCACCTGCTGAAAAATGTCGAAAATTCAGGTTCTGGTTTTTTGGCTGTAACTTCTGATGCGTTGATCGCAGCGTATTGGGACTGCGCCCAATCGATTTCACTCGCAAAATTACGTCGGAATAGCGCTAGAAAGACTTGATTCCAGCACTTTTCGAAATCGCGAAAATTTTCGCCAAAAACACAAAGGGGTTAGCCTTACTTTTTTTTTGGGCAAAAAACTTTTGGTCTCAGATTCGATTTAAACGACCATTATCTGACCAATTGGACCCTCAGGAACTCAGAACTCGCAGCGAAACGAGCGTAGGACCAACAGGAGAGAAATGGCGAGCGAAAAAGCACCTGCTGAAAAATGTCGAAAATTCAGGTTCTGGTTTTTTGGCTGTAACTTCTGATGCGTTGATCGCAGCGTATTGGGACTGCGCCCAATCGATTTCTCTCGCAAAATTACGTCGGAATAGCGCCAGAAAGACTTGATTCCAGCACTTTTCAAAATCGCGAAAATTTTCGCCAAAAACACAAAGGGGTTAGCCTTACTTTTTTTTTGGGCAAAAAACTTTTGTTCTCAGATTCGATTTAAACGACCCTTATCTGACCAATTGGACCCTCAGGAACTCAGAACTCGCAGCGAAACGAGCGTAGGACCAACAGGAGAGAAATGGCGAGCGAAAAAGCACCTGCTGAAAAATGTCGAAAATTCAGGTTCTGGTTTTTTGGCTGTTACTTCTGATGCGTTGATCGCAGCGTATTGGGACTGCGCCCAATCGATTTCACTCGCAAAATTACGTCGGAATAGCGCTAGAAAGACTTGATTCCAGCACTTCTCGAAATCGCGAAAATTTTCGCCAAAAACACAAAGGGGTTAGCCTTACTTTTTTTTTGGGCAAAAAACTTTTGGTCTCAGATTCGATTTAAACGACCCTTATCTGACCAATTGGACCCTCAGGAACTCAGAACTCGCAGCGAAAAGAGCGTAGGACCAACAGGAGAGAAATGGCGAGCGAAAAAGCACCTGCTGAAAAATGTCGAAAATTCAGGTTCTGGTTTTTTGGCTGTAACTTCTGATGCGTTGATCGCAGCGTATTGGGACTGCGCCCAATCGATTTCTCTCGCAAAATTACGTCGGAATAGCGCTAGAAAGACTTGATTCCAGCACTTTTCAAAATCGCGAAAATTTTCGCCAAAAACACAAAGGGGTTAGCCTTACTTTTTTTTTGGCCAAAAAACTTTTGGTCTCAGATTCGATTTAAACGACCCTTATCTGACCAATTGGACCCTCAGGAACTCAGAACTCGCAGCGAAACGAGCGTCGGACCAACAGGAGAGGAATGGCGAGCGAAAAAGCACCTGCTGAAAAATGTCGAAAATTCAGGTTCTGGTTTTTTGGCTGTAACTTCTGATGCGTTGATCGCAGCGTATTGAGACTGCGCCCAATCGATTTCTCTCGCAAAATTACGTCGGAATAGCGCCAGAAAGACTTGATTCCAGCACTTTTCAAAATCGCGAAAATTTTCGCCAAAAACACAAAGGGGTTAGCCTTACTTTTTTTTTGGGCAAAAAACTTTTGGTCTCAGATTCGATTTAAACGACCTTTATCTGACCAATTGGACCCTCAGGAACTCAGAACTTGCAGCGAAAAGAGCGTAGGACCAACAGGAGAGAAACGGCGAGCGAAAAAGCACCTGCTAAAAAATGTCGAAAATTCAGGTTCTGGTTTTTTGGCTGTAACTTCTGATGCGTTGATCGCAGCGTATTGGGACTGCGCCCAATCGATTTCTCTCGCAAAATTACGTCGGAATAGCGCTAGAAAGACTTGATTTCAGCACTTTTCAAAATCGCGAAAATTTTCGCCAAAAACACAAAGGGGTTAGCCTTACTTTTTTTTTGGGCAAAAAACTTTTGTTCTCAGATTCGATTTAAACGCCCCTTATCTGACCAATTGGACCCTCAGGAACTCAGAACTCGCAGCGAAACGAGCGTAGGACCAACAGGAGAGAAATGGCGAGCGAAAAAGCACCTGCTGAAAAATGTCGAAAATTCAGGTTCTGGTTTTTTGGCCGTTACTTCTGATGCGTTGATCGCAGCGTATTGGGACTGCGCCCAATCGATTTCTCTCGCAAAATTACGTCGGAATAGCGCTAGAAAGACTTGATTCCAGCACTTTTCAAAATCGCGAAAATTTTCGCCAAAAACACAAAGGGGTTAGCCTTACTTTTTTTTTGGGCAAAAAACTTTTGGTCTCAGATTCGATTCAAACGACCCTTATCTGACCAATTGGACCCTCAGGAACTCAGAACTCGCAGCGAGAAGAGCGTAGGACCAACAGGAGAGAAATGGCGAGCGAAAAAGCACCTGCTGAAAAATGTCGAAAATTCAGGTTCTGGTTTTTTGGCTGTAACTTCTGATGCGTTGATCGCAGCGTATTGGGACTGCGCCCAATCGATTTCTCTCGCAAAATTACGTCGGAATAGCGCTAGAAAGACCTGATCTCAGCACTTTTTAAAATCGCGAAAATTTTCGCCAAAAACACAAAGGGGTTAGCCTTACTTTTTTTTTGGGCAAAAAACTTTTGGTCTCAGATTCGATTTAAACGACCCTTATCTGACCAATTGGACCCTCAGGAACTCAGAACTCGCAGCGAAACGAGCGTAGGACCAACAGGAGAGAAATGGCGAGCGAAAAAGCACCTGCTGAAAAATGTCGAAAATTCAGGTTCTGGTTTTTTGGCTGTTACTTCTGATGCGTTGATCGCAGCGTATTGGGACTGCGCCCAATCGATTTCTCTCGCAAAATTACGTCGGAATAGCGCTAGAAAGACTTGATTCCAGCACTTTTCAAAATCGCGAAAATTTTCGCCAAAAACACAAAGGGGTTAGCCTTACTTTTTTTTTGGGCAAAAAACTTTTGGTCTCAGATTCGATTTAAACGACCCTTATCTGACTAATTGGACCCTCAGGAACTCAGAACTCGCAGCGAAAAGAGCGTAGGACCAACAGGAGAGAAATGACGAGCGAAAAAGCACCTGCTGAAAAATGTCGAAAATTCAGGTTCTGGTTTTTTGGCTGTAACTTCTGATGCGTTGATCGCAGCGTATTGGGACTGCGCCCAATCGATTTCTCTCGCAAAATTACGTCGGAATAGCGCTAGAAAGACTTGATTCCAGCGCTTTTCAAAATCGCGAAAATTTTCGCCAAAAACACAAAGGGGTTAGCCTTACTTTTTTTTTGGGCAAAAAACATTTGGTCTCAGATTCGATTTAAACGACCCTCATCTGACCAATTGGACCCTCAGGAACTCAGAACTCGCAGCGAAACGAGCGTAGGACCAACAGGAGAGAAATGTCGAGCGAAAAAGCACCTGCTGAAAAATGTCGAAAATTCAGGTTCTGGTTTTTTGGCTGTAACTTCTGATGCGTTGATCGCAGCGTATTGGGACTGCGCCCAATCGATTTCACTCGCAAAATTACGTCGGAATAGCGCCAGAAAGACTTGATTCCAGCACCTTTCAAAATCGCGAAAATTTTCGCCAAAAACACAAAGGGGTTAGCCTTACTTTTTTTTTCGGCAAAAAACTTTTGGTCTCAGATCCGATTTAAACGACCCTTATCTGACCAATTGGACCCTCAGGAACTCAGAACTCGCAGCGAAACGAGCGTAGGACCAACAGGAGAGAAATGGCGAGCGAAAAAGCACCTGCTGAAAAATGTCGAAAATTCAGGTTCTGGTTTTTTGGCTGTAACTTCTGATGCGTTGATCGCAGCGTATTGGGACTGCGCCCAATCGATTTCTCTCGCAAAATTACGTCGGAATAGCGCCAGAAAGACTTGATTCCAGCACTTTTCAAAATCGCGAAAATTTTCGCCAAAAACACAAAGGGGTTAGCCTTACTTTTTTTTTGGGCAGAAAACTTTTGGTCTCAGATTCGATTTAAACGACCCTTATCTGACCAATTGGACCCTCAGGAACTCAGAACTCGCAGCGAAACGAGCGTAGGACCAACAGGAGAGGAATGGCGAGCGAAAAAGCACCTGCTGAAAAATGTCGAAAATTCAGGTTCTGGTTTTTTGGCTGTAACTTCTGATGCGTTGATCGCAGCGTATTGAGACTGCGCCCAATCGATTTCTCTCGCAAAATTACGTCGGAATAGCGCCAGAAAGACTTGATTCCAGCACTTTTCGAAATCGCGAAAATTTTCGCCAAAAACACAAAGGGGTTAGCCTTACTTTTTTTTTGGGCAAAAAACTTTTGGTCTCAGATTCGATTTAAACGACCTTTATCTGACCAATTGGACCCTCAGGAACTCAGAACTTGCAGCGAAAAGAGCGTAGGACCAACAGGAGAGAAACGGCGAGCGAAAAAGCACCTGCTAAAAAATGTCGAAAATTCAGGTTCTGGTTTTTTGGCTGTAACTTCTGATGCGTTGATCGCAGCGTATTGGGACTGCGCCCAATCGATTTCTCTCGCAAAATTACGTCGGAATAGCGCTAGAAAGACTTGATTTCAGCACTTTTCAAAATCGCGAAAATTTTCGCCAAAAACACAAAGGGGTTAGCCTTACTTTTTTTTTGGGCAAAAAACTTTTGTTCTCAGATTCGATTTAAACGCCCCTTATCTGACCAATTGGACCCTCAGGAACTCAGAACTCGCAGCGAAACGAGCGTAGGACCAACAGGAGAGAAATGGCGAGCGAAAAAGCACCTGCTGAAAAATGTCGAAAATTCAGGTTCTGGTTTTTTGGCCGTTACTTCTGATGCGTTGATCGCAGCGTATTGGGACTGCGCCCAATCGATTTCTCTCGCAAAATTACGTCGGAATAGCGCTAGAAAGACTTGATTCCAGCACTTTTCAAAATCGCGAAAATTTTCGCCAAAAACACAAAGGGGTTAGCCTTACTTTTTTTTTGGGCAAAAAACTTTTGGTCTCAGATTCGATTCAAACGACCCTTATCTGACCAATTGGACCCTCAGGAACTCAGAACTCGCAGCGAAAAGAGCGTAGGACCAACAGGAGAGAAATGGCGAGCGAAAAAGCACCTGCTGAAAAATGTCGAAAATTCAGGTTCTGGTTTTTTGGCTGTAACTTCTGATGCGTTGATCGCAGCGTATTGGGACTGCGCCCAATCGATTTCTCTCGCAAAATTACGTCGGAATAGCGCTAGAAAGACCTGATCTCAGCACTTTTTAAAATCGCGAAAATTTTCGCCAAAAACACAAAGGGGTTAGCCTTACTTTTTTTTTGGGCAAAAAACTTTTGGTCTCAGATTCGATTTAAACGACCCTTATCTGACCAATTGGACCCTCAGGAACTCAGAACTCGCAGCGAAACGAGCGTAGGACCAACAGGAGAGAAATGGCGAGCGAAAAAGCACCTGCTGAAAAATGTCGAAAATTCAGGTTCTGGTTTTTTGGCTGTTACTTCTGATGCGTTGATCGCAGCGTATTGGGACTGCGCCCAATCGATTTCTCTCGCAAAATTACGTCGGAATAGCGCTAGAAAGACTTGATTCCAGCACTTTTCAAAATCGCGAAAATTTTCGCCAAAAACACAAAGGGGTTAGCCTTACTTTTTTTTTGGGCAAAAAACTTTTGGTCTCAGATTCGATTTAAACGACCCTTATCTGACCAATTGGACCCTCAGGAACTCAGAACTCGCAGCGAAAAGAGCGTAGGACCAACAGGAGAGAAATGACGAGCGAAAAAGCACCTGCTGAAAAATGTCGAAAATTCAGGTTCTGGTTTTTTGGCTGTAACTTCTGATGCGTTGATCGCAGCGTATTGGGACTGCGCCCAATCGATTTCTCTCGCAAAATTACGTCGGAATAGCGCTAGAAAGACTTGATTCCAGCGCTTTTCAAAATCGCGAAAATTTTCGCCAAAAACACAAAGGGGTTAGCCTTACTTTTTTTTTGGGCAAAAAACTTTTGGTCTCAGATTCGATTTAAACGACCCTTATCTGACCAATTGGACCCTCAGGAACTCAGAACTCGCAGCGAAACGAGCGTAGGACCAACAGGAGAGAAATGTCGAGCGAAAAAGCACCTGCTGAAAAATGTCGAAAATTCAGGTTCTGGTTTTTTGGCTGTAACTTCTGATGCGTTGATCGCAGCGTATTGGGACTGCGCCCAATCGATTTCACTCGCAAAATTACGTCGGAATAGCGCCAGAAAGACTTGATTCCAGCACCTTTCAAAATCGCGAAAATTTTCGCCAAAAACACAAAGGGGTTAGCCTTACTTTTTTTTTGGGCAAAAAACTTTTGGTCTCAGATCCGATTTAAACGACCCTTATCTGACCAATTGGACCCTCAGGAACTCAGAACTCGCAGCGAAACGAGCGTAGGACCAACAGGAGAGAAATGGCGAGCGAAAAAGCAC
This sequence comes from Neodiprion virginianus, assembly GCF_021901495.1. Lineage (NCBI taxonomy): Eukaryota > Metazoa > Arthropoda > Insecta > Hymenoptera > Diprionidae > Neodiprion > Neodiprion virginianus. The sequence continues at coordinate 3,795,450 of NC_060882.1, forward strand.
CTGCTGAAAAATGTCGAAAATTCAGGTTCTGGTTTTTTGGCTGTAACTTCTGATGCGTTGATCGCAGCGTATTGGGACTGCGCCCAATCGATTTCTCTCGCAAAATTACGTCGGAATAGCGCCAGAAAGACTTGATTCCAGCACTTTTCAAAATCGCGAAAATTTTCGCCAAAAACACAAAGGGGTTAGCCTTACTTTTTTTTTGGGCAGAAAACTTTTGGTCTCAGATTCGATTTAAACGACCCTTATCTGACCAATTGGACCCTCAGGAACTCAGAACTCGCAGCGAAAAGAGCGTAGGACCAACAGGAGAGAAATGGCGAGCGAAAAAGCACCTGCTGAAAAATGTCGAAAATTCAGGTTCTGGTTTTTTGGCTGTTACTTCTGATGCGTTGATCGCAGCGTATTGGGACTGCGCCCAATCGATTTCTCTCGCAAAATTACGTCGGGATAGCGCTAGAAAGACTTGATTCCAGCACTTTTCAAAATCGCGAAAATTTTCGCCAAAAACACAAAGGGGTTAGCCTTACTTTTTTTATCGGCGAAAAACTTTTGGTCTCAGATTCGATTTAAACGACCCTTATCTGACCAATTGGACCCTCAGGAACCCAGAACTCGCAGCGAAAAGAGCGTAGGACCAACAGGAGAGAAATGGCGAGCGAAAAAGCACCTGCTGAAAAATGTCGAAAATTCAGGTTCTGGTTTTTTGGCTGTAACTTCTGATGCGTTGATCGCAGCGTATTGGGACTGCGCCCAATCGATTTCTCTCGCAAAATTACGTCGGAATAGCGCTAGAAAGACTTGATTTCAGCACTTTTCAGAATCGCGAAAATTTTCGCCAAAAACACAAAGGGGTTAGCCTTACTTTTTTTTTGGGCAAAAAACTTTTGGTCTCAGATTCGATTTAAACGACCCTTATCCGACCAATTGGACCCTCAGGAACTCAGAACTCGCAGCGAAACGAGCGTAGGACCAACAGGAGAGAAATGGCGAGCGAAAAAGCACCTGCTGAAAAATGTCGAAAATTCAGGTTCTGGTTTTTTGGCTGTTACTTCTGATGCGTTGATCGCAGCGTATTGGGACTGCGCCCAATCGATTTCTCTCGCAAAATTACGTCGGAATAGCGCTAGAAAGACTTGATTCCAGCACTTTTCAAAATCGCGAAAATTTTCGCCAAAAACACAAAGGGGTTAGCCTTACTTTTTTTTTGGGCAAAAAACTTTTGGTCTCAGATTCGATTTAAACGACCCTTATCTGACCAATTGGACCCTCAGGAACTCAGAACTCGCAGCGAAACGAGCGTAGGACCAACAGGAGAGAAATGGCGAGCGAAAAAGCACCTGCTGAAAAATGTCGAAAATTCAGGTTCTGGTTTTTTGGCTGTTACTTCTGATGCGTTGATCGCAGCGTATTGGGACTGCGCCCAATCAATTTCTCTCGCAAAATTACGTCGGAATAGCGCTAGAAAGACTTGATTCCAGCACTTTCCAAAATCGCGAAAATTTTCGCCAAAAACACAAAGGGGTTAGCCTTACTTTTTTTTTGGGCAAAAAACTTTTGGTCTCAGATTCGATTTAAACGACCCTTATCTGACCAATTGGACCCTCAGGAACTCAGAACTCGCAGCGAAAAGAGCGTAGGACCAACAGGAGAGAAATGGCGAGCGAAAAAGCACCTGCTGAAAAATGTTGAAAATTCAGGTTCTGGTTTTTTGGCTGTAACTTCTGATGCGTTGATCGCAGCGTATTGGGACTGCGCCCAATCGATTTCTCTCGCAAAATTACGTCGGAATAGCGCTAGAAAGACTTGATTCCAGCACTTTTCGAAATCGCGAAAATTTTCGCCAAAAACACAAAGGGGTTAGCCTTACTTTTTTTTTGGGCAAAAAACTTTTGGTCTCAGATTCGATTTAAACGACCCTTATCTGACCAATTGGACCCTCAGGAACTCAGAACTCGCAGCGAAAAGAGCGTAGGACCAACAGGAGAGAAATGGCGAGCGAAAAAGCACCTGCTGAAAAATGTCGAAAATTCAGGTTCTGGTTTTTTGGCTGTAACTTCTGATGCGTTGATCGCAGCGTATTGGGACTGCGCCCAATCGATTTCTCTCGCAAAATTACGTCGGAATAGCGCTAGAAAGACTTGATTCCAGCACTTTTCAAAATCGCGAAAATTTTCGCCAAAAACACAAAGGGGTTAGCCTTACTTTTTTTTTGGGCAAAAAACTTTTGGTCTCAGATTCGATTTAAACGACCCTTATCTGACCAATTGGACCCTCAGGAACTCAGAACTCGCAGCGAAAAGAGCGTAGGACCAACAGGAGAGAAATGGCGAGCGAAAAAGCACCTGCTAAAAAATTTCGAAAATTCAGGTTCTGGTTTTTTGGCTGTAACTTCTGATGCGTTGATCGCAGCGTATTGGGACCGCGCCCAATCGATTTCTCTCGCAAAATTACGTCGGAATAGCGCTAGAAAGACTTGATTCCAGCACTTTTCAGAATCGCGAAAATTTTCGCCAAAAACACAAAGGGGTTAGCCTTACTTTTTTTTTGGGCAAAAAACTTTTGGTCTCAGATTCGATTCAAACAACCCTTATCTGACCAATTGGACCCTCAGGAACTCAGAACTCGCAGCGAAACGAGCGTAGGACCAACAGGAGAGAAATGGCGAGCGAAAAAGCACCTGCTGAAAAATGTCGAAAATTCAGGTTCTGGTTTTTTGGCTGTAACTTCTGATGCGTTGATCGCAGCGTATTGGGACTGCGCCCAATCGATTTCTCTCGCAAAATTACGTCGGAATAGCGCCAGAAAGACTTGATTCCAGCACCTTTCAAAATCGCGAAAATTTTCGCCAAAAACACAAAGGGGTTAGCCTTACTTTTTTTTTGGGCAAAAAACTTTTGGTCTCAGATCCGATTTAAACGACCCTTATCTGACCAATTGGACCCTCAGGAACTCAGAACTCGCAGCGAAACGAGCGTAGGACCAACAGGAGAGAAATGGCGAGCGAAAAAGCACCTGCTGAAAAATGTCGAAAATTCAGGTTCTGGTTTTTTGGCTGTAACTTCTGATGCGTTGATCGCAGCGTATTGGGACTGCGCCCAATCGATTTCTCTCGCAAAATTACGTCGGAATGGCGCTAGAAAGACTTGATTCCAGCACTTTTCAAAATCGCGAAAATTTTCGCCAAAAACACAAAGGGGTTAGCCTTACTTTTTTTTTGGGCAAAAAACTTTTGGTCTCAGATTCGATTCAAACGACCCTTATCTGACCAATTGGACCCTCAGGAACTCAGAACTCGCAGCGAAACGAGCGTAGGACCAACAGGAGAGAAATGGCGAGCGAAAAAGCACCTGCTGAAAAATGTCGAAAATTCAGGTTCTGGTTCTTTGGCTGTAACTTCTGATGCGTTGATCGCAGCGTATTGGGACTGCGCCCAATCGATTTCTCTCGCAAAATTACGTCGGAATAGCGCCAGAAAGACTTGATTCCAGCACCTTTCAAAATCGCGAAAATTTTCGCCAAAAACACAAAGGGGTTAGCCTTACTTTTTTTTTGGGCAAAAAACTTTTGGTCTCAGATTCGATTTAAACGACCCTTATCTGACCAATTGGACCCTCAGGAACTCAGAACTCGCAGCGAAAAGAGCGTAGGACCAACAGGAGAGAAATGGCGAGCGAAAAAGCACCTGCTGAAAAATGTCGAAAATTCAGGTTCTGGTTTTTTGGCTGTAACTTCTGATGCGTTGATCGCAGCGTATTGGGACTGCGCCCAATCGATTTCTCTCGCAAAATTACGTCGGAATAGCGCTAGAAAGACTTGATTCCAGCACTTTTCAAAATCGCGAAAATTTTCGCCAAAAACACAAAGGGGTTAGCCTTACTTTTTTTTGGGGCAAAAAACTTTTGGTCTCAGATTCGATTTAAACGACCCTTATCTGACCAATTGGACCCTCAGGAACTCAGAACTCGCAGCGAAAAGAGCGTAGGACCAACAGGAGAGAAATGGCGAGCGAAAAAGCACCTGCTGAAAAATGTTGAAAATTCAGGTTCTGGTTTTTTGGCTGTAACTTCTGATGCGTTGATCGCAGCGTATTGGGACTGCGCCCAATCGATTTCTCTCGCAAAATTACGTCGGAATAGCGCTAGAAAGACTTGATTCCAGCACTTTCCAAAATCGCGAAAATTTTCGCCAAAAACACAAAGGGGTTAGCCTTACTTTTTTTTTGGGCAAAAAACTTTTGGTCTCAGATTCGATTTAAACGACCCTTATCTGACCAATTGGACCCTCAGGAACTCAGAACTCGCAGCGAACAGAGCGTAGGACCAACAGGAGAGAAATGGCGAGCGAAAAAGCACCTGCTGAAAAATGTTGAAAATTCAGGTTCTGGTTTTTTGGCTGTAACTTCTGATGCGTTGATCGCAGCGTATTGGGACTGCGCCCAACCGATTTCTCTCGCAAAATTACGTCGGAATAGCGCTAGAAAGACTTGATTCCAGCACCTTTCAAAATCGCGAAAATTTTCGCCAAAAACACAAAGGGGTTAGCCTTACTTTTTTTTTGGGCAAAAAACTTTTGGTCTCAGATCCGATTTAAACGACCCTTATCTGACCAATTGGACCCTCAGGAACTCAGAACTCGCAGCGAAACGAGCGTAGGACCAACAGGAGAGAAATGGCGAGCGAAAAAGCACCTGCTGAAAAATGTCGAAAATTCAGGTTCTGGTTTTTTGGCTGTAACTTCTGATGCGTTGATCGCAGCGTATTGGGACTGCGCCCAATCGATTTCTCTCGCAAAATTACGTCGGAATAGCGCCAGAAAGACTTGATTCCAGCACCTTTCAAAATCGCGAAAATTTTCGCCAAAAACACAAAGGGGTTAGCCTTACTTTTTTTTTGGGCAAAAAACTTTTGGTCTCAGATTCGATTTAAACGACCCTTATCTGACCAATTGGACCCTCAGGAACTCAGAACTCGCAGCGAAAAGAGCGTAGGACCAACAGGAGAGAAATGGCGAGCGAAAAAGCACCTGCTGAAAAATGTCGAAAATTCAGGTTCTGGTTTTTTGGCTGTAACTTCTGATGCGTTGATCGCAGCGTATTGGGACTGCGCCCAATCGATTTCTCTCGCAAAATTACGTCGGAATAGCGCTAGAAAGACTTGATTCCAGCACTTTTCAAAATCGCGAAAATTTTCGCCAAAAACACAAAGGGGTTAGCCTTACTTTTTTTTGGGGCAAAAAACTTTTGGTCTCAGATTCGATTTAAACGACCCTTATCTGACCAATTGGACCCTCAGGAACTCAGAACTCGCAGCGAAAAGAGCGTAGGACCAACAGGAGAGAAATGGCGAGCGAAAAAGCACCTGCTGAAGAATGTCGAAAATTCAGGTTCTGGTTTTTTGGCTGTAACTTCTGATGCGTTGATCGCAGCGTATTGGGACTGCGCCCAATCGATTTCTCTCGCAAAATTACGTCGGAATAGCGCCAGAAAGACTTGATTCCAGCACCTTTCAAAATCGCGAAAATTTTCGCCAAAAACACAAAGGGGTTAGCCTCACTTTTTTTTTGGGCAAAAAACTTTTGGTCTCAGATTCGATTTAAACGACCCTTATCTGACCAATTGGACCCTCAGGAACTCAGAACTCGCAGCGAAAAGAGCGTAGGACCAACAGGAGAGAAATGGCGAGCGAAAAAGCACCTGCTGAAAAATGTCGAAAATTCAGGTTCTGGTTTTTTGGCTGTAACTTCTGATGCGTTGATCGCAGCGTATTGGGACTGCGCCCAATCGATTTCTCTCGCAAAATTACGTCGGAATAGCGCTAGAAAGACTTGATTCCAGCACTTTTCAAAATCGCGAAAATTTTCGCCAAAAACACAAAGGGGTTAGCCCTACTTTTTTTTTGGGCAAAAAACTTTTGGTCTCAGATTCGATTTAAACGACCCTTATCTGACTAATTGGACCCTCAGGAACTCAGAACTCGCAGCGAAACGAGCGTAGGACCAACAGGAGAGAAATGGCGAGCGAAAAAGCACCTGCTGAAAAATGTCGAAAATTCAGGTTCTGGTTTTTTGGCTGTAACTTCTGATGCGTTGATCGCAGCGTATTGGGACTGCGCCCAATCGATTTCTCTCGCAAAATTACGTCGAAATAGCGCCAGAAAGACTTGATTCCAGCACCGTTCAAAATCGCGAAAATTTTCGCCAAAAACACAAAGGGGTTAGCCTTACTTTTTTTTTGGGCAAAAAACTTTTGGTCTCAGATCCGATTTAAACGACCCTGATCTGACCAATTGGACCCTCAGGAACTCAGAACTCGCAGCGAAACGAGCGTAGGACCAACAGGAGAGAAATGGCGAGCGAAAAAGCACCTGCTGAAAAATGTCGAAAATTCAGGTTCTGGTTTTTTGGCTGTAACTTCTGATGCGTTGATCGCAGCGTATTGGGACTGCGCCCAATCGATTTCTCTCGCAAAATTACGTCGGAATAGCGCTAGAAAGACTTGATTCCAGCACTTTTCAAAATCGCGAAAATTTTCGCCAAAAACACAAAGGGGTTAGCCTTACTTTTTTTTTGGGCAAAAAACTTTTGGTCTCAGATTCGATTTAAAAGACCCTTATCTGACCTATTGGACCCTCAGGAACTCAGAACTCGCAGCGAAAAGAGCGTAGGACCAACAGGAGAGAAATGGCGAGCGAAAAAGCACCTGCTGAAAAATGTCGAAAATTCAGGTTCTGGTTTTTTGGCTGTAACTTCTGATGCGTTGATCGCAGCGTATTGGGACTGCGCCCAATCGATTTCTCTCGCAAAATTACGTCGGAATAGCGCTAGAAAGACTTGATTCCAGCACTTTTCAAAATCGCGAACATTTTCGCCAAAAACACAAAGGGGTTAGCCTTACTTTTTTTTTGGGCAAAAAACTTTTGGTCTCAGATTCGATTTAAACGACCCTTATCTGACCAATTGGACCCTCAGGAACTCAGAACTCGCAGCGAAAAGAGCGTAGGACCAACAGGAGAGAAATGGCGAGCGAAAAAGCACCTGCTGAAAAATGTCGAAAATTCAGGTTCTGGTTTACTGGCTGTAACTTCTGATGCGTTGATCGCAGCGTATTGGGACCGCGCCCAATCGATTTCTCTCGCAAAATTACGTCGGAATAGCGCTAGAAAGACTTGATTCCAGCACTTTTCAAAATCGCGAAAATTTTCGCCAAAAACACAAAGGGGTTAGCCTTACTTTTTTTTTGGGCAAAAAATTTTTGGTTTCAGATTCGATTTAAACGACCCTTATCTGACCAATTGGACTCTCAGGAACTCAGAACTTGCAGCGAAACGAGCGTAGGACCAACAGGAGAGAAATGGCGAGCGAAAAAGCACCTGCTGAAAAATGTCGAAAATTCAGGTTCTGGTTTTTTGGCTGTAACTTCTGATGCGTTGATCGCAGCGTATTGGGACTGCGGCCAATCGATTTTTCTCGCAAAATTACGTCGGAATAGCGCCAGAAAGACTTGATTTCAGCACTTTTCAGAACGTCGAAAATTTTCGCCTCACTACCTTTTCATTTCTCGAGCCGAAAATCTATGGTCTTAGATTTGATTTGTATGACTCTCACCTGACCAATTTGACTTCCAGAAACTCTGAAGTTTCTCACAAAAGGATGAACGACCACGAGTAGCGAAATATGCAAAGCTTCAAGGCAGGCATCAAAAATGGCGCCGGATCAACAGCAGTAGAAATACGAATTACATATGCGGAAATCAATATATTTACTGAATTTATTACAGGTGACATAAAATCATAATCGTAGAATATCATACATATCGTACCTCGCAAAGATACATTGCAACCGTCTTTGCAGACAGAACTTCAAATCTACTTCACAAACTACAGAAGTCATTATGTGACTTACGATTACGATAATTAAAATTCTTAGAAATTTGTTTGTTAAGTAATCATCCCGCCTTGAATTCAGTCTTACATTGTAGACAAGGTCATTCATCATATTCAAACAACGCACAGGACATATTCAAGCACACACAGTACATAAAAGTAGAAATATCAAGAGTGCAATAAGTAGAAACAAAGTCATGTACTATAACAATAATCGAATTCATAGCTTAATGTTTTCCATAGATAATGTGATCTTGTATGTAAGGGCACTGCTGATTGTCTGCGAACGTAGAATAAAAATCGTGGCATTATCCACGCTTGAATATGATTCTGACGCTTCACTCCTCAATACAGTGATTCCCATAGTCCACTAAAGGTCATTCCGCCATTGAATCACCATAATGTACTTTTGTGATTGTTTCCTGTTCATCAGTCGTGATTTTCTGAAAATCTGTTGTTCTTCTTCTATCCCAATAAAGTGTCGGTTTATCCATACTCGTCCATTTTCTGTCTTGTCGATGATTTCATTGTCTATTTTCTCGTTTACGTATAACCACACTTCGATCCTAGTGCATTCAGCTGAGCCTGTTTTGCGATGTTCCACAGTCGATGGATGATGAAGGTGCTCGTTGCGCATCTACAAAACATTGTAACAAATGTAAAAAGTGTCACGTGAGTATTACGCGCCTTCAAGGGTCACAGCACAGCAAAGAATCTAAAAATCTATTTGACACTATCGATACGACACACGCCGAGCATGATCGATTTCTTGGTACACGCCAAGTGAAATAATCCGATGACGCGAAAGGCTGCAGCGAGAGACGACGTGTGTCAAAGTCATTAGCAGCCATTTAGGCGACCGCCACCTACCAATTATAAACCCTTTCCGTACCGGCAAAGCTGCAGCGGCGTATCTCCGTCCCATCCCATCCCTTTCCATCCCCTTCGTCCTTTCGCCATCCCTCGCAGTCTCTCTAGCTTCGCCGGCACCCCGGTCGACAGTTTGCGCGCCGAGAGCTCGTAAGAGAATTGTTACCCTGGCGGGTATCAGGTTACTTAGACAACCATTAGCGGGAACGCGGCAACCCTTCTGCTTAGTATGCCGAAACGCCTCCGCACTTGCCCTATTCATTATTTAACTGGATTTACAATTACAATTCGATTCGCGAACGAACGGTGCCTATCCTCGATTAATCCCATTGTGTCGACGGGGTCCTCAACCCCCGGCACTTCGGGCGCGAGGTGCGAAGTGATGACGTTGCTTCTTGGGGCACCGTCCCAACTATCTCGCAAATCGTTAAGCTAAACTTCACTCGCATCTCTTAATCAAACCTTCGAAGTAACTCTCAGCTACCATTCACATTGTGCGCTCGGGGCTTATTCCGGGCTCTTGGCAACGATTCTGGAAATTATCATTTTTCGTCATCCCTTTTCTCCCTCGGCAGCAGATGACTCAAAGTAGAATATTTACAAGTTGGAGCGGTCACGTTCTGAGTTAATATAATACCGATAAGAATTTTCCGCGGTATATGTATTCATCAGACGCAATAAACTTCGTCGTGAATTCATTTCTAACGATATAAAATTCTATCAGCTGCAACAAAAAATATCGTACGCGCCAGCGTTTCGTTGTCGAAGTTAAAAAAGTGCATACGTGTGTGTTGCACGTTCTTCAATCTTAGCAATTCTATTTTCTGTTCTCATTTTTCATTATTTTTTCATTATATTATTTTCTTACCTTTCTTTTGGTCTCGCATTAGACTCGGGGAGTCTTACGATAGTATGTTCTTCATAAATTTTTGCCGGTTAAGAAACCATCTTTCATCTTCGTATGCGCTACCTTTTACTCTGCCTCTAGTTGTGCCAAGTTGGTGCAAGTGCCAGTCGAAGCGTTCTCAGACTTCGCACACGGACAGGCTTCCACCCACATCGTACCATCATCCATTTAACATATAAATCGTCTTGGGTCTCGGCTGCGTCTGGCCCGAAAAGTAAATTTTCAAATGAATAATCGCGTAACGCGTGGTACCATAAGTGAATTCTTCCATTTTATTGTAATATTATTTATAGAGCAGGCGGAAAAAAATCTTTCGGAACCTTCTCTTCAGCCTCCAGTGAGGCCTGATATTCGACGAATTTACTACGACCTTTGTGCATGATCCTGGATATTTTTCAAAGAGCTCTTCTCGCCCTCACCCCTACCACACTTACCGTCACGCCTAACCAACACGGACGTAAACTTTAGCGTAACCGTAAGCGTTTTAATCCTGCTTTGTGAATTCTCTGAGCACCCTGCCTGAACACAGCGATGCACGGATGTCGGTACAACGTATAATACACCGAGGGGGTGGTGGTGGTGTATTGCTGCGTAATTATATGTGTACCTGAAAACTGCCCTAGGCTTTGGAGCCGGAGAGCGAAGAGCGAAGAGCGGCGAGAAAGTGAAGCAAAGGGTGGCAGGGAGGGAGGGAGGGAGGGGGGAAGCGTGCGGGGAAAAGCGACAGTGAGAGTGAGGGCGATAGCCCGCGGAATGTTAAAAGGGGTGAGGGAGGACGGTCAATAATAATCGTTGACAGAACCTCCGCTAGAGGCGCCAACTTCGCGGCGATATGTCCTGCGTTAAAAGCAACCCCCGATTCTCTTTGATCCATTCAGCATCTATTCTTGTCATCTCATATGCAGCGAGAAACCAGCTCGATTTACCGATTATGGAAAAATGTTTTATAGAAGCATCGATGAGGAATTCGTTAGACGCAATAACGCGCGAATCAAAGATGAAAAATTTCGATAGGGTATAACGTGTGTTCTACTGAGAATCTTCCGATTGAACGTGAAAAAAACATCTAATCACACAAAAAAAAAAAATTTACATATGCGCTATTCGTTGAAATGTCGCGTGAAAATCCTCAACGTTAAAGTTGATAGCGCATAACCTTGGTACAATTCCGTTTCTGAAGGAACAACCTCGACTGTTGGGTATATTCTTATCCCAGTGCCCGAGGGTGCGGGGGACCGTGAATCTGGGTCACGAAAGGTTCGACGACGCCTGAGAAAACTTCCGCGTGTAATTGGTAATCCAGTGATAAGGATACGTCAGCGGGAAGTAGAAAGTTTATTGGAATGTGACGGCGGGTATTGTGCAGAAAACTCGCCCACCTCCTTGGTCTATAAGTTTTAACGGGTCCAGCAACAAAGGCTTCGGCCATTGTCACAGATATGTAATACATAATACGTAATACGTAATACGCGATACTAACGCCTCGACGTAAAGCATCGTCGCGCGGACGTTCTTCGCATCGACGCGACGTCGCCGTCGTCGGCCCCCCACGAGGTGCTCGAGTCCGGCAAACTCGGGGGCGTTAGTAGCTTAACACAATTATTTTTAATACACGGGAGATTTGTATCGCTGAAGGGTTGAATCCGTGCACGTCGACGTACGAAGAACGGAAGTTGAGCTCGCGGTTGAGTGTGTGCAGGAACTGTTTTGAAAATTTCATATTTCGTTCTCGCTTCGGAAATTTCTCACGAAAGTTTACTTGTTAATTCTTAACTTTCATCGCCCCCTGTTTCTCCTGGTTTATTACGCACCTATCCCATTTTCTACAAGCCCCCGGAGTGTGAGGATGCGTTGACGGTTAACGTCGGCGAGTATATGAATCGTTGGCATTATTTTATTGGGGTTCCTCCTCCGGCCGTCAAGGGAATCGTTAATTTTCACCATAGCGATTTTAATTTGTTCGTAAAGCTGTATACGGAGTTATAGGCACCCACCCATCCTCGTAGCGACGTGAGTCATAAGCGAGAGAACGGCGAATGAAATTTATAGGGTATTTATTAAAAGCGTTGCGCAAGAGGCGGGACTGCGTTTTAAATTTTTGCACACACACGCGCGCGTGCACGATAAATATTGCAAGGAATATAATAAATAAAATATTGCGCGTATATTGTCAAATGATTTTCTTGTCAGGTTCGCAAATTAGTTTTAGTCTTTTAAGTCTCCATTCAATCAATTTACCGTACTCGTGCAATATTCCAACTCTAAAATGTCGCAGCAGCACATTTTTTGCCTGCCATTTCTGTGAGATGGAAAAAAGAGGATTGCTAAACAAAGAAAAAAAGAGGGAGATGGAATAAAAAAAAAAAAAAAAAAGAATGAAAAGAGGAAAGAAAAAAAACAAACTTCGCCAAGCTTGTGGAGCCGAAATATTTATCCGGGGCTGGTATAGCGATTTTCCCGGTATTCCACAAGGAAATTAACTTTCCTCCGTCCAATCTATCTGAAAGAGGCGTTTCCAATAAACGAAAATTGTCGGATATTGAGCAAACCTACTAACGTGCACACCTCCGCAACGTCCTCGTCCTCGTCGTCGTCGTCGACGTGTGCTCGCCGCGCGATTGGTAAACGGTGAAACGAGAAGGAGAAAAGGAAATAGGAGGGAGAGAAGAAAGTGGATAGAAAGAGGAGAGGAGTGAGAGGACAGGTGTCGTTCGTATGAAATTTTAAACAAGCTAATCTCGACCAGACGTATATTGAACGTAGAATACCGGAGTAACGGAAGAAGTCGTTATACGCTCCGAACGTCTCGTTATAGGCCACGAGACTACGGCATAAGATAACAAGCCAAGAATATATATACAAGACGGAATAAACTGTCCGAGATGACGTTGCTTCGCAGAGGAAAAGAAGGCAGGGAAATCCTGGAGAATTGTGAACTTATCGTATCTTGTTATATGCGAGAATCGAAATTATATTATTCCAATTTCGTCCTCGCAGTTCCCTCGTCCGTTTTCCAAATCACAGATATTCCTGTGGTCAAAAAAAAAAACAAACAAACAAAGAAAAAGAAACGTCATGGCGATATTCACGAGTACGTACATCGCGAACTAAATACGTGGCATAAATTTTTTGCTAAATTTATTTTCCAACCTCCGATTTCGTTCTATGTTTACTTTGCTCTTTTCCTTTTCGAAACAAAAATAAAGAGAGGGGAAGAAAAGTGAAATGGAAGAGAAGAAAAAGTGGAAAATCCGTCGTTGCTGGATCGGTGGAGGTTCACCCCGGGTCGGCGAGTGTGGCGAAGGCTGCCCCTGGCAACCCCCGGTAGCTCTACAAGGGTTGCGGGGCTACGCAGAGCCATGTGTCCAACTCCCCTCGCTCATGCATCATACACTCGGTTATTTTTGCGCTACAATGAGCCGGGCAGACGTAGATACAGCCGCAGCCCCCGCGGGGCCGAAGCCCACGGTAAAATAAATTATTACTTTCGCAGCTCGCGAAGCAATATCTGGGCTAATAGGACTTCGTGGCATGTACGGAAGAGGGGGGGAAGCAAAGGCTTAAGGGTGAAGGACGGTGTTTTCGTCTAGTTCCAAGTCGGCGAAATCAACGAGGCGCGAAAACTTTTTCACTCGTTGCTTCGGCAATTTGAGCTGAAAAGTTGTGCGCCGCCTGGGATCGAGACGGGGATAAAATTTGTCAGCCATTCGATAAATAGACACGTATAACGCACATAGGCGTAGACGAAACGTTTGACGTTTTCATTTATACCGTGGGAAACGTTAAGAAAGAAATTGGCCGATTGGCGAACTGTATTGAAATATATTTCACGATCAGCCCCCTGAGCGCGCGGCATGTTTATTTCCTTGTTTCAGCCCGCGATGCAGACCCCGAGGGTGAGTAATTGTAACGCAGTGCTCGCCGCGCTTAATAAGGCGAATTAATGTCCTCGCTGGTAGTAAAGCTTCACTCTAGAGGCAGGACGAGAGGTTCGCCGACCGTTCAACGTTACAGTGTCCAAGATGAAGAGAGTCGCTGCTGCTGCTGCTGCTGCACCCTTATCCCGTGCCGCGTCGTCGGGATAATCCTGGCTAACATTTCCCGTACACCAGAGACGTGGCCAGCGCTCAGTGTTCCTTAGATAGCGTATTCAGCGGTCTGAATGGACCCGCCTAGGGATTTTCGCCAGATGTAAGTAAAGATTCACTCGTGTCTCAGACGACGCGGACGGATTATTTGCGCGCAGCGCAATATTCCTTTTAACGTTCGTCCGTTTTTACCGCTATTCAAAAACTCCGATTCTGAACTATGCGCTGACAGTTTATTTCTACGGATGGTTCGTTGTATAACAAGCCGTATTTAAATACTTCAGCTGTTTCTGTCTTTATCAAGGATCGAAACAGCTACGGATGCTCCTCTGCCCCTCTGTGTCTGGCGCATTCACCCTTCGGTTTTTGATTAACTTATGAATACTTGAAAGCTCGCTTCTCCCTGCGCGCCGAGGCGCTGCAGCAACCTTTCTTTTCGGAGTTAGGTACTTTCTTCTCGTGTTCGTTTTCCTTTTCTTCTTTCCGAACATTGTCTCGCCCGACATCGTCGCGTATTTCCGGTCTCGAAGGTCCGGCGCCGGGGTCCAGAAGCCATAAAACTTTGAAAATATACGAACCTAACGGCAGGTACACCCCCCCACCCCCCATAATCATGTCTGAATTTTATTCCGGACCGTCTTGCCTCCAACTCGCTCATCCTCGCAACCGTGTAGTATTTCCCTACCTCAAAGACTAGTTCGTTGTTTATTTTTTGTTTTTTTTTTTTTCTCTCCAATCTTCGTTTTCACGTACAGACGACTGGTAGCTCAAGATATTCAATATCGAGATTCTCCGAGCATGAAGCCCGATACAACAATAGCTCTTGGATTCCAAAAAATACAGCCACGAATGCCAAGAATCTCCGGAACTTTATTCCAATGCGAAAAGAGATTCCTTCAACGAGATTCCTCGAGCGTGGATTGAAGGATATCTATTTTTGATTATCGATCCGTATCGGGGATACGAATTTTACCTCTTTTGCTCGATGCCCGTCGCGTTTTCCTCTACGGTATATATGGCCAATGTTACCGTGTGAGGAAAATTGAATAAACAGGTATTCCGTTTCATTCCCTTCTACTCTGTTCCATGTATCCCCCTAAAATTATGATTACCCTAATTATTACGCACCCGTGTATACATATCTGTGTACAGTCTGCGGCTCTGCGTTATGCGTACAACACATCAGACGCCGGTGCGGGGCAATCGGGAAATTATATACCTACCAGAGCTGACAATAGCCTGGATTCCTAAAATAGCGTCGAACCTGCCGTAAGATTCCATAATATATATGTAATATAAGAAGCATGTTCAACGGATGGCGATTCAGCAGCCGGAGGTGAATGTTGGAGAAAAATCGTCTCCGTCGAGACGATCCTCGTCCTGCCAACGTACCTTTGAGTATTTTTCAGCGTGCCTGAAGCGCTGCGGATATTTCTGCTAATTATCCTGCGAAGCATCTATTCTCGGTGCGCCAGTCCTCCCGAACCTTCTCCCTTATTTTCTCAACGTCGCAGAAAATTAGGTGAAAGAATGTAGGCACCCACGTTGTTTGTAAAAATTAGTGCACTTTAGGCGTGCATGGGGAATGACAAATTTCAGGTAAAAAAAAAAAAATTTCTCTGGACTCCGGAACAGCTGGCGTTTGATTCATTTGACGGTGGAAGGGTGGAGCGAACGATTCGCGAATTTCGCATGCATATTCCCCCGGTTTCGAGAGTTTGATCCTGGAACGGGACAGCCTTTGCTGATTTAATCGAAGGTGGAATATAATCGCGGGAAAGTTGGGTGTATTTGAAGAGTGAGAACATTCTGCATCGTCAAATACATAACAAAGGTATTTCGAACATGCCGCATGTCGACGTAGTTCGATAAACCCTTGACGTGATTATTTTAGGGCGAGTAGACGGGCGTGGATGTAGGAGAAAATTGTTCGAGTGGATGAGTTCTGTTTACCAGGGTAAGTGATTCCCTCGAAATTGTATTTTCCAAAGATTCGCAAGCAAAACTGTATCTCCGCGAAACCAAGTCTGTACAGGCGGAGAAGTTCTTCGACCGATATAAACTACGCCTGCAGACCGTAACAAGGATCCTGCAGCCGTTGTGCGCGGAGATGAATTATTTCCCAGATGAATATTTATGGATAAAGACGGTTCATCCGGCGGGGAGGGGGAGGAATTTTCACTTTAACAATTAATTGGCAAGTTTCGAGTCTGCCTGCCAGTCCATCCTGAAAATTTACTCAACGAACCGTATTACCGCCAAAACTGAAACGGCGTTGGAAATATTATAGTTGTAAAGATATCGTCCGATCTTTCCCAGACTTAATATACAAACAATTGGTCAGAAAAGAAGACAGATAAGAAGCGAAGATCAGGCAAAGAACGTTTGTCGACGAATTCGATACGCATCGGTTAAAAATCGTAGCTTCATCAGCATCACCGGAAAATTATCCCGAACGTTTTACGCCGATTTTCGCAGGTAAATGGTTGAACACCGGTAGTGAAGTAAAACACGGGAATAAAACGAGAGGAAATAAAAGTGCATCAGGAAGCAAGGAGGGAAGGAAGGAGGTAGGGTGGTAAAAAGCGGTAAAGAATAATAGAGGAGCTGGGTAAAAGGGAGAGGAGAGAGAGAGAGTACGGGGGAAGCGGAAGTGAAATGCATGAAAAATGAAAAGGTAGAACAGCGAGCTGAGCCGGAGAACGGCTGTTCCTCCATAAAAGCAGCCAATAGAAAGCTATCCTCAGCGTGATAGTTCCATTACAACTTCCATCGCCGTAAAGTGAAATCAGCCGGAAGCACGGAATTTTACAATAAAACCGCGATGCGCGTCGCTTTGCATCGGGGATCAAGCTTCGAGCTTCGAGACAATTGTTGGCGATAAAAGCCGACAATTAACATCACCAAGAGTAGCCATCTGGCGAAGAAGTAATCTAAACTCACCCTTTCACCGCGCACGTAACATTTACGGTGGTCTGTGTTTTAGAGTTATTCGAATTTTCACTTAACCGCACTCCAGATTGCTTTCAAATCAACAAATAAGGAAAGAGCACAAGGGTTTTGACGTTCGATTTTTTCTACGCTTGTTAATTCGAATACACGCGTTTTTACTACAGTATTTATTTCGCCGCAGGACCGTCTGTAACGTTACTCTAACGTTCGTGATAACTGACTCTCGATTCCGGGTTCAATCAATTCGGAAACGTTAATCCGTCTCCTGCCACACACGGGCCGTAGTCAAAAAACAGGTTGGGTGAATTTTTCTTCGGCGATAAGAGCTTCGGACCAAAGTTCATTCCTGTGTTTTTCTTCCGTTCCCTCCCGCATTTCTGTCGCTAATCTTAAATTAATCACGCGACAAACAACATCTTGGCATATTTGGCCCGGGTGTGTAACGCCTACGAGCGTGTAATTATCGCTCTCACTTTCCGTTCCCCTTTTTTCATCCACGGAATCACCCCCGAGGCTGTTTCGCGGTTGCGCACATAGTCGTATTTTTGACTATTTATCAATCCACTTGCAGGCTACATCTTGCAAAACTAATACGTCATCCTTCCTGGCAGGAGTAGATGGATAGCGAACCTCCGCCAAGTTTACCCGGGGTAAAAGTCACCGTTCAGCCCTTCGTTGGTGCGTAATTCGCGAACAAAATTTTCACACTCTAGGCATGTGTTCCGCTCTGGCGTGGTTCGAAGTTTCCGAAACGAATTTGAAACGAGATGATAAAGAATAAAATTAAACATTATTCATCGTCAAATCTGATATATTAATTCATCTCTAACACGCGGAAAATCTTTCTCCTTTAACAATCCTCGCCATCACCATGCAAACCTATATACCCGGTACGATCATTCTTTAAGGGATGAAGAAAAATCGACGGATCGAAACCGGGACGATGATGACGGTGAAAATTTCTCCCGTTCGTACTCTGTAACGTGCAGCAATTGGACCAAGCGACGGTGAATATCGCACGCTATCGCTAGATCAGGGCTTAATTAAACAGAGGACCGGGTCAATCCGCTTACGTGGCTCGAAGGAATCTTTTTATATCTCGTTAGCAGCGTTGACGCGGTGCAGACTCGACTCTCTCGCCTCACGTCCATCAGGATTGTTTTCACCGCCGCGTGCAAGTCATTGCGATTATCCGAAATTCACTGAGATTTTCCCTCCGCCCTCCCAAAGAGCTCGGACCGTATCCACCTCGGCTTCCGTTACCAAAGATGCTTATATATTGAACGTGTACGTATATGGTGTATGCAAAACCGATCATCGCTTATAATCGTGACCCGGTAAAATTATTTTAAAGAGATTATAACACAGACATGGATACGGGACTACCGGCTCTTTTTTCTTTTTTTTCAAAACCAAGGAAAATCTACACGGATTTTTAATCGTCATTTTTGTTACGTTTCGGTGAATCAAGATGTGTTATCGAGACGAGAATTAAATTCACATGTATCGTTTCGAAAGCGTACCAGCCGTTAATTTGTAACGAAGAAATTTTAGACGCGCGAGGAATCCGGCATAAGCCAACAGAATTCTTCCTGGGAATGATTTATCCGCAATTCGCGGATTCGCGGAAAATCTTGCGCACGTACATACGTCGGTATAAAAAGACTTTTTATTCATATCTCGAGCACGCGAAGAATGCGGCGGTGGCGTGACCTATGGCAACACCGGACTACTACCGTCGACGGGCAAAGGAGACCCGGGTTCAGAGGAGGTCAGACAACGCCGTCGACGACGATGCCGAGAACGCGGGACCGAGCTTATAAATTCTCGGGGGCTAAAGGTGGGACGAATGATAAGCATTTCAACGCCTGGTGCTATTGTTGTCTCAGCGATAAGATCTCCCGTTGAATCCAAACCTCGGTTGGCCCTCCGAGGACAGTTTGAGTTATGCCGACTCCTGTACTTACAATGAGAGAGCGAGGAAAGTGAAGGTGGCCAGATTTATAAGGACTAACGTATCACGCGACTCGAACACCGCTGCTCTACGCCTCTCCCACCTCCTTCTCGAATTTCCTCCCCCCTCAAACGGTGTCGCCTATTTTGCCAATTGTCAGATATTTTTGGGCCTCGGTATTTGCGATAATCCTCCGTCACAGCTTGGTCGGTTTTACCGTAAATTTTAAATCACGTTTTTTACCTTGATTTGTAATTGTTTTTTTTTTTCAATTCCGATTGGCAAAAGTGTACAGAACCGCGTTTCTTCTTTCAGACGTCAGATGTTCTGACAGAAATGGTAAACGACGTTCTAGCTGGAATGTGCCTGCAGATACGTAATAATTTTGTTGTTCGTTAGGATCAGATGTCAGGAGATCCGCGAGGCGTGCGACGCACCGTTTATTTCGAGGAATCTCGCGTTAGCTAAGATCGCGTGACGGGTTAGAAATTGGATTCAATTTTAACAGGATAACGGAAAGTCTCGGGCGATTTACACTCGGATGTCAAAGAAAGTCGATGCGCGAGGCTCTTATCGTCTCAAATCGCATACCGTCAGCATAAATTGCAGGGTAATATGAGGCGTCCCGGTTAAGTGATCGACGAAATACTTTTGAAGCTAGCAGAAAGTAGCGTATACGCATCTCTCCAAATCGCTTGAAAATTTTTTAAAGAAAGATCTGTAAGATTCCTTCGATTTCGCTCATCGATGCGATTCGTTCTATTCAAAAGACTGTTTTCCACAAATTTTCAACTTTCGTAATTGAGTAAAAGATCTTCGCTCAGCCAACGAATATAATAATTTGCCAAACACTCGGTGTTAGACCTGCATCCGGTACGTATAATGAGACGGCTTAAAAGTATATGCATAGATTCCGGTACAGCCCACGTCTTTAATTAATGCCCGCGTATACACGACATGCATATTGTATTCCATCACCGTGAATCAGGCGGCGTGGTCCAGGGGAAAATAGGTATGCTCTGGAAACGGGGATGAGGCTAATCACCGTCCGACTCGGCGTTCATGCCAACGCCGACTACGCGGAAATTAGCGAGGAACTCGAGATCTGCGGTTCGCTCTACGGCGCGGATCTACGCTGTGCACCCTGCAGCCTGCAGGGATTATCCCGTCTAATCTCCCTCGCTGCACATCCTGCAAACTCGATCCAGCCGTTTTGCCTGGATGCCGTTTCGGTTCGGTTACCCGAACAGCAACGATTTTCTCTCGTCATCTCGCCCCGTGCATGCTTTTTCCCTCAAACTGCTTTTCTCCGCAGCGGCTGCCCGCGTAACGTTTGTCTGCATCCGCGTGTGCAGCCTCACTTTGTAGTATCGCCGGGGGTCAAAGGAGCTTTTGCGGCTCCGTCGTTACAAATTGGTGCCCGCGTATCGTGGAAAAGAGCTCCCGCTGCCCAGGGACGAGCTTGAAATGGCCCTTCTAGGGACGACCAAGGAGAAATATTTCGCAAAGTTCTCGTTCGCGTTGTGTGTTCAGTTTTCCTCGCTCCTATCGACCGAGTGGAACCAACTCGCGATGCGAGGCTGAGCATTGTTGTAAAACTGTTCGAGCGTTTTCAGGTACGGTAGGTATCGTACAATAGCAGTAGTTGCGTTTCACGAAAATTTTTATTCCTCGTAATTGTGGTACAAATTTTCAAAACTTGAAGAAAAAAAAATATATATATATATATATGTATAAACGAAATTACAACCGTATCACAACCCGCAGGTGAAAGTCGAGAATTCAATGAACGAAAAAGTCCGAGTGTGAGATAAAAATACCCGAGCAATTTAAGAATCGCATAATCCGATTTCATCCATGCGCCGTTGCAGCTGCAGTTCCGTAACGCCTCGTTAATCCAATTTATGGAATATTTATTGTTAAGGAGTAAGGCTGCAGGATCTGTCTCCGGTTCCGCGGGCGAATGGCGGTCAGCCCTCAACGCCTCGAAGGGTATTGCCTCGTACATTAATTACCCAGCATTAGCCGGAAAAGTGGATTAATCGAATTCGGCTGCATCGAACGCTGGACAGAAGGGATCTCGGGAGGGGAAAACAAGACCGGCTTCATCCGGCGAGCCGATGAAGCATATTTTCACCGATTGCAGGCTGCCGCAAATCGGACGAGGGAATAAAGCTCGGCCATTTCACCCCCGAGACGGTCTTCCAGCATCCCCGAAACTACCGCCACGGTCCATCTTCCGAGTTGCAGGATTCGGCCTGATCTAGTCGTTCGAATTTATGTGTGTCTACGTAGATACGTGTGTACCAAGCGTTCGAATAACGACCGTCTCGCATCTATATACATATAACGTACGAAAACAAGAAGAAGAAGGAAATAAAGAAACGAAAAAATTTCCAGAGCCGAACTCAATCGCTGATGGAAAATCTTAATTGCTGCGGAGGTGACCGTTCGCCGTTCACCGCCTATCAATTCCCCGTTGTTCGGGGGTGGGGGTGTACTCGAGGAACCTGGGACTGCATGGTCCTCGCATTTATCGAATCGCCGAGGGTGCGACGCGGCGCTTCCACTTATCTAATTGCTTCTTAAATTGCCCGCGATAACCTCTCCTCGACGGACAATATTCACAGATTTTCCGCCCCCCTGCTACTCGCCGATTAGATACCAAACTCTCGCGCAATTTCATTCTGCGCCAAAAATCAATTTACCCTCGGTTTTACGGGACCTCGGTTGCTCGCCCGGATCCCTCGCTAATATCTAATAATCTCATCCCGATGTTATTTTTGTAGAACAAAAATCGGACCGCCAAATATTCTTCTTCGTCATTACCGTCGAAGCATATTCCGAAAATTAATTATTATCTACAGTTGGAATATTTTCACGAAAGTCAGATTTCACGAGCTTTTAACTCTAGCAAATGTGAGATATTCAAACACAGTTTGACGGATGGGAAACTTGTGTTCGGAAAAAGTCGGTATAACATAATATACGAATGATTAAATCCGTAAAACATAACGTGGTATGAACAGAAAAGAAGAAATTTCATTTTTATGTTACTGTACAGCAAAAATATGTAGATACCGCTTATCGTACCTTGTAGGCGGGCTGGCAGATTGTTGAAAAATTTCTCTAATTGTGTTTTCGAAATTTAGAATCAATACCCTGATTCGTCGGGGATTTCCACAGGAAAGCGACGGACCACCTCGAGCAACAACAGCCTGCAGTTTCAGCGTCATGTAACGTGATTGGGGCGTTATTTCGGCCTCTTTGGACCGCCCTTATTTTCCATTGTAATTGTTTTCTCGTTCCCGCAAGCCGTTAGAAGCCACGTTCAGCGTTGGACGATACCCAGAGGAAAAGCTGCATGGGCGGATTCACTGTAAAGCTTTCCGCGGGGCGACGTTATCATATTAATTGACGTATTACCGCCAACTGTGCGATTCGGAATCGGAACATTTTCCTCCGGATAAAACGGAGAGAATGCGGATTTGTCGCGACGTTCAAAACGCACGCTGTTTTTTTTTTTGTCTTTTTCTCAATCGCAGTTTCTGTCGTCACAATTTGAGACTCCGTGGTTTGTCTGACTGTAAACCGACCCCGACTACTTCCGGTTAAGAGAACTCGGCGTTATTCGGCATCTTCGCTGATAATTTATCTCTAACGTCCGAAATAAAAATCATCGCTTTTCAGATATTATATAAGAAAACTGCAAAATAGCAGAGAGAAGAAAAATCCTGAGATTTACCGAGGAAAGAGGCAACGATGAAACAAAGAATAGCAAGTAAAACGCGGATGATTGTTTTGTAAAATTAATCCGAAAGAGACTGATGAGTAACAATAGCATCAGGACATGCGGTCACGCGTCGTTATACCGAAGAAAATGAAATTTTTCTACCGATCGTAAAACCGCAAAGATATTACGAGATGGAGAGGAAAAAAGGAAAAATTATTCTCATCAAATTACGTTGCTTTACGACCCACGGGGAGAGTAACGGACGACTGAAATTTGTACGCATAAAGCATTTTGCAAATGCGGAATTAAAACTCGCACGATAACTTTTTCAACAGTGCCCGCGTTTATAGCTATTTTCTTTTTTAACATTTTATGGGGCACAACGTTATGCACGGAGCAAAATGATTTATTTCAATATGAATTATCGCGGTGATGAAAAAATAATTCGTTTCACGTGCTCCGAAGAAATGTTTGATACTGTAGTGATTAAGAATATATCGTGTCAGAAAAAAGAAATTGTGAAATTGTTAACATCTTTCAAACAGATTTTGTTTTATTATACGTCCTCGCAGGTAATACAAATATAATAATTCGATAAATAGTCAACGTAGGGCAATACCGTGGGAATAAATAAATAAATAAATAAAAAGTATCAATTTTCCGCAACAAAGCTTATCGCCATCTCGCTTAACGCGAGGCAAATAATTCCGGTTCAGAGATAGGCTGGCTGGGAGCTGGCGTCCATAATCGTTGGGTTTCGCGTTTTCCTCAAAAAATCCCAAGGGAGCAACGGTGATTAGGTCTAATTTGCGATTATGCAAAAATACGTATAACTTCATAAGCACCGTCTAGAATTCTGCATGTATACGATACTGCCTCGACCTCTGCCGCGTCGCGTCGCCTCGCGTCGTCTCTGGGGTGGCCTCAATTTTCTTATGCAACACCGTCGGCCAGAGCTAAATTCCCCGGCAACGACTCTCGACCTCCCGACCTCTCGCCGCGAAAGGAAACTTGAAAACCGATCTAAGCCCGTCCTAATCTCACCTGTGCCGTTTCCCCCCGCCTGCGACGGCTTAATAGGTTCCCGAAGAAAATAAATTCGGCACTTATGCTAATACTGTGTCTACACACACACACACACAATATATACGTTTACGTACATGGGCACAAAACCACCCGCCTGGGATTTTCAAACCGCGCGTTATGTGCACACTACATATAATATGCTATATACGTACGCACGTGTGTTCACGTGTAAGCTTTTGTCGCGAATTTTATGCCATATACTATAAAATCCCCCATCGTTGTCTTAGGAATATAGTATATCCAACTTCTATTTCGTCGCTTGATCTCTTCCTCGCGTGCACCTCGACGCCCGGTTATTTTCTTTCTTGTTTCTCATTTTCACAACGTTGAAAATGTTTTCCAGTACGTAGCTGGTACCTGTGTACGTAGGTACGTGCGCGGTATACAGGGGTGGCATTTTATTTATTTTTTTGAATGTTTTTTTTTTTTTTTTTTTTTTTTTTTTACCATCGGAAAGAAAATATTTTCTTCCCTGCTGGAATTTTGTCGCGTATAACTGGCGATCGCGTTCAGCCGACCCCTCTCCGTGTAACTCCGCATGTACCGGTTTAATTAATCGGAGCATTGCGGGCATTCCGACAAAGGATTATCACAGGCTCAGAACGTAACCAACCCGGGGGTGACATACCTGCCCCGATATAATTACGAGCGATTTGGATTCCTTGAAAGTCACCGACAGGTGCAGGATAATTGGCAAGTTGGATAGCTATAGCGGAGGACGAATTTTAGATACCTACTATGGCACGCCGGGAATTGCCCTCATATTGAATTCCGACTTGGGATTAATTCGTTTCCACCCTCTCACATCGGTCCGGTTATTTGCCAGTCTCGCAGTTTTTTTTTTTTTTTGTTTTTTTTTCTGTGTTTATCCTGTCTCAAGTTTCGTCTGCTTCGAATACCAAAAAGACAGTATTTACAGGATCAAAAGTAGAGAAGAATTTCAAATTCTTACGCACCCGGCCGATCGAGAAAAAAAATCGACGCTACGTGCGACGGCAATAAAATCGAACCACGATTTTTGTGTTACAAACCAATCGTTTCATTCGGCCAATATAATGATTTGCCGCAACACGCCTATCCGTGTACACGTTCCCTCAATATTTGAATTTCGATCCCTCGTTGAATATTCAAAGGCATGATTTTTCGATGGTTTAACGCTGCAAGTGCCGGTAGGTGGATACCTACAGCCAGGCATGGCATACATGCATAACCAGTTTTTCTCCCCAAACGTGATTTCGTGTTTACTCGGGTGAAAATGCATCGCGGAACGTGTCGGCGGAGCACAAAAGAAGAGGAACAAAAACAGAAGTAAATTTAACACGATAATTTTCTACACCCGATAACGATGTATGGACGCTGACCTAGGTCAACGGATATTTTGGTAGAATTAGTGGCGGTGCAAGAGGGATTTTTCAAAAAAATAAAAATAATCAACCTTGGGCTCTGTGTACCTTCATTTATACCTAGTAGTTAAATTCATATCCATTTGTAATGGACAGGTCTCTCTTTTTTTTGGCTTAATTACGTTGTTGCTATCACTCGAAAAAACGATAGTAATCCTAAACGCATACTTGGAGAAAAATAAACGAAATAGGGTGCCAAATATAATAGGGTTCAAATTTAAATTATAGTTTGAAAACGAGTTTTATTTTAAATATTTTAGAACAGAGAATCGGGGATTAAAATACTCAGTGAAAATGTTTGGTCCTTGTAAGCCTCGTGAATAATTGTCCAAAATTACGAATTGAGATGAACGAATAATGGACGTGAAATTGATTGAAAATCATCGAGTCAATGCACACGTATTGATTTATTCAAGTCTCAGCATTTTATCACAATAATTCACTTAAAGTGGAAAGTAGTTATGAATTATTGGTTCTTAAATTGTAACAAAAAAGCCTCAAACATCGCGTGTGAATGGCAAAAGTGTTGCCTGAATTTTTGAAAATTCACAGCATGGAGAAAAAACGGTGTGGAAAATCAAATTCGAGGGAGTAAATTTAACACCAATAGAATTTCGAGGTGCAGGTTGAACAGCCGATAATGCTGTGCATGCGCTTACCGAAAATCTATTGAAATGCATTTTCGATAAGCCAAATCGCGGAGCAAACGGTGCGCAAACGTTCATTTAACATATGGAAGCCTGCAAACGGAAAATTCGTATTATATACAACAAATGTACAGATATACAACCGTTTGAACCGGATGAAAACTATCCACACGTGTTTTGTACCCTGCTTTACGTTTACATCCCTTTCCTACCTTTCCTATTTTCAAGTTCGACGATGCGTTAAAAATTCTATACCAACCGAAACGAAATTCCGACCAAATAACGCGATCCTCGCCGCTCAAACGCTTTTCCATTTTTCGTTTCTACCATATTCGTTTTTTACGCTATAAATTTTCTGTAAAAAATTCTTCACGGATAATACAAAACGATGCAAATCGTTATCACCGCGATTATGTCTTCCCCCCGGGATTAAACTCTCACGCAGTTCATGAGAAATAATGAACGGCAAAAAAAAAAAGAAGAAGAAAAAAAGGAACAACCTTTAATGTCCGCGAACAACAGGAAAATCATGATCTCTCGGCAAGTTCGTTTTCTCTACAAACTTACCTTGATAGTTTTCGGACTGAACTTGTTCCGGCGGAATGGCATATCCGGCAGTGGCGTTCGGTGGACAACCGTTTCGGACCTGCTGTGCTCGAAGGGTGTGGGTGGCATGGAGGGAAGGGCCCCGTGGTGGAACTTCAGGGGGAGCTGGTTCCGGGGGTGAATCACCGCCGGTGTCTGCACAGGCAACCATAACTTCTTTTTTATAATCGTGAAAAACATCACCCTTAAATTTTTCGCGAGTTCTCGGAGCCTTGGTAAGTGTTTTTCCTTTCCCGATCTTGTCGCGTGATTTTTTGCGCGGTTGTATACAACGCGTCTTCCGAGATATGTGGGGCACGTATGTGTCTCGAACCCGAGGAACCGTATCTACAGTTTAATAGTTTTTCCCGTCCCAAGGCGAGTCGTCGCGACTCTGCCTTTTAGACGATTGACTTTAACTCTGAACTCTCGTGTACATTATACGTACGTACATATACACGACGCTCGCTTTTCTTTTTTATTTAAAAAGTACAGGTACGTCAATCCGGCGCTCAATTATCTGTCGTTTTCATGTTTGCCTCAAGGATCCAGGAATTGTAAGAAACTGTAGGGACACGTTTGTTCTAGCTCGATGTCAGGTTTGATGTCTCTAATCATTTAAGCCCTCGTCAATCGATTTCAGGATATTACGTGTCTTGAATTTGTCAAATTTGAAAGAACCAATTACGAATTACCATTTTTTTTTTGTTTTTTTAATTGCACTCAATTTTATTCAAGAAATAAAAACTTTTCTAACGCAATGAAAGAAATAAAATAAAATCAGGAATAGTCCGGAAATGATGAAAATGCTACCCCTGATCTATAATTCTGGAGATTAATAAATAATTCTAACGTTTATTGTGTAAAAGGTATCGCAGTGTAAACGGTACCAGTTATTGAATCGAGTGTATTTATTTAGAACGGATTTACAATAAAGACGAATCGGTATAAATGACACGATTTATGGTTGATTGAATCAACGACATGTATAATTATCTAAGGCACAGAGTACAGGCCAAGCATACAAAATAACAACAGTCAGCTGATTATTTCCATGCGTTGCGAGTAAATTGAAACAGGCAATGCCGATCAATTCAATAATCGGCGCTAAACTCTACAAAGCCGTTTTATATGGATTGACCTTATTCGCTTCGATATTTTGCCATTTACGTAGATACGCATGCGATAAATATTGGCCAAGTTTATCCTTATACATGCAAAAAAAAAAAAGAAAAGGCAAACGTAGATTTCACGTGCGCGGAGTATTTTCCGGGCTAGAAATAAAAATGAAACGAAACATTTGCAGCTTATCGCCTGTATAGGCTAATGCTAAGCCTCATCGTATTCCTACGAAAGCTATTAGCTAATTCTGATAAGCGGCTCCGAACAACCCGTGAAACTTCCGCCACTCCATCCGCCGTTTTCATCCTCTTTCCCGATGGCTAGACGTCGTAAATACCGCACAAGCGTGTTATAGTGGCCATAAATAACAGTTCGAATGCTCGAGCGTATCTTCGACCCTTTTGTCAAGCCGGGTTTTTCAAAATTCATTAATTAGCGACATATGGCACCTGAGCTGCGTTTCTAGCCGGACAGAAATGGCGTGTAGTTTCGGAAAATCTGCGGGTGGAGTCATTCGTGGGTAATGTGCGATTTTAGGGCACCGTTAGAGTCGTAAGCTGCACGAATAACGTGTCGCGAATCGATGACGGTGACCATTAATGACCGGCCGCACTCTAGCGACGATAATTATATAATATTCTGAACTGTCGTGAAAAACAATAACGCAGGAAAAAACACAAATCTCGCCTTTCCCTATTCACTGCTTCTAGATGCAGCCGTCCAATATTGCGGTCACGAGCTTCCCTAATAACTGCAATTAAGATACGGTGTGAGTTTTGGATTCTTGGAAGTTCGATCACGCCTTGATTCCAGCCAATTTCAACGTTATTCCATCCATCAGCGTTATTGAGAATCAACGAACCCGATATACTGCGCTGATTTAATTGTTCGAGACTCGCGAGCATCGACGGGGAGAGGGAGGAGGAGGAGGAGGAGAAGGAGGAGGAATGGAGAGAGAAAGGTTGCGATAGTTTGGTCGTCGAGGATAATTAAAGCCGTGTGTAACCATTAGCGGCCGTTAACATAACACAACGGTGGACATTATTGTAAATCAGTGTTATCGGCCACGGAACACGGTATATACACATTATACCAATAGGTAATGTAAGTGGTCGAAACTGTCCCCGAATATATGGACTGGCCGAAGTTCATCGCTGCGGCAGATTTGAATTTCGGGTTGAAAAGTTTGTGAGCGTAGATTATGCGAGCGATAAAATAAATAGAAAAAAAAGAGAAGGGCGGCGCGAAAACAGGGGTTGAAAGAATAAATAAAACAACCCCCGTAATTTCCGTGCGTTTCCGCGACTTTTTATCGCGCGTTGCAGTTTTTCTACATATACGTGTACGTACCTACGGATAATACATACTACACGTTTGTCGTAGTTCGATAATCCCGGCAGTGAATTGACGCCGCATGCGGGGGAACCGAGCGAAAACCTACTGAAACGCAACTACCGTAGCGAAATTTATGAATTGGAAAAAAGTCGATTCTATTGTTTCCATTTTAACGGCCATTAGTTGAAAACGTCATTATCGGAGCTGCAGTAATTGATAGTTCTGAACAGTAAACGAACCGTGTCCAGGACAGATTCGTACCTCCGGTCCGTTTCGACGTATACGTATACGTATACAGATTGCGGCAAAGAGAGGTGTGCATGCGATTATAACCGTTCACCGATATTATGTGTAGCTACAAAGCGAACAGCGTTCTATTATCGTTGATCATTCAATGAACGCGCGTGTTGCGAACTTCCCCGATTACCGTATACGACCGATTCAATTACGTGTATTATTATTTAAATTATTATTTATAGAGACCTGCCGCATGCATTGCGTTACGCTTAATACGATCTATAAATACACACATACAACGTAACAAAACATCCGAGAATTCTATGCAGCATACACATGTAGGTACTACACAAACACATCTGTAAACTGAATTGTCAGATAGAATGAAAACGGGGTATTTCAAATGGGATTTTGTCCGTTCCGGTCGGCGATACGGAAGAACGGACTGTACAGTGCCGAAGATTATAGCCGGGTTTGCTACGGCATTCAATTTCGTGCGAAAAAAAGAAATTAAAAAAAAAAAAAAGATGCATTCGTCTAATCATTTTTCCTCCCACATATCTCTTTCACACGTCGAAACACGTATACGTAATCGTACATGTATTCTGCATCAGCAAATACATACCGGTGAAGTACGAAGGCCTTGACAGACCTGGTGTGCGAGGTTGTTGTGCAGGAGAAAAAGAGAGCGAGAAAAAGAAAAAAAAAGGAACAGTGATTAGTGCCATGTGCTTGCGGTGCTTTTCGAAGGGTGCGGAAAATGCATAATTCCAAATGGCTGAAGTGAAACACGAATTCGTGTAATCAATTTCAATGGGGAATAGAACTGGGAAATTTGTGATGATACGAATCATGCGTGTCGATGACGGTGCGGTGATTTTTCGTTCGAATGAATTTGATAAAAATGATGCGATGAGGAAAATCTGGTTCGTAGACTTCGAGAAATTATTATAACGCGCTTCACCATGAGGTATGCGGTATGTATCAAGTCGTAACAAAATCAAACTCTCCTGAAGTAAATATAATTAATACTTCTACAGCAATAATGAATATAAGAGAGAAAATGTCGAATATGTACATACGAGGGGCACAACCGCACCTGTACGCCCAGTCAATTATAATTCGCATATAACAATTGTTTAATTAAATTGAGTCGCATGAAACGTTGGTGAATAGGCGGAGGAGGAGGAAGGATGGGGGGGGGGAGGGATAGGGGGTAGGTACGGGTTCTGTCGTGAACATACGTGTCGCGGTTATAATGTGTGCTGTGGATAACTTTACTGCGGGTATCGAAACACGGTACGTATTCCTATAGAGCCGTTATTGAATCCCGCACGTACGAACAGCTTGTTCCACGCGTTCTACGAGGATTGAAAATATTTGTAGGTAATTGCACGGTCAGTCGACATCTGCCGGTGCTCCCGGTGAAAAGAAGAAAAAAGAGAGGGAGATGGAGAACAAAAAAAAAAAAAAAGGACGGAAAAAGACTGCATTACTACATTTTTAGCCCCTTGCTGGATTATGTTCCTGTTATTGGTCACGCGTGAAGAACGAACAAGGTTGTGAAACTTACTCGCGGGACAATAATTTCATCGAATTACATTGAACGACGTCGAATTTGGAAACCGAAAAAAGAGAATATCGGACAAAAATCCAGAAGCCAAAAGCATGGAATTGCGGGGGGAAAAGGGAAATTATGAAATGCCGTAAATTAAAGAATACGAAAATATGGAATCGTCAGAAATCTGCGAGTTATAATATAATATTTCAACATTTACCTCTTATACATTTTGTAATTCTACGAAACAGACTATCGCGTTCTCGATAAATCGAAATTGCAACCCTTTCCTCATCTCCGATAATTCAACGTTTTAACCCCCGGCGAGCATGAAGATCGAAGGAAACTCAACTCCACTATACGCGTAGCTGGCAATTGATGCGGACGTGCACAAGCGTCGAGTCACGTTTCAAGTTGCGTGACATTTTTGGGGTTGGGTATAGCCGAGGGTGGCTTCGAAACCGTGGAAAACCGGTAACAGAGGACGGTGGTAGCGATCGTCACTCGAAAAGTGGCGGAGTAGATTTTGTATCGGAGGTTTCGCCGCCCCCGTCCCGAGTATAATAATCGAATAAAAGTCAGCCTAATCGAAGGGGCGAGGCGCGGGGGTTGCGGACGAGTACGAGTCCCAGCCCCGTGTTTCGCGCCAATTCTCTCGCGTCCCCGTGCGAACTTGATTTAGCGAGTGCCCCGCAATGAGCTCGGTTCGCGAAGTGAGCGTCCCGCTGCTGCATACGGTGCTCGGCGAATCGGAAGCCCGTAATCACGGAGCCAATTAAGGGTGGTGACGCCACCGGGCATCCCACTGACACCTCGATGCTCCCGAAACTCCCTCTCATCACCCTCTCTCTCTCCCCTACTCATCCTACTCCCCTTCGGCTCGTCCAGGGTTGGTCAGAGAAACCGCAGCCCAGAAACGCTTCCCCGCACCGATGGACCTCTGCAAGGTGGACGGTTACTTGACGCAAGGGTGTATCTCCCCCCCTTGAGAAGGATTGCGTTATACGTATTTATGGAGATGTCTGCAGATTGCATTTCCACGAGGAGTGACGGCTGCGATTATTCGAATACGTCACCGTCCGTGTTCCATTCCTAGCTTTCGAGGCATTTGTATGTACGGATATTCGACAAAAACAAGGGTGGAAGTTCGATCTGGGAAATTTTTTCTTTTCGAGCAAGTAAACGAATCACCTTCTAAAGTTTATTGAACGGGTTATCGATTCAGTCTTATGAACCGAATTCAAGACAGATTTTCAAAGCTGTTCTCGACGATGGGTGAATCGTATCAACGAGCAGTTCAATCGAGGGTGTTGGCACTGACCCAGGTACAAATATGCGCACCGATAGATACAGTGGTAATCTATAGCTGTTCCCTGAGGTCAGATATGCACTTGAAATATTTTATTATCTCCTCTAATGACCCGGTCGGAATCATATAACAGCCGTCATTGTGCGCTAGTCGCGGTAAACAGGAGTATTTGCGATTGATATGTTACATTGCAGCAGTTTTTGTCGCCACTCCGTGCGGAGAAATACGCTATGTCTTATAGAATGCGTTACGCGTCTGCGTTACATATGTTGTCCAATATGCATACTGTGCTAACGCTCAGATCTCAAACCCGATTCAGCATTACACACGAGTCCGGATAATTCAATAGGATCGGAGAGAAGTAGCGCCGCCAAACTAAACGCGAAGTGCCCAACCATCTGTAACATCGAGGTAGGTACCATGCACCACGACGGTATCAACGTTCGTCCCCGTTGACCGCGTCTAATCTGATTTTCCCAGGGTTCCCTAGCCTCGAACAGTGAGGACATCGGTTTAACGTTGGTAAGCTTTGTCTGGGAAGAGCGAAAGCCATTTGCTAATAGACGTAGGTACCGTAGGTAGGTAGGTAGGAGGTAGGTACCAAGCTATACCTTCGTTAGAGAGCGGACTGAACCTTCGTCCACTTCCCCACGGGGAGACAGGTCATGCGATCCAAACAATTACCGGAAACGGGATTCCGTCAAGTTCAATTCTCTTACCGGTTTCCGATTACGCCTGACATTCACGGACCGAGGCTAATTCTCGTTACAGATTACCACCCTTACGCTTCTGACGCACATTACATCCGAATGGAGTTTTAACGGTTGAAACTAACGCCTTTCTTTTTTCCCTCGTTTCATTGGGATCAACTGAATTATCCTTCGAGGACGACGAAGAATCGTGCATTAGCAGCTAATTGATCTCGTAATAGCAAATCCGGAGTGTCGTCGAAACGACCTGCACGGCTACGGGTTTAACTCCAGGCTTCGAGTGTCTGCAGACATACTATAAGGTGTCGCCTAGCAGCAAACGAGATCCAGTCAAATGCGTTTAAAAGTTCAACATACATACATACATGCACCCAAAGAGCTACCGGGTCGTGAATGTACGTCAGCGACGGATACCCACGAGTAACTTGTTCATCCGGTGGTTCAAAACTGCGTTACCTTTGGAGACCGTGGAAAGCCGCGTCAGAAGAGGGACGCGCGAGATAACGAGAGATATTCGCGAGAGACGGAGGGACGTACGGGGGGGTCTAAATACTCTCGGCGTTCCAAAACAATGGACTGGTACCGACTAACTTTCCAGTGACCCCCGTTAACCAGCCTGACCACGGGGTAACTGGTAACTCAGTTACCCACTTGCGAACCAAAGCAGCAACATGGCCGACGTGCCAGTTCCACCGGACGAACGAACGACAATTTCACGTCGGAGACGCACCTCGGGGCTCGCTATTTACAAATTTTGTGCAACCATGCACGATTCGCTAAATGTGCACCGGTTTTCGATACTTCCCGACCTTCTAACGAGCATAACGAAAACTTGCGTGCTGAGTGATCGCGGACGTCTTTTAATTCTCGGGTACACCGTACGTGACAGTTGTTTTTTCATTACGTTTCAGTGAAATGTTATTAAGGAAATGTGGGAACCGATGGTGCACTTATTACCATACCAATGGCGAACATGAACCGATGGAAGGAGTTGTTGATGCGCATGTCCGTTTCGTTACACGTATCAAATATAAATTTATCCATTATACGTGTACGAGTTTATTGGAAAAACCATGTAACCATCGGAACTTTCGAGTAAAATAAAAATGGAACAACATCGTAAAACAATATCATTTTGAGACCATTTATAACGTACCTGAATTATTTCACAGACAAACCCTTTCCTCTGAATTGAGTTAACAAAATACCATGTTAAAGCGATCGAAGATTTTCATACAAGAAAATGAGAAAGTTGATATGATTTCGTTTTACGAAGTCCTGACATGAGCAATGACGATGACGATGATTGTGATTTTCGTGTGTGACTTGACGAGTGGGATCGGGATGTTTACGGATAGACAACGGACACCGAACTTGTAGCTTCCTGCCTTCGCGAATGGTGAAAAAAAGCTCGACTTACCGTTGTTGAGGTGCATGCGAGAATGTTCGTCGGGAAAAACGGCCTCTGATCTGTCGCTGCTCGCGGTCGAGCTGCTGCTTAAAGCGCTGGCGTGTCCTCGGCGATTACGTCGATTGAGAGTGCCGCCGGCAGCGGAGTTGTTTTTCTTTGTCGGTGCAGCGTATACAGTTTCGCCTGAAAGTACGAAATTCGAGAATAAGAATAGGAGGGGAAAAAGAGAAACCAAAGAAATGTCAATGTTTATTCCCGCATCGCACGGATTGAGAACATATGTAACCAATGTGTGTCGGAACGTGTTATTGTACGGGAAAATTGGCCCGGCTGTGCAGGAGCTTATTTCAAGCTTGCGTAACGACTGAAACGACAAACGATCCGACGCAACGGGGTGAATTCGCGTTGAGCTGCACCGGTTCAGAAAACGTCCCATATCAACCGAAGCGAGTCTGCTCCCCGGGTTGCAGAAAAGCAGGGAGAAACCGTCCGGAATAATCCGTGGATTTGGAAAAGTTTGCAAAACCTTACACACGTAATATTATATGTATATAGTATAATACTAGCAATTTTACCGGCGTTCCCCGGGGGGATAAAGATGCGCGCTCACCTTTTGGCTTCCCTGTTGGTAGTAAAAAGAAAAAAAAAGAAAAAAAAATCAAGAAAATATGGCACTTAAGGCGCGCGTGAGAAAAGCGTGGATAAGAAGCGGGTAAAAAGCCGGAATCGATTCTCACCGTTTCCGCTACGTGACCTGTCCGACATCGCGGACCCGTTGTAGTGATGCCGACGCGAATTTGTGCTCTCCAAAGGAAACGGGGATGCCTGCCGATGATTGGGGGTCAAGGTCGGCGGCGGCGTCGGGAAGGGGGTCGTCGGATTATCCGTCGTCGCGGCGCCCTCCGTGTCGGATCCGGTGCGATATGACCGATCAGCGGCGCCTGGAACAGAGGAAAAGAGAAGCGCGTTGAATGGACAGAAATCGAGTTGCGGTTCCCCTGTTTTCGTCAATTTTTAAAACAAATTTTCCGCCCCCGAATCCGGTCGTTTTGCGGTATTTGTCAGGTATCCTCGAATTCCCCTGCAGCGCGAGCGTCGCGTGAAGTCGCACAGCGTCTTCCGGAGTTACTTTTATACCCGGGAGAAGACTCCCGCGGGAATCGGCCGAGCTAAAGGGTAGTAAACCCGGATGATCGGTGCACTCGGAATAACACCGCAGCAGAGAAAGGGGAACGCGGTGCCGGGATATCTTCCGTGGAAATAAGTGTGATCAAATCCAGGAGTCGAGTGCACGGTTAGATCCGGTCACCCGGTTTCTCCACTCTCTGACGATGAGTCGCCCCAGCTCGGACTTCCTTCCAACGACGTCGTTCGCCGAATCTACTCTCCGGCAACCCCTGCCGCTCTCTCTCTCTCTCTTTCTCTCTCTTTCTCTTTCTCTCTCACTCTCTTACCGAGCGACAACTGATAGCTATCTCGCCCGCTCTTTACGGGATGGACATATTGATCCTTATACTCAACTACTTGCGGACACGGGTTTTCGTCAGTTTTCTTCGAGATATAAATGTACAAGAAAGAGGAGAGAGACCGCGTGGATGGAGAAATGGAGGGATCGAAGGGATGATGATTGAGTCTGGGATGTACCAACAGAATTTTGGGCGGACTGGAGGATGAATTGTCCACATAAGTGTTATTTGCGCTGATGATAGTGAACTCGACGAGAAAAACAACCTTTATATGTATCGGAAATGAATATGATTAAATTTGAATAACACGAGCTAAGATATTAACAATTTGAGATATAATTTTATTATTACAACGATTTTTTTTATTTTTCTGCACGTTTTGTTCGCCATGTAGAGATAGCTTGCAATTTTTCACGCATAGTCATCTCCAGAGTGGATAAAAATAGATTTTCGTTAGTACAGTGCGACAAATGTTAGTCAATAATAATAATTCCACGTTTTAGCTGGTCCATAATGTGAGATTTCTTAAAGTTACTTCACATAATTTGTAGATATCGATCGAAGAGAACAATACATAACCTCAAAAACATTGCAATTCGGTTAAAAATACTAGTGTTCAATTATTCCGAACGTTCTAGTAATAAAATCTTTTCTTAAATTAGAAATTTTTCTTCATCAAGCTCAGATTCGTACACCGAGAATCTTTTTTAAAACGGTTTCCTTCTCTTCACCTAACTTCCGATTCGAACGATGCGACCGATAAATCCTCCCAGAGAAATATTAAATTCTGAATTCACTTCACTGCAAAGATAACACCGATGCGATTGTACTTGCACAATGATTTTACCCTCACTGTTAGAAAAGCATGCAACACTTATATTTTAATCTTAAAAAAATCGTTCGATCGAAGACAAAGTTGTCAATCAGAAATCACCCTGCCGATGAAAAAATGTTTCGCTAACAAAATCGGGGTTGGAGGGGGGAGGAAAACCCACCGCTGGGGTTTTGCTAAGGCGTTTAGTGACGATGCCCCGGGCTATTTGTAAAACTTTCCTCATTAATTACAGACAAGATCCAATCCTCTCGAACCCTTTCTGATCCCACCCTCGACGATGTAATGGTGTAAACTGTAACCGTAGCCCGCCATACCGAGTCTCTGGTTTCGGCCCCCATTGTCTCCCGCCACCCCTCGCCGCCCCTCGCCTCCCCTCTAGGCGAGAGGAAATTTAACAGAAAATTAGAACCCGCCTCCTTGCAGCGAAGAATTATACGCCAATTAATGATGAGAATTACCCAGTCAAGAAGCCGGGTTTTATTCATCGACTGTATAATAGCCGTTAAACTACTAGCCTCCCACGATTTATATCATCCAGATTTTTAACACGCGATAACGCGCGTGGTTCAGCGCTCAGGAATATTCTAACCGACAGTTTCAATCCACCGCTCGATTCGAGCGAAGAGCCCTCAGCCCTGCTGACCGAGGGTTGAAAGTGAAATTTCGCGGGTCAGCTGACGAGGACGCGACGCG
Organism: Neodiprion virginianus; assembly: GCF_021901495.1. Classification (NCBI taxonomy): domain Eukaryota; kingdom Metazoa; phylum Arthropoda; class Insecta; order Hymenoptera; family Diprionidae; genus Neodiprion; species Neodiprion virginianus. The sequence continues at coordinate 3,832,234 of NC_060882.1, forward strand.
GGCGTTAGCGGTGAAATTTTAACGTCGGAAACGCGCGTCGTACCCAAATCAAAATCCAACGGTATCAACCCCTTGGCGAAACTCGACGTGAGCGGGTTGATTTCGAACCCGCATTTACCAATTTTTCGCATTTCTATTCGCTGTCCTGCGTGGTGGCGTAAATATGACACACATAGCTATATTTCGTTGCGACGGTTATAGTTTCGGCACGGGGTTGGACCGCTATGCGAGCAAACGTGAAGGCCGAAACGTACGTCTGGGGGTGGCGGAGAGTCCGCGTGGTCGGGGGCGGCGGCGCTGATATTACTGGCATTAAACTTTCATATTCAATCTTGCCACCCCAGGCACCCGGGGACGCGAGGACGGGGGGCCGAGGGGCAAACCTGAAGCCCCGCATCAACCCCGTTGGTAATTGCGTTATGGCCGTCCTACGTCATTCCGACTTTATTTATTGAATTTTCAAATCCATAAGGATTCGAATGTGTCTCGAAGTAACCCGACAAACTTGCTTCTACCAATTTCCCTCGAGTTGTGGGATATACGCGAACACGCCAAGGAACTGCCCGAGTACCGTTGAAACCCAACGACTTTTCGAGTATCTCGCCGCCGTGTTGTTGGTATGCAATGGTCAGGCTTCCTCGCCATTTAACTCGCGGAATGGGGCATATAAAATTGTATCGGCTGCGGGAGGAAGATACGTACTATGACAATTTTCTCCCCTCTATGGCGGGAAAAAAAAAAAAATCAGAAACAGTTTAGAAAACGAAAATGAATCAACGACGCAATACACGGCGCCGCACGTTCGACCCTTAAACAATTAATGGACGTTGATGCGACAGATTTCTTACCGAATTTATAATTCTTTTACTCTGCTGGGAAAAATAATTGATTGTTTTTTGGGATATTAGCAAATTTCCGAAAGCTAAAAAGTTGACTTATATAAAATACGTATGATAAGTGTATAAAAAAAAAATTTCCGTTAGTATTTTTCACTAGTGATCGAAAGTTTGTTCGATGACGAATATTGAACGTGCGAAAAACATGTTTGTGCACATATTTTTGGATCCCGTTGTTTGTAATTTTTAAGAGGAGGGAAGCCGAGCAGCAATCTCGACCCTGGAGCTACCCGGAAGAATCCCGGAGATTCCGAGCCCCTGAATAAGTTATAATTAAATTAAGAGCCGGTTACTTCTGGCTCCTTTTCTCTCTTCGCCAAGTAAATATATGACTTCCTCTTCTACGCTCCGGTCCGTTTAATCGAAACTTTTAATCCGAGCCTCCGACGATGAGTAAAACGAAAAGTTCACCACCTCTGCTGTACCGGCAAAGACAACATCGAGACCCGGATTCACCCCTGTGGATTATACCAGATCAACGACGAATATCAAACTCCGAGACCTGCATAAGTATAATAAGAATGCCGCGTCGAGGCGGGGAGTAAGAGATTAATTAATTAAATGTCAAAATCGGATCATCATTCCTCCGCGTTTAAATAATTCACGTAAGCAAAAAGCTAATTCCTAGTAGTCTGCGATCCTGAAATCCAGGACCGAAGCCATTTGCGAGAAAAGGTGAAGCATTAAAATAGAGAAAAAATAAATAAATATGACAAACTTTCAACAGGTGAAAAATGTCGTTTTTCTCCCGGAAGGAACCGCGCGGCGTTTCCCTGGGGCGGGCTCTTTGACGGAAGGATCACCGCGCCCTTCTCACCCCTATTTTCCGTACACATCTGGTGTAGGGTCTTAATAAGCCGATGCTCGTTCGGGGAACAACCGCTGATGAGAACTGGCTTGTCGATGTTCGCGCGTGTGTGTTCGTACGCCTCTAACCCCGGGGTGGAGAAATGTTTTCATTGCATTTGTGCAAAGATATTATTATTATTATTATTATTGTTATTATATGGCCAGCAGGCAAAGGATACAAAGAAGCCACTTGGATCCTGTTCAATTCACTTTGATCTCAGACTAATTTTTTGCACAATCAGAGCCTGAGTGGTCGTAAAGTGAAATTGTAAAATTGTGTGGAAGAGAAGGATCATATTCGCCTAGGTAGAAACAAACGTCGACGAATCGAGTGATCAGTGCCGATTTCGAAAACAAGAGCTCTTCGCAATCACCTCGTATTTTAAAATTTTTTAATTTCATTTGATTTTTTTATTATTATTTTTTTTTGTTTCATTTGATATCAATCAATCCCTTTCCGAGTTACTTTCTCGTCTTCGGGTCACTCGACGTGCAGGGAGTCGAAGGGGGCGGGGGAAAAGCAATTTTTGAGAGGGGTGGAGAGGGAGGGCGAAGGGCGAGGAGGGTGACGCAAATTAAATGTCGGATCAGAAACCCGGCTTCTGTCACTGGCAACATTGCCTGCACGGGAGTGAAAGGGGATGGCATGCAGGATCATCCTGGCGTCCCGTCCTGGATCCGGCGAGGTCGGCGAGCGTCGGGACGGCTCCCCTGCACCGAAGGAATTACCATTTTAAACCCCCCCGGGAAACAAGCGAAGGCTATATAACGCAGTCTCTGTGTTCCCGGATCATATGAGTTTGTTCGCTCGCCGTTCGCCTCTGGAGAAAAGGCAGGTATAGATAGGTGGCTCGATCCCTTTTCCACCCACGCCGCGGAAGAAACAACGCCGATGTCACTTACAAGGAGGGTGGTTTTTGACTCGAAAAGCGAAAAAGAAAAAAAAAAAAAAACAAACGACGCTTGTCTTTCACTTCCGTTACAGCGCCTCGAAATGAGTCTGCCAACCGAAACCGAGGGTGATTTGTTTCCTGGATTGTAATTAAGCACGCAGCAGAAATCGTACGATGTTTGAAAAAGAATATTGTGTCGGTGTTCCTGAATTTTTGAGCAAATTTTGCCAATCCCTAGAACCATTGTGTGCGGGATGAATCGTATGGCCAACTAATAATCAGCGCAATCCCCTTCAAGACGGGGAATAAAAATCATGAGAATAAAACCCCGTAAATAAAGTACCTACGTCGGTCTATACCCGCGGTGATAAAAGTAGGGGGAATGAGAAACGGTGTACGGAGGGGCTGCATACAAGGTAGTACAATTATTTCCTGGTCGGATAACAAAGTTATGAGAAAAGTTTGCAAACCCCCGAACTTCGCTCCCCCCACCCCACGTGGCTCGGAGTTAAGATCTTTATTTCGATATTATTTTCAGTTTATTATTGCGCGGGGGTTGGTTTCTCGTGATATTTCAAAATTGTTGTTTCACCACCCGCTCTTCCTCCTTATTCTTTCCTTCTTCGTACCCAACATGTATACACACACACATGTGTTTGTTTTTTCAGTTTCATTCCGTTTTTCGCGATATACTTTATACCTAGATCGGAAGAATGCTCGAAACGATTATTTCACTTGAGAAATATTTCCCTGCTGTACCGAGATACCGTTACTGTTTCAGTCCTTACCCGGCAATTTTTCCGCCATCAAAATATCCACGTATGCAACGTGTGTAAAGAAGTCATAAACATAATTCCACGCACGGTCAATATGATCCGCTGTATGGAGTATGACCGCAAACGGGAAAGGATGACGGGAGAAGAAGCGGTGCAGACCCTGCTCGAAATATATGTGTACAGTAATGAAACCGGGAGTTGGCTTTTTTCGGCAATAACCAGGGACATTCGGAAACAGTCCGGTTTGCGTGCGAAGACTTCCTTCGGCCATCAACCCCAGCTGACTCCGCGTACTTCCAGAGTTTCTTACCCCACCATTATTTCTCACACAACCAATTCGATACTCTCGATTGACTTACAAATCTTTTTACTTTTAAAAAGTCACCAGAGCGTTGGCAATTTTTCATTATAATAATATTTTGTTTCTAAGGCTATAACGTAAAAAGGATTAACTATTGGTTCCAATAATAAGAATAACAACGACGGTGTATAAAAAATCCGTAAGGTTGTACGAAACAGAGAAGAGTGCGGGGGAAAACAAAGAAAAAGTAAATAAACAACCATTGCTTTTCAAGACATATAACGCGAATTTTACCGGCACCGAGGTAACAATTTGATTTCTGCGTTCATTTTCACTCAATTAACGGTATGTAAATACAAATATCGAATTTACATCTCAACGAGTCGTCGCTGCAGCCAACGGAGAGACACGCACCCACGCACATGCAAAAGCAAGTACATACACGTGTCCGAATACACAATAGCCTCGAAACGAGAAAGAATTGTTCTGAGGGTGAACAACGACACACGGTGTGTAGGATAACGGCGAAAGTGTGGAACGTAAATAAAACTAAAGCGAGAATAAAAACGTCGAAAAAAGAGGCAAGAGTGGAGAAACAGAGAGAGGGAGAGAGAGAGAGATAGAGAAAAAAAAACAAAAAAAAAAGGAAAAAACAAAGAAGAAACAAAGGTAAAAAATAACAACGGAAGAGACGGGAGGGAATAAGGGAGGAGGGAACGGAAATGCGGAGGAAGAGAAAAATAAAAACATTCCGCTTTCGCTGTGTAGCTGAATAAACCTGGGTATATACGTATGTATACATATATATATATATATATACACACACACCTATATATACTATGTATATATGTAGACTATAAGGCCCGTGCGGCATTGCCGAATCCCATCCTGCAGTTACAGGGTCTCAGCACCCCCTAGCAACCCCACCCCTCACACCCCCTCCGCTCCTTCTCCCTTTGCCGTCGCGTATTAGTTTGCGAAACAGGAAATATATATCCTCACGCATTGCATTCGCATCCACGATATAGGTATATGCATATATAATGCAGTTTTGTTAACTGGTGACGTAAAAACTTTTCGCATTACCGCAACAAGCTCACCGATCGTTCGGATATATACGACTTCCGCCCTGACTGCTTACAGGATGGAAAAATCACCCTTCCGTGAACCGAAATGAAGGGAAGAGGATGATAAATAAAAAAATAAAAATCTAGGTACGGGTAATCGAAGATCGAACTACCTTCAACCGCTACTTATACGTTCATTTCATTCTACTGGTTAAATCGAAAGTATGGAAACGACCTTTGCGGGAAATTCATGTATAATTTATCTACAATTTGTACACAAGGTTGATTATTCCATGAATCAGCTGTCTCGCCTTTTCGCGTATTTATAGAATTATAACAAATGTAAGTCGTTCGTTCGCGTGAAGCAAATCATCGCGCATAAGCGTGGAACGAAAGAGGAATTTCGTTCAGTGAGTTACTTCTTTCTTTCTCATTTTATTTTCAAAAATACAGCATTAAGTACGTGGTGAAAACTCAGCCGTGGTGTATTTTTAGTTCTAACGCCGGTATTATGCGGACGGACGTGTTGCCTATCGCTCGCGCATTAAACTAGTCCGCCGGAACCACCGTCCTGTGAAATACGAGCAAGTCGATAGTTTTGTGTTACGCATATTACCACGGGGCGGTCGAGCGAGGCCCGAAATTTTATTGCGCACGCACGATTCGATTTTCCCCCAAACACCTGGACATCGCCGTGTGGATGAAAAGCGTCTGCATCTACAGGTGTAAAATACGAAACTCCGAGTGGGAGCAAAGTACTGTTTCAATCACACTCGGAGCGAGGCCGGATGGATTTTCCTGATCGATCCCTAGAAGCGAACAAATCGGCCCCATTTGTACCTGTCCATTATAACGCGATATTGATGAAGCCACTTGGTAAACTAACGAATGTTACCGCGGCGTCGTCGCTCGGGTTCTGTAGAGAGTGTTCACTGATCGAGTGATTGGTCGGGGGAGAAAAAGAAAGGGAAGAAAACAAAGCAGAATTAACATTAAACGATGGTAAAAAAAAAAAAAAAGTGAAATTGATAATATAACGGGCATTGGAAAACAGAGATAAGAGAGAGAAAAAAAAATAAAAAGAAAGCAACGAATATCTGGGGACAGAAAAACAACCCCCTTTACAATCGACCGGCGTTTAAACGATCGTAACATCTCGCGAATCAATTAGCCCCCAAGAGATTCTATGGTAAGTAAAACGAGAGGAGTCCCATACGAGCGGCCGTAGCTTTCGTCGGTGGTCAAAGTATATATGCGCGGAGGCAAAGTGCTGCCGGGTAGGGAAATACAATTTTGCGAGTTATGAGAAACGCTGTTAACTGAATAATTCTTGCTCGTGTAGCGTTCGCTGGTTAGGGATAATAAATTATTTCAAGAAGGGGGATTAATTTCCTTTACGAATAATTAACCGACTGGACAATGAAACCTTGCAGGCTTCCATACCTTGTACTCGTCGTGTCCGCCTCACTCGCATTCTCCCCTGCTTTTGCAACGGTCAGTCCGACCGCTCTGAACCCCCTCGCCGACACCCCGTTGCCCTTTCCATTTACCCCCATCCCGTCAAATGTTAATCACGACTTACACACCGCTCCAGGTATACACACAGGACCCTGGTTCTCCTGCGTCGGCTGCCAGAGCTGCATTATTGAGTGACCACGGCCTCTCTAGGTATAAGTTATAACCCCTCCAGGTACACGTTACGTGCAGGGTGGAGCTGAAGAAGTGGCCCGCAGAAAATGGGTAACTAAAGACCAATCCAAGTTTTCGAGTTTAGAACCGAAAAATTGACCGAAACTTTGGCTCGGCTGAAATTAGCGTTCCTTTCGTGTCGGGAAATTAATTTTGTACCTACGTTGCATTCCAAAAATAAAATTTATTCCCGATAAATTAATGTCTTTTATTTACTCTGATCTAATAATATGTTACAAAGCATGATTAAACACTAGATTTCAGGCTGTAATAAAAATTTAACGAAATTTTAAATCTGTTTCGACTGAAAATCGTGTTTCGGTCGGACACTACGGGAAACGCACTCGCCTTTTAGCCTCAGTGATCTCTTCGCTCTTTCCCGTCTAAAATGTTGGAAATCAGAGTCAAGAATCGAGAATATACGTACACGTAATATAACGAAATGAAACGTGTGTTTTCTCTCTTCTCTGGTATTCTCTCTGAAGTGGGACGTAATCTTGACATTTCCCTACAAATGCCGAGAGATCTGCTTTTGTTGTACTTGGTTAGCCTAAACACGCAGTGCTCGACAGTCCCTGCCGCGTGTTAAAATAAACATAATTAATGAAATTACTCTCTGCTCGGAATACGTGGCTACAGAAGGGCTAAATGAGACTTCGCTCGAGCTGCCGGGGTTCAGGCGGGATCTTTTATGCTAGCAAAACAATCGAGACCCCGTTAAATTAAACGGTGTTACACTCTCGTGTGGCTTTCGTCTCCGAGTATATTCACCTGACTCGGTCACTGGTAAGCTTGAGATCACACCGAGAACTGCAGGCTTTATTAGTTCTGGAAACGGGGAAAAAGAGTAGGAAAAAAAAAATGGTTTCATTATGGTAAAATGGTTGATTTTTCCGTTAACCTGTTTCACCTGATCCTTAAAATTCACCCAGAAGTGAATATTAGATTTTACCATCATATTTTGCCGAGAGGGAGGAATAGATTAATGCAAATTGGCTGCGGTGTTCAGGGTTTATCGTTTGCGACACGCGTACGTTTCTGCATGGCGGGTGTTTCAGTCACAATACGTTGCAATTCGCATCTCTCATAACGTGGCAACAAACTTGGTGAGAGCTGTGCAGATTAGTTTTAGAGCGACACGGTGCCGGGCTTTATAATGATTCTAAAGCACACAGAGGCATCCAGCGGACTGTGTTCAAAAGTGTAAATAGATAGTCGTAGAATCGTTAGTTGACCTCTGTTTTCTTTCAATTCAAACGCTTTACTTTACCGAGCAACGCGATTAGTTTATTCTGCAAAGTAGAGGAACAGAGAGACGAAAGTCGGTTCGTCCCGAGACCAAGAGCGGTACGTGGTTCGGGGAATGTGCATCCGGACGAAGGGAAGGGAATTTGAGAGAGAGAGAAAGATATTGCAGAAGATAAGATTCGCTCGCGCCAAGCACATCCAGCTTAACGGTTATAGTCCCGAATATTAAGTGGAGGGTAAAACGGCCGTTGTGGGTTATGAAAATTATTAGTGACCACGTTTCGTTTGAAAAAGAGGACCGGCAGTGCCGCTTTGGAAAGCCCATTTCCCCCGAAAGATACGCGTCCCACTATCTCTACGAGCAGGAAATTTTCAAAGAACGCTCTTCGAAAATTCCGAAAGCTCCGCTCTGACTCCGAGTAAAATAATAATAGAATTAAGAATCAAGCGTCAACTACAGCTGCAGCGTGTCAAAGTTGCAACGAGTTTCGTCGTTGGAGGGTGAGAAGATGACTGGGCATTGGCACGACGTGACGGGGTTTTCGGAAGTGCAAATGTCCGATAAACCCAGCCACCAACCAACTTCGATTCGATTCGATCCGATGGATTGGATAGGCAAAGCGTTAAACGGGTGAGGCCAAGTTGGCTGGCCTGACGTCCGTCTCTGTGATCACGTTCTGGAGGTACTATAACAGTGTGCCAGCCAATATTCCATTCGACGCGACACTGTGACACTCGATGTACGGTGCAGGCTGTTGAACGGTTGACACCGATCGACGGGTGGTTTCAGCTCGGCGCTTTACCGGTAGGAAACCTTTGTGAATACCGAGTTACACCACCGTTCCAATCCCAGCCGCACATACCTACGCATATATCGACGTAATGATGAACGGGACCACAGCTGGTAAATGAAGGAACGACGTGGATCACCACGGTTTCTCTCCCCAAAATTAACAGCTTTGATCTGGCAACGCAGTCAGCCGCGTCCGTGGAAACATGTATGAAAACGCTACACAGAGGAAACCCGTCTACATCGTTGCGCACACAAGTGTCACCCATAATGCAACACCGTGGGTGAACGCTGTTCGCAATTACGAGCTAAATTTAAAAGCGCACCTGTGACGTGGGTACACCCCGTGCACCTGAAAAAAGTTAGGTGAACGCTAACGGCGAACAAAGAATGTGCCGACTGCATGAGCTAACGTTGATCCCCGATGGTTTAATAAAAGGATGAACTCTGCACGTAAGCCGTCAACCCCTATCCGCTTCTCTATACATGTACATGCAGACCAGCAAACTCCGTCGGAGTTTAGCCTTATACCTTCTGAATTGATAACGCGAAGTCCGTTCTGTCCGGTGAGCGCCCAGCAACTCCTCGACAATGCCGAGTGACCAAGACCTGTGATTAGTCTGGCAGCTGTCGAACTACGGTAAGTTCAAGTTATAGTCGGCAGTCGTAGACAATGATTCGATAAAGAAAGGCCGATTGAATTGGGAGAAGAGGCATGCACCGTTTCCGGATTTCGAAGCAACGTTACGTACCTAATCGGAGGGTGAAAATCTGGCCGGAATTCGGGGGCTGAATGGCTGCTGTAGCAGCAGGAGCAAACGGTGCAGTGTGGTTGCAGTTTATGAATGATATACGGACGTGGTGACGCGTTAAGCGTGGTGAGGGCTCGTGTTGCGGCCGTAGTAACGTAGTAACCTGGCCAAGTATGGTCGGCAGGTATAGGCGTTGCGATACTCTCTACAAGCCTAACCGAGCAGCCCTATCTTGCACCCTGCACCGGGGATGATATAATGGATGCATCGCATCGGGGGCTCGCGGAACAACGGTTGCGGTCGATTCGCCGTTGTCTATGATTAAACCTGGAGGTAACCAACGGCCGCATTTCGCAGCCACATCGCCGTTCAGGCGTGATAATTAGCGACTGAACGGTGTCGAAGAACCGGGAACCACTTTCCGGGCCAGAAATCTGAGATCTGTGCTAAAGTGCGACGGTTGAACAAATCGCGTGGACGAATTGGGTATAAATGGATTCCAAGACGTTCGCGGATCGCGTTGGAAGTTAAACAGAACGAACGGAAGAGTTCTGACCGTTGGACATTTGGATTGTTGCCTTAACACGCCGTTCTCAACGGTAACTCATTCAAATGTGCGTTGTGCCAAAGTTTTTGTATCCTTGTTGAGAAATGGGAGTATAAGATAGGCTCCGTTCACCGCTTAGCAAAATTAGCGGCTCAGGGGATGCGTCTGACTGAATTAACCGAGGAAAAGTTAAGCGGCACATGCATAGCCTAGCATATCCCGGTGACGGATAATGAAGTTCGAAAAGCAATTACGTCTCTGATAAGATCCCGTCTATTACAGAAATTAGCTATACTCTTCCTCGGCCATTTTACTCGTTGTAGATTCATTTTCCCACGCATTGCCACTCACTCCAGCAGGATATCCTGAGGTTACCCCCCGCCGCTACCAGAGTGAGTTTACTCGATGTATGCGAGAGCGTCTCGCCATTAGTGGAGCAGACTGATCCCGTCTTTTAGAGTGACGTCAAAAGCCACCAACGTTGGGCTTTTAGCGAGTGCCACACGTCGACATCCGCACGGATCAAGTCTGCGGCTTACCTGACCTCTTTACGGTAACTGCTTCCTTTTCCTTTTCCTTTTTCACTTCTCCTTGTCTCCTTATTCTTCCTCTTCTTATTCCTTATCTTTTTCGTTTTTTCACTCCTCCAGGAAACATGATCACTGCATTTACAGAGTCGTGTCTATCCTTGATACGAATGAACACTGAACCTCGATCTGTAAAGTACGACACTTCGTGCGCGATTAACTTCATCGGCTGTAATACTATACGCACATCTAAATTTGCAATTTCCATCTCCAGTGGTCATCTGACCGGTGTAATTAATATTTCGCGTGTAACATATAAAAGGCGGATGTTACCTATAGGGAAAAATTTTCGTCACACAAATATATGCGCGCGGGACTGACACTTTTTCTCCAATATTCCTGTCGGCGGCAGCGTGGCGTTCTCGCGTAGGAGGCAACTTTCCACTCGCCGATTTCCATGCAGATGTAATTTTCTCATATTTTATGCCCTCTTTAAAAAGGCATTACGGAGATGTCAAATCGCGCGAGTTCGCTCTGCCTCTTGTCATGTATAGTATATACCTATGTATATACCTTTTTTTCCACCCTCCGTGCCTTTCATACCCTCCAGCGTTCACTTCCCCCTCGGTGTTCCAAATCCTCCAGTGGAGCAGCACGGCATTGATAATTTCTGAATATCGCCTGGTTCTCGGCAATGTCAAGCCGCAGCAACTGAGTTGCGGTCACGTGCTAAAAGGGACGTGCAAAAGTTGCAGATACCAGCGACCGTGGTCCGCGGGTGATCCGTCCTTTGCCAGCAGGATATAACAAACGCGATAAGCCGTCTTCACCAGGTAAAGTTTACCGTTCAGGGTTGTATTCATCATCAGCTGATCTCCAAGGTTGTACCGAAGAACAAGCGGAAGCGGATGCATCACGGTTCACGTAGAAACGAGAAAGCGGATGAAGAAGATCTGGCGCGTCGCGAAAATTTTATCGGTCGACAACCCAGACGGTCAGGAGCGTCACTGCAGAATGCTTCGAAATCGAATTTGTTAGCGAGCGATACTGGAGCGAGCACTGGAAAGGGAGAGGGAGTCTGAGAGCAGTTTACCTCGAGAAAGAGGGTTAAGTGGCTCTCACTTGAAGAATTTACAAACGACGATGCAACCTGGAACGTGTTTTCCCGTCTCCATCGTATCTCCTGCAGCGTCACGGGTGCCTGAGTGTCTAGGAACCCGGTCGAAATACGTTTCGAATGAATACTCTGCGATCCGCGTGTGCAACCACGTATGGAAAACCAGCTTTTGAGAAATGGTTCGGATAGAAAGCTACTGTATTGTGTCGTACAGCTATTTCCCGAATAGGAGACAGATGCGATTGCAGCTTCAGGGGCATGAATAGACCGCGCCTTCTCTTTTTTTCCATACTCGTTTTTTTCTTCCTTATCCCAGATCCACACATGTTTATCGGTTCAAGTCAGTGTCAATTTCCAGTCAATCCAGTCGAAAACTCAGCGGACCGCAAAGGGATGATTACTCGAAAGTCAGCGGATGAAAGGTGGTGGTAGGTTCTTTCCGAGGAAAAACAAACATCCTTCGTTACTTTTTCCAAGGGGTAGATAATATTTTCCTGAGCGAGAAGATCAGGTGTCGAAACGTGACGTGTAACGTCGAGAATGTAACGACCTGACGGTATTATGTCCACTTGATCCCCGGCGAACCCGGACAGCCGGATATTAATAGCTATCATTTGATCTTCACTCTCGCGTTGAGAACTGAAAGTTTTTCTGTTACTTACGTGGAAAAGCGGCGCCAGCGCGTTGAAATTCAGCGCGAAAAAAATCATGTACCGTGCCGTTTCTCACAAGCTCACTACCAATCGGCATCATCAGTTATCATTTGCGCCCCACCCTGAGGAACGTCCATGATCATCCCGCTGACGACTGCCATACTTGCCTTTTATACCCTGCAACGTGGACGAAGAAAAAAGCGACTGTTCCCATTGACGTGTCTTTTGTGAGGATCAGGCGGCGCCCTTGAAGTCGGATGATCCCCGGAGTTAATTTGGGGTATAAAGCAAACTCCGAGTGGGTGGGTGTATAGCTGTATGTACACGGCACTCGCGTACCATCCTCTCTAATATATAAAATGGGCCGTTTGTCGACAGTTGCCGCTGATGAATCACACGCTTGTCCGGAGGCGGTTGTGTATATTTTCCGCCACGTTGTCTCCGCCGAGTGATTAATACATTTCATTATTCCAGTCACCCGTGTAGTCTCCCGGGCTAGGAATTCATTACGACCTGCCCTCTCGACGGATTCGGACCGCAAAATTTTACCTCCAAAGTGCGCAAAGCACTCCTCGTCGACGGATAGACAATTTCGTTATTTTTCATTCGCTGGTGATTCGAAATTGACGTCGTTGAATCAAAAATTCAGCTTCTCGAATTATCGATGCGAATAGACACATGAGGCTAGCTCAAACGCGTAGATCAGCGGAGAAGAATTGCTCTTGCGCATCGATCAACCTCTTTGGTGCTTTTTTAGCTCCACGAGGATGGATCCAATTATGCGGTACGTCGTACCAGTTTTTTTTTTTTTTTATGACAGGAATGATTCAAGGTCCGCATCAGACACGGGCACGAAACACCAGACTCAAGACACCAGACACCGACCATCAGGCACCCCATTAACGTCAACCCGAGTCCATCCAGGCTCCAATCATGGATCCAGCACCCGGGGCAGACAAAGTGCGCCTGGGAATAAGAGGAGGAGGAAGAGAAGGAGGAAGAGGGTACACCTAAAGAAGGGTGATACTCGCGAGCGTGTTCACATGTGTTGAAATATAGCGTCGGTCAAAAGAGGGACGAGTCTGGGACTCAATTAATGCGACGTACCGGGATCCCGGCGCGAGTAGCAACCCAACTGAAACTCTTCCACCCTCCACGGGCGTACCCTCCGAGGGTACCAAGCAACGAACCAAACAACCAGCCGACCAACCCTTCGACGGCTCACCCGCGTCTGGCTGCATTTGTTCCAATCCACTGCTCGTCGATTACCACTGGTCCAGAGTCCAGCCTCCGTCTCGAACCACCCTGGGCTCGACGCCTCCTCCACCGAGGCACGTGATAGCACAAGCATCGATGGCGCGAAATCGTGTACGATTTCTGAGGCCACCAATGTATCCGTGATGCCTTTTTATCCCCAAAATTCCCGTGGGGTGAGGACAGGGTGAGAAGGAGAGCGGCCGAAACAGTCCGCGGAGATCGGAAACTACCCCGGTGTTTCTCTTCGTTCGACATCGAAACTCACGACTGATCACTGAACTTGAGATAAGACCTTCGTTTGTACAGGACTTTGGATAATGAATATTAAATCAGATCTATAGCCACACCAAAATCAGGCACTTTAACGCGAAGAATAATTCGCATGGTTTACCTATAATAATTTGTGGTAACAGAACAAATCAAAATTGAAAAAATTAACATTGTACGCGCGGTGATCTCAGGTTAAAAAATACCGCTTCCTCTCGCCTATAAACGCGCGTCACTAAAATCGTAGATGGAAACGGCACTGCTCGTTAATCATTAAGCTTGCTTTTTCCGTTTAATCCAGTGAAATATTTCCATGCTACGAGCGGGATTTTGGGATGGCGATGAGGCGGGGTGAGGCGTGGGATGCTGGATGTTACGCGTAATTGATGATACCGTTTTGCATCCGCGAACGGGCTCTTTCAAAGAACACAGCCGACTTCAAGCGGGACCGAAACTTTCCGTCTATCCTCTCATTTTTTCTCTTTCTGTCTGCCACCTCTCCGTACCTCCGACTGTAAGGGCTCGAGTGTCGCCCGCAATGAGATGAGTGTTAAGTGGCCTTGCTCGCTCGTTCATGTAAGCTCTGCATTCGAGCTTCGTCAACCAGAGCGCGTTACACGAATCCCTACATGGTTAGAAAAGAAATGTCCCAGCAGATCCACTAAAATTTGTGCGTCGATTTAACCATTTTTTAATATATTAATAAGTGGAAAAAAAAGTACCAAGTACAAATTAATTGTTGATATGACAATTTAAATGCTATATTTACTAACAATAATGGAATAAATAATTTTAACGTAAAGTGGACCGGCTGGAACGTTACGTTTAGTTAAATTTTTCCGACAGCGTACATAGCGTTTCGTTAAAATGGTAGGACAAAGTTTTCAAAGGAGGGGAAATTTAATGCGAGGAATTGAATTTCGCCTCAGTAGACATCGCCGATGATTCCTAACGGCTCTACAGTGTAATTGATTCACTTCGATATTCGCGGAGTGAAAGTAAGAGAGAGAATAATTATACAACGAGCTAAAAGTTATAATGTACAAGAGAAAAGTTAACCACTGCTGTGCCTCGACTTAAATGAGATGGGTACGGATTACCAGTTTTCATTATTTGATTAACGTTCCGGTGCGTAGTCGAGATCGTTCGCGCTTGAGATAAGCCACTTTGTAAAATAAGAATGAGAGAGAGAGAGAGAAGGAAGCTGCAGCAAGGTTTTCTTCACGATCGTCCGTTTTCTCTTCAACTTCTTCTTCTTCTTTATACAGCACGCTTCTTGAAATTATCATCGGCTCGTTTTTTCCTTAGTTATCTGTTATTGATTTTGTACGATAATATGAGAAAAAAAGCAAGGCTTGCGAACGTCAGATCGGCTGAGCGATCACGAAGAATACAGATGATAATTATCGACCGTATACACCTCGGTTGCGCACGTTCCTAAAAGGGTGAAACTAATTTTGGAAATACGTAATCCAGGCCCTGAGATCCGGGTTGGAGGTTGCGAGGGATCAAATCCCCGAAGTCTGGAGGCTCGAGAAGAAGAGGAGGAAGGTGGTAGATGTAGGTAGAGGAAGGAAGAGGCGTGATCGAGAACGTTAGAAGGTCTGCAAAGCTTCTAAGTGTTTGATGGAATATGATGGACGAGTCTAGTGAAAAAGAA
The DNA here is from genome assembly GCF_021901495.1 of Neodiprion virginianus. Lineage (NCBI taxonomy): Eukaryota > Metazoa > Arthropoda > Insecta > Hymenoptera > Diprionidae > Neodiprion > Neodiprion virginianus. The sequence continues at coordinate 3,847,523 of NC_060882.1, forward strand.
AGAAAGAAAGAAAAAAAAAAAAAAAACTCCGGCGCGTTATTGCCGGGTGAAGCAGCGCTCTACGTTTCTTGCAAGAAAGCGAAAAAATTGCTGCGGGGGGAAGAAAAATAAAATAAAAACCCCAGTGAGGAAAGAAAAAAAAAAATAATCAGGAAAAGAGTTCTCATATTCCGAAGTATCCGCAAGTGTGAGCTAAAATCGGTAAACTGGCGAAGCCGGAGAAAAGCAAGAAAAATATGTACTTTGTAAGCTCGCGTGCGATCAATCATAGTTCACGTTTGAAAATTTATCATGAAATTCCGACGGTTAATTTTTCAGAATCCTTCTCATCGGCGCGCGTGCATCGGTTTTTAGTGGATGCTGAACTCGGCGTGAAATTTGGCAAAATATTGTCGACGAAGAGGTTTAATTAGCTTTGCGGATTCTTATTACAAACCTTGCAGCGACGGAGAAGTCGAACAACTCAGGAGATAGGAAGAAGAATTTAAGCGGCTCAAGCAATTATGATTGGCAGCTGATAACTCGAGGTGCCTAATTACTACGGGTAATCCCTCAAAGTAGGGGTTATTATTTTTCGTGAAAAGGGGATCCACAATCCAATGACTAATTCCCCTTAATTGGGTGTCAAATTATATTTTCTACCAAGATATTATATTTCTCAACCGCCGCGGCAGCGGTTTATCATTATGTTTGTCGTATCTCGTAAAATCGCAGCGTGATATATTTCCGACGAGTTTTGATGCCGTCTCGATGCGTTTTGCAAATATAATGTGAAACGCGTGAATAAATCGCATCTTACTACGTACTTGTTACTTGATGATGAACCGTCGTTTTTTTTGTTTCTCTGTTTTTTTTTCTTACCATCTTAAAGAATGGTCAAAAAACAAGATACAAAGCTTAGCAGTAATATTATGCCGATCACGAGAGATCTTTCAGATGCTGTGCGACTATCAATTAAACCTTTTTACAGGTGAGCTGAAATTGTTTAATCAATATTCGAGAAGGACACCTGAACAGAAATTTTTTAATTGAACCCGATAGAAGCGAATACCTCCGATGAATCCTCGATGGCATAAATAAATTTTGACTCATTTGAGTGGAGGGGGGAGGGGTCGGAATATCATGCCTTGAATTTCCCTGATTGTTATGACCCGTTGCCCCCTTCCTTCCCATTTTTTTTTTTCCGTAATTCATTTTCTTTCGATTGATTTTTATTTTTTTTCTACTCCCGCCTTATTCATTCGTTGATATTTTTAGTCCTCTGAATGGCTGATAGCACCAAGTGGCTTTAAAGCGCTAAGTATAATGTGTGTGTGTGCGTGTATGTATATATATATGCATACATACTACAGCACATATATATACATACATACAATGTGCAGGGAATTTACCGGTAGCTTTGACATAAAAGGCTCTTATCTTTCATTTTCCATCATCTTCAATACCGCGTTGCGTCAGGGCGGAGTTTCGTAGGAATGGGGGGGGGCAACGATGTTTAGTCGGTTAAAAATTCCCACCTTCCCGGCTTTTGTTTGCGTCACTTTTTTTTTTTTTTTTCTTGTCACTTTTATTCACAGGCTTACGAATAACGCCGTCGGCCGAGAGGACGGAGTGAAGAATCGGGTCAAACGAAAGGGAACCTTTCATTTCTTTCCGCAAGATTACCTCCGACCGAGCCATTTACGCTTGGTAATGCTACAATTAAAGGTCGTCAACCCAACCTGCTGCTGCTGATGCTAATGCCGCTATACGACAATTCGCCGATCCTTGTGTACATCGAAGACTTATAATCGATCCCAATGATACGGTACCAGATATATTCAAATGTACAATAAACATTCGATCAAAGTAATTTAAAACCAATAAAGGGGAAAATGAAATTAATGGTAAGAATAAAATCGCTTCCTCACCATTGTACTGCTGCGCCAATATTGAGGCGAAGACCTGGCCCGGACTGCGGGCCCCCCGGCCCCCCGTCGACGGGGGCCCACCGACGCCGTGGCGAGAGTTGTCCTCTTCGTCGCTGCTCGATGGCGCACCACCGTAACCGCGCCGTTCACGCCATTCCAGGGACCGCTGCCGGCGCAGTCCGCGGCCCCCGTTCGCGTGCCCCCGGCCCAAGGTGCCCTCGCCCTCCATCACTGCGGCATCTGGGAAGAATTAAGAAGAAGAAAGACGGGGGGTTAGAGAGAAGCCGAGATTCGGACGCTGTGCTTGTGCAACGAGTCGCGGAAAATTTCCGTCAATAATCGGTTATTTATATTGTAAATTGGCCTGATGATTCTCCGGAGTAACGGCTCTACGTGACCTGGTTCTCACATTTTTACGGAGCGAGAATCACGGGGGCGTTTCACGGCGCCTCGTTATCCTCTCTCACGGTTCCGCACATCTCTTTTCGATATCGTATCAGGCATACTTGTACGTATAACTGTATTACACGAGTATACGCGTATGGGAATTATTATCAGATGTACCTAAGGGAAGAGGGGTGGGAGAAGTTCGATATTTTCACGGGTCGCCGAATTACTCGGTTGGCGGAAAGTTTTTTTTTAATGTCTCCGTATTGTTTTTTTCTTATTTTACTTATTCGGACTCGAACGAAGAGAAAGATGTCTCAGTAGCGGATAAATTGCCCTGCACTTTTTTTTAAGCACCAACCTTCGTCTTCGGGGTGTGAAAAATCAATCGTCAATCTCGCGATAAGCGCCAATTTCGACGCTGAATAGATTAAAACATTAACTGTCGTCGCTGTGAGTGATATTGCCGTTTTCGCGAGGCACTCAAAATTTACTCCCCAACTCCTAGCCGCTCGATCCTCGATCGAAATTACTCCTGATTCTTACTTTTTTTTTTTTAATAAACGGCCGTGTCCCTTTTGTCTTTAGTTACATCGATTCCCGATTATCGTATCAATCTTCTTCAGTTCGAATCTCGGATCTTTCAAAGAGTGCCGGATTGAAATCTTGAGAGGGTGGAAGGAGTGGCGAGTGAGAGAAAGAAGGTGGGAAAAATTTCGAGAAAAGCGAGGAGATAGGCAGAACGGTGAAACTTACACTGTGCACCAATTCAATTAAAGGAAACAAATACCGGTGTTTACCGGGGAGGACATGAGCAGCCGGCGTGGAATTGGCCTGGGAATTTGCTGGGCAAATATTATACGTAAAAATTTAATTAAATCTAAAGTAAAATACAAAGCTCCTCGCCGTTCCTGGAGGGAGCTGCGAATGGCGGAGGGAATAAACCGTTGAAATAGAACCCGTGGTATTGATATTAGAACCGATTGCATCGTCGCGCGATATTCTCCGACAATACCTGCAATCCCAGGTCGTAAAATCCCGCATTTTTTTTTTCTTTTTTCATCTTTCTTTGTATTCAAACACAAACATCGCGAAAATTGGCAAAATGGGGCGAAATACCAAATCAGGCGGATGAAATTGCATCGCGCGGAATAAAACCTGATCTCATCGTCAACGAAAAAGGAAAACACCAGTTTCCGGTGATAAATTTGCCAGCCACGCTAGTCTCGTAGAATCTCCCGTGTTCCGAGAAGTCCGGGATCCTTTCACGACATCCGGTATTGTAGGTGAACGGAAATTACATCACGTGTAGGAAAACTCAGGACGCGAAGCATTCGGCTGAATCATCGTTGTCAAAATATCGCCGGCGAAACTTCGACTGTCGGTGAGATAAAAAAATATTCAAGCATTCGTGAAGAACCGAATCAATAGGCGTATAAAATTTCAGCAGTTAGCGGTTAAAAACTTTCAGTCGGATCCTCGTATTGACCTGTAAAACCTCAATTAGCGAATTGAAATGACCGGCGATTGCATCGGGGAACCTCGCGTTCAACTTCAACCGGCTATTTTAATTTCTCGATCGGCACGATGACGCCTCGTTGTTGTTTTGCGGCGCATTGAATTTCGCATCGTCCCATCACGCGAGGCAACCCTTGTCGCTGATGGAGTGTTAAGGGTGCGCGGAGTGGGTGTAAAATCAACGATAAAAAAAAAAGTAAAAATAAATCGGAAATTTTTCGAAACCTTTCAGAGAGCACTTCGTAAAAAATTCCAAACTCACAGCGAGAGAGCCAAAGAGCCAAAGAGACAGAAATTATTCACTTCTTCGTTTCATTCGCATATGCGAATAAATTACGAACCGGCGTTTTTGGACCAGGGAGAAGATGCCGGGTCTGCTTGTCGTCGAGGTTAAACCACGTGATGGATAGCACCGCAGCGGCGAACGCAACGCGAGCAAATTGTTTCGCCTTAGTTGGACAAATATTAAGGAGAGAAGACAAACACCTGAATATCTCACTGTTAGGAGGACCCAATGAGTTTGAAAACTTTCCTCCTGCGGTTTTCCGTCGATAAATATTCATTCCGCAGATTTGGTGAGTGATAGGAATTGGAGCAACGGACTCTTTGCTTCGCCTTCCGTTCGCTCTCGCGAGTCAGTCCAGATCTTGAATCTCGCATGATCTTCTTTCGATCGCAGTTTTTGCGATCCTAGGCAGAAATTCGATGAGCGAAAACAAGCCTCGATATCACTCGAGTCACAAATTCTGGGACCACCTACCGCTGTAGGTATGCCACCTGCACCGGGTCGAAGTTTCTACTTGTAATGAAATTCCGATCCTTCTTTGACGGCGGAACTTGACTCGATCGAGAGATACTCGAGAAGGGTCGACTTCTCGAGTATAAGGGCGACAGCGAGACGGCGCGTACTTCTCGGCGTAGTTTCAACGCGTTTCGGACTCACTCGGAGCAGCTCGAATTCTGCGCCCTTGAGAAACGCTTCGGTTATAGTTACACGCCGACTATTGTAGTATCTCACGATGTTGCGAGCGATAGCGAGAGGGCCAATATCCTCCCTAATCAATTACCGCCCCTGAAGCACCCTCCGGCTCTCGAGAATAACCGGTGAATCAATCTTTAACCTGTCCTCCTCTTCTCCCGAACGTCCAACGTTTGCGGTGCACTCTTTCTGATCAGCGAGCGGCCATGCCATGGGTAATATACTCGGTAAAATGATATCGCTGGGCAAACATCGGAGGGAAGAGCAAAGAAAGAGCGGCGTCTTCACTCTATTAGGCATCGATGAGGCGAAACAGTTGCAACTTTCATCAAAGATCTGGAGTGAAAAAAATCCCCAAGGATTGGGAAGGTTTAAAGTGCAGTATCGCGGGTCGCGTCAAAATATCGCATGCGTTCGAAGGTTGTGAAAAAGCGCCGAGTGGTTTTCTCCGCACGTCTGCATCGCGTCCTCGGGCAAATTTGCAAAATCCGACTTCCGCTGCACGGTGGAAAATTGCGGAATTAACGGTTAAGTGCATTGCGGCGGAGGATCGATCCTGCGGATAAAACTTGCGGCTTGAGCTTTCGCGGAGCTGGATCATCGACGCTTTACGAGGCCAAAGGATGCGCCGTGCTCGACTTGCGGGGGCGTTGAAAATTGATTGGACATTTCGAGGGAAGCGATTTCGAGAACTGCAGCTGGACCCGAGCGGCGACAGCTGCCGATATCTTTCGCGATCCGGACAAAATTGCTCGCTGCATTCGGGTGAAGAAAATCTGCCTACGTTTTACCCGGACGTAAGCGTTACGTAGAACAAGTGTAGATTATCGTCGAGACGTTGGTGGACGGTGGATATTTCTACACGAGCGTTCTACGTCCGAACCAATATCGAAACACGGCTCGAATGCATAAAAGATCGCGGGCTATTTTACAGATTGAAAACAGATACACGACAGTAATCGTGCGATTTCGCGTCAATGCGGGGACGCCTTCGAAATGTAATATCTGGTGATTTTGTTGGATGTAAATAACCTGCCGTTTACGTTAATGAAAATATCTTGTGACTGAATTTTAACTACTTACTTTGAAAAACTTTGTCTAAAAATTTACAGTGTCAATACTGATTTAATCCTGTGACAGTAAAATTGTATAAAACTAGGCCTTCTGTTGATCGGTGGGAAAAT